>NC_072891.1:31718750-32468125 GCF_028858705.1 Grus americana | reverse complement strand
TATCACAAAAACATCTGGAAGGAATTTTCTTTCTTTTTGGTGCTTAGTTTGAATAACGAACAGTATGACTACACATTATATGCTCTGATAAAGGAATACTGAGGAAGTGAAGCTTGTTAATGGAATAGGGTCCCGTGGAAAAATATGTATCTGTTCATAAAGATTACATATTAACATAACAGGGGTGAATTAAAGTTGAACTGACCCCTTAGTTTTGACAGATCAATTTTTCAATACTTGATTTTGTAACACTGCTGGGTTTTTACACACAGTTTCTTGATCAGTGTAAGAATTACGTAATGACCTAAGATGTTAATTGTTCAATACTAGTCTTCCCTAGGCAACAAAAAGTACAGAGCATATTGCTGCTATGCAGACAAGTCAAAATACATGAACTATCTGAAAATTTTACACTGACATTTCACAAGCACCTGCCTGTGAAACACTGCATTTGATTTGTTTTTATGAGCATGATAGATTCTTCATGAAAAGACCTACTTACAGAAACAACTGGAACAAGAATGCAAATTAATTTGCTAATCTCATGGTAAAGCACATCAATGAAAATGTAAGACTAACATCTTGCACCTGCTGAACTGTGCCACATTTGCCACAAGAAATATTTTCAAATAATTTCAACACTTTTGAATAAGTGCATTAACAGTGACTTTTAAAGAAATTTAACCATTTGTGTAAAAACTGGTTTTAAAAAGCATCTGTAATTACCAAGCTGATAACAGATGTAGTTACGGCTTAGAGAAAAGGACCTACTGAGTTGACACCAAGTAGCATTTTACCTTCCTGAACGATTTCAGGGCATCTTAATTTTAGTGTGTTGTAAAAAGAAGGGTTGGGTTTTTTTTCACATTTCCTACTGCAATTTCTCAAACAGAAAGGTGTGTACATGTAGTATATGGATAGTGAACGTCAAGCTCATCACAATCACTGACCACTGATCAGCACATGCACAGCATATGTGACAACTTCAGGTCATACCGGATTTCCACAATACCATTTTGAAGCTCTTGCATATGAACTTTGACACTTCCTGGAAGCTTCTAAGTCTATCTGGATAAAGTATTTGAATAGAAAACCAATATTTAGGAAAGACTACGCTAAAGATGACAAAGCTACTCCCAGAAAATCTCCAAAGCTGTAATGTCACTAAACTCTCAGAACTGAAGCAACTCAGTCACATAGAAGAGGAGTTTATGCCCAGAAACAATACACAAAAGCTACCAGAGAAAACCAGTGGTGAAATAATTAAACAAACAAACCACCCACAAAACCATAAACCAACACATTTCACTTGGCTGCATTTCTCTGGCATGCTAGAAAGCATGGGACGCACCATGTATGTTTCTGGCTCCCAGATAATCATCTAGAGCACCAAGGTAAGTACTGCTCTATCCCTGAGTAATTTATGACAGAAAAAGTAAACGTCTTTCAGACATTAGGGCAATTTAGGCTCCAGAAGGCTATTCAATCTTAAACACAACTGCAACTCTCTAATGGCAGGACTTTCAAAGTAGCTAAAAACTCATACATTGACGAAAAAGTTGTGTCAACCTTTCTTTTTGCTGGAAGATTACGCAGGACTAGTGTTAGAAATTTTACTATATAGAAATGGTTTCAAATACTGTCAACTGTGTAGTCCAGATACCATAAAAGCCCTCCCCCTGCCTCTATTTTTTAACATCCAACCTTAAAAGCTAAACTTACAGGCTTTACATATCTCACTTGGATGACCAAATTAAAAATTTTTGTACCTAAATCGTCTAAACTGCTCCCCAGAGATTCTACTGTCTCTGTAGAGAACTCAGTATACTAATTCAGGCTCTTCTGTTACAAGTATAGAGCTAGGAAAGCTTAACTAATTAATGCATTTTCAAATGCAATTTAACTTTAAAGAAGAAATTTACTGTCTTTGATTCCAAACAATTTTCTTCCTCATGTTTAAGTATTTTCAGCCACTGGAATATGTTACAATACAGGAACATAGTGATTTAAATCTGAATGTACGATCTGAAGTACAAATGTTCCTGAAGATTGATCTTAAAAGTATTTATAACACTTAAATATGCAGACAGGTATGTACTGGAGTTTCTAGAAGCATATAGGAGCCTAATTCACAAAAGCTCTCTACTGTCATTGGCCAAAAAAAGACCTCACCACCACATCAATAACTATCTTTTCCCATAATACAAGAGACTGCATTTTCTTTGCACAGCAAAAGCCAGTAGCTATTTGAAAGATGACTGTGGATTACCATATCAGAGCTTTGTAAGAAGTAAACACTGGCTTCCCTAAGGCACCTGAGAAAGACATACTGATAGTGTTAAAAATACCACCAAGAAGTTTCTAACAATCACAGGCAGGATGATTTTTCCCATCCTACATGCCCTCAAGCACCTTTTTCTTTAGCACTCTGATGATAACAATAAAACTTCTTTAAAAATGCATAGTGAATTTACTCCTCTCTTATTTTTATACAAATTATTTCCATAAAAACTAATGTAAGTCCTATGTTTGACACTATTAGCAAGTTACTGCAACAGAAAGCAAATTTTAAACATCAAACATCCTTGATTTTAAGTTTCTATTTCCTTTATGCAATATTTAACACTGCTAAAGAGAACATATTCTGCCTAGCAGTCTGCTTTTTCTGATTGCGTGTATCTCTCAAACAAAATGACAAAAGTAAGACTGAATGTGTAAGTAGTCAGGTACTGCTCCTTTTTCATACCTTAAAGTTGTTACACATGAAACTGAAAGATCAACAGCACTTTTGCTTACAAATACAAGTAAAAAGAATTGCCTGTATCTTTCCTAGAACCTGGGAAGCCAAACACAGGATATGGATTTCAATATAACAGTGTTAAAAGTAAAATATGAAAGTCTTTTAACACTAAATGTCTTCTGAAGTATTAGTGAACCATTTCACAGACATTTTTCACAATTATAATAGCAATCAAATGAAACAAAAATGAACCCAGGAAATCTACTATTCCAAATGAAACCACATTGGACTGCATCTAATCCTTTTGGTCAAATACGGTTGTAACCATTATTTCCCTTCACCATTAAAATGTTTATTCACATTTAGTGAACATTAACTGCCACATCAAGAATAATGTCATCATTTCCAGAAAAAAAAAGAAGAAAAAAAAAAGCACATTCACATAAGATGTGCTTTAAATTCTTTTTATTATCACTATTTAGATCCCTCCCACTGTTTGCATCTGTTGAATAAGTCCTTTCTGTTAAATGTAAAATACAGCCATATTACATCCCAGTGATGGCTAAGAAATACAACATAGGAAAAATATATTTACTTTCCAATTCTCTCTTCTCCTCAGCATCACTTTTAATTTTGTTTGCCAACTAGTAGTTTTTCACATCTCCTTTCTTGGTTCCTGTAACATAATTCCTCAAAACAGCATCTTCATTACCAGCAGCACCACTAGACCTTGTCAACAGCCTCATCTTTGTGAGTCTTCTTCAACACCACTTCATTCCAAACATGTCTATCAACAAATCAGCAAACTTGTCCCCTTTTTTCTACCACCACAGAGTTCTCTATGTGGAAATGACAGCCCTTAAAATTGCTGTGTAAAAATTCAGACAAGACCACACAGGCCCTGAGTTCTACTAATTGTTTCGCAATTCAGTAAAGATTGTTTTCCACAAACTTTTTATACCAATAAGCCTGCACTACACAGAGCCAACATATATCCTCAGTACACATGTGATACTTCGGATCAAAACATTGAGCCCAGAAAAGTAAGTATGGTTCATTTGGTCTTTTTAGTTGTTACACATGTTTTTTATTGCTTAAGACTAATTTATTAAATGCCAGTAACAGACAGGTAGTCAGTATTTTCTCACTGTTTTTAAGTTAGTTAAAGAAATCTTTCCAGTCTTCACTGGATATTTATCTAAGTTTAAGAAACTTAGTTTTCTCTTTAAGAAATACAAACAAAACAGTTCAAAAACATTATTTGGATCTAAAATAAATATTAAGCTTTAGCAGTTATGATAATAGCTGATTTGGCAAATTTCAAACAGAATCCATTTCTTACTGCTTGGTGATAAATGATTTTTGAAAGGGTGTCCCTCAAGCTCAGAGCAGACTCTTGACTGACAGGCAAAAATAAGAATAAGCAGGGCAAGTAAAGAAAAGAACACAGTGTCAGAATAATTAAAAATGCTTTCTAATCTTCACTGAGACATAATGTGTTTCCTTACAATCAAAAGGCAGTCATGGAGAAAACAAAAGAGCAAGACAGTCAAACGTGACATTGTAAGGAAGTTTATGGTCTATATAGTGCAAAAAACAAAATGGACAGAGAGAAGTACGCAGCATTCCAGCCAAAGCCAGTATCACTGCTGCTATTGAAACAGACTATGGAAATTTTGTTAAGCATTTATTAAAATTGAAGTTACCCATGCATATAAACTGTAATGCCACAAAAAGATATAGAACAAAACAAAAATCCCAACCTTCTCTCACACAACTATGTCCTTTTAAAGAATGGATTCTTCCCAGACAATTTCCCCCTTGTCATTCTCCCTGTATTCATTTTATTTTCCACATCCTTCTCATTATCTCTTTTCCCCTATCTTTTGCTTCTAAGGTTTTCTAATTCTTAGTCTCCTTTTTTGTTCTTTTATTTCTTCCTACTGCTGCTGAAGCTATGTTGCAAAGAAGAGAAGGAACGTAATGTCCCAGCAACTTCATTCAACAAACAGGGCCCTGAGTACAGCGTCATACAGCCATTTGAGTATCACCCTTCCGGCATGCACTCTCTCTCAGCCACAAAACGAGTTTACACACAGGCTGTCAAATGGGGTGGGCACTTCAGAAGACAAATTATATATGCATACAACTGTCAGCTTGGCTGAAAACAACATATCCTACAGCCACACGGATACACTCACCCAAATTCTGTACTGAGTATCTGTCTGTCACCTGTTGCTGAGTATGGTCATTCACAACTATCATACAAGCTGTCAGCTCCTTTCTCCATGTTGATCTTCACCAGGCTACAGTCCCAGACAAGGACACTTTGTTTAAACCACAGCAGCTTACGCTTCCAGACTTAGATATCCCTAGCAAAACCCACAATGATGCTGTCACAGGCTCACATTCCCTAAGAACACAATGGAAGGAATCTTATTTCCAACATCATACAATCAGAACTTAAAGCAAAGATGACAATGATGTGTGGAAACCAGAGAAGCCACGTAAACCAAGCTGCCACTGTCAATAAAGGCTGGTAGAGCTGCCCAAGGGATAGAAATAAGAAAAGTAAGCTTAAATTCATTAATTAAATGGCTATGCCAAAGAAATGCAGAATACTGCATTTGTTTAGTATATCTGCTCTTCTTACACAGGTGTCAGAAGTTCATGGATATACTTAGTATGAGCTGTGTGCCATGGACATCGTTTGCCATATTCAGAAAAGAAAGTGCATTCAATTGGTTCAGAGGCAAAGTACCTTGAACCACCTACCTTTTTTCTCCCACTCCGAGAGCTTGCACTGAAGAAAATAGCCAACCTTTCAACATGTCAAATGTATTTTCTAACTGAAACAATAAAGTTTCTGTAACTTAAACAGTAAAAAACCCACACCCTAATCATATGCTTTCTTCATTTATAGTAAGCACAGACTAAAAATTACATGTATACGAGCTAAATCTAATCTACATGGCAACTGTGGTTTACAGTCTTTGGGAGATAAGTAAGATTTGGTAGCAAATTTATTTTCATTTATGATATAAAATTCCAAAAATTGTACTCTCTCGCTCAAAATCATTCCCAATTAGAATATCTAATCATGGTTAGTCTATTTCAGAGAAATTCTAACATAAAAACACATAATAGGTCAAGACACAAATCATGCAGACCTAATTGAGCTCTAGCATAATTTTCTTATATTGTAAAACTTCCCATATAACCTTTACCTAAACACCAAGAATGAAAAATAAAAACAGTATGCTGGCACACGGCACCAAGCCAAATCTATCCACTTTGCACATATATGCATACATTGTTTTATATTAAAATTCATAGAATATGTAACCAAAATATCTGGATGCTTTCATTGCCAGAATCATCAGACCACACTACCCTCCCAAAAAAAGTGAAGACAGGAAAGATTAAACATGAGAAGCCAGAGGTGAGACAAACAGCAGCAATAAACAGTAGCCAATTTCATTGTTTCACTTTGGAAAAGATCAAGAAACTAGTTCATGTAGCTATCATCTACTTTCATTTTCCAATTACGTACTTCACTATTGGCCATCACTTGACATCTCCACTTCACATCAGTTTGAACGAGATTTTGTTCCAAAGTAATCAAGAATAAACCTGTTTATAAGATTGATTTTTAATTCAATTAGAATGAAGTGTGGGTCATTTTTATTTTGAAATTAGGTATTTTTCTGACATTTACTTATTACCTAGTCATAATTTAGAGATTTTTTCCACACCTGTTACTATTCCAATTACCACCTGGCATAGCTCAGCAAGTAACAGTTTCCAGATCAATTAAATAAGCTGAGTAGAATACCAATTTCCAAACCTATTCCCATTTAGAATTTTATTGCACTAATTACAATTACCAATGTAAAATTAACAGCCATCTATTATTTTGTTTTATATTACAGTTTTGAAATTATCACCATTATTTTAGAAAATGTGGTATGCATTACACAAGGTTTAAATACTTTTAAAATGTCAAACATTTTCATTTACTACCTTTACTTTTCAGAAAAGCTGCTCCATTATAAATCTCAGACTGATTTTTATTCTTATATCATACTCCTAGAATCAGTATTTCAGAAATGTTCCTATTTTTATCTTTATACTCATTATTTCATTTCACTTCACACTGCTGAAAACTGCAGTGCATTTTATGCATAGAATTATTATATTTTTGCTGCACACATATATTTCCAATGCTAATCCTGTTATTTTAAGCTCAGGAATATGGGATTCAGATTGCTAAAAGAAAAATAATCAAGAGCATTATTTTCCTCTTAGAAGACACACAGTCTTATCTGTTTTGTAACTATATGCACAGTTGCTTAAACGAAGGACAACACGATGCCTTTCATAACAACAAAAGTTGTTGATGCAAATCATTATTTCACGTGAAATTCAAAGACGAAGAGCAAATCATCAACATCATTATTCTGCAGCTTGGGACATGCACTGTAGAAATAACCATATTACCAGAAAAATTTCTGGAAAATTATCAACATTTTGATTTGGATTTTTGGGAAAAATGTTTAAAATCACTTGGCATACAGTTTTCCTTGAAATATGGTATATGTGGAAGGTCGTATATTCTCAAGAGTATCTCAATTTGTTTTTAAAATATCTTACCTCCAGCAATACTGTAATCAAATGATACAGGTAGTTTCTACCTAGTGAACTATTTCAACCATCACTCACTACTTTATTCTGAATTAAAGAAACATTCAAAGGTATCTAATATAAATTTGAAGTTGAGCTTGACTAACAAGGTTCCTAGTTAAATGAAGAAATACAGGATACTAGGATATCTCCTTTTGATTTATCTTAAACATAGCAACGGGTTAAAGGTCATTGCATTGAAATTTTTTAATACCCATATTTGTATTCCCTTGCCATAAGAACAATGTTTTAGAATAATGCTGAATAAATTATCAAGTCTTATAACAAAATAGTCTGGTTTCAAGGAATGTGAAACTTTGTTTAGATTTTTTTCCAAAACATTTTTTGTTTGCTTCTGACAAATTCACTAGTAGGCCTCACCTCTCCTATGTATTATCATAACTAAATAAAAGACGGTCCGTTTTCTGCCAAGTACCTGCTTGCTCTGTAAGAGCTATGATTTGATTCAAAAATGCCAAGGAACCCAGCAGTGCTGAGATTACTTCCATTAAGTCAGAAAAACTGAAGGGAAAAAAAGGAAAAGACATCTGAGTATAGCCTCAGAGAACATGCACCAAATAACATTTCCTTAACATGCTCTAATAGATTTGGGCAGAGAAAAGAATTTGATTTGGAAATTAATTATCAGCTGTCACAAAACATGGACATCATTAAAATGAGAAAACATGACAAACATGATACAACCTAATCCCTTTTAAGCCTAAGTCTGAAATAATACCAAATTAATACTCAGCAAACACTTAAATTCTGTCAAGGTAAAACTTCAAACACATTTTACATTGTATCATGCAATTAAAAACATGAAAAAAACCTAAGTTCATATTCAGTTTTATCCAGCGATTTTCATCATCTATACTTTCAGTAACAGACAAAAAAGTTTGAAACACATTAAACAATTCTGGTTTAGGAGAATACAGAAGAAAAGACCATATATGAAACCCATTTAATAAATAAATAAATAAATAAATAAAAATCCAATAGAATAAATGCTTGTGTAGGAAGTTCCAACTCTGAAAACTAGTAGGCCAATGATACTGTACAGCAGGCAGAAACCCTGGTAGAAACACAAACATGAAATCTCACTACAAAAAAAAGTATCGCCTCTTCATGGCTTTGGGAATACACATGCCAAATCCATTTAAACTGACTTTGCACAGTACTTCATCCTAGTCCTCTTGGGAGGCATAAGATTTCATTTCATTTTTAGGAGGCATTCTGGATTATACATTCTTATTCGTATGACAGCACCCTGGTACTGCAGACTGACATGAAACTGGTAATGGACTGCTGTATTCCTCTCATTAATCACCATAATTCCCCTTTCTGGGAATCTCTGAAACGCAGATACACAGCTCTGGGTCAGCCTTTCATTCTTATCAAGTACATGTCAAAAATCCACATACCAAATTATTATCTACATACCAGACTTGAAACCAGCAGTAAGGACACTAGAATGTAATAGGTACATAACAGCACGCCATGCCGAAAATACAGCCTTTTGGCAGAGGCGCTGTAACAGAAAGGACACGTAAGGCCCAAGCAACCCTTCACATTGCAGAAAGCAGGGAAAGGTCCTTCCCTCCCCCTGGTTTATACAGGCATCTTTTCCCAAACTCTCCCTCTCCCCTCAGCACTGTACGGAGAATTCTACTCTGTTTCAGCTTTCTTTAGGAACAGATTTTATGCAGAATCATTAGGACAGTGAAATCTTCTACAAATATGTCATACATGTAGTATGTCTCAGCTTGCATATAGTTTCAGTAAAGTACTAAAGGAGTACTGATATGCAAATGAATACACCATTTTAAGTGCAAAGAAACGCAAAGCAAACATAAGAGGAGCAGGACTGTCAATCATGTGAGAAGGAAGTGTTCATTTTCTTTAAGATTAATTCCTCCTCCAACTTCTTTCAACGGAAGAAGGGGAGTATCATTTGGAATGATAACCAGAGGTATTCAAGCACCTCACCGCATCTAGGAAAACACATATCTAAAAATGTATGCTCTATACCTGAGCAGGTGAAGGCAAAGTGTCCAAGAGCATAGCTGATCAAGTGTTAGGTTCAAATTGCAATTAGTTGGTAAGAGGCAGGTGTTCAAGTGTTGTTGCCTACATAAGCCATGCTCCTCATATACAGCCTTTTGTCTTGCAGAATCAAGACAATAAAAATGGATTCAACAGTTCTGAGATCACACAACTAATGCAGTGTAAGTTAATTTAAATTGCCCTCATTGCTCCTTTCAAAAAAAAAAAAATCTGTTCTCAAGAAAGTCCACAAAA
This sequence comes from Grus americana, assembly GCF_028858705.1. Taxonomy (NCBI): domain Eukaryota; kingdom Metazoa; phylum Chordata; class Aves; order Gruiformes; family Gruidae; genus Grus; species Grus americana. The sequence goes on along the minus strand of NC_072891.1, from coordinate 32,458,401 downwards.
AATAGGGTATGGGGAGAAGGAAAAAAAACAACAACCAACTAAACAAACAACCCAAAGCAGAACAACAACAGAGAAACAGAATCCCTGCAATTTTCTTTAGTACCTGCTAGTTCTATATATAATTCCCATCGTTTAGCATATTTAATGGCTTTATCATAATAATCTATGGTATCTCATCATCACATAGAAGTGACTACATAGCATTTATTTCTAATTGCAGTTGCCAGGAAAAAAAAACCAAACACTTGTAGCTGAACTTTTCCTTTCTCTTCCACTGAAATTGCACAAATACAAGTTTAATTATATAAATAGTTAAATGGACTTTGAGGCATGAAGTTAAAAAAACCCCAAACAATCTTTTCATAATTAAAATGTGACTATTTTAAATAGAACTACCTAAACCAAACATTACAGAAGCACCAGATCAAAATATATTTCTGACAACAAGCCTGTCACATCATTACTTTGGTTTGAAAGTAGGTTCTAACAGACAGAGTAAGATGCTACAGGTACATCTGTTTGTGATTAGTTTACCAGCTTCCTTCACAAATCATATTGTCCAATACTCTAAAATGTCTGTTGCATAGAGAGGGGGAACTCGGGCAATGTCTGTTGAAAGCTTACTTAGTACATTACTACCCAAGAACATTTCCACTTAATTCATTAATCACCAATCACCATGTTAAATAAGCACTCTGGGTATTTTATATTTTAATGGCAATGTGCCTATTGAATTAGTTACGTCTCAACTTGTCCTACAATCTTCGAAGAAAAGCTCTTTTGACATTTGTTCAATATCATAGAATTATGAAACAGTGGTGACATATATACTTCGTTATTAAAAGCATTTTAACAACAAAGATATTTTAAACATCAAAATTATTAGAAAAAAATATTCCCATTTGTCCTAGAACATGGCACAATGCCAACTGTCTAAGGATATGGTAGAATGATTAAAAAAGATATCTAGTTAGTACATTTTAAGAAGTTACAATCTCTCTACCAAAACACAGTAAATGTCCACATACAAGTGCCTGGATATAGCACTGAGAATAAGAATGGTTTAGGTCTGCAAGTCATGCAGTTTATTATGCTAGCTTCTTTTTCCCCACTTAACCCTGTTATAATGGATAATAAAATCACCAACTGGAGTGAAAAGTCTGTAAAACTGTCTTTACATTCACTCCAATTAACATTTCTTAAAAAATGAAACAACCTTTTTAGCAGAAATGAAATCAAAAGTCTAAGAATCTAGAAACGTGATTTTTAAACTATTCACCTAATGTACACATTGCTAGTTACATCTGCATATGCATACTATGTTCATTTTAACCCTCTAACAATGCTATATTTAATCAACCACTTGTGTACATTGTGAGATATAACCCTCTAACCAGCACTATATTTATAAATGAAAATTCTGAGGTTTTTTCCTAAATAGGATTTTTAAAGCCATAATAATTATTACTTGCATTTATGTTTCCCAGCCTAAGACTTCAATACCTGCTGAAGTTGATTTGAAACTGTTCTCATTTTGCAAGACAGTGATAGTGTGAAAGACTGAATGATTTAATCAAATCCTATAATTAGGGGCAGGTCTGGAACTAGAACACAATACACGAGCACAAATACCTGGGCAAAAAATTAAATGCAAAAGCTAGATTATACCAAGTACATACATTCTTCATGATCTGTTCTGCCATTCTTATCTGCCTGCAGTACTTAAAGGAGTTCTATTGTTATTTGCATTTTAAATATTACAGCTTACACAGTGGCAAATTAATCTTCAAAACAATGTTGGGTAATAGAGGAAGACCAACATTATCCAGTACATTTGAAACAAAAGTAAAGAGATGGATGCAACTGCCTGAGGTCATTCAGGAAGCCAAGGGCAGAGATGGAGCTAGAACTCAAAATCTTTTAATCCTAGCCTCATGTTTTAACACTGGTAAATGCTGCCTGTCCCAGGCTGTTAGCAGGAATTGTATTTATGCTCTGACAGTAAAATAGACTCTTTGAATGTGTGATGCCCAAAGGAGAAGATGAAAAACAAGAAACCATATGTCTGAAGTCTTTCTGAATATGCCTCAAGAGCATCAGAAATAGGGAAGTGTATTTTCAAAAAAAATTTGCCACACATGAATATCCATTTTAGGATTCCTGATATGTTCTTAAAGAAGAACTACATGAAAATTTAAATGGCAACATAAAAATCAAAGAACTATCATAACATTAATATTAACATGATGCACACTAAAAGGTTATGGTACACATACTTCCTAAGGACTGTGTAAAGGCTCATTTTAGCACCCCAGCCATAAAACAAAACTCTTCTTGTCACAACATACAGAAAAAATTACTTGTAATGGAGACCTGAATCTACTTCTTAATTATCACAGTACAGTTTCTCACTACACTTAATTTACAACATACGTAATCATAGTCTGTAGAGTAATACGAGTTCTTCATAAGGGATTTAATCCCACAATAAAACCAAAGCACATGTAAAAAGAAATTACAGCTTCCGGACCTTTGCACAAGTCTGTCCTAAGGAAAATGAAAAAAAACCAAACATTACCAGAACACTGAAAGGTTCCATCAGCTAATCCAGTAAAAAAGGAATAGTATGTTTTGCCATCTCCATAAAGTTTGGACATTATCTGTTTGCTTATGAACTTAGAGAACACCTCCATAGAGTACAACTACTGGAAAGTTTATATAGCCTTTTGAAAGTGCATAAGGAATACTAATACCACAGCTCATTGCTTTTTCATCATGAGTTCACATATTTTCTCAGTATTTACAAGTAGGTGTTCTTTTAGTTAAAACTAGAAATAAAAAGATCAACAAATTAAATCCTTTGAAGGAAATGTATGAAGCTATATTGCCCTCTGCTGATGAACAGCTAAAATTGGACATAAAACCAGAGTTCATGCTCGAATAAACACTTTGATTAAGGTATGTTACAGAAATTCAAATATTTGGTTTGCTATGATATAATTCCTACCGACCCCAAATGTCATTTCCATTTTTCAAAGAATTGTCAGCAAACAGAGCAATGTAAGAGAGATCTGAAGAAGAGGAAACCTGGAATTTTAGGTTTTTTCTGCTCCAAGAGTTGGAAAATAAGCTTTGCTAATTTCATTTTACTCTAAGATAAATTTACCTGCATGATCCCACTTTAAATTACTTACCATATGAAAATGTTTGTCCATTCAAGTTGCATACTATTAGCACCATTTCTTTCCTTGAAATTAATATGAAATGATATCTTATTTACCAATAAGCAAAACAATCTCCTCCATGCTCATGTTCAAAGGCAATTTTTAAAAGGAACTATATAGGAGAGGTTGGGAAAGAATCTTATATCTAGTCTATATAGACTCTTTGATGATGAAAATATACTTCCTCAGATTACAAATCAAACAGCATGCTCTTACATAACCTCCAGATCTCATCTCAGTTAAACATCGGCTTTATGTTTATAAATATTTCAATCATTAGTTAGAAGATATTCTTGCTGCCTTTTTAGATTTTTTTTTCCAAACACTACAGTTTACTGCTGGTAATGCTAATGTGTTATTAACACCGGCTGGTGCCAGAGAACTGTGCTAGCTACCTAATTTAGCACCTTGTATTGGAAGAGTTTACAAAAGGTGTTGCTCATTTTAGCTTTGCCCTTATCTACACAAATATCTCCAATACCACTAGCTCAAATACACAGCAGCAGTGCAGATACAGTAGAACATACTTTGAAAGGCTGAAGTAGATCAAACTATAGCCTAAATTTCTTTCCAGCCTTTAACTTCTTGGTCCTCCATGTGCCAGAGTACAAATGCTTACCTTAAATGCAGTTTTATGATGTGTTAATTAGATCACACTAGGTAATTTCATCTCGTATCACATACTTAAGCTCTAATCTATGTAGGCCTCTGACTTCCTAACATTCTTCTTAAAATATAATTAGCAGCACACAAAAATAAATAATATCACCTTGGAAACAAGGCAGTATGTTGTCCCAGCACATAAGTAATAAAGATCTTGCATTTTTTCAATAGGATGTTTTCACAATGCCTTTTCAGGGTTTTTAAACCACAAATAAAATGGGCCTGAGATAAAATGGGCAAATAACATGAAATAGTACCTATGATGGATTCAAAATAAAAGGGAGTTGTGGTCATTTTAATATCAAGTTTTCTTCTTTCTTTCTGTTTTAAAAGCCACTTTCACTAAAACTCCACAAGTTTAAGAAGACAGAAAAGAGAACACTCTAAGTTGTGGTGTTCTGTAACTTTTGTCTTGCCCACACACAGATGGCATACAATGCCATAATATAACAACATATATTTTCTTTATAATACTCATACATACTGTAAGATAACAACAAGAACTATTTGAAAAGGAAAGAAAGGATAGCGACCATAACAAAATACTAGTATTTCTTGGACTTTTATAAGTAGCAGATAGTTAATCAACTAACATATTGGTGATGTGATTAAACAGACATATTCAGTTGTCAAAAAAGAGACATGTCACAGCTGTAAATAGGAATAGGAGTAAGCCAGCAATTGGTATAAGACAAGAAAGATATTGCCACACAAAGTTGAACACTTTCTGTTTTCTTTCTATACTGCTGACCGCTATTTCTTTTTTCAAAACAAAAAAACCCAAAACAAACAAAAAAACCAAACAAAAAACCCCACCTTAACATCTATTCTAAAGTACAATAATTTCAAATCTGGTCCCAAAATCAGGATATTTTTCATATAGCATTCTTACTTGCACTTCACAGAATCACACAGGTTGGAAGGAACCTCAGAAGATCATCCGGTTCAACCTTACATCAGAAAGGCAGCCTGGATCCATCTCAATCCAGTGCTTATTTCCGTAAGCTTTACACACCAAGGAAGCCCTCAAGAAACAACACTTCTGTGTGTCACCTGACTTTACATTCTTTCATCTGACAAGCTATTTATCAATCTTTCAGACCCTGCACAGAACAGAGTTTATCACTAGTAATTATTTTGGACATGGCCAAATAATGATGGAAATTACATGAGTAGATTTCCATTTATCTCTATTATCACTACAGTTACCAAAGGACCAAGGTAACAAATGTGACATAAATCCCCTTTGCCTAACTCAGAGCCTTCTCTTGGATTTACTGAAGCAAACACAGACCATTTGCCAGACCTCCACACACCTGCTTTATTTAGCTATGATATCTATGACCAATGCAAAAAGCCAACAACTAATCTTTTTAAGGATAAAATTAAAACAGTGCAAAAATTAAAAGGTTTTTTCAAAAAAAAAATCTTAATTGGCTAATAGTCAGCATTCTCATTTACAACTAGTTTTGAGAAAAAAACCTGTATCAATTCTATCTTGCTTTCAAAAGTCCTGTAGTATCAATAAGTTTCCTGTATCTTATTTCTGAAGATTCACAGTATCAACACAGTCAAATCTGATCATCTGATTACTCCTTCAGTTTTTCTACCACATATTTATGTATTTGCAAGTATTTGCAACTGAAGACGAAAAAAAGACAGAAATGCAAAACCGTTTAAACGCCATTTTAAGTAACTAATTTAGAAATTATGTAAAAAGAAAATAAAGCAAAGCAAGAAATATGCATTATGAATTATATTTTAACATGAACATTTGCAGATCATTAATGCAAAGATCCAAATTCATTATTGTTCAATAAAAAGTAGCCTTATTAATATTTGCAAATTGTCTATAGTGCATCTAGATAATACCTTAAAGACACCTTAATTTCCTGTCGTATTATCTTGGTTAGTAGGACACTCAACAAAAGATAAAACCAAGTAAGTACAATTATTAGTTTATACTACTAATAGGGAGACCCACTGTGCATTATCTTAGGGAAGTAAGAGATTAATAAACCTGGCAAATAAGCAAGTATGCTGCTTCACAATGCTTTTACACAGCATTATTGCTTATTACTTTGAAAATGCATAACACAGATGAGCTTGAAAGGCAAGCATAACCACATAACCACAAGCAAGGCAAACACACAAATGTGTGCCCACATGCAAATGCACCAAAGAAACAATTTGGAAAGGAAGAGGAAGATTCTTTTATCTTTTCAACCTATGCATCCAGGAAGGAATCGTTGTAACTGCAGAAAGAACTAATGGGAAAATTCACAGAGTTATCTGCTGCTATGATTTTTATCATGAAGAACAATAAAGGCTATCAATGATCCAATCGCAAAAAAACTCAGAGGAGATACAATGACCAGAAAGCACACTCACCTCAGGACACAAACTGCTACAGATTTCTGCATAGTTTGTCAACATCCCATATAATTTTGATTCCAGCTATAACACTAAGGTGTTATTAGCTCAGCTTTTTTAAGCCACTGTTCTGCTATGACAGTATTAACATAGTACCACTACGTTACCAGTATCTGAAGTAATTATTTCTAAGAAAAAAAGACTCTTACTTAGCGAGTCAACAGTAGTTCAGTATCTCTGACTGAATTTAGGTAAACTGTTCACCAAATTTCAAAACCTGGTGTTTGAGGCTACCACTTAGCAAATACTTGTGCAAGATCGAAACCTTTCTAAGACCTCTGTGAACTCAACTAGTTCAGTATCTTCAGCTTCCCATTCCAATATCAAGATATAGGCATTCGCCAAGCCATTGCCTCCACAGCCCTACTTTCTGCCCAGCTTCTCCGCCCTTCATTTCCAATAACCTTCACTTTACATGACACCTCCTTCACATGCACCGAGGCAGAAATACATCACATTTTATCACTGCACACTTACAAATAAATGCATGTATATCACCTGTCTTGGCTCAAAATAATCTTAAACTCTCTTTTCTAACTGCTAATAATACCAACAAAGGAGGGGACGATCAAGTAATAGCAATAAGCCTTAACACAGCATTCATGGTCTCAGTCAGTTAATACAGCAAGTCTCTCATTCTGGATTGTTTTCAACATATGCAGTACTATCAGCTGGTACCTTCCTTGCCAGCAAATTATTAAGAGGTCATCCAAGTTTGAGACTGTGTTTCAATACTGCACAGACACCAGCTAATAGGGAGAAGCCACAGAGCAAGTTACAGGATATAAAAGGAAATAAAAGGATTATGCTGCACTTCAGTAATCATCCCAGCAGCTTTAGAGGGTAATGCTGGCAGCCTCTAAAGTAGTTAGAGCGAAAGAGCCACCTACATCATTTTAGGACTATATGAGCACGGATTTGCTCACCAAAAAAAAAAAAAAATCCAAATAAAATTGGATTGCTGTCCTTGTAAGAAATATTAGTATGTATAACATACCTACACAAAGAAAAAAAAATGAAACTATGGCCTGCTTTTAGTTTAATATATGTATATAAGTGTTAATTTAATTAATATGCATTTTCTTCACAGTCATTTTATGACTAGCTCTGGAAGGTAAAACAAGATTACTGAATCTTAATTAAAAATAAAAATCCAAATGAACTGCAGCAGCATAATCAATACAAATTACATTATTTAAATTAAGTAAAATTTAATTAAAGGCATTCACATTAAATTTATTCTCTTTGGATTCAAAGCTTTCCCATTCAAACTGTTTTGTAACAATTTTATAAGCAGCACAGCAGTCAACAAAATTTCACATTATTCTAAATTAGCCATTATGTGCTAGACGCATCATTTTTATGAAACAAAATACTGATTCTGTCGCATGTTGGAGTTTAGTAACAGAACTACAGGAAGAAAAATCCACTTCACTCTCCACACTGACTCTGTACAAAAGCACTACACTATCGCTGTCCATTTGATTATGGCGATCCACATTACACAAAGCAACTGAATGGTTCTATTGAAGTTATCACCTCTCTCCTCTTGCAAGACAAGCAATTGGTGAGTACACGGCAGAAGAGCTGTCTCACACAAAATGGGAATCTGCCTACAAAAATATATGTAGCATTTCTCATAAAAGTTGCAGAGCCAAAAAGATGCAGGAGACCCACTGGTAGTCATTATTAACACTAAAATCCTGTCTGAAATTAAAAAAAAAATTGCTTGCTTTTTAGAGATGCTGAATTATGCCAGCTGTGAATAGGACCTGAACCTGCTCAGCACCTTCCAAAAGTCAGAAATAAAAATATTTAGTTAGCTGTACAAGCTTCTCAAAATACATTGATGCCAAAGCAGCTTTAAAAAAAAAAAAAATCATTTATCCCAGTCAAAAATGCTGCAAGAACAGCTTTTCTGGTATTTCCATATTCTACCCCACACAAAGATATGAAATTCAAGAGCATGACATTCTTTGAAAGTTTTCTTCATCTAAAAAAGCCCTCTGAATAAATTCTGAGTGTACCCCAACTAAAGCAAAGACCTCATAATTTTGATTCAAGAACTACAACACTTAAAACAGCGGGAGGCAGCTTCTTTTAAGAAGTCTGACAGAATAGTTCTGCAAGATCAAGCAACTAATAAACAAGTTTGTCAACACCAAGTAAGGAAAGAGGGGAAGGCCCTTCTAAAGTACTGCAGTGATGTTTCAGCCACAAGAGGACCATGGAAAACTTTACACTTTTCCAGGCAGAAGACCCTATAATAAGGAAGAAAAAGTGAAGATTTCTGAAGAAGAGACTGACACAATCTGAAGAATGTACAGAATGTCATTCCAAGATGGTAAGCAAAGATAAAATAATACACATTTTCTAACTCTCCATTACAATAAATAGGAAATGCTCCCCATGTTTTAACATGTACCAATAGTTTAAAAAAAATATTATGTCTGAAATGTATGCCTCAGGGTGTTTCTGATATGTTTCTAAGCCTATGAAACAAACACTGAAGCGATTTTATTTAAAAATATATATTTGCCACACTGCCAATGGGCTAACTGGTTACAAGTCTGCAGACCTGTTTCCATCCTGCACCATACAGAATAGTGCTGTATTTCAGAGGCCAAAGATCTATAGTACATAGTGGTAAAGATTAGTAAACTTTTCTCAGGTTATTGCTTTCAGTGATTTGGCCATCAGAAAGTGATAAATATTACTAATGAGTTTCCATCTTTTTATTCTTACAGATCCTGTTTTTGTTGGAATCAAAACAAAGTATGCGAGGAAAAGGGCAGAAATATGGCAAAGCAAACCATCTACCTGTTCTGCTGCTAACAGTGCAATTATTATAAGTAAAGATGCTTTACTGAAATCCTGTAAGTTACAGATCGTACATTACCCCTTAATTCAGCTTTACTGATTAATGCTGACTCTTCCTGATCACTTTGTAAGTGGAGAGGGGGAAAAAAAATCCAAATATGCAGTAATTTCCTAAAAAGACACCAGTGCTCTATAGTCTTTTCTACAAAATGGCCTAAACCGTTTCTTTTACAAGATATTCAGCATTTAGAGATCACGAACAGAAAAACTATGCAACAGTCCTGTTTTCAAAACACTATCACCACTCAATGGAGTCTGATAATTGCCTATTCTACCTATATATGCATGAAACATTTTTATGCTAACATATGCCATTTCATTTTTTTTAAACAGATGATAGAGAACTGCTTGATAACAATTACGAATAAAACAATGATTTTGAAAATAAAGTATTTTGAAAAGAAAGAAGAATTCAGTTAGAATGCTCTTGAAGCAACTTATAAACTTTAAATAGTGACAAGTAAACCACATATAATTTTTAACAGCTATTGCAAAGGGCATTATGGGAAGAAAAGCCCTGTAAGCATACCTGTGCTCAGAGTCCCTAACCTCTAGCTGCAAATATCAAACCTGCAGGATTGTATACAATTCAATCAGAAAACTAACTGGCTTGTCCAGAATTTGCCATTACCTGCTTTGCCCAAAGCAAGAGAACAACTTCTACAATGTCAAGAACACTTTGTACAAGTAACGGTAACAGAACTCTCCCCCAGTTTCCTAAAACTGGAGATTACTGTAGAAATTGTGTTTTCAATTTGGGAAGGCAGCATGTGAAGGAGAAAGAGGAACACCTCTAGAGCAACAAAAATCTTAAATAGACATATAGAAAAAAAGATTAAATGGACTGAATTTGACAATTACAATTTCTGTGTGATTGCACCAGCTCTCGTGAAAACAAACAGGGTTAGGGCATACCAAACAGAGTACAACTTCTGGAAAGTCAACAACTCAGAGATTAGCAAACAAATGAAAGAGAATTTGATCTATTTCCAATCAGAGAAGCCTACAAATCGCACACATTCTCTGAGCCCATACACATTTTAAAGCTACATTGTCAGCAGCTCTTTTTTCTAAAAATCAGTAAGAATTTCCAAGCAATTCACTAAGTAGAGCAGCTACCTCAGCCTAGTCAGGGAGCACAAGTGCAGAACTACACAAATTCATCCAGCAACTGACTTCCTCAAGATACACCGATGATTTATCTTTTCAGCCTGCACTACAAAAAGGTCAGATCCTCAAGTTAAACTTGGAAACACTTTGCTCAGTGGAGCTAGCTGCTTGCAGATCAATAGTTTGATAAGGATTAGAGGGTGTAGACCTGTGGGGACCAAGCAGTTATGAATAGTAATACCAGGACCTATATCCAACTACCAGTTTATTAAGGCACAAGCAATTACATTTTATTTAACTATGCAGAATGCAGACCTTTACTAACAACACGGAAGAGCCTGACTGACAAATTACTTCCTCCTTTCTTACCAAACTCTATGAAAACTTGGTTTTAAATGTGCTTGCTACAGCTTTTGAAAACCCCTCAAGAATTTTGCTCTCCAGCTGTGGACCAAAACCAAAACAGGCAGATTTTAAAGGCCCAACCACTCCAAATTCTCATTGTACTTCTGCACTAAAAATAAAGTCCAATATCTGGTTACTGTACTGAATCCACTCTAAAACTTAAAAATCATGTTCTTTTACCGTGTGTTTTCCAACAAAATACTTCCAATTTTGCACCAATTAAACTATTTCATTTTTAACACCCTACTTCTTATTGTTGAGAGTATTAAACAACACTTGAGACTACTCCTTGTAGGAGATGAAATTTATCATGCAGGCAGGTACTTCTGATATTAACCTGTTTGCACGCAGGTAAAAAAATATTTATCCCCTATAGCCAACAGTAATCAAATGGCAAAAGAGGACTGGAACGTCAAGCACAGAAATTCTATTATTATCTCCTTCAGTCCCTTAATGACCTCACTTTTCTCAGGACAATGCGTCCAGTACCTCAGCAACCTGTGTCATTTTTTCTTCACTATTTCTTCTGTCTCCATTTCACAGGTCCTCACACATCTTTTCCACAAACACTCTGCCTCTGTTTTGGGTAGAGGAATGTCTGAAATTGAATTGAAGAGGAGCTATTTTAGAGATTTAGTCATGCCAAGTAGCTTAATACTGTCTTATTATTATTAGCAGCTCCTCTATCTTGAAAAAAAATCTGAAATTTAGCCAAAACCACAATTTAACTGAGTTAGAATAAAAATCTAAAAATAAAATCCCATCTCATTTTATCAGGAAATTACTTGAACATGCCAGCTCTCAGTTAAACCAGTGTTGCACCGAAGTTAACTCAGACCGTAAATTATTACTATTTCTTTAACAGTTTGCTTCATGAAAAAAGCATTTTAATAATTCCACCACCTCCAAGTAACTTGCTTTGTAATCACAGATACAATAGGCAGTTCTGTGATGTGTAGACTTTAAATCAGGCATCTGTGTTTGTTTCACTGACTTTCTGGAGGATTTTCTAGTAACGGTTAGACGTTGCCTCACTGAAGTACACAAGTCTCTTTTCTGTAGCCAGCATAAAGCTTGTATAAAATATAGTAACCCTGAGAGCCACTCCTTACTCTTTTGTCCACTTTGACTGACTGAAAACATTCTTCCTCTTACACCCAGCAAGCTCTAGCATATTATTTCACTATCCTTTTCTTATCATCCCTTTGCAACTATACTCGCACATTAGAGGGAACTGAAGATGAAGCGAGAACAGATATAAGACTCACTTAATTAAATGAACTAAGGCAGCACTCTGCAACTTTTAAATACATGGAATTTCTTCAGCAAAACTTCAACACAACATGAAGCCGCTCCTAATTAGATATCTCACCTACACACAAAAAAAGAAATGTAACTATGAAAACTTTTCCTCTTTTCTAAAGTTTCCACTTTTGGGCATCATATATAAATTTTAGATTTTATTTAATCAGAATTATCTGTGAAGACTTTTGCCAAAATGTGTTATGTCCAGACTTCCTCAAGCCCCACTACCTACTCTGATAGCTATACAGTAATATTCACAGAACATCAACAGTGTCACCTAGGACATTTTTTCTTATTACATAGTAATTTTAATTTCAGCATTAAAACTCCTTTATATCTGCTTAGTTCAAATTTTTCATTTGTACATACATCTACAATACATAGAAATGAACAAGTCACCTGATTTACAATAAAGTAGTAGAATTATTTTTAACTTCAAACACATTTGCCACGGAATTAGCTCACAGTTTGTTTCAAAGATGTTCAACAGACCTACTAAATGCCACCTATCTGGATTTTTTTCCAAAATCTCATCCAATGTTAGATTCTTAGGTAGATTCTTATATCCTGATTAAAGAATTAATGACTGATACACTAAGCCAAGTATATCAACACCCTGTCATCATCTGCATAAAAAAAGGAGAACACAGAGAAGAGGATTTTGTTGGGTTTCTTGATGGGACCTTTCCCTTTTTGAGTAAACTTTTACAGTCTCTCTATTCACTGGAAGCAGAAAGAAAAAAAGGCATGAAAAAGAAACAAAATAAAATTGCAGAACCTGAACTTAATTTCTCCTCTATGTACATGACAGATTTATCCTCCCAGCACCCATAATAATGCATCAAAATACTCAGACCTCTCTTTCTTACATACTGTCATTGTTCTCAACATACTTTGAGAAAAGGCCACCAAAACACAGCATTTACTGTCCTGTATTAAGGTATTCAGAAGAAATAAGTAACTTAACTGGAATAGGTTGGAAAATTCTAAAAGACACAAGCACAACGACACCAAGATAAAGTAAGTGTTTTTCATTCAAACGTTTGCTGGATATTTCAAACTAGACCTCCCCCCAGAAGCAGACACTGTTGTAGCTCCCTAGCACAATCCATCTTTTTATATATAGATACATAGATACATATTTGCAATAGAAACCTCATGTAAAATATTCCCCAGAATCTCAAGCGCATGGGATGTCACACGGTAAAGGTAAGATCACATGATTTTCTTGTTAAGATCTAAAAGTTAGTAATTGAGCTGATGAGGTTGCTGAATATATGACACCATAATACGTACAGAGAACAAACAGTTTTAACTGAAGTTATTTGGTTATATTGGTTGTAAACTTACAAAAGAATGAAATAACTTACTTCATTCTAAGAGCGTATGCAAGGTCTTGTAATGAATCATACAGAAGTGCACTTTACCTAAAATATTAATACAACTTGCCATCCAGATGGACCTTTACAAGCTTGAAAGATGGGCCCATGCAAATCACATGAAGTTCAACAAGGCCAAATGCAAGGTCCTGCACGCGTGTCGGGGCAACCCCAAACACAGATACAGGCTGGGTGGAGAATGGATTGAGTGCAGCCCCGAGGAGAAGGACTTGGGGGTGTTGGTGGATGAGAAGCTCAGCGTGAGCTGGCAATGTGCGTTTGCAGCCCAGAAAGCCAACCGTGTCCTGGGCTGCATTAAAGAAGCATGGCCAGCAGGTCGAGGGAGGTGATCCTGCCCCTCTACTCTGCTCTTGTGAGACCCCAGCTGGAGTACTGTGTCCAGCTCTGGGGTCCGCGGCAAAAGAAAGACCAGAGGAGGAGCCACGAAGATGATCAGGTGGCTGGAGCACCTCTCCAGAGTTGGGGTGGTTCAGCCTGGAGAAAAGAAGGCTGTGGTGAGACCTAATTGCCGCCTTCCAGTACCTGAAGGGGCCTACAGGAAAGACAGAGAGCAACTCTTTATCAGGGAGTGTAGTGACAGGACAAGGGGTAATGGGTTTAAACTGAAGGAGGGTAGATTTAGATTAGATGTTAGAAAGAAATTCTTTACTGTTAGAGTGGTGAGGCACTGGACCAGGTTGCCCAGAGAGGTTGCAGATGCCCGCTCCCTGGACGTGTTCAAGGCCAGGTTAGACGGGGCTTTGGGCAACCTCGTGTAGTGGAGGGTGTTCCTGCCCGTGGCAGGGGGGTTGGAACTAGATGATCTTTGAGGTCGCTTCCAACCCAAACCATTCTATGATTCCACGACTCCATCTTTTTCTCTGGTGTTAATACTGTAACTGAGTTCAGAGGTGACTATATATATCCTTGGAGAAAGATGACACCTTCAAGGTGATTTATTCTACCTTTTCTCCCAACAACTGGAAAGTGGTTAATGCTTCACACAGAAAGACAAACCTTAAAAACTGAATACAACCACGCTAGCACTGAGGTCTTAATTCAAGTCTTTTGCCATAAAACATTTCAGAAAATTATTTCAATACATACTTCAATAATCTCCTTTTAGTGAAGCATAGCAATATGTTTTATTGCAGGCTTTATCTAAAGTCAAACCAGTTTAAGCTATACAGTTAATTTAAGATCATTTTCAAGAACGTTAAGCCTTAAGATTTTTTAACTTGTAGCATATAAACAAGTCCTACTCACTCACGTGGTAAGTGGGGACGCTGAACCTGCAGCTGAGGCTTCTTCCTAAGTTCAGCTCCTGTTTCACATATCTGATAGGCTACATAAGCTCATTTGTACTGGAAGTAATACCTACACTTTATTTGCCCTGGTGTAGTTACCTCAGGATGTGGGTATATCATTTTTTCTTCTTCACTCATACAAGACTTCTCTGTTGCTCAAAGTCAAGAATTTTGAGTTGTGTGTTTATATTTACAGTGTTTTCTTTCAGATGAAGTAAAGAAGTCATGTGTGCTTCACATCTATGATACAGCTTTTCACCCTTTCTTCTTCATTTTTACTTAATATTCCACAGACTCTCAGAAAAAATGGAGAGAAAATTTCAAGTATGTGGTTATCTCCACAGTATGTTTGACCTGAGCCAAACCAGTGGGTCAAGTACCAACTGCAGGAGTGATTTACCTCCAGTAGAGGTGAATCCTGTAGAAGGTCCCAGTAGAAGATACACAGGTAAACTGAGTGAAAGTTATCTTCATACAAAGCTTTATGTCTATATGCAGAAGAGAGGTGGGGGGAACCAAACAAAAAACCCAACCTAGAAATATCTGAGTTCCAGACAATGTCAGAGACCAACAGAAACTGCATGGAAGAACACCTGCAGAATGGTTGCGAGTATCCTGAGACCATACTTCCTTTTGGTGGAAGCAATTTACTATGAAATCCATGAAACAGAAGTGTATCTCACTCTTCCAACACTAATACACCTGGAGGACATTGTTTATCAGCACTACCTAGCACTAGAATTACCTGCTACAACACTGAAGGCCTGAACTCTCAGATGGTTCAAACTCAGAGTCAAAATGGTTGCAAAATAAATTAACAATAACAGTAAGTTGGAGAAGGGCTTGGTTTAGGAGAAGAAAGGTTGGGGGTCAGTGGTTTTAAGGGAACGGAACCCTAACATTTAAGTCACCCTTTTGCCTGTAGGGATAGGTTGCTTCCCAGTGTCAAAATACAAAATTATTCTAGCAAGGCTAGAGAATTGACTTCCTCTAAGAGCAGGAGAATGCAGTTAATTTTTAGGCCAAGTTTTACTTATGCAAAAATGGTATAAACAACAGAATACAATGGCAGATGGCTCACCTCAATTGCCTGGGCATCACTAACACCTGAACCACTTTCTGGTATCTGTGACATCTGCCTGAGCTCTAATCACACTGGATGCATGGAGACTGGTGGACTGCTCTGACTAGACAGAGCAAGGCAAAATATCTTAAGCTATATCAAATTATGTTGGACACCTGTGTTTCAACAGCTGATTCAAGCCCAGAGAGTCTATTTCGTGAACCTCAAATTTATGAAAAAAATTTCTTAGTTCAAATTCTTCTTTCTAGAAAAACCTGGAATGAAAGTAATCTCTCTTTACGGCCTGTGACATTAATATGTGGACAGAAAGGTACCTAGTGACAATAGTTTTTCCTCAGTAAATCAAGGATAATTATAATCTGCATTCTGATTAAAAGTAAGGAAAGACAAACTGTATTGATTTGCTCAAAAATTCATACAAATGATATTCTGAAAAGGCAAGTTTATTGTAAATTATTGACTTTTTCTATGAAAAAATTCACCTCATTGTTTGGTGAAAGCTGCTATAAAATAAAAACTTCTGAACAACCACCAAGTATGCCAACCTGCTTCATTTATTACTTTGATAAATGGAACTTCTACTATATCAGTTTGAAAAAAAAAAATTAAAGGAAAATTCAATTTCATCATTTCTACTCACTCATAGTTGCCAGAATGTACTCCAACAGTTAAAAAATCTTATTTTAAGGAATTCTCCTTGCCTTACTTCCTATTCAAAACTGCTTTAAAAAAATAACCTGATAGTAGTGTTCATTTGATTTTTATTTGATAAAGCAGTACAGCTTGCATGAGAACTCTGTGCCAGAAACATGCATGCATAACCTTAGCCACAAATACTGTAACGTCACACACAGAAAAAGTTAGGCTAGGTACAGATGGAAAACATTTATGAGAATCCACACTGAACTTCAGAACCACAGAATACAGTACTTGCACATAGCATAGCACAGACTGTGAAAACATAAAAACACAATCATACAAAATTTCAGATTATGAACTTACTACCAGTTGCTCTATGAAAACAGGAAGGAAAAAAAAATGGAACATAATTCTCTGTTGCATTTACAGGTAAAAATATTGCTATTATTACTATTCATTTCTACTCCTAAAACCATTACAATTCTAAATTCAAGATGTCACAGTACTAGAAATACAGAAGTTGCAAGTTACTGCCCACTGCGAGACTGACAATCTTCCCACTACAGCAATAGATTTTAGAGCGGGAAATTTTAACAGCTGCTGTTCTCAAGAAATGTTGAGTTTGTGATGTAACAACCAAATGGGCAGTAGATGATGGCAGTAAGATGGGCAAAAATAAAAGATAAGGAACAGACCAAGATAAAAGATATAAAGAAAAAATAAAAGAGAACATTCCATGATAACTATAAAGCTGAGAGTACACCATGGCAGTATGATTATGAAGTGAAATGTCAAATTGCAGAATGCACAGGAACTGCTCTGAACTGGTGCACTAACATCAGAATCAGAAATGGAAAGCATTTCTGCTTCCTGAATCCTTGTAAGATTTCATTAGCAACCAAGTCAACAATATAAGGTGGCTAATGGTGATTTCCAGCAAGTAAAAACATTAACTGGTACATCTTGAATGATGCTGATATCATTGCAGATTGGTATCAAATCTATCATCATGCAGTGTTTAAAAAAAAAAGTTTCCTTCACAGCAGTACCTAATTTAAACTACTAAAATAGGCTGATGTAAGAATTGCTCATGAGCTCATGCACATACTTATTTCTGACATTCAGTATTAAAAC
This sequence comes from Grus americana, assembly GCF_028858705.1. NCBI lineage: Eukaryota > Metazoa > Chordata > Aves > Gruiformes > Gruidae > Grus > Grus americana. The sequence goes on along the minus strand of NC_072891.1, from coordinate 32,440,838 downwards.
ACTGCTGTAGGAGTAGCAAGACACTTTTTAAGCCTAGGCCTTTAAATCATTCACCCACATTTAAAGAAAAAAAAGGGGGGGGGGGAACTGAGCAGAATTTTTATTTTCCTTTTAAAACAGACAACTAATATTTTATTGAACAAAAGCAACCTAAATATAATCCTCATTGAAAAAATTATTACCTCAATAAATTGAGAGGTGTAAAAGTGCTTTTGTGTGGCAAGTATAATTTCTTCTCTGTTAAAATTATTTAAGCCATATATATTGCCTCCCAATACCTGTTTCATAATAAATATCTTGTTTGGATAACATAAGCTGGACATGGCTGTCCTCAAGCCAATGACTCTCTTTTGCCCAAACAAATCAAGATACTAAATAACTTTTCTTCCCTTTGAAACAGTCATAACTGCTTGAGGCTGCTGCAGCACAAAACCAAAATATCTTCACAAAGGTCTCCAAACAGTCAAGCTGAAAATCTAAGCCAAAGTTTCATTTAACAGCCTGTCAGTTTTTTGATGTGAAGCTAATGAATGCAGTGGCAAACAAATCCATCAAACCTAACATCAAAACAACTGTACTTCATCCCACCAAAGGGAAAAATACAACCTGCAGGCCAGCACTTTGATCTAACCTATCCACAGAAAACACATCGCTAGGCAGCTACCACTGAAGAATATGCGTCAGTAATTACTGACTTAATTTTATGAAAGAGAGCAATAATACTTAAGTAGCCCAAGTTTCAAGTAGAAAAGGTTGGTAGAATTCTCTCTTCAGGTTCTACATATCAGGTAAACAACAAAAAGCTTTCCAGCACCAACATCTGAAAACAAATCACATCTTAAAGGAGCTGCAATACAAAGGAATCATTATAATTATTAGTAAAATCAGCTAGTGTGACTCTATCCCTGGTAGAAGGCAGTAAAATTTACATGCGTTTAGACTGAGTGAAAGCCACCAAGTTTTGCCACAAAACAGTGGCACAGTGAGGAACAAGAGCAGTATTCGGAAAAGCCAGTGCTTTCTCTGAAAGCATTTTAAAGTATGGGTGTCAATTTGGACAAGGGGTGACGTTCAGTTCTAAGAGACCCTGAGGATCTGGAAAAGCAAGAGACTGGGGAATGTGGGGATTTAAACAGTAACAGGAGGAAAATGGAAGGAAAGAAACTAAAATAATCACCACTGCATAAAGAAGAATCAGAAAGCGTCAACTGAACCTGCTCACATCACCATCTCCTGGACATTTCCTACACAGGACCTCCATCCATCGTAACCCAATTCTCTGTTCTGTGAACTACCTTCTCCTGTCAAGCTCAGGTGGGACCATGCCGTCCAGAAGCTCTACACAAGGTCAAAGGATGTGATTTTTAGGAGGATCCTCTGTAATTAGGAACTGATTTCCCAACATCTAAGTTTTTCAAACATTTACAAAACAGCAGCAAGGGAAAAAAGGAATTTCAAGAAAGAGAAAAAACCTGCCTGTACACAAAAGCACAGGATCTTATGTAAAATTTAAATATGTTTCCAGTTCTCAGTATCAAATTAGAATTCATAAAGTTTATCGATTCTATTCACCAGAGCTAAAATTTGGACAGGTGTAAATCATGACTGAGAACCTTAGTTTTGGCACCTGGAAGTGAGAGGTCTTCAACTGTGAGCCTTGTATGAGGGCAACATTGGCATTCATTAGCAATAACAATTACAACAGACAAAAGTATAAAATTATTAAACATAGATGATCCACAGATTTGGGGCAGAGGGTGTCCCACCCTGAGGCTAATAAGTATTAGGAATACAAGGTTTTTCTCAGACTAGAGAAGTGTCTTTTATCCAATTGCTTCAGAGGGATTTTTATTTCATTAGACATAAAAGAATTATGTGTAATATTTCTATTCAGCAATTCTGATACCTAAACATCACCCCTTGTTCAGCACACAAGTTATCTATTCAGCACAAATCAAAGTAGATGTCTACAGAACATAGAAGCTAATTGTTAATGCCTCATCTGCTTTACCAACAGTAACAAAAATGCACTGGAGTAAGGAAACTCAAAATGCACTTCATGAAGCTACAAATTTCCAGCCTACTCAAATAAATGTAGCTCCATTAGGAAAATGACAAAATTCACAGAAGCTTGAAGAAATATCCTATCTGCTCCTATTTTGTACCATATTTTTTTTTCAAAAATAAATAGCATTCAACAAATCAAAGTTATAGTATGATGATTAAGAATATCTAAAGCTTAGAGTGCCTCTCACCCTCACAGAACATAACAAACACAACTAAAGTACTTGTGAGCCAAGGACTACCTACCTTTGATTCTCTAAGTCCTGCCATTACCATATATCAGCACTTCACCAACATCCCTCTGCACCACACTCATTTGCCAAGCATTTTCAGGACACCATGACTGGTTTCTTCCTTTCACCAGTATCTCTTATTTTTCTTCCTATGTGTTCTTGCCAGTGGAAAAAGCAAAAATTACACTGTTTCTCCCCTGTTGGAGGACTTTTAGTATAGCTGTTATTTCTCAATTTCTGCCTTTTTTTTATAATCTACTCTTTACTTCTGCTTAATTCTGCCCAACTTAGTTCTGTCTAAAAGTGAGAACACAGCTTAAAGCAGCAGTGTAGCAAAGAGCACACTGGAGGTGCCAACCAGTATTGCTTTTCATATGTCGCCCCTGAGTGGCTATATACACAAACTCTAGAAAACAAACTGAGAGGTATATCCCCTCTCCCAAGGTTCAACTACTACAGGTAGGTAGGGTACACATAGTGAAACCAAGATCACAGGTTCAGCATTTTTAAAGACAGAAAATAATTTTCCAAATTTGCATCCATAGTCTCTGTTTTACCAAAGTTCCCTATACTGAGGACATAAATGATCTCTGATTCAATATTTGCAATTGATTTCACAGAATCTTTAACGCTATCTTATTTCATGCAGGAAAGCAGTATCATCACACAGTCTAAATATTTACTACAACTTTAATGGAAATCTTTGCCTGGTTTTTGTTTAGGTTTTTTTTTCAGAAATTACTGAAGAATGAATATTGACTGTACATCAGGATTTTTTCTTTTTCTAAGACAGAAATCCAGCTGTAAGCAATTAGAAACTATTCTGTAAAAATAAAACTGTTCCTGTAGGAAGACAAATAATCAGTCATCAGTATAGAATATTCTCTAAGGAGAATACAGCAACAAACTGACCTAGATATTGCTGCATTTTGCTGACATCGGCAATTTCTGCAGTACAATACAGGGGAGCTTGGGGATCCAAAATATATTTTTCAGTTAAAATTCTTGTACATGCCACAAACCAAAAGAAAAGTTAAAGACAACATCAGTACTCTGAAGAATGACAAATGGGAATGCAAGGTTGTGTGGTGGTTTGTTTTCTTTTAAATGAAAGAATTGCTGCAAATAAAACTTACTAAAGTATCAGTATTCTTTGGGCACATGTACTTCTTACCCTTTTAATTAATACTTTCAGGAAGTTTCCAGAGGTTGTAATAAAACTAATCACAGCTATTCTCATGTTTTTTCTAGAGAAACACCATAACCAAGAAAGAGAGTATCCAATTTGCAGTAACTCCATAACTTGTGCGTGCTTTCAAAGTGTGTATAATTACAATTTAAGAACAGATAACCAGTTATAATACTTTTTCTTTGTTTGACTTGTTTACCCTATCTGTATGGCATAAAAAAATATAAGTAAGTGTTATGAAGAACTATTTCACCACCATTCCAGAAGTTCTCTTCTCACAAATTTCCATTAAAAAAAATACATATAAAAAGTCCTATTATTAGCACTTCCTAGCATGTTCTTTTTCATTTGAAAAGAGCAGAAAATAAACTTTAATTCTCATTCTTGTGGTAAGAAGTAATAAAAAATAAGCAAGTAACATTAAGCACTCTGACCATTTCCCAAAGAAACAGAAGTTCACATTTGACAATGGTATCTAAGATTTCTCTATAAAGGGAGACTAGTCATTATTGCTTCAGCTGCCACTTCAACACTTTCCGACATTTAAATTCCATTGTAAGCACCACAAAACCACTCTATTTTCTTACACTATATATGCACAATGCTGCTGCTATGTGCAATAACCACAGAGAACAGAATTCAGTGTCCTAAGGTTCAAGTTTTATCCATGTGCTAGAGAATTTTGACTAAATAAAAATGTATTTAGAGTGTATATGCCAAGACTTCCTACCCCAAACTTCAGAATTTCAGAAGCACTTTTGGAGTGGTTTAAAGGAATAAAATTGCATTAGCTTTAAAAAATTATCTTCTAACCCTGCTGAATTAAACATGACATTAAGTTTATGGTATAATACAATAACTGAGAGGCACACTGGAGGCATTAAGCATTTAATAGTTTGTTCTGGGGCAGGTGTACACCAAATGGTAGACTATTTTTTTTTTAAATATTAGAAATATGAAGCCTGTACACTGAAATGGAAGTAGCTGCAGGTATCACTACCCCAGCTTTGCCACATCTGAAGATAAAATTCACCATTCTTGAAGCTCAGCTTAATCAATTTTAGAGCTGCAGCACATCCATACCTTTTAAAATCGAGGACAGTTTTACCTACCATAACTAATTCATATGTGTCCATGCCCATATTCCTCTCAACTTTGTTTCACTGTACTATCTATAGAAATTCCAAACTATCAAATGCATAGTTTGGGGGGGTTTTAATTAACTTTACAGTCAACACCTTATCTGTTGGCGATTAAGAACACAATTTTCCCATTAAAGGTAAAGGCCAGCCTGAACTTCTTACATGCATATTGATGTTTTCAATACTTTCACTACTGTTGATATATGCATACAGAGCACATGGAAAAATATTTATGAACTTCTTCCCTTTGAAGCATATAAAATCTCATTAACAATAATTATCAACAGTGCCTAGAATCATAACTTTCTGCTATTTGAGAACTTTCTCATGACAGCCTTCAAATCCCAAGTGTTTCATAAGAACTATTACTTAATTTTTCAACCTTCATATTTGATTTTGCCCTTTATTCTGTGTCATCTTATTAGCTAATATATTAAGCAATTGAAAAGGGTTTTTTCAATAACGACTCAATGAGAAAAGGCCTCTGACAAACATTTTGGAAAGCATACTAGTCAAAGCTTATATAAGCCATAATTCTGAGAAAAATCACACAATTTTGAAAAACAGTAACAAACTTCTGCTGAACAAATTGCACTTTCTTGATTTTGTATGTTTACTCATATGCTGTACCTGAAAAGAAGCAAAAGATATATGCTACATAAATTTTCTGTCTAAAGTATCTTCGCTAACATACATCTCGTTTTAAAATCTGAAAATATTTACTCTGAGTTCACAGTTCCTTTATTATCTTCTACTACAAGACATCTGATGACATTAAAGATGAGAAAACTTGAACTTTTTTCTTTAAACTTTGTTTAAGGTTTATTTATGTATGTTTCTTTCGAGGCATCAAAACTCCTAGTTTAAATAAAGTGCTTTCACAAACAGTAGAGCTCGGAGGAGGTTTAAGAGCAAAAGTCAGTTCTCTTCACATATACTAACCTTAGTATATGTAGCTTCAACTTTAAAATATCCATAAATAGAACTGTTTTTGAAGAACAATATATACATTAAGTTGCAAACAAAACTGACTACTGAGAGGAATACATACTGCTGGAAGTATAATATCCACTAGAAAAAGAACAACTATAAATAAAACTCCAGTGGCAGAATAACGTACCACCTGATCTAACAGTCCCTTTCTCATCGGCTTCTACAGATTCTGACAAAGAAATAACCACAGGAAAAATTTCATTACGCATCAATTTGCTACAATATGACTTACCAACTTTGCTGCTTTTCCATAATCAATCCATCGGATGGTGGCAAAGTTTGTTGACTCTGCACAGTTAAAACCATGGTTAAATCCTGCATGGTATCCATACGGGAAAGTGATCATAAATTCTCCTGCCTCTTGTGTAACCTAGAGCACAAAAACAAAAAAAAAAAACCTCAAAGTGAACAATATTACAAAAGCAGTTCTGCTCCTGAAGCAATGAAACCTATATTTGCCTTTGCACCTACCTAGAATGAAAGAATTTTTTTCTCATTGCACACAGTTGCAATTTAATGCAAGCAGAAACAGTACACTTGAGACTATGTTGTTTACTATAAAATACACAGCTACATGAATGATTTTACATATTCAGAAAGTACTTTCAAAAAAGCTAATCTTGGAGCAGAGGTTCACTGATAATAAAACCTGGAAGCACAGGGAGCTAGAAGAGACAGTGCAAAGAATACATCAATCTTCCTGAGAGGAAGCAGAGACAGTCTGGACCAAAATACCCACAATTGTCATCCCTAAATACTAGTACAATTTAACTGTTGAAGAAATTTTTCTGTCCAACACCCTGAAGATGTTTCTCTGGAATGGCACTAGAACTTTTCTTGGAAAGACTGGAGAGAGATCTTACTCTCACCCTTCTCTCCCATACGCATTTCAAAAACCATGGTTTGAAGACCTGGGACTGAGGGCCTGATTTGCCTTTTAAGTTACTTATTATTGATGATCAAGCGTAAAGTAGGAGAAACTCTAAGTTAATGAGCCTTAGCAGTTAAAGACAACAATGTTGTTCATCCCAAAAATGTATACATTTGGATTCTCTCAGGCAGTATCTTTAAATCATTTGGATAGGAAAGGAGGAAAGAGAATTAACGAGAATTGGACTGCACCAATTCTTCAGCCTTACAGCTACTAACACCATGGGGATTCTAGCATTGGAAATGTCATGCAGAATGTCTCAATGTAAAGCCATTAAACACCACTTTAGACATTACATTAAAAGAAATTTTAATCTGCCCCTGTCCTTCCCCTCTTTCTCTTTAAGCACAATTTAAGAGAGCAGACGGACTTTCATACTGTTGACAACTGGAATTCAGAATACGTCAGGACAAGGGGCCTGGAAGGAGATTCTCAAATAGGAAAAGCTTGACTACAGTTAATCTCTGACATTGCTTTAGAGAATAAGCAAAGACAGTTCCAAAGGACTGCTCTGTTCTTTACAAGTACAGTGAAAAGCAACCAAAAGAAAAGTGTGCTGAGGTCACTGACTCAACAAGAAATTATAGAAAGCAGAAAAAAAGAAAAAAACAGTAACAAAAAAAATCCAACTAAAACCACACTCATAGTAATTATATTTTGTATAGCTGAAAAGAAACCAAATTTCTAGAAGTTATCAAAAAGAGATACCAGATATAAAAGGTTTCTAGAGTAAATTACCAAAAAAGTGGGGTAAGGTAAACAAATCATTGGTCAGGACATTCTCTTTCAAGAGAGAAATCTCATCTTCTTTTAGTTGGATGGACTGCTGCTCTCCTCTGGACATGAAGAAAAGGAGAGACGACACTTCTTGTCAGTCACTAATAATCTCTCCACTCAGAGACAGCTTTAATTTCTTAAAGACAGCTCACCAAAGACTGTATCAAGGACAGGATGGTCAGAGACTAGAAATGGCACACTGTCTTCTGACCCATCTGATAAGAGTTAATCAATAAACTAGAAGATTCAGAAGGAAAGAGTTAAAAGAGATCTCCCATACTCTGATCTGCCTTGTTACATGAAACACACATCAGATGGCAGGCCCACTTAAAAGCAAACAGACCCATTTAAATGAAGCAAATAATCTGAGAAATGACTGATGGTGGTTCAACCAGATCAGCATTTGCTGATTACAGGAAAATAAGGAAACTTCTTAGACATCATATAGGCTGTTTTCATTGTGTGACAATGCTTTGCATAAGCAAGAGAGTAAGAAAAATTAGAAGGACTAATATGACTCTAGGGAAATACACTTACAATTTGAAATCGCAAAAAGGAGCATTAAATTTCAAACAATCACCAAAATTAAAACCCACAACTCCAAACATTTTTCTTATGAACATATCTTAAATCTCAGCTTTTTGCTGACATAGTTGTCTTACATTCAGTTTCTGCTTTTAAAATCCCCCTTTTCTTCTCCCCCAAAATTCTCATCTCACAGTTTTATGAATTCTTTGTGTGCTTTTTTTGCTCAATGCAAAAATCAATACACAGGGATAGCACTTCAAGATGTATATTTCTGATTGTATTATGGGATGAAGGAAAGAGAAGAGAACAAGAAGAATACACTTAGCTAACAAAGCTAAAGAATAAAATTGAATCTTGCATTTTGCATTGCATTTTGAAGGTAATTTTTTGTGGGTTCATATTTAGTATATACATGCAAATGCACATACAGGTGCATATATTATAACTGCTACTGTAGCACTCCAACAATCACGGTGGGAATGTTTAAGAAAGATTATTCTCAGTGCTAACAATTCCAAAATTTATCTCAATACACCCTCCCACTGCTGACAGTTTAGCAGGTGTTCTATTGCAACAAGCAGCAGTTCAGCTGCCACCTGGTAGGCATAGGCTGATTTATCAGCATTCAGCACATTTCCACTTCTATCACTTTGAGCCATGAGAGATCACAGCCTGGTTCTCTCTATTCACTTTCTCACTGAATCCCATTAATTATAATTACACTTGGGTACAGTCTGCTTCCTCCAAAGACTAGGTGACAGAACCAAACTTAAATATTTAACTATTTCTAGCCAGTTTTGGTTTTTTTTTTAAATTCGAATACAGGAATAATCAAGACACTGAAATAAGAACATCAACTCCCTTACCCATATCAAATGTGTGGTATTGAAAACAAATATGCTGGCATTCTGCAATATGGTACTTTAAACACCAACCACTGAAAATTATACCTTTCAGAATAATGTTCTGTAAATCCAAAACTATAAATCTAGTTATAAAGCCTTCCAGTTTGGAAGGTTTCATCTGACACTTCATGATAAAGTACAAGGCTATGAAGGGAATCAGTATTTACGTATATATTACAAAAACTGAACTCCGCAACTACATTTCCACATGATAATATATCATTCGGAAAACAAACTACTTCTTATAGGAGTCATTTATTCAAAAAAGCTTGCTTTCTAAGGCAGGCAGTATCATTCTGAACACCTACATTTCTTCAATTTTATACATAGGTTGATTTAAGCATGAAAATTGAAGTGATATTTCAAAAGTGATACAACAAATCAGTGGCTTCATCCCACCTAAACATCTACCTCACTCTTTGTTTCTTTGCCTTAAGAGTAATGCTGTTTTTCTCACAAGGTTCTTCTTATCGAGTAACCTTAAATTTGCTTCCACTCAGTTTTGATAAAAGCATATCACGTAATTGGCAGTACCAGTTAGTACTATTCTACTAGTAGTAGTGCTATTGATAATTATTGTTGTTGTAGACACTCATTATTGAAGTGTAGACATTGATTATTGGTGTGTAGATGCTTGCATGATTTTCTTTTTGCTGCAAAATACTATTTTGGGGAGGGATGAGGAACATCTTGAATTGTTGATAAATTTCTGTTGTAAAATCTCTTTATAGACATGCTCTCCAATTATATTTACTTCTGTAATAATAGATTCATTTCAGAAAGCAGTACTTTGGCTACAAAGTACAACATATCATCCTATAAATTCTCAGATTATAAGTTTGTTTATTAATTCACTTCAAATATTTTGTATGTTGTAATATATTTTTCAATATACTTGTGCTGGTTTTAGCTGGGATAGAATTAAATTTCTTCACAGCACAAAATAATCATTCACTCTTTTTTTAGTATGTGACAGCTTTTTTAATAGAGTTTAAATTAAATAACAGTTCTTTTGGGTTTATTCCACCTGAAACTTTTTAGATCATAATAGATCAAAAGTAAAGTTACTTTCAATTGCATCAGAAAAAACAATATACAGACATACAGAAATGAAACATTTATTTTAAAATATTAGGTATACAACTTAAATTAATACAGCTATTTAAGGATTGTTTCTCAGTCAACAGAAAATCACATGTAAGCCTGCATGGAAATAGAAATAAAAAATATTGGTAATGTCTTAAAAAAAATCACAGAAACTTTTAGGATAAAGATTATGATGTTTACAAGTGTTTTCTGCTAGAAAATTCCAAGCTAAACCATGTAAAAGTCCCAATACTACAAGCATTTGCTTTCATCTTTTCATGGAGTCAGTGCCTAAAAAAAAATAAAAATAATAATTTTGCCTCAATTTTACTACAAACAATCCTTATAGTAAACACAATCTAATTCAATGCATGAATGCACAGTTTAAACAGTAACGTACCTTGTCAAAAGGAATTCCATACTTTTTCAGTATTGATGGAGAAATCAGAGTCATCTTGTGGCGAAGAAAAGCATCACATCCCTGAGAACTGCTTGGGAAGAACCCTAATAAGGCAAGATAAGCAATATTGGGTATCATTTAATTTTAAAAAGTAGGAAACTTTTGTAATATCTTACAATACATAATACTGTTTAAACTTGTTTTAAATATTTTTTGTTGTGTCTTTGCTAGGTTCTGAGAGATTTGTATAAAAATCAAATGCACCCCCTAAGTTTTTCAACTGATTTTCAGGGGGAGAGGTTGCAGGGGTTTAGATTTTTTTTTCTTTGTTAGGAAGAGAAGTAACTTAAGACTTAATTTGGACCTGTAAATTTAGACATACTTTTCTTACTCTTTCCAGAAATATTTTATTGTTGGGGGTGGTTTTTTATGTTAATGTTCATTCTGCAACCCCTGCACACACGAAAATCAACTGTAGTATATAAATTGAAAAGGATTCCACAAGGACTACCACTTCCTAGCAGTCCTACCTTGCAGTTTACCTAGCACTTCCAGACCATCTAAACAGTACACCAACACAACTTTCTATCTAGAAAAAGCTAGAAAGTATAATCTCTCCACACAGAGATAACTGGTACAACTGAAAACAAGTGGGGTTTTTTTTGCTTCTTTATATCTTGTCTTGATTTCTATGAACAAAGATTGCTTTCCATGTTTCAGCTTTCATGATTATTTATGTACCACTCCACAAACACTGCTTAGTTCATTAAATAATTATACAATCTAGTTGATGAGAAGATGGAGATAAATGAATGAGGGGGAAAGTGAAAAATTAAAGACAAGGTTTCAGTGTTGTTAAACTCTGGTATCTGACCCTCTAACCAGGATGTGAACAGCACCTCAGCTACAGTTCAAATGAACTACCCAATCTTTCCCTCTCAAAAATATCAGATTCTTTTCCCTTCAACCTAACTACATTACAGCAAGAAACCACTATATTACAAGGGCAATGGGAGAAGATGAGAAGGAGAAAGAGAGGGAAAGTTTCCAGAATATCACTAGTTTAATCCTTCCTGACCTCCTTTCAGACTCCATTTTAGAAAGCGGTTAACACTCTCAAAAACTGAAAACACAATTCCTACAAACAATAATGCAAAGGAAAAGAAAGGCATAGTTAATAAAAGCAAGAAGCTCCTGAAAATGCCAGACTGAAAAATGGAAGGAATATAATGAGAGCTACTACCTTCTCTGAATACTTGCTCTTAATCCCTCTTCCACTTAAGTACAGGTGTATTACTTGCTTGAAGATAAACAGGACTTTTGACTGTGTTATAATGCAACGTCACAGAAGTCTCACAAAGTTAGAGCACTAGCATCAGCAGAACGAGGCTGACAACGGGGAACAATTTACTCACTGATCAGCAAAGATGAGAAGGTGTTTATTACCTTTATTATTATAAAAACAATATTATTATCCTTACGGTCTTTTTACTGTTTCTATCAGACCATTAGCAAGAGTCACCATGACATGTACTATGAGTTACTGCAATTCTTACATTTAGCAGTCCTGGATAATATGTAATTTTACTGTATAAAGGATATAACATTTGAAAATAATCCTTTTATGTGAAGTTCAAATTTATTTATTTATTTATTTTGCTTTCTTCTGTATATTTTTCAATGTTACCAAGACTTCTTAACATCGACAGTTTACTGTATTGTATGTCTTTTATTCTTAAGTGATTTCAGAGATTTCACACAGATTGGCAGGCTACTACTAAAAAAAAAGTTATTAAAAAAGTAATTGTTTTTAAAATTTCTCTTAATTTTCAGAAAACAGAACTGAGGTATAAAGGAGTTCACTATCTCTAACACATCCATAGGAAAAACCCTGAGCAAACAAGAAGAGTCTAAGATGAGGAGCCAGCACTAAGTTCTCACTGCTAGCTATATGCTATATGGTTTCATCACAGCCCTCTCTTAAAACATATAGGAGGAGAAGATGAATTCCAGGTCTTTAAACTAGTGCAGTATAAATTAGCCTGTCTCTACAGTAAAAAAAAAAGTATATGATAGTGACATTGGGTAAAAAAGGGTTCTCCAAAATTATTTTCATTTGTATTATAAACCTAGCTAAAATTCATACGATAAGAAAATCCAAAGATAAAGCCATTTAAAAATTATTACTTTTTTTCTCGGTACAAGGAAAATCCTTCTGTTACGCAGAACTACCTGAGAAACATGGACAGAAACTAAAGTGAAGCAGACAGTATTAAAAAAGAGAGAATGTATTTTACCAATTAACTTGCGTAGCAATTTGATATTGGAGAAGATACAATGCCAGCTCTTCATGATGGAAAAGTCTCCTTAATGATGGCATAAACACAGATTCAGAAAAAATACCTGTTCAAGTAACTCCATTGACTTGAACAGAGTGACTGGCTATATATTACTTTGTATGATCAACAATGTCCCAATTTGGCCACTAATAAGGTCATTATTTAAGCACACACATAAAATTCATATTCTTAGGGATCTTTCAAATCAAATTCTGACCAGTCAATGAATGAGGCTAGACTTCCTTTTTCTACACTTCCATACTCAAGTCTTCACCTGAAATTTTACAGTAAATGTGCTGTATTTCTAGTTTATTAATTGAAAATATAAAATATGAAAATGTAAATATAGAAATAGAAAACTTGTAAGAGAACAGCCTAAATTGAAAATATTTTTAATGTAATTTAATGTAATTAAAAGTAATCCAAACTAATGTAATTAAGCTCAAAGTTACAGTAATTTTTTACTTACATAGATCTCCATTGAAAAGACTCAGAACATACAAAATATTAACCATAATTTACTCATCAGTACTCCTGGAACACAGGCAGAGATGAAAGGAGGACTGAGTTTTCTAATAATTTTGGTTTTAGTTTTTACTTTGGTAGGTATAAATACAAACTTCCTGTAATTGATTTAAATTAATTTGCAGTGATTTGAACTAATTTGATTTAAGTTTCTGTACTGCACATAAAAGAAATTAGGAAAATGAGTTTGCATTCCAACAGTCCTCACAAAGAAGCAGTGGCAATTTGTATGCTATACAAAGCACAGAGTACAAAAGCCACAAAAGTAGCAAGTGCTGTGAAATATGAGTGGTGCTATGCCCAGATGAGTATGTTACAGCCTTAAGTTTATCTCTTAGGAAAGTAGCATCTAACTTGACTCACATAACTATCAATTGAGACAAAGTTCAATTCTTCAGCTGCTAAAGTTTTCAGATTAGTGACCCTTAGTAATGCAGGTTCTTCATCAAGTTTAATTTCACCAACTATTTATACTTGTTTTCATACATAACAGGCAATGACTTCTGCATAAAATGAATACTATACACCATACAAAGCTTTTCGTACACCCCTACATACTTACAATATATTAAACTTTACTTTAGTTTCTTCTTTAACATATTTGAACACCGCAGATAGATGTCATCTCCCCTCTAAAACAGTTTCTGCAATTAAATGATCTATTAAAAGATCTTGAAAATCCTTCAAACTGTCATTTCTGATTTGCCACTCTACTTCTGTTCTCTTTATTTTATAACCCATTTTGTGAAACAAAAAAAAGAATATCGTGGTATTACAGATTAACATAACAAGTATAAAAATTGCAGTTAACAGCTCACTTGAGATTTTTATTACATTTATGTCTACATAAAATTGAAAAAACCTACATAAATGAGAAAGCAGCTGAAGGGCAAAATCAGACTGTTGTCTTTATTAGATGTGAGTCTAATGTCTTCCAGATAAAATATTTGTAGGTGCCACAGTCAATCAAGATTTCAGTGGAAAGCAAAAATGAAAGCATTCATGCACAAAAGGCATGTGTGGTAATTGTGATGCGCAGACAAGATAATGGAAAAATATTCTAGCCTTCCTTTAATTTTATGTATCAACTGCTGTCTTGACTTAGACAACCCGTCCCACTTAATGCATTATTTTATTATTTTAATTATTTAGGAGTATTTCGTTAATTTGGTAGGCATATGGTCATCAGAGCTAACCTTCTTGAGTAAACTACTTTTTTTTTCTTCAGATGTTGCACTCATGCAAAAATATGATTAAAAATATTTTAATACACATTTAATTCAATGACCTGGACAAGGGGACAGAGTGCACCTTCAGCACATTTGCTGACGATACGAAACTGGGAGGAGTGGCCAATACACCACAAGGCTGCGCTGCCATTCAGCGAGACCTGGACAGGCTAGAGAACTGGACAGAGAGGAACCATATGAAATTCAACAAGGGCAAGTGTAGGGTCCTGCACCTAGGAAAGAACAACCCCAGACACCAGTACAGGTTAGGGGTTGACCTGCTGGGAAGCAGCACTGCAGAGAAGGACCTGGGAGTCCTGGCAGACAACAAGCTCTCCATGAGCCAGCAATGTGCCCTCATGGCCAAGGCCAATGGTGTCCTGGGCTGCATTAAGAAGAGCATGGCCAGCAGGTCGAGCGAGGTTCTCCTCCCCCTCTACTCTGCCCTGGTGAGGCCACACCTGGAGTGCTGTGTCCAGTTCTGGGCTCCCCAGTTCAAGAAAGACAGGGAACTACTGGAGAGAGTCCAGTGGAGGGCTACAAGGATGGTTAGGGGCCTGGAGCATCTCTCATATGAGGAAAGGCTGAGAGAGCTGGGTCTGTTTAGCCTGGAGAAGACTGAGAGGGGATCTCATAAATACTTATAAATACCTGAAGAGCAGATGTCAAGAGGATGGGGCCAGACTCTTTTCAGTGGTGCCCAGTGACAGGGCAAGGGGCAACAGGCACAAACTGGGACACAGGAAGTTCCATCTGAATATGAGGAAAAACTTCTTCACTGTGAGGGTGACCAAGCACTGGAACAGGCTGCCCAGAGAGGTTGTGGAGTCTCCTGCTCTGGAGATATTCAAAACCCTCCTGGACACCATCCTGTGCAACCTGCTCTAAGTGATCCTGCTTTAGCAGGGGGCTTGGACTAGATGATCTCCAGAGGTCCCTTCCAGTCCCTAACATTCTGTGATTTGTAATTAAGTATGAAGGTCTCATTTACACTATGTTTTATTAAATGTTTTATTAATGTTTACTATTAAGTGAATTGCAGCCATGCAGCTTACATTTTCATCTTTTTAACATACCTTACTGTAAACCAGACTGTATTTTAGTGGACAGCAGTTGCAAAGTAGATCACAGAGGTCTTAACCTCCACAGCATGGAAATAATCAGAAATGGTAGTTTCCCAAAAAAAAAAAAAAAAGTGAATGTGTAAGTTAAATTGAGCATAAAGTCCATCATCTTTATTCTTAAGAACTACAGCATCATCTTCTACATTCCATTCTACGTTATCATCTGGACCAAAAACATCATGAAAAAAACCTACCCATAGAAAAACATTGAAGAAGACATTGAAGTCAAATACTAAAAAGTCAGGAAATGTCAGAGATGGCTGTCTCTGAAACTAACTCACCTATGTTACATTGCTGTTAGAATAAAAATCTCTGTATGAGCATGTAAATTTCCTGAATCCAGCTTCATTCACTGAATATAATGGAATAAAAAACTATTTCAAATTTTCTCTTCACTGTTCAGTATCTCATTCTATGTTTTATTTGCTACTTACTGTACAAAACACAATTCTGAAATAAAAATAATTAAGTTTTGATCATACACAATTCATCAAGAAAAATTGTTTTCCATTCACCACACATATCTTTATAACTTGTACTAACATATAATTAATAGCAATATTAGACAACTTACTTTCATGCAGATGTGCACAGACCAAGGCTAAGTGATTTGCCTGGGCAACTTCTTTAAATATAGTGATCAGCAAGGATCAAGGAACTGGGCTCCTGTTCCCAGCTGTAGAAAAGCACGTACAAGTGTGCTGGTGTACCTCAAGCCAGATCCCTTTCTGTCCTACCTTCTTCCAGCAGTTCTGGACCTAAGAACTGTTACGCTGGGTGAGACTGAAGTCAGATGTCCCATTTAGCCTGTTGTCTGATCCTGACTCTGGTATTCAGACATTAAGACATAGTTCCTCAAGTGTAACCTATTGGCCTCTGAGAAACATCGGGTTTGGCAATTTCCACTTCTCCCCCTGCTTTATGTCCCATTCCTTTTACTGTATTAGGCCACCATTATTAGCAGTAAGAGGTCTGAGCACCTTCAGGCCACAGTTTTCTAATATAATACTTTCTTAAACCATAAAAGTTTACATTAAGTGACTTCAAAAGTTCCCATGTAGCAAAGCAGGCATCTCCAAAAGTTACCTCCTCCCTGAATGTGCATAGGTTACTCCAGTATCTGGGGAAATTAGGGTATGTCAAAGAAAAATCTTAAGGGGTTTTTGTAGCCTGCAGCAAAAAATGCCATGCCTCAATGCCATTTATGTTTTAGAAATGAGTGAAGAAGTGTTGTTGAAACTGCCCGTTCTCTTCCCTCGGTCTCAAAAAAAAAAAAAAAAATTGGATACTCACTCATTACAGAACATGTAAACCTGAATAGTTTTAAAATGCTGCACAGTTTTAATCTATCAGTGTAAAATATATAATAAACACCAGAGTAGCCATGCCACATCAAATGCAAATCTACCCAGCCGCAGTGGATGTAGAGAGAAGTGTTTAAATACAGCATGAAATCTTTGCTTCCTGTGAGTAACCTAGTGCCAACAAGTTGCTGCTCTAAGACTTCTAAAGCCATACGCCATTCCTATGCTTCTCTAACAGATTTCTTTGACAGTGTTGTCCACTCTTCCCCTGAATCCATGCAAAATTTTACAATCCATCACGGACAGTGAGTAGTTCATACTGTGAAAGGAACCATCTCCTTCTGCTTGTTTTGAATCTGCTAAGAGCCTTCATTCAGAGTCTCTAGCTGTACTGAAAGACCTAGTGAACAATCACTATTTAGCCATCTTTTCCATGCCAGTCATCACAGGTCTTTATCATACCCCCTTCTCTTCATTTAACACTCTTTCAGATTGAAAAGTTAGAGCTTACTAACAATTATTAAAACAAAAAGGCAAACTTTTCACCAGTCCTAGTGTCCCTCTCTGAACTTTTTCCAATTCTCTATTCCTTTTACTCCTTGCTCATTTCCTGTACAACTTTAACTACTGAATAATCCTATCATAAGTCAATGTCTCTTGCCCAGTCTACAACATGTGTTAATTTGTTTACCAGTGAAAACCAAAAGCTTCAAGGAATGCATATGAAGAGTTCTGTACTTTGCAAGTTGGAAAAAGAATCTGGAAAGGAAAAAAATGAGACAACTTTCTCAAGTGATACTATGGGGAAATTTAGGAATAGTAAATGTAATTATCCAGGTTGAAATCTGTCTTTCCAAGACGTGTTTTTAAGAGTGCAAGTTCACAGATCTTTCACACCTCAGCAATACATGCCATCTTACTGTTCTCAGCAATAGTTTAAAAATAGCTCCGAAAAATAGTAATATACTATAGGCACACAAAATGAATATGAAAAGAAAATGTACAAAAATTTTCAGAATTTGGTCCTGATACTCAATATCTAATTATAAACTTTCAATAACATTCCTCATATAATATGGTTAATAGCAGGCTATAAAACATGGGCTGCCAGGCCAAGAAACATGCCTAATTATTCCTATGTTCATAAATTGCACTCTTAATCTAGAAACACAAAGAGAGGTATAGTGTTATTGAAAATAAAATAAATTACTGTGTGAGAATAATTTTCCCATAGACTAGTGATCTTCATCCCTTAGATCTCAACCTTGTAACAAAATCCTCCGCTCCTTTTCAATAGACGTTCCTCAAACCTCTGGAGGGCAAAAGCCAGTACCTGCTTTGGCTAAAGGGGATTTATATGTCTGCTCACTGGCCAGCATGCTGCTACCAAATAATACTTAGCGTTGGTACATTTTGTCTGCTTCCCCCCTCCCAGAGGTACTAACCAGGTTTCCATCCTCTACCCAGCCATTAACTTTCATGAAATTTCTGGAGACTTACCTGACTTAAATATTTCTGTAATTGTATCAAATTTGGCTAAGAAGTTAAGATTGAAAAGTTACTGAAGAAGCTATGACAAGAAAAAACGATGGCACAGAGGAGACAAAGATACTAGCAATGAAAATCTAATGAACAAAAACAAGCCTCATTTTCCTAAACTTCATCAAGCTAAAAATACAAGTACAAAATCAAGTTCTGAGGAAAAAAGGAAAAAAATAAAAAAAAGATTTTGTTTCTGAAGAATTCCTCATAGTAGTAGAAACTGTTCCTTGTTTGCAATAACACCATAGACAGATAAAAGGCACATAACATTAAGGAATAAAACACAGTAGGTGAGTCAAGGACAATGTTTTTCACTTTGCTGAAGGTTTGTCCTTCATGTTACATATGGAAATATTGAAAATATTACCTTGAGCTAGTCTTTCAAGCCGTTTCCCATGCTCTGGAGGAATAGCATACCTAAAATTCACATAAAGAAATGGAGAAAATGCTTAAAGACATAATTACTACATAAGCCATGATTCACGTATGATACATATCTAAAAATACAGAAGCCAAACAGATTAAAGACTGAAAAATTATGCCGGAAAAAAGACAGAGGCATTCTTTTGAGAACACATTTTAGCTTATTTCTAGTTTAAACATTATAACATGTAGTTCAAGAATGTTATATTCATTATTTAAAATCATACATATTTACAATGTTTGATTATGATTACACAACTTCAGTTAAAAAACAGACATATACTTTCATTTTTCAAATGAAACAAAAACACATAAGTTTAATTTAAACATGTTTAATTTCTTTGAATTTTACTGTGCTTCACAGGACACAAGAGTTGAACAGAAAAATATGAGCATTAAACATCTGTATTTTTTCCTATAGCCAATGCTGTGGAATAAAAGGGGCTTTGTAAAATCATTACAATTAGAGTTAAAAGATTATTTAAGAAATACACTTTCTTTAAATTAAGGCATTAATTCCGTATCTTGGAATCACTCTGTTCTTACAATAAATTATTTTTTAAAGATTCCATATGCTATCTGCAACAAGTCAGTAACAATATAAAAGAACTGGAATTAACCTCATGTCATTTTTAATGTTTATCACAGCTAAAAAAAAAATTATTGAAAAGCTGTAATTTCATTCTGCTTTTCTGAACACTGTTACTAACATATTTTCTGCATTTCATAGATATGTATTAATTAGGCTTTATTATTGACTTTAACTACTTCAATATGTGATGTAATAGGCTTTTGGTTCAGTTTAATGTTGCAACAGCATTGGATTGATTCTTCTCCATAAAAAACCATGGTTCAGAAAAGGAGAAAAATGCATATTAAGCTGTACAACATAGTCCAAATCCGCATTTTCAAAATAAGTCAACATACAGCTTTTTTCTTTTACACTGTGAACACAAGATTTTATTCATCTCCCCTGACAACTCAGAAAAAAGAAGTAAAAGACCCTAGGCCCCTCATTTTGCACAAGAAATAAACATCCTCCTACCTCAAGCTCTCATTTGCACACACACAGTTTTACTCTATTACAACTGAAACTGCTGCATAGAAGCAAGACTCTTCCACCACAGACATCAGTGCTCTAAGTTGAACTGTAGCAAAACTCATGTCTCCTGACAACCCACTCCAAACAGTATTAAACAAAAAAAAGACTTTCAGCTTGACTCTGCTCGACGTTTGCAGTTTTAATCAGAATTTCACTGTCTTAGAAAAACATGGATTTTGTTTCTCTCCATTGGTACTCTCAAAGTGTTTGTGTCTGTTCTCCACTCTCTATTACACGTGCATCAGCATATACATAGTAATCAAAACTATATGGTTGCATCTTTCACACCCCAGTGGAGATAAATGCTACGTATAGCATTATATACTGTACTGTATGTCATTAAATACACAACTCCATAAAGTAAACCAGGAAAAGACAGTGTTTCACCCATCTACAGTATGCAAAACCTTAGAACTTAATTCAGGGTTCTGAAATGCTTTCTAGGATGAGCAGCCTAGAAATTAAGCATGGTATCACAGTTCATTACTTTAAGGCTTAAAGATGTAACATGTCCTGGTTTCAGCTCATTCTGTTAAGTACTGGGTTTGGATTTTTTTCCCCCTCTCCCTTTGCTATCCCAGTAAACTGTTCTTATGCCAACCCACAAGGTTTTGCCTTTTCCTTCCCATTCTCCTCCCCATCCCACCGGTGGAGGTGGGGGGGAGTGAGCGGCTGCGTGGTGCTCAGCTGCCGGCTGGGGCTAAACCACGACAGACACCTGTACATTTTTATTGCCTTTTTTTTTTACTAAAATCCCTGTAAGATTAGGGAGGAAATGATCATCTGTTTTTTTGCTCTACTCTGTGAAATGTTCTCCTGGGCTTTATCAAGAAAAGTCTCCAAGCAGCCAGAAAACATTTCACAAGCCAATCAGAATTTCTGCAATAACTTCACAGTAGATGTAACTCACATAAACATGTTAGTAAAATGAAACAAATTGAATTATATGTGATTAAAATGCTTTCACATTATTACAAATGTTGATTGGCAATACTATATTGAAAATTATTGCTACTTTTTTAATGTAATGTATTAATTGAATCCAAACTTTAATTTAGCACTGAAGCTTCTCTAACTCGTAATTTTAAGCTAAAAAGCTAAGCTTTTCTGTTTTTAAGATACTGAGATGAGAATATTTATTTAAAAAAATTAAGTGCAGCATAACTTTAAGTATTACAACTGTGCTTTCTCAAACAAATTTTTACATATAATTTTAAAAGCATCCTACATAATCTGCTGTTGTAGCTAAAAATAAATATACTGATCCTATTTTTCACCTGTATCTGAAGTAGGCCTTTAATTTCTCTTTATGCTACTGCATAGACTTGATGTGTACTTATGATTGTCTGTATTCTGCCTTTAATTAAATGGAGAAACATGACTGTATGTTGGCCATGACTAATAGCCACTTAGCATTAAGTAGTGTTTAAATACATTTAAAAAAAAAACAAACAACCCAACAGAAAACCTTATCCAACATTCTTACTGAATTTTGAGCAGTATTGCTTCAATTTCAAAAGTTTTCGCCCTGACCTATACAAACTATTAAAGTGTTATTCAACCATTAGCATCCATTCTAATTCTAGAAAAAGCTTTTATCACCAGGTTTGTTCCAACATGAAAATCTTGGTTTAAGGACATATTCAAGATTGAAATTAAGTCAAAGTTCTCACTCCAAGAAACTGCTGAAAAGAGGAAAAAGGGCAAGTTGTCCTCAGTGGCTGCAAAGAATGCCAAAAATCATAAATACCTGCAACATGCCCTGTGAATTGCATTGTATAACAACCAATGGTATCCTGCTAGAATGAGTCACATGCTTTTAGTTTAGTCTGTATGTTTCCATAGAAAGTAAATTGTACTTTCACAGCAAGAAAAGCAGTGGAGCTAAATGATAATGACAGATAAATTAATATAAAGATCTCAGAATTGTTTGTCCTTCTTCCAAGGACCCCTTAACATTACTCCCAAGATGGAAAATGCAGGTTGTAATGGCATCGCAGAATGATGACTATGTGATGACAAATCCCTAGTTTCCAAGAACAGAAAATAAAACCTATTTGTCATAGAAAAATAAATCAGGTTAGCCAGTAAAACAGATTTCCTATCAGTCAGTACAAAATTCTGTGAACTGTCATTCAAAGTCTGACTTTCACAGCTGACTTGCCTTGCATTCCTCTAATTTCCAGGAGGGGAAAAAAAAAAAAAAAAAAAAGAGACATTGAATACAATTTGATTTGTCCACAACACTGATAAGGTAAAGGAGCTCATGAAGTTAGACTTAAACAGATACTTTTTTTGACCTTCAAAGCAATTAAAGTTATTAATAAATTTAATAACCTTAAAATTTTTAATAAAATGAAAATAAATTTAAAGATATGAATGAATGTAAAATTACAAAGTCATTGAGCTTGCACAATAAAATGTATTAAAGAACACAAAAAAGTACACAGTTATAAAACAATTTTACTAGAACAATTAGCAGGAGTATAAAAATTTATTTATTAGTGATCTATCTATGCTTCAGGAAGTAATTATATGAATCTGTGCCACATGAATAACATTGTTCTAGACTTCAGAGCCGAACAAGTTACATTTTGTACTACAGAATCATTACTATAGTAGATCTACTGAAACTGCAAAGGTGAAATATGAAGTAGTCTGTTCCTTCCATCACCAAAAACATCAAAATCCACAGATCAGCAGACAAGGTAGTTCAGGAAATTGGTCATTAACTTTTGAAAACTTCCTTCTCTAACTAAAACACTGCAGTTAGAAAATCAATAGTCATATATATCATACACTTAACAGCTTACAGAAAATACACTGATGACTTTATTCTAGTATCTAAATGGCTGCTACCAACTGTAGCCATGCAAAACCTTGTGCAAAAATAACAACCCAAGAACTTCTTGTCAAAGAGAAGAAGTAGCTTCTTCTTGACCTTCAAAGTGAGAGTTGAAAGTTATTCATCAGATATCTTACGAGACTTCTACTGTTGCTCTCTTTGTTGCTGCAGCTGTTTTGTGAATGGATGTAGGGAGGCTCCTCTTTTTCTCTAATCCTGCACTTCCAAGGGCTTTATATTCCTCAGAATGCAGATTAAGGAAAACATTGGCTAAAAACATGTAAGTAGATAGAAAATTGCAAGCAACTTTACCTGCAGGTTTAGAATTCTGCAGAAAAGTAAAGGCTTGATTCAGAATTGGATTTCAAGTCATACATTAACAAAGTAACTTTGAGCATCGTCTTCTTTAAATTCAGTATCACAATGATAGAGTTCAGGCTGGAAGGGACCTGAATGTCATCTAGTCCAATGTCCTGATCGACATACGGCTAACTTCAAAGATAGATCAGTTTGCACAGGGCAACAGTCGAGCTTTGAAAAGTTCCAAAGATGAAGACTTGGCAGCCTCCCTAAGGAACCTGTTATAATGTCACTGTGAATTGTTTTTTCCTGCTATTGATCTGAAACATCCTTTGTTGCAAGTTGTGATTATTGCTACCTTTCCTTTGTTATGTCAGTGACCACTGAGAAGAGTTTGGCTCCATCTTCTTCATAATCCCTATACAACAGACTACAAACCCAGACCATATATCAGAACCTAACTTTTACAGAAAAATTTGTCATGTCAACAACTATACACAAGTAACAATCAGCTCATAAAACGTTTGGTTGCCCAAATCATTAATTATTTGCCCTTACGGACTGCAAAAAACCTCTCCCCTTACTGTGCCTATAGACTTATACTTCACATAAGAATCCTCTTACACTAACCCATACTGTTGATTCTTGTGAAACAGAAAAGTGAAGTTCCACATTAAAAATACAGTGCTGACAATCCAGAAAAAAGTTTAGCAGTTCTCAGGAAAGTATCCCATATTGTTGGAAAAATCCCACAGATAACGTTTTCAAGTGGTATGTTTTACAAGTGGGGCAACATTTACAACAGTATTATTCAAAGTATGAACATAAAAACACATAAAAAACAAAGAATCATTGCTTTACTGTGCCATAAGTACCCAGCCAAGCAAGATGATCATCAGACAAGCAGCTTCTTGTATCCACCCAGTTATTCTCATCTCAGTGACATGAAAAGGAATACGAAACATTGAGTTCTATTCTTCCTAAGCCAGGTACATGCACAGATAATGGATGACACCATCTGCTACAAGCTAATTCAGAGTAATGCTAAATACTTTACCAAAGTACTTCTCTGAAGCCCATGTTATATATTGACAGGGGAACAATAGCTGATGATTTTTCCTGTTAATCAGTATTTTAAAAATTCCAAAGCTGTAAACCCATAAAAATGTTGTTAGAACTAAACTTATAACAGTAATTTTTTCACAGTGAACCTAATGCATTGGTCCATAGTTGATAACAGGCAATTTGCAACCTCCATATTATATAAAAATAATGCTATCTATCTAATTCCAGACACTGGGCTCAGAATCCCATGCCATTTTCTATAAGCAACACTAATTTGCTCTACTATCTACTTAGGTGGTTAATATTTATTATATATTAACATTATAAATATTTTTTTAAAATACAAACAAACTGAAATCTCATAACCTTAATTTAGGAAGTTAATACATTTGCTGTTTCGAGATGGAAAATTTCTAGGTCCATTACCATCTAAAAAGTTTCCCTACTTAACCTAAATATTTCAAGGAACGAAATCCTCTTCTGGGGAAGAGGGGCAGAATCTCTCCTTTTCTTCTAATTCCCATGTCTTACTTAGCAAAGCACTCCCACTTTACAGAGAACATTCTAACTACCAAATGATTGCTTGGTTTCAAGCACAATGGTAAGTCTTTCAGACTGTTGATAAACCACTACACTGTTTGATTATAGCTACCTTTTTACAAATCAGAATCACTATTCTGATTATAGTCATCTCTGTGACTCCTAATATTCTTATTTCTAATTTTTCTGATAATTTTCAGCAAGAAGTGTGGCTAATCCTCTCCTCTTCTAATTTGAGCATAACCATCCCCCCATCTCTCATGGCAGTCTTATACATTACTCCCACTTTTCACACTAAAAGTTTGCACTTCACCGTTATTTTCTGTACCTGTTATTTTTCCTAGACATAGAACTAACTAGGAAACATGTCAGTTCTGCCAACAGTATGCATAACTTGTGCAAAGGTAACCAGACTCTCCCACTAATGCTGAACTCTGCATCACCTGGCCAAATTTTGACCAGTCTTTGGCAGCTGCTGACCACACTGAAAGTTCTATTAATGCTACACCAGAAGACCCTGACAGGGCCTAGCTGAGTGTCTTTTAACCCGTTTAATTTATTGCCATATTTGTTCTTAAACCACACAATGTTAGCATAAGTCTGAGTATGCTTTCCCTTCTTCACCTTTTTTGTCTGTAATTTTGTCTAATACTAGTATCAGAACACCACCCATTTTTATCCCACCATAATACCATTACTATTTCCTATGCCACTGGAATTCAAAATCTGAAAACCTTCACATGAAATCATGTTTTAAAGACTTCCACAACCCCTACCATGTAACTATGTATCTTTCCTCTTTTTTCCACTTCATAAAGGAAGATGAACAGGTATTGGTACAACCTTCTACACTGGCAAGTCCGTAAAAACAGGTTCTAGCCATGGCAAAAATTTTAGGCAATCTGGAGATCAGATTCCTCACCAACCTGTATCCACTAAACTCCTGAAAAGAGAATCCTTGGACCTAAATCACCTACTTTATTCTGAATTTCACCATGGATCCATTTCACCCTACTCCTCTTACTACCTACATAAACTGCCAGGTCAAGTCTCACTCTTCTAACCCATCTAATTTTGGCTGCCTAAGCATTCTCTCTTCAACAATCTGGTCTCTTTTTCTTGACTTTATCACAAAGATGGAACCATCTTCTTTTTCTGTAGTATATATTCCTCTTTATTTTATGACTGACCAACCCTGCAAGGTATTTTGTGATTTATGAAATACATTACTTAACAGGAGGGTTTTTTAACATAATGTATAGTTCCCTGTTATTTCCAGTCTGTTCAAAAGAGCTATGAAGTGAACACTGGATGGAACGTCACAGAAAACATCACAAGTTGATACATCAATTATGTTTACACTGTGCCCCTCTAAACAGAAAGTAAAAACTGATTCTTTATACAGAAAAGAATTCAGACCTCCCCCATCGGATATGGGGTGACAAAATAAGCACAATTTTAAAAAATATTACTTTATTAAAAGTAAAATATTACACGTATTCCCTATATATCCTTACTCTTTTTCTCTAAAATAAAGAATTAATTCTTATTATATTTGAAGTATCCACAGTGCCATGAAAATAATTACTTTGGGCCTGCTTAATAAACAGTTATATATGTTCATTATTAATATTCTTCAAGAAGATTTACATCATCTTAATACTTAAAAAAATTCCTATCAACACCACTGTTTTTCATAAGTCAGGTAAACAGCACAAAGAATAAGCACTGCTTTCAGATACTTATTAAACCCAAAATTATTTTCCAAAATGTAAGTATCTTATACAGATTTTTTTATTTGTAAATGTATAATGTAAATTGAAGCATTATCTATATTTTACCCATGGATTTAACACACATACTAATAACCTAACATTTGTACTATTAACAAAAATCTGGAAATTAATGCGTAGTATAAACCAAGAGTGGTTTAATACTTCAACTACATGACTAAATTCCTCAAATTATTACACAAAACAAAAATAAATTGTCTTTAGTCAGAGCCTCAGAAAGGATCTTTAGAGTCTTTAGAAGAAAATATTCTTATTTAGAAGAAAATATTTAACAACGAATGGCAGAGTGAAGAAATTTTTAGCACTAATAAGCAGTTCACAGATACCATTACGAAATGTATCAGGAACTAACTGAATTAATAAATTAAATAAATCACCAATCACACCAATGGTTCTTCTTTGTAATTAGACTTTTTTCTACGAAACTGTGATGTAAATAAAATGAGGTACCATCTTCAAGATTTCTTTCCCTCAGAAAAAAATGCAAAGGAAAAGTTGCTGTAAAAATTCTCCTGATAGCAAGTAATTTTAATAGACTCTGTTCCCCTTTCCAGAAAATCTTTCCTCATCATATCCACCCCCGCTTCTCCCCTCATATTGTTCTCTATCAGAGCTTCTAAGTTTTCTTAATTCCTTTTTCTCCTTAAAATTATTTTCTCTCTTTAGCACTTTTTTGCAAGCAAGAAATAATATATAAAGCAAACATATGTATTAAACCAATACAGACATACATAAACCCACAAACAGCTGTAGTCCTGATTTCGCAAATGGTTATCAGACACACTTTTCCCCTGCGTTTCATATGAGGCAGTCAATGGAGGAATCAGCATACATAATATAAACCCATAAACTTATTTGTGTACCTCTTAGAAGTGAAATCGCACACAGTATAAGAAGAAATGAAAATTAATCTATGCCTAAATACTGGAGAAAGCTTCAAATTCCATAAAGACTGCCATAGCACTCAGATTCAGCTGCTATCTACAAGTTCTCATCTGGGCTCTCAGGTTTAAGTGGTTGAATACCCACAATTCAGAGAAAACACGATGCTGATCTATCATGCTTCTTAATAAAGTATTTTTCAGTTCTCCATAAGACCAATATGGCTGTCTTGAAGAACTACATGTACACTCAGTAAAATTAAAAAACATGTACTACTATGTATGTGCCAGGATATTTGGCTTCACTAAGGAAGCACCTGTCAAATCAGTTTAATTTTTTAAGAGTAGACAAGATCTTTACTATCTGTATCCTAAGATTCAAGTCATTCTGTATTTTTTGAAGAAAATACTATATTAATATCACATTAACACAAGATATATTTTACTGATATAGGAAAAGCATTAGCATAAATTATTACTGCATTCCTCCAGTAAAAGTAAATGTGTAACAACAAATAAACTTTTTACTGTCTTTCATTCAACTATTTTTTAGCGCTGCATTTCTTAACAATATGGGCCAATGTGGTCCAGAAAATGAAGTCATATCCACTACTATTTCTTCAAAAGATGGAGAGGTCTGTGTTTAATGATTTTGTTCCCTCAGAAGTGTAAACAAATATCTGTAAACTAGAAAAGCAATCATCATATTAACAGCTCATACCTTGTTCAAAATACTTAAAGAAAAAAAGTTTTCTTAGCTTCTTTCCATTGTGTCTAATGACTTCAGAGTTTAAACATCTCTAGTACTTGGAATTTTTACAATATGTAGTAGCGTTTTCTTTAAATAACACTTTTAAAATTCCTAAGAATCTAAAATAATTTTTATGCAATCATTGTTTTAGTTAAATTTGGTCTGTCATCTTAGAACATTTTGGAATTACCTATCTTTACATCCATTTTTAACGAAGATATTGTTCTTACGGCTGAGAAGACTTTCTTGGTATGTCTAATTCTATCAAAGCAGCAATATATATATAAAAATATATATGTATTAAAAAAATAAATAAATATACAAATAAATAAATATATATATATAAAATAAATTCAAAACATGGACTTGCATTACTACAATAGGTGGTGTTTACCTTCTCTGTCTAAACACAAGAGATCCACTATACAAGAAAAGCAAGTAAACATAAAGCAATGACCTAAGAACCAGCAGCTGACCAATTTACTACCTTCTCAGTTTAAATACATGATGGTCTTTGTCTTCTGTATGGGTATAAAAATAACTAATAATGTTTTATGGAATTACCAGCTACAAAATTTTCCATCTAAGTTTGGATGACTAGAAACTGCCAGAATCGAACTAAGCATAACATATCTTCTATATATCTAATGATTTTATGTTCTCTTCACAGGTATTTTGAAAAAAAATAAGATTTTATGATCAAAAGGAAAACATTTTTCTCATATACTTTAAGATACAAGTATATCACAATCTATATGTATAACATTAAACCTACTTGTTTCTCTATTAAGGCTGTTCAATCAAAAAATCTAAGATTATGGAGAAAGGATAACAGAAACTTTACATTTAAGAAGTACCTTTAACACTGAATCTTATCTCCTACTGGGCCTACTGAGTTAACAGCAGAGAATATGACTCTGATTCAAAAAAGCCATTAAATGCATGTTTAATAAAAAAACCATGTTAGCCTCAAAGGACAATTGAACCAAATAAACTGATTTCAGAGAGGCCTTACAGAAGTTGCCTGTTTTGGGGTTCCCGACTCATTAAACTTCTCATATTGAATCATTACAATCTTTTTCTGTTGAACTCAAGTAAGGCTTATGTATTTATTAGTCTTTTCCTTTAAAATAAAAGAATGCATTACTATGATGTTCTTTACATCACATATCTCACATATTTCATAGCATTCTCAGCGTAAAGCCAACAAAACTATTATCTTAGATTTTCAGTAAAGCTTATCACTGTGAAACAATTGTACCCCATTTGTTTGGTTTAGACAGCTGAAACAGATAAATGAAATCATCTTTCATAAAAATGTGAAACTTACCATGACTTTGGCTCCCCAAAATGGAGATAATTAATACTGTAGAGATCCATGTCTTCAGTGTGCCAGGCAAATGTTGTTTTCCACATGCCGAAATATAGATACGGCGTATTTACACCCTCAATAGAAATTCCACAGTCTTCTCCTACAACATCCAATATTGTATTAAGATGGGCAATATTCCATTCCTCAATACCCTGAAAAAGATACATAATAAATATATTAATCAATTCATAAAGTAATGTAACGTTACATAATAGTCTCAGCCAAAAGATACACACCTGATCTAGCCCTTCAAAAGACTGTAGATTAATACAAATTTATAAGCACTTTAGAAGACAGTTGACGTTACCCAGATAAAAATTCTCTTGACCTTATTAAAGTTTAGATGAGGTTCTGAGATGTTCAGAGCAGAGAACATAAGGAAGTTCGTATCTGCTTAACACTTAATACATCAAATCTAACATGGATTAAACACCATGCACAATAGAAATAATAGCTGCAGACAGAATCTTTGGTGAGTTGATAGCTGGAAGACACTAAGTTTCATTGGGCCTATCTATGTTTTTAATTACTTACAAAATGATACTAAATAGTATGAAAAATTATTTTAAAAATTAATTTACATGCATAAATTTACCATTCCTCTGAAAAGTATAAAAACTAAAACTACTACATCACTTCGGAGGTATTTCTAACCATAATGATATACTGCATAAGAAATATACCACAGAAGAAATCTATTGATTTCATGGCATTTCAGCTGGTTCCTTACATTATTGCCTATAAAATTTGTATATCAAAAGCCATTCAAAAAGCTATGCATGTAGTTTTTGTTTTATTTCAGATTCATCCACAAAGTGCAATTCTAATTTCAGATAATACAGCATGTAAGATTTAGCATAACCAAGATCAAAGCTACAAAACTGAAGAGAAACAGATTAGACTTCATTATAACAGCAATTATTAGCATTTCCAGGGAAGAGATTAGCTGGTGCTAAAGCAGTAAGAAAAACAAGACATATAATCAAAACTATTACAAATTCAATTCAAGCAAGTTTCTTTATTGGGAAGACAGCCCCTAAACATGCTCTTAACCATGACCTGCTCCGCATCCCCCACCACTGAACTCTGCACAGTTCTGGTAATCTTACTCAAATTTGAGGAATGAATTGATGGCAGACTACAGTCGTGATGCAGCTGATTAAGAAACACGGTGGCATTCAATAGTTGGGCAGGTGGTGAAGTAAGAATACAGGTTAAACCAAGAAGTAATTAACATTTAATACTCTCGGTTTTAATTTCCTTGGGTTTTGAGATTTTATGTCAAGCATGTTATGTATGCAGCAACTGGAATTGCCATACAAGATGGTATATCTGTATGAAGTTCAACCTTCTTGAACAAGCACTTCTGGCTGCCTGGTGTGACTATTTCACTTATTAAGAAAAACTATACATAAGTTATCTGGGACATTTACAGAATTAGTTCACTTCAGGCAGCAATTTTTGTTCTTTTTCAAAATGGAAGCTCTGCCTTTGATGCATTTGTGTGACATAAAGGCACCTGAAATTTGAAAATAAAAAAAAAATAATATGATGACCATTATCAACACCAGTATGAGCTCAAATAGTAGACACTAGTAAAATATACACCTTTGAAATCTAAAAATCATAATCATCAGCAGGGTAGTAGAGCTGCAAAATATAAAATTTGTTTGAAGAAACAATTTTAACTAATTATTCCTCAAATTAATTTACAGATTGTATTTTTTTTTCATATCACGTAAATTTTATCTTTGTTCCCAAGTTGTGCACAGTCAGTTCAGAGAAACAAATTAATACAGCAAAATAAGAGCAATAACTCAACCATGAAGGCAGAGAGACACATACAGAGTTAGAAGACAGCAATAAATACACCAGATAAAAACTGTTAATCTAGGCAGTATACTCTTTCTGATAGTGGTCAAAAGCAGACAAGAAACAGTGTAAGCAGAGCAGTACTTCCCCAGAATACCCTTCCAGCCTGCAGCAATTTGCAGATTGAAGGTTTCTCCAGACAGAGGTGTTATCCTTCTAATTAAGGGTACCCTGTGGGCTTTTTACCAATTCATTCGTCCAATGACCTTCTTTAATCCATGTAAACTTTTAGCAACCGTAACATCCTGAAATATTAACTCTTCTCTTACTAAAAAGTAAGTGATAGTTAAGAGAATAAATTATGGTTTTTTTAACACCACATCTCATCTTGTCACAACTAGCCACCAAGCAAACTGCTAGTGGTTTGTCCCTAAAAAAGGCAAATCCTCCCATGGAAAACAATCCTAGGAGAAAAAGCTTGCTTCAAAATACTAAACATACAAAATACACAATCCACAACCTCTACACTCAAGAAGCCTGAGCTATTTCAAGTTCCTAAAGACTATTTTGGACAAGTATCTTTGGCTCAAAAGGAAATATTCACTGAAACTGGCTGAAACACTAAAATCACACTGATTGATTTTAACTCTTCCTACATTCCTTGAACTTAAATAAATAAATAAATTTTATATTCATGCCTAGATTGTTACAAGTAATTATTACAACTTATTATTAAAGCTGTTACTTTCCCTCACAGATATATCTTTTTTAATATTCTGAAACATTAAGTGCTTAGATGAATTTTTAAGTAAAATATTGATTCTAACTTTTCCAATAGTTACAAAACTGGTTTTAAACTTTACAATTGCAATGCACACTAAAAAGATCATAGGAGCCATAAAATAGCACTTTAATAGGTCAATGCATAATAATACTTGTCAAAATTAAAGTATATCTTAGCAGGTTATGCTATATTTAATAACCGTTATTAGAACACCAGTACACACATTACATGACTATGAGGTGTAGCTGGTAGTTACTTACAAATACAAAAACCCATTTAGACATTATAATCTAATCAATGTTAGGAAAATATGAAATATTTATTTTGCTCACCATATTACAATAATATCATATTATCATAATTCCAAGAGATTGTGTAAAGAAAGTATTTCTTATTTATCCATATGTTTGATTCAAAATTCTTTAAAAAATACCTGTCATCTTTGACAACGGTACCATACAATCCAACATCAGGAAAAAGGTGAAAAATAACATATTTTTGCTTCTTTACTTATAAAAAAGAAATACAGGCTTGAAACATCTTACCATCTATGCTCGTTGCTACACACATTAGATTTACCTTGTATTTCTTCAGATAAATATTTTAAGGTACATAGGAGTTTATATAGAAGACCACTATTCCAATCTTCACTAATTTTGTAGATGATTCGAACTTACTGTAAATTACTATCAAGAGTTTTTATGACTTTTTTAACAGCCTCTGAACCAGCTTTTAATGCAATGTGTAGATCAAATGGCACACTTCACAAGCAGCTCTCAAATATCCTGAACTCTTGCAGTTTAGAAGGAGCTGACCTATTCTTTTTTCAAAGACACAAAGAAAAATGTAGCTTTCAATATACCAGCAAAAAGTGATGCTCAAGGTTATAAGCAGTGACGTTTTTGCAGATAAAATAGGCTCCAAATGAAATTATTTTTTATTCATTTCCTTTTTTTAAAGTACTTACAACAGTGACATGATATATGCTTTGCACTTTACTTAAACAAATCAGTCAACAGCATGATGTATTCTATTTTTATGAACATGATTTCTGTATGTATACATTAATACACACAATCCTTTTTCAGTGTTTAATTTCTTCTGTGATTATCTCATGGATTCATTTCAATATTAAGCTGGTAAACAAGACATCTGTTCTACAACTACGATTAAAATGACCCTATGACTCACTGTAACAGCTCAAATAATAAGTAAAAAAAACTAATTAAGAGACAGAGTGAAAAGGAGCGGAAAAACATAACAGAAAAATTTGTGCTTGGACAGCCACTCCTCTCTCCATACACCCACTCACACCAATGAGTTACATCTCCCTGCTTCTACCCCCTGTGTATTTCCTGTTTGTGCTTGAGTTTTGTCAGAAGCTCCTTGCTCATCCATGCAGGCCCCTGGCATTTTTGTCTGACTTCCTGCTCATTGAGATGGACCACTCTTGAGCTTAAAGGAGGTGAATACCAAGCAGCTTTCTTGGGCATTTCTGCCCTCATGGGCCTTATCCCACAGGACTCTTCCAAGCAGATTGCTGAAGAGGCCAAAGTCTGCTCTCCTGAAAGCTAGGGCTGTGATCTTTATTTCTGTCTTGACACTTCCTCTCAAGATCCTGAACCCCATGATCTCACAGTCACTACAGTCAAGGCTGCCTTCAACCTTCACATCCGCAACAAGTCCTTCCTTCTTTGTGCGTACAAGGTCCTGCAGACCACTATGGTCAGGAAGTTGTCACTGATGCTCTCCAGAGACTCTTGGATTGCTTATGCCCTGCTGCTTTCTTGCAGCCTTAGGTGAAGTTACAGCTCAGATGCTACCCCCAATTCATTTCATGGCCAAATCTAAACTCTACATATAATGCCAAGGTGCTGCTTTAAAATCAAGTTAGCTGCTTTGTCAAGGGATGCAGCAGGAAAGTTGAGTACATCTGTGGCTAGAGTTAATATTAAGTTAGAGATGTACCTATAATTTCGTAAAAATAACAGTTAGCCTACAAACTCCTCTGAATCAATCACTCTTATATTACTAATCACACATGCTCCCCACAGCTTAGACGTGGGAGAAGGCAGGCATTGGGAATTGTCTTGTCAGGAGGAATAAAACTAATAGAAGGAAAAGGGAAGTAAAGTGATATCTTCAAGACTGAAGCAGAAGAAGCGTGGTAAGAGGCAAGACAATACTTATATGCGCTTCTTCCAAACCTTGGCTTTTCTCTACTGAATAGCAGATTCCACTGAGAGCACTGAAGTCAGAGGTGGTTTATGACCCGTTATAAATATCAAATCAGTCACTTTTCTTTGGACCTTCTTTTGAAGCCAGGAATTTTTTTCCCCCTAGTTGCTAGATCAGTCCATGTAGGGGTTTCATTCATCTTCCCCATCTGCCCATGCAAGTATGATTTCAAATTAATTAAAACAAAAACCAAAAAACAGAAAACAGAAAAAGTTAATTTGAGCTCCTTGCATCTTATACAACAAGGAAACAACTTAATCTGTGGCGTCAGTGATAGGTGGTTTGATTTAAACAACAGTTGGGAGTGGCATGGAAGTGGAAGGCCTAATGGTGGTTTACCAGAACAGAGACTATACAGAAAAAGTAGGTGAATTGCACTCCAGTTTACTCACCAGTACCATTGCCAGAGAAGTTAATAAAAAATTAATAAAGTTAATAATGTTATGATATCAAAAACAAAAGAACTCTGTTCCTTGCCCTTCCTGACAGGAACAGTATCTTTTTGCAACTGTTTCACAGGCTAGTCATTCATAGTCTAAGCTGGCTCAAGTTGGCAGTACATTCATGCTAACTCACAAGGAAGACAGCTCCCTTGAAATAACATAATAAAAATAAATAATCACCTCTCAATTAAACTTTCTAAACAATCATAACTCTTAAGTGCTCAAAATCAATTCATGAATCAGTTTAACAATGGCAGCTAGTGAGACTGGTGCTTTATTATTGACATTATAAACTCTTTCAGGAGTATTAATTTTCACTCAAGTCCAGATGACCTTATAGCAACAAAAAGACACAACATTGAATGTGTATCTAATAGTGTTTATAACCTTAACTTAAATAATAATCCTTAAAATCTATGCCTTAGTGTAATGTTTTTTCTTGAGTCACCTACATTGTCATTCTTCTACAAAGCACTGTAATTAAATGTAACAGCAATTAAAATGCATATAGCACAGAATATTTCAAGCATTCAACTATCAATTTATTTTCTATAAAGCTCTATACAGTGTACAGAACACTTGTTCTCATAGATTATTTACTTATTCATAAAAATTTAATCTGTGTTCAAAACAGTCAAGTAACCATAAATACATTACAAATACACAACAATTATCTAGAATAATCCAAATATCACAAGGGTAAACTTTTGATGGTAGTTGTCAAATGTCAAAGCATGCATTTGTAGCTTTTTTTCTTTTCCTTTTTTTCTTTTTTTTTTTTTCTGTTCCATATAACACAGGCTTTATAACTTTGCCCCATCTTCCAAACCCCTCAGAATCGGTCATCCTCTGATCTAAGAAAAGCAAACAATAGTACAAGATCTATGATCTCTCTGGCACAATGCCACAAACAACAATATTGTTTCTTAAATAATCTGAAAAGTAAAAATTAAGGCTTTATCATGCTTCAGATACAGATGTCGCAATGTAAAATTGAACACCATCATGTAGAAAAGAAAATATAAATGGTAAATTTGTAAACTAAAGAATAAGGACTCACAGCACAGCAGCAGTTCTCACTTATTTTGATGGTCCAAGTACACATATACATCACACTTCCACTAACTTTCTGGTGATTTTCTACCTGGAATTCTGCCAGATATTTACCTTTCTGTATTAAATGCAACATCTATAACACACTGTTTTCTATAAAATGCATTTTGTAAAAAGCAAGCATTTAGTTTCTTATATTGCAAATAGGCTGTTAAGACAAATTAATCCTGCCATGCCTTTTCTGCTGTATGTTACCCAAAATGTCAGTTAATTGTATTCATCTCCTGTCCCCAAATAATGACAATCCTGAAGTAAACTGAATGAAGACGTAAGAGCAACCTCTAATTGCAAACAGAATCAAAAAGATCCTTTCTTAGCACTATTTTCAAGACTACGACATGAAAAATATTAGTTATGCAAGTACACCATCTGCTGGCCAAAAATTAACTGTGGCAAAAATATTCTCAGAGAAAAAACATTTTGATCAGTGGCACCCATAACTTTCTCACCAAAGTTTGGTACCCAGGGGTTTTCCTTCTTTTCCTCTAAAACTCAGTAGGCTGTAAACCATGACATAGCTGTTACATTAACTGGTCAGTCTGTTCACACCCTTTCCTCAGTGTCTATTCCTTTCACTAATACTTCTCCTTTGTAATTTATTTTTAAATAATACCCATTTAATCATTTTTATTCTACCCAGTTCAGTTTTCTTCCCCCCTCCTTTATTCCCACTCCATGAAACTTTCAGTGCTTTCTTTGTCTCCTCTTCCTATGCACCTAACATCTGAGTTACGATTGCTGAACACTGCTCTTCTCACTTCACCCACTGCTTTTTTGACCTCCCTTCCTCAGCCTCCTAATCTAATGAGAATGCAATTCCATGAGAAAGAAATCTCTGACCTTCTCTTTGACCAGTCAGCACTTCAAAACTGCGTATTACTGCATTCTCTTTTCTTTGGAAATGTTGCTCATGCAACAGTAACCTTAAGATACTAAAGACCAAAGAAAACACAATCAAACCAAAGTGTACATTTGTAAAAAGCTATTATCTGCCAACATTAAAGAAAAAAAATACCAGAGAAGAAAAGGGCAAGCTTCTATTTCTTGACAGAAACACTGCTTTCCTGTGCCCCATTTTGGTCTCCAGAAAGTAACAGCCATCTAGAATGTCTCTTCACCAAAACACCCCAAATCAGAATCTTCAACTATTTTCTAAATCATTTTTATACAGCTATTTGGACATACGATAGAATTTGGACTTGCTGCTTTCTCTTAACAAAAGACTATTGGACATTTATAGATATCTTTCAAAGACTGCATAACCTAGTACAAAAATTAAACTGCTTTAAGCCATCTTGGCTGACCGTATTTATCGTTGGACAAAGTCTTCCAAGTAATCTGTCTTCTGTGAAGAAATATGAAATATTAGCATATTAGCAGAGCCTGGTTTGGTTTTTTTTTGAATGATTGGAGAAGGCGGTTACACAGAACATGAAATAACTCAAGAATTCCACACATGGAAGATTCTTTTGGAGAAAAGTTCAGCCTGTATTTTTTAAATTCTCAAATCTTTTTTTAAATGCTAACATTTCTTCTGTTAGTCTCATTACTTAAATAATCCTTTCAAAACCTAGTTCCTATAGCTACTTACACGGTCTAATTGATATAAATGGATATTCTGTAATTCTTTGGAAAATGAGATCTGTGTTAAAAGTCCCTTTTTATCCATAGAAATCTTGGCAGGTAATGAGCAAAATTAATTTCCTTAGGAAGTTTCTGTTTCATCTGTTTTAATTCAGAGGTACACAGTAATTGTTAGCACATTTCCAGGAAACTGCAGACTTTCCAAGCATGTATAAAATGCAGCTATCATTTTTCTTCAGTGAAAGAGAGAGAAATAAAGTATTGCATCTTTTAATTTTAAAGTTACTTAAAATATCACTAAATTTCCACAGAGATACACAGATAACACGCATACTGAAATGTTAATAAACAAATAAATAAATAGGAAGGAATCTCACAGTTCTGGAGAGTTCAAAGTGAAGAAAAGGTAGAGTCTTATGATCAGGAAGAATAGCAATGTCCTACTGTCTAAGGACAGAACTGTCTGACTCTTGAAGATATAGAGCTAATTTCAACCTTGCTTGGAGTCTTTAAAGTGAGTAACACAAAGATTTCAAAAGACAGACAGATTCTCAGTCACAAAGCAAGAATGTATCCTCTAAGCATAGTACCCTTTAAAAGAGGGCCGGAAGAGGTAAACTTCGTAAAAAGCTATGCATACTTCATCATAAATGCTCCCATTGATATCTGCTCCATAAATTGGTGCCACAAAAGTCAAGTTCTTCCAGTATTTACGCTCCAGATCTTCATAATCTACGTATCTTGGGGTGCAGTATCTGCAGAGGAAGAGGTAGGCAAAGGTTCAGCATAGTCTTTCAACAACCACCTTCACAATGGACTATGCTTCTGATCCTGCAGACTGAATTCTAAGAGATCACTTTATTTCAAAT
This sequence comes from Grus americana, assembly GCF_028858705.1. Taxonomy (NCBI): domain Eukaryota; kingdom Metazoa; phylum Chordata; class Aves; order Gruiformes; family Gruidae; genus Grus; species Grus americana. The sequence continues at coordinate 32,402,612 of NC_072891.1, read as the reverse complement.
TCACTGAAATAGACCAATTATTAGTTGTCCTGAATTCTTAGTTTCATGATTCACCACAGCACATAACCTCCTACCTATATGACATCTTCAGTCTCCAGCAGCTAAACAGCACATCTATTGACTGTCCTCAGGCTGAGACCCTCTCTCTTGTTTCTCTTCCATAAAACAGACATACATGGAAAAGCCACTTAACTTGTCAAGTATTTCTTTCTTCCCTGCCTCACTATCAGCTCTGCAGAGACACAGAGGTAGGTCCTGCACAAGCCTAACTCAAATGTACTAACTCTGCCGAGTAGCAGTCCTGCCAAGCAAAAACAGTACTTTCCTCTCTTTTTCCTTTCCCTAGAAAAACCTTTTGAGAAAAAGCATAACATTTCAAACAGTTGATACCAAAAATTCTATCATGCAGGGAAAGAAAATTTTTAAGGGATTTTTTTGCTTTTTACTCCTTTAGTGCAGCACAAGGCACCATACTTTTATACACGTAAATATACTTATGTATATACTTTTGGAAGGTTACCCAAACCTCATGTAAAATCTTGTGGGAACACAACAGACACACGCTACCATAGAAAACATCCATCAATAGCTTTTGCCTCAGGATCCTTTGTCAGGCCTCTGTTCTCCCATATTTAGGTCTTCAGAAAAGAAAGCTTGCTCCCCCATTACTGCACCTCTGAGAAAGTTTCACATTAGCATTGCCAACTTACTATACTTGAACTACTGGAAAGAAAATCCAAACATACAAGAATTAAGTAGACCAGGTACATTTACATCATGCAATAACACAGAACAGAGACAAGCAAGTTAGCAAAACACGTCTTAACCAAAGCATTCTCAGCAATGGAATTGTTTCAATTATTTGTCATGATACGGCTCTAGAAATCAGACTGTATTTCTGCGTGGCACTGAGTAATATGGATACATAAACTCAGTTACTATAACACAAGCATCTTGATTATGGGATGTTGGTATGCCCATATTTCCCAGAAGTCAAGGTGGAGAAACACCTTGGTTCAATAGTGAATTGCAAATGCCTAAACAAATAAAAGATGCAATGCATTGGACTGAGCACACACAATCCTTTTAAAGGCAACTATGACTTAATTTACATGTTCATGGCCCTTCTCTCTTTCCCAAAGTAAATGGATAACACCACAATACCCAAGAAAAAACTCTTCAGAAGAGAAGTCTCCTTCATTAAGGAAGAAAGTTATTTTTATTTGAAAATAGGGGCTCTCAGCTACTTAATAGTTTAAAAAATACAGACTGCATTAAAAGTGTCGTAGGAGGTTATATGACACATTTTCTTAAGAGCAGTGATGAATATTTAGAAAGACCCACAGCTAGTAACAGATGAGAAGCTCCCAACTGTTCTTAACTTTACGCATGAAATGAAGTTGTAAACTACCTTCAGTAAAAAAACATGAAAACTGAAATCAGAAACACTTCCAAAATTTTTCCCATGATAAAGAATATAATAAACTTAACTACCATCAAGATACATATTAAAATCTTCACAGCATTTTTGCATTATGAAACTATTTTAAGAAATTAGTTTCTCATTTTATCATGGGTTAATCAAATGTAAACTTTAAACATATATGAACAGGTATCATAGAAAATGACATCAGATACAATAGAGGTTTTATACTTTGTTATCCCCGCTAACAGTTACTGAACAAATAATTTTAAGAACTACAAAATAGGTTCCCATTCCCACTTACCAGAGGAAGAAAATTGTAAGTGTAATAACATCATTTTTCACAAGTAATATAAGGGCAAAAACATACTGATGCTTTTTAATTGAAAAAAAGGAGATCAGTTTTACACTTTTACAACGACACGATATTATGGAACATTTTCTGAGAAGCCTCTTTAAAAGCTTTTCATGTCCTAGTTTTTCCTGATCATGTAATAGCTTCTCTTCTTACCTCTTAATTTCTTAAATTAATTTATGAGATAAACTTTCCTTCAAACTAGGGCAGTATTACCTTCCTTCATTCACCTTCCAGATACTATTTTCAGTCAGTTTTGAGGAATTAGAATGTATTCTTTTTATGTGGCCAAAAGGAACGGGGAAGAATTCCTTGTATCACTTCCCTCTTCTTGGAATGCCCACCAATTTGAAAATTTTTAGCATAGCACCTAGCCCTTCATAGACCCTTTTTTCCCCTCCCTTAATATCCATCTTGCCACGACCAGAACATAGCATTTGCTAGGAGCAGGTGAGTTCACTTAGATCAATGCAAAAACTTCTGGGTGAGTTAAAAAAGATGGTGGGGGTTTTTTTTCAGAATAACATGATGATAGGCCATTCCAGAATCTAGGCCAAAAAAAAAAAAAAAAAGAATTAAATAATAAACATTAATAAATGTACTCAAAATAAAACTCAGGTATAAGTCTGTATCATCTTCATTATTTTCAACATAAGCATTTGTTAGAACAGGAAGAAAAAAGGTAGACAGAAAGCATCATGTTTCAGGTTTTTCAGACGCTTTGTTGCTGCCACGGTACCAGATGCTTTCAACAACAGAAACACAAACAAGATTCATACGTCAGTATCCTTCCACAACTTAGAAGACAGGAAGATCTCTACTGAGTAAGTGAAAAAATCACCAGCTGCCCAGCACAATTCAAAAAAAACACAATATGGGAACAAATAAATATGTGTCTTTCTAAGTAAGACAGTCCCCCATACATACTTGTCACTGTTGGCCAGCTGCTTGAACTCTTTCACCGTCATTGGCTTTTTCTGAATGTTGTACTGTGTGAAGAGCCCCGATTGGCCAGTGACCATCTGCTGAATTGGAGCAGGAATCACCAAATCTTCAATATCATCATAATGTTTTCTTGGCTTCCACTCCTTTGGTGGGATAACCTTTAAATTCAGAAATAAAAAACAGGACATCAATAGTTGCAATACCAATTCAAAACTTTGAGGAAAAATCAAAAGAACCAGTCAAATATGCCCACATGATCAAATAAGTGCTCGCTTACCAGCTCTTTCACAGTAACTAATTGACCATGCAAGTGATCCTAGATAATGCAGAAATCAATTCAAAATGAGTGTAGTATCACCTCAATTCACAAGCACCAACTCATCAATCTACAACAATTCAATCATGTGCAACTGCGCAAACATACACATTTATAATAAAAGAACAAAAATTTTATAATCAGAGCCTTATAATTCACAAACACATCATACTCCATGCTACAAAGCTGTTATCCTCAAATTAAAAAAAAAAAAATCATACGAAAGATTGACAGTCCCCTGTCCAAATGTTACTTAGTGTAAAAAGTATGAGTAACTTTATTTCTTACTGAAAAATGAAAAAAATACAGATATTTTAGAGAGCTTTAGATTTTAGAGTCTGTTTAACTTACTCCCCATGAAACTGCAAGGTACAACTCTATTACAGTAAGAGTTTGCATTAATTTAGATATACTAGGTTTTATATTAACATGATTTAAACCTCATTATGAAGGATTAAAGCTATGTGCAGATTAGCCAATTGTAAAGTTAACGCTTTTATTCCAAATATTGCCCAAAGTCTACAAAAACTCCTCAGCAGATTCTAAAGTGTTAGCAATCAAATCATTAGGAATTTTGAAGAAGCCTGTAGTCATACCAGTGTCCTTTAACAGGCTGTGTAATTTTGAACATTCCTTGCATAAATTATTGTATCCGAAAACAGAAAACTCTAGATTTAAAATTGCAACAGTTTTAAAACACAGCAACAGACATTTTTAGCATATGTTTTTGGGTTTGTTTTTATTTTGAATTTTTACTTGCCCAAAGGCTCAATGATATACATTCTTTGACCTACTCATCTTTTCCGTGATGCTCAAATCAAATTTTCACAAGCACTAGCTTGGAAACTTTTAAACCAACACACAACAAAGTAGGATGGCTTTCATAAACATGCATCTACCACATATGAATTATGTTACTTGAATAATTAATTCACATCTGAGAGGTAGCCTTTACAGTAGGCTAGCTAGGCTGTTCCTCTAACAAGCATTTCAGGATTCCACACAATATTGTCCGTTAGAGATTTTGCTACTACATCACTCCAAGAAAGTAAAAAATTCTAAAGAATAATACAGATAGGTCCTGAGATCATGTGCTACCTTTGGAAAAGAATCACAAATGGGCAAATTGTAATACTAACATACTCAAATTGTCCATCTATCAAAGAAATCTCATCAAGACCATTCATGCTAGCAAGTACACACCAAAACAGAAACATCAAGCCGAAGAAAAGTTATAAGACAGTAACATACTTCCAAACCTAGTATTTTTACTTAAACAGCCTTTTTTATCCAGTTTTTCTACAGATGCAACTCCCTCTTTTCCTTTTTGCCTTCTCCATTTCCATGGGACTTCAGTTGTACAGAGACTACTTTTTAGAGAAAAAAAAATAATCAAATCATCTTGTGATTCCTATTTATTTCTTTCACACAAATCTTAAATTATATGCACATCAACAAAATACAAAATGTTCGTTTGGAAGCAGAGAAGTCATGCATTCAGAATATATGCATAGAAATCAAATATGTGCAGAGAGATTTCCATTTTCATGATTATTAAGCATGAACTTGTAGGTTTGGCTCAAATATATGAATACTGAAAAGCAAAATTTGCATTATCTTATTTAATTCAAGGTCACTGTGTTTTAAGCAATAAAAATATTTTTGTGAATACAGGTTCAAAATATCCCCTTCTAGGTAACTGGAGCATGTTTATTATTGTTGTAATTAGAGTACTGGTTAGAGAAGTGAATTCTGTGGGGACTGATATGCTACGCATCATTTTAAAAGAAAACAAAAATAGTCCCTGCCCCAAAGAATTTGCATCTTCTGACAAAGGTCAGGGCAAGGACTGGAGATGTTAAAATATCATGCCCAAAGGGACACACAGCTAGTCAGTATGAGAGTTGGATATAATGACTAGGTCTCCGAGTTTTTACCACTGACCTATCCCACCAAAGTCTCTTCACATTCCCCTTGGTAAAAATAACTTCTTCAAAGTCAAGCAGGTTAGTTTATTCCACGGAAGCAACCTAGATTGAATTCATCAGCCAAGGTGTTCAATGCTCAAATACAAAAAAGGAAAACCCTAAGGCAAGGCTTTCTCAGTCATATATATATATGTATTTAAAAAAAAAAAAGATAGATAGATAGATAGATAGATAGATAGATAGATATAAAAAACATCCTAAGCATATTAACACTGTCTAGTGTTATTTAGCATGGTATATAGTCAGTTTTAGATAGGGATGTCTTAGTTATAAATTACCATTCAGTGTCCTCCATGAAGGCTGCACATTAGGACAAGTGAGGTTATTTCAGAGTGCTATCAACCCAATTTCTGTTAAATCCTCTTTCATATACTGGTCATCTCCAGTTCTACATTTGATTCTGAATAGCACTGGCTACTATTTCTATGTAGCTCCTTCTGTCCCAACTCTTCTGAAAATTGTTTTTCTTGTACTTGCCAACATCTATTTTCAGTATCATGTTCCAAAATTACTTTCTTCTTGCCAATGACACAGCAAATTAATTTAACCATTTCACTCTACATAAATGCAGTTTTGAGACTCCAGAACACTTCTTGTTGAAGTAAAGAGCAACTAATCTATCAATGTGCCTTGTTTTTAATTTGGTCTATTGCTTTAATTCTTTGTTTTCCTTTTTAAGATCCTCTGTAACAGTAAGACTAAAATAAATTAACTATGTCTAAAACTCATTCCAGACTTTCAAAAGCCTAACGGATATTTTTTAGCCAATTTGCTCCAGGGATGCCACAGTGTATTATCTGCTCTAGAAATGGTTTAATGCTGTTTACCTAGTACCTTAATCACTCGTTTCAAGCACAGTATTAGGAACTTTATTTATTTATTTATAACATTTTATTCCTCGCACTCCTCCCCTCCCACGATGTATGCAAGGCCTATAGTCATTTTATCCTCATTTATATACACATACTTTTCCACACAGATAAGAGTTCTTCTCCCCCTACACTTTCACATTTAACCTAGTGTTGGGTATGCCTAGTCTGCCTATGACCTCTGTTTGGACATTAAATTACTGTTTCTGCATATACATACAGCTCCTCTGGTAGTCTTTATTCTTTGCATTCATACTTGAGTGTGTACATCCTAGACTCAGTACAAATTAGGTCCTCTGTAACTTCATTTCATATTACTATCAAAACAGGAAAAAAAAATGTTAGTCTTGCTATTTTAAATCCAATTTCCAAAACTCAGAAAACGTCCCTTAAACTCTCACAGTATGAATTATTGACTTGATATGATTTGTTTTAAAAATACTTAGTTGGTTTATTTTTTATATATTACTTTTGAGATATATAAAAACATAGTGAAAGTCAGACAACTGACTAATAGGTAGCAACTAACCCACAGGCTGAAAACTGCTAGAGATTCTGTAACTGCTATACTAGTATCAAGCAGAAGATGGGGAAAGTAGACCTACCTTTTTTTATCCTATGGTTAAAAGGGCCCTTCCTCAGTCACAGTACAACTGAAACATGACTAATGTAATTAATCTTTTTTAAGACGTTTTGTAATGTTTAAGAGGTTTTCTAGTATCATAGACATTATTCCAGGTGTCCTGTAAACCCAGGTCAGCAGATATCCCACATGCACATAAACACAGATATATAAAAATATTTTTGTGCTCCTGGGACTATCACATTTTAGCAATGTGTACATGGAGAAGAGCTTCTCAAGCAGTTTTGACATGTAACAGATGGAATGGGAATTAAATCCTAGCTGTCTGGCCAAAAAAATGGAGACACACACGTTTTCAGTCGTATAAGCACGGGGATATTAACTTCAAACAAGCCAAATCATACGATGCAGAATATCACAAAACCCTGACTACATGGTCAAATTCTGCCCTTATTGGATATGTTCAGTTTTAGTGACTTCAACAGAAACAGTATGAAACTCCAAGAGCTATGAGAGTAGCGATGACCTCTGTAAATCAAATCTTGGAATTATTTTTAAGACTCCATTAATTTCCAGTTTCTCTTAACTGTATGTATGTGTACAATGTGAGAGAACAGTAATTTGTAGACAAATTTTTCCATCCCTACTACCTGATAATAATATCTAATAATCATCTCATTGAGAGATGATGTTAATGAGAGGCACAAAAAAAAATTCATTTTTTGAAAAAAAAAAAAAAAATTACATAGTCCAGATAAAACTACAAAATAAATAGGTACAGTTTGATAATGGCAACAACACTGAAGATTCACCCTTAAGGAAGCAGCTCATGATGTCATAAGGAAAAAAAAAGTGGTTTCAATTTGCATTTAATAACATTCAAATTTTTAAAAAAATGTAGCTTGAAAATTAAAAAATTAATACAGATTAAACAGTATTAACTAGGGATATGCATCTGAAATTTACTACTCACTTCTCATACTAATCCTGGAAGCTATCATATCTCTGAAAAACTTTGATTGTCACTTAAATTACTAGAATGGACTCCCCACTCATTTTCAACTCAGTTATGAGATTCTAATCTACATCTTGAAGCACTACAACATGGTGATTAAGAAAAGACCACAGCCTAACCTGTGTTCTTCTACTGCCATGATCACCATTTTACAGATCAATTTTTGACTAGGTTAGTGTAGTAAATTAAATACTAGTTAGCGTATTATATTAAATACAGTATATGCCTGCATCCAGTCCACAGCTAACATCTGCATTATACTCTTCAAAATACTGAAACAACTACTAGACATCACTGTTGCATCTAGTATTTTTAAAAAATGTGCCTAACCTAAAAAGATAACTACTACTTTGGCCCACTACAATGTTCCTTTAAGGTGTTTCAACTTCATAACAAAGTTGACACAAAACAAAGTTTACACATCAAGTGCCACTGTTTTTAAAATTATAGCCTTAGTATTATTTTTTTTAATATATATGTATTATATCATCTTTGCCTTTCAGTAACAAGTTGTCGTGGTTCAGCCCCAGCCGGAGCTGAGTACCAGGCGTCGCTCACTCAGAGACACACACAGACACCCCACACACACACCCCCGCCCCCCGGCGGGACGGGGAGGAGAATGGGAAGACGAAGGCAAACCCCGTGGGTTGGGATAAGGACAGGTTACTGGGACAGCAAAGGGCGAGGGACATAACAACAGCAGCACTTATAATGGAATATACACAACGGGGGAACGCAAGGCAATTTACCGACCCGACAACCGACTGCATGCTCAGCCCACACTCAAGACCGTCCCAGAGCCGCGCCAAGCCCCCCCCGCCTCTGCCTTTATGGTGAGCATGACGTCACATGGTATGGAATAGCCCCTCAGCCAACTTGGCTCACCTGTCCTGGCTCCTTGTGAAAATTAACTCTATCCTTGCCACAGCCAGGACATCATCCACCCCTTACTCTATATTGTCTACATCATGCCCAGATCCTACACTTCCAATTAATCACAACCACTTTCCCTGTCTTTGAGATATACACGCACACAGATACCATCCCTTAGTCTACGGGCCATCCTATATGTCCATTGAGTTGGGGGGTGGAAGCAGGGGGTTGAAGGGGAGTGGGTGCCACGAGAGGGGGATAGGGAGGGAATAATATTAAAGGCAAAAAGGCCTTAATAATAAAGGCAAAACTGCTTCACATTCTTTTCTTTCACATTCTTTCCTAATGTTACTATGCCTGTTGCTCTCCTCAGGACATCCCCAATGGCTCTGCGCTTTTCTCCCACGCTGGCTGAGCATGGAGTTTTAATTGCTGGTTGGCAGGAAAGGAAGCAGAAACAAGATATGGAACCAAAACAGAACAATGACTGAAGCCATATTCATGTCTCAAATAATTTGAAGAATATTTCCAATAAGACAAATTCATTATCTTTTTACACCTTCTACTGGCTGAAATTTTGCAACCAAGAATGCCAAGACTGGAATAGTCTCCTTTGCCAGATATCCTAAAGTTCACACACACAAGTGGCTAGTACACTGGTCTCAAACCATGACATATATTTCAGTCCCACAGCTAATCTTAAGTACACCAGTAGCCTCAGAAAAGCACTTAGCACTGTCAGGAAGCCACTGACTAGCATTCCCAGCTGCTTCACACTCTGACAGAAGAGAAGAGAAGCAGCACAAAAAAACCTGATGGAGAGTAACTGAAGATCTTATTTGTTATGAATATCTCAGAAATAAGAACAGAAGTTTGCATAGGCTTGTTAAGGATTATAGTATCATACTTGATGATATGCCTCCTGAGAATTGACAAAGAAGTAAATAGATACACAGTTTTTAAAGAAAAATGAAATATAATGTGGGGGGTTTTCTTCAAATTAAGAAGCTTCTAGTTTTGAATACTACCAAAGGAAAAGATTAGTTGCAGTCTAGGACAGACAGCTATAATAAGTAGCGTATCACAAATATTCTTCTTTGTAAACAAAACTAGTTCATTTTTTGTATTGTTTTGTGGGGGTTTTTTCCAAACATATTAAACACTAGTCCTGGCTCATATAATAGCTTCCTCATAAAGCCAGGAAAAGTAAGGAGTACAATTTATACATACCTGTCTCTGTTTTACACACAACATACCAAAGAAAGCAAGCACATTATATATGAATAAACAAATTGAAATGGAAGAAAATCAGTATTATCTCAGTGGCTCTTCATAAGGCATTTCATATTTCTTGGCTAGATCCTCATGAAACAGAATTAGAAAATACTAAGTTGAAATAAAGCTATTTATACAAACGATATGAAAATAAGAATTTTTTTCATGTTGAGTCCCATGTATGTAATCCACAGAATGACAGATAGCTAGAATCTCCTGCTCACATACACGTTAATGGCATAAATCTGTTGAGCAACAGATGTCACTATGATGAATTTGCTGTTAAGTTTACTGTTCAAGATGAGAGGACTGCAATAGTTCATCCCCACAGAAACAGGTTCCATAATATAGTTGAATACATGAAAAATTCAGCTCAGTCTTTACTCTGTTGTCTATTTATCACATTTCTACTCCTGTTTGCAGCGAAGAGTTTGAAAATACAGCCTATATGTACTCTATGCTCAGAAATCAGAAAGCAAATAAACGAGGTTTTTTAAAGTGTTAGGGGTTCACTTTTGCTTTGTTTTACAGGAAGTGGGCAGGACGAAACCAAGAATTGCAGGTTTTGTTTCTCTTCTCTCAACTTTTAAACGTCTTGAATGTGCAGCATTAGCTTAAAAAGCCAGTGATGGAGATGGCTATTCCCACTGACTACTTAAAATAACTAAACTAGGATTTATAGACCTGCACTGTGTCCTGCTGGTTTGGAAAGTGGCAAAACAGATAAGGCATAAATACTTATCTGATGTAACACTAGATTACATTAGACTTAATCTTTGACAATGACTGTCTGTTAGGGGAGGAACACCTACTGTAAGATCCTGGATATACCACTGTTCTAAGGGCAATGCAATGGTAGTTAGTGTACCTCCAAGTCTCATTAACAAAAAGATAACACGATCACCATTAAAAAGAAAAAAATTTCCATTCAAACACTGCCTCACTGTCTCCACGCATACACCCATTGACTGTAGTGGGATTATTTGCTTCAGTAAAGTTATACGCAACCCTAAAAGTTCAACATCTGGTAGATCAGGATTTTCCAATTTATACTATGAACTCCCGATTTTGTTGGGATTTGCCAAAAACCCATTTAAGTCTGCCTTAGGAAGAGATCCTCTTTTGCTATTTCACACATGGAAACAACTGACAGAGGGAAAACAGCATACATCATCTTCATTAGTTTGCACAAAACATCAGAGATACCAAAACGGTTTTTTCTTAAAACATTAACAGATCAGTATCTATTAATTGAAAATCATTTGGAAAAATGTTAAATACTAAAAAGGTCAGGTTTGCAATCAGCAACATACAGATGTTGGGAAAACATGTATTAGGAACAATTTTCCTTCTACATTACAGACATTTACCTTGGCAACTCCAGCCCTATGAGCACCTTGTGATTCCATGTACGCTAAGTATTTGTTGAACTCCCTGAATTCATCCATCGAAGGCCTAAAAGTCATGATTTTGCAGCTTGGGTTTGGAGGACTATCTGAGATGCCAGTAGCCATTGTGGTTCACTTTCAATCCAGCTTTAAAAAAAAAAAAGAAAAAAATAACATACACTGAAGAGAATAATCTGTAAAACAATTTCTGAGATTCAACATACATGTTTCAAGCAGGCAAAAGCTTCCAAAATCCTCTGCCCATCCTCGCATAAAAGGCACAAAACAAATGTTTACTTCTTCTCCTTACTCCTTTAGGAATACTCAGCCCTTACCCAGCATAAAGACTATCATAAGTGACATTTCCACAGTCCAGCCCATACGTCTGGTTTTATGGGATGTTTTCTCAAGTTAACCTTTAACACCATACTAGCATCATCCTGTGTTGATACATCTGCAGATTTGCTGCATTTCTGTCTAGAGATTTGCTTTATACATGCATAACCTAAAGTACCAAAGCTGCACATTTGATGAAAATATCACTATTCCCATTTAGTATATGGAGAAAACTTGTTACTCACTTCCACTCACACTGCAAACATAGAGAAAGAGCACCTGAATTTCCTAACTCTCACATCAGGAGTTTAACCACAGGACTGTATTACCCCTCATTCTCTGAAACTTCTTCAACAGAAACAAAGCACGCAAGTGATACACATAAAGACAGCGTTCCCTCTTACTTCCATTTCTCTATTGAGGATGGCTAAAAACAAAGTCATATTTCTGTTTCATACCAAGATAGAGTACTCATGAAAGGACTGATCTTTAGGCAACTGACATATATTTTAGCTTCAGCAGGTGATGCTTTCCAACTATACATCAACATGTGTCATCTATTGTTCACAAAATTCTTCCTTAATTAAAAAAGCTCATTCCAGAATATAAGTAACTCAACTGTGACTAGCTTCGTAGTGATTTTGCTTTCCTGAGCATGTAATTTAACTCATTCCTCATTTTCTCCATCTGCAAAACACACGCAACCACGTTTTTTATGCCCCACGCTGTCACCATAAGTATTGCCTGTATGTCAGTGTATTAGCCACTAATTTCATTAGCTTCATGCCCATTCTAGCTTGCTACCAATCACTGCACAAGAATGCTGTATGTGGAAGATGCCTTTATGCCTTTCCATGTTTCACTCTCCTACTGGTATTCCAACATTTGTGTGTCCTTATTTTTCCTCTCATTTTGACTCCCCACTTCACACAGCACACCAGTCTGCATTCTTAGCACTTAATTAGACTTTTTTTCCACACTCCCACCTTCAGTAACATCCTATTCTCCTCCCTATGCTACTTTCCATCCTTGTTTGAACTGAAATTAACTAGATTTCTGCAACCTTCCCATTCTGACAATCAGTACCACTTTAATTTGGGGGTACTTTTGCATTTAAAATATCAACTCTATACAGGCAAACACACCTCAACATGTACAAGTGGGATAACTTCCCTCAGTAATAAACAGCTGGCTTGTATATAATACACCCTTCATTTATTCCCATCCATTAAAGTTCCACATATAATCTTGCTACTATGACCAGTCCCAGGAAAATGAAACTTGGATTTACGACCAAAGGTGACACTATGCTTTCCTTCATTGCAAAGTACAATAGACAGTGTTTACTATTTATAACACTTCACTGACAGTAAAGTGACACTAGAAATATAGTCAAACAGGATATTTGATTTCTCTGTATAAAATCAGCTTTTAGGCTTTCACCTGTAGATGGAAAAATTAAGTATATACATGAGTGAAATACACATACATACACATACCCCCCCACCTCTAAAAAAACCCTTCTCTGCGATTTCTTCACTGACAAAAAAATAATAGTCCTTCATTAATCATCATTTTACACCTTTCAATCCATGCTATTGACTGCATACAAGATACCCAGCAGCCAGCAGTTATTTCATCATAGGATACAGATTAACATCCTTCCCTGAAATCTTCCAGTATTCTCCAACATTGTCAGTGCAGTTTTGGGGGGCTTTGCAGGGTTGAAGGGGAGGAGAAGGAGCAGAGAGAGAGAAAGGGAGAAAGAGATTCATTCTGTGGTTGCTTTGGTTTTTAAAGCAAATTATTTCACCATCCACTTATGAATTTGTCTTTTACATCACTAATATTATTTCCTCTAGTGGACAGAGAGGAACTTTTCAGAAGAGTGTTTTATCCACTTATCTGCCTAGTATCAAGTCAAACATTCCTAAAGCACTAACTTTAATGGGGGGCGGGGGGAGATGGGGAGGTATGCTGCAACAACCAAGAGTTGGAATTATGTTCAGTTCACCAATAACTTAATTGTTGTCTCACTACTTCAACATCTCTCCAACCTCTAATTTTATCTAAGCCCAATCAGAACAACTATTTCTGCTTAATGCAATACGATATCTGTAGACAATACAAAACTGGCATGATTGGCTGATACTCCAGAGGGTTGTGCTGCCATTCAGAGGGACCCTGACAGGCTGGAGGAATGGGCTGACAGGAACCTCACAAAGCCTAACAAGGGGACATGCAAAGTCCTGCACCTGGGAAGGAACAACCCCAGGTATATGGGGTACATGCTGGGGGCTGGTAGGCTGGAAAGCAGCTTTGCAGAAAAGGCCTTTCAGGGTTTTGGGGAGCACCAAGTCAAACACAAGCCAGCAGCATGGTGGCTGTGGTTTAGCCCCAGCTGGTAACGAAGCACCACACAGGTGCTTGCTCACTCCCCCCTCCCCCCCCCCCGCCCCCATCAGAAGAGTGAAAGTGAGAAAACTCGTGAGTTGAGACAAGAAGTTTAACAGGACAAACACAAAAAGATTATAATAATAATTAATAATAATAATATAAACAAGTGATGAACAGCACAATTTCTTATCACCTGAGGTCAATGCTACACAAGACCCCCAGCTGCCCAGCCTCCCAGCCCACAAGCACAAGCAAAACAAGACAAGGAATTCCTTCAGCACTTCCCACGGGCAGGCAGGTGTTCAGCCACCTCCAGGAAAGCAGGGCTCCATCATGCATAGTGGTTACTTGGGAAGATAAATGCCATCACTCCGAAGCTGATACTGCACAAGACTCCCAACTACCGTACAAGACCCCCGTCTGCCCAGCCTTTCAGTTCACCCCCCAGTTATAAGTGGAACATGACATCATATGGTATGGAATACCCTTTGGTCAGGTTGGGTCAGCTGCCCTGGCTATGCCCCCTCCCAGCTTCTTGGGTGTCCCCCACCTTCTCCTTGGCAGGGCAGTATGAGAAGCTGAAAAGTCCTTGACTACATGGCAACAACTAAAAACATCAGTGTGTTATCAACATTGTTCTCATCCTAAATCCAAATCACAGCACTACACCAGCTGCCAGAAAGAAAATTAACTCAATCCCTGCCAAAACCAGGACAGTAGCTAACAGTGTCCTAAGCTGCATTAGGAGGAATACTGCCAGCAGTCAAGGGAGATGATCCTCCCCTTTTGCTGAGCACTGGCGAGGCCACGCATGGAGTACTGTGCCCAGTTCTAGGCTCCCCAGCACAAGAGAGATACGGTGCTACTGGAAGAGAGCCCAGCAAAAGGCCACAAAGATGAAGAAGGGACAGGAGCACCTGTCTCATGACGGAAGGCTGAGAGAGCTGGGATGGTTCAGCCTAGAGAAGAGAAGGCTCTTATCTATGTCAATGAACACCTAATGGGATGGAGTGAAGAAGAGAGAAACAGGTTTTTTTCAGTGGTGCCCAGCAATAAGACAAATGACAAGGCGCACAAACTGAAACACAGGAAATTCCATCTGAATATCAGAAAACACTTTCTCACTGTGAGGCTAGACAAACACTGGAAAAGGTAGCTCAGAGATGTTGTGGAGTCTCCGTCCTTGGAGATACTCAAAGCCCCACCAGACACAGTGCTGATTAACCCGCTCTAGCTGACCCTCCTTGAGCAATGTGGTTGGGCTCCATGTTCTCAGGAGGTCCCTTCCAACCTCAAGGAGTCTGTGATTCTGTGATCTTATCCTTGCATGGATATAAAGAAGACAGACTTTTGTCAGTGGTGCCCAGTGACAGTATAAGTGGCAATGGGCACAAACCAAAATATATGAAGTTCGGCACAAACATAGTAAAAAACTTAGCAAGAGTTCAAATCATCGTCAAATGATGACAATCAAATACTGGAACAGGTTGCCCAGAGAGGTTGTGGAGTGTCCATCCTTGAAGATATTCAAAAGTCAGTTCGACACTGCCTGAGCAATCCATTGCAGCTGAGCCTGCTTTCTGCAGGAAGATTAAACCGCCCAATCTTGGGAGGTCCCTTCCAACCTCCGCAGTTCTCCAATTGTGAGCTATTCCTACCTACTGCTGTAAGTTATACACTGCAGCCGCACAGCTAAGCACACAAAGCCAAAGTTACAAACTAGTATTAATTCTGCCAACTCACACGTGCACAGTCCCAGACATCACCTACATCACCTTCCACTACATCAAAAATGAAGCCAATTTCCAAAAGCATTTATACAAATTGATTTATCAATTAGCTTAATCAGTTTCTATGTAAACATATTCAATGAAACCATTCATATAGAAAGCCAGTTTCAAAAGGAAATCTAGTATCAACCTTTTTATCCTAGTTTTGTCTATGGGCACAAGACATACACAAGCACAGTGCCTGTACGTGTTCCTACAAACCTGAGGCTCTGTCTTTCATAAGTTTTGGATGTAAATTTGTCTAAGGTGAAGGGGTCCAAGTCTGAAAGACAACTAATTTCCTGCATTTCTTATGAAAAGGGTAAGGAGACAAGAGAAAGCCATATCCAAGTGGTTCAGCTATAAAAAAAGCTGCAGGATGATTTTGGCCAGTGTCTGATTTCAAGCAACAGGCACAACAAACTAATTACTGCATAAATTAGTATCATAAAAATTCCTTTCAACCAAGACATCTCACCAAAATGTATCAGTTTTAATACCTGAGCTGCTTTAAAAACAGCAATGTACCAAGCAAAGGTGTAATTACCAAATTAACTGAATATACCCTAGTACTTAGAGACAATGAATAAATTATTTAACTTAAAGATTGTTAATCAAACTAATAAATGGCAATTAACTCATGCTAACTTCCACAATCCACATGCCAGCATGCTTGCCTGGCTGCTAGAATCCTAAAATCCTGTTTGTAAAACATACCAAAGTAAAGATACTAACTAGATTATTTAAGTCTCTAGAACTAAGACAAGGCTCAAGCATATAACTGAATTGTCTTGTGATGAACCTGAATCTGTATCACAAGCAGAAGTAATAACTTTCGATTAATCATGAAGACATGTGTATAGCATTGGAAAGGCAGAATTTTTGCCCAGCTTCATTGGAGTGTGAAAAATACAAATCACGTGACGGATTCTGTGAAGGATCCTTTTCTACCTGCTTCCGTGTGTCTTAGGGTCCAGTTCCCTAACCAATGACCACACTGACCAGCCAGCTCTGTTACTTTTGGTGGAAATAAACTGTCAAACCCATGCTCCTGTGTTACCCTTCTTCCTCTGTAAAAGTCATCTTCTCATTAATTTATTGGGTAAAATAGCTCTTTGATAAGCACAATGTTTGTAAGAACACACTCTGAGCAGATTCTACCATATAACCTCCATAGTTTAAGAGGCAGAAAGATCATAAAGGCTATGCAGTACTTGCTATGTTACAAGTTCATATACTTACTAGATGATGCTATTCATTTTATGATTTCTTAGTGATTTAACACCTTTACAGCTATCAGTTGAGAGTTCTTAAATTAATTTCACAATTTTATCATTGCAGTAATGTTCATTACAACTGTCAATCTAAACCAGCAAGCACCAATACTGAGTTACATGGTTTAAATTTACCACAAAATACAAAGCTATGCTACAAACCAACTGGAAAATGTTGGCCTTCCAATTCAATTCTATTAAATTCTAACACACTATGTAAATCTCGTAAGGACTTTGTAGAATTCAAAAATCCTACGTACTTTCTCCCACCAATTCCTACTTCTCCTTTTTCTCTCACATGCAAAAATTCAGTTATACCCTACCAAATCATTACAACAAGAGAGCACAAAATATAGTCCAGTATAAGAATTGAGGCCTTCAGAGGTTCTTTTGCAGACAAGAACATAACTACTAAGATGCTATTGTAAAGGAAAATCCACACTGCAATCATACTGTCACCATCTTAACTATTCCACTTAGGTGTATACATAACCACCTATTTTGTGATATTACAGAGCTGTACAAGCTGAGAAATAAAACTTCCAGAGGTTTTATTTACTACTATACAATGAAAATACGCAAGACATTGTTAAATACAAAGTTATAGAAACAAGGGCAGTATGTCCATTTAGGCTGCACATTATAAAACAGAAAGACAAGTAATACATACACAGGGGTTTTTCTTACAGTTATTTTAATCCCTAGTATCAACATTGTAATCAGCCTTTTTCTGTCCCTCTTGCAAGACAGCACTGCACATTGACAAGGTTGCCCATGACTACCTACAAAAGCAGATGGTAATGTGAATATATGAGAAGACATACTCCACTCAAATTACCATGCATTAGTACTTTGCATAACACTGAAAGAAAGAAGCTTTTTAGCTAATCGTGGGACAGCTTTAGCCAAATAAGCTCAAGTTATGAGCCTGATCCAATAAACTGCAAAGGTTGCCCATAAAGCTTGAATTTCTTGGTGACCAAGTTGTTTGCCTATGTCTTGAAACATGTCTCATTAAACAGCACAAAATCTAGATAAAACGCAAGCATGTAACTTGTCCAAAGCTGCCAGCTAAAAAGCCAATAACTGGATTAAAGAATCTGATCCTCCTTTTAAAAAGTTTATAGCCATTGTCAGGCCTTGTCCAAAGACCTTCAAATGATCAGCCAGGAGTATATTAATGCTACGTTTGTCTTAATACTACCAAAGTGAAAACACAAGGTCAGCAAAGTTTAATCATCCACATCTACGTGGCCTAAGAAACCTAATGCAGCTAATTCAAAATGTCAAAGTACAACACTAGAAAAGCTCATATACTCATAGCAAGATGAAATCTCATTAATGCTACCAGTATTTACGTAATTCAAGACACAAATGCATTTCACCAGTTAGGCTGATGGGGGAAGTGCTTTTTAAACAAATCTTGCAATATTTAAACTGCATAGCTTGTAAAAATAATATGAATTTGATACTTTGATATGTACATTACCATAACAAAAAAGTGATAAAAGACTACAACAAACTCCTCAGGGGCTGCCAAAGCAAAAGAAAATTAAAAAAAAAAAACCACACAGAAAAGAGAGGAAGAAATAAAAGTAACTTTTTGCATGCTTGACATTAGTAACTAAGGCCAGCTATCAGAAGAGTTCATAACCTACATCTACAGAACAGGAGAGTATCATACTACATGCTTAATCACACACTTCATTCTGCATGACTGTTTGGTAAGTGCAGAATCTATAGGATTATTTCTTCTGTAGCCTAAGAAAAGGAAAAGGTTTCTATACCCCACCGCATCCAACTGAATCTCAACTACCCAAATTAGTGCAAGGCTGCTACAATTTCCAGCCTCCTCTGTCAAAACAGTGAACTGCTTTTTGTAATGCCTACACCTTACCACATTGTTAAAGCTGTCAGGATACTAAATATAATTTGTTGGTGGAAGAGTTATCTGTTAAGCACCATTCTTTCATGCAGAATCCTCCATACCCTCACAAAAACACAGACTATATTATCCCCAGAATTGGAAAACATCTTCCAAGTTTCATTTATTTGATACCTAATATAGAAATCAATACTAGCAATTGTGTTTAATCAAATTACAAGCAAGGCACTGATTCACACAACTAGAAAATACCCTCTTAAAATTGAATGAAACACACCAGAAAAACAGCACATTTTAATTCGCAGTTGGTTAAAATGCACAAAAACCTGCAGTCTTCACTACATGAAACCAACTTTCAGTATTCTCTCTCTGCCTCAATACTGAGCTGTCAGATTTCCTCTGAAGGCCATCCACTTCTCTTTGCTTCTAGTGTAAAATAATCTAACCAGTACTTTGGGTTCCACCACTCACCAGCAGGAAACCAAAGTTTTATGACTTTAAACTACACAAGACTTGACACAATTCTTCTCCCACAGATGCTTTGTGGGAGGCATCTCTTGACTGCCAAATGGTGCCTGCTTTGGCCCCTGTACGGAAAGCACTGCTGAACAAGAAAGGAGAAACAACACTGCCTGTTATGGCTGCTCTGCTATACACAAAAAAGATCAGCTAACATGGAAAAGCCCTAAATAACTAGGCCATTTGTGTCATATCTGCATTACAAAAGATGTGTGTTCATATTTTGGAAGATTGGATTATTTTATTATTTCTGTGTGTTCAATATATAAAATATCAATGTCCACAACCTTTATTCAACAACCCAAATTAAACAAATTACCGAAAGCAAGCTTCAGTAAACGAGAAAAAGAAGGAAGGCAGGAAGAAAGATGAAAGAACAAATAAATCTTTGAAGGTCATCACTTCTCACAGATAAATTAGTTAAAACACCTATTTTTCCCTTTTTCTTTGCTTGCAAGTTTTCACCCACACTAACTACGGGACAACAAACATTTGAGAAAGAATTAATTCATTCTGAGAATTTTTTTTTACGACTAACAACAAGAAAATAAACTTGTCCAGAGAAAGGCATGCACAAAAAGCCACAGCATTTTGTTGGAGCTGATCTGAAAGAAAACACAAAATAGCCTATTTGAAAACAGTTGTCAGATACAGTTTTTAGTTAAAAAAAAAAAAAAAAAACCCAGAACATTCACATTATAAAGTACGAGACACTATTTTTTAGGAATCATTCAATAAAAACACTGTCTTGACAAAACTGGAAGAAAACTAGGATTTTTTCCACTAACCTCCTATTTGCAGTCTGTTTTGCAAAAAAAGTAAGAAGTTTGTACAACTGCCTCTGGAGGAGTTGGAAAGGAAACAAGCAATAAAAATGAGGTCTTAATCTATAATAGTATAAGCAGCAATTTTATTTACAACATAAGTAAAAACTCCATAAGCTCATCTAGTAATTTATTTTTATCACAGATATGGGTAGATTCACTTCTGCATTTTCCTACATAATTTTTAAAAAGTTTTTTAACATAATCTGTAAGTAGGTACCATCCAACTCCCTACATTGTCTTGGAAAGCAAATTCAAAGATCTAAGATATTGCAATAGTACACAGTCTATGACAAGCTACAGGAATGACTTTGAGGTAATTGGAAACATAAAAGCATTTTTTGTTTGTCCAACTATTACTGAGCAGGCAGATGGTTAATTCTCAACGTAATTTGGTTTTGCATACTTATGTTTGAATTGTTTCTTTAACAACAGTAAGTATGCATGCAAATTATGTCTGCCTAGTTTATGTACCTGGCTTAGAAAAAGAAAAAAGATCCTATTTATCAGGAATTCCCCATCTGTCATTTGGTTATATTAACTGTTAAAATAAATGCATGGGCCACAATGTTTTGTATTTGTGATATGAAGCATTTATAAGCCAAATCTCAAGTTAGGCATGTATTCATCAGACATCTAGCAGTCATCAGGAAGAATCAATTAAGTTTAAAAATGTTAGGAATATTGAACTATTTAATTGATTATAAAAACTTAAGAATCCAGGAACCTGGATAAATAAACATACTCTAGAGCTCCTAAAATCATCTCAATTTGACTATAAAGCTCTTAAGTAGTTTGATAAATTTCATTTCAAGTTTGCATTTCTATGTCTTTGTACTACCCTTACAGCAATTGTTTCCAAAAATATAAAAAGTAACTATTCTGAACCCATAAATATTGAACTGAAAAATTACCTGAATTCATTCCATAGACATTCCTTTCCCACACCAGGCTCACAGCATGCAAAAACATCTTGAAATAACTGATATGGGACAAAGGGCAAGAAGAAAAAAAGTATTTTTCTCATTTTTATTTGCAACCCCTGTTCCAAGAGGTTTTACTTTCTTTTTAATGTAAACACAGATATGAAATCCATAGTCCTAGTTGGAAGCAGCACGTAACAGCCTTCAGCAACAGCGAGCCAAATCTATCAAGTTTCCACAGTTGCTAACAACAGGCATCTAGAAAAAAACAAGTGTAGGGGTAGCTTATAATTACACTTTTACAGCACGCCACCTCAGTCTTCAGCAATGCACAGATCAAGGAATGCTTAGACAAGGAGGATATTACTGCATTTTGTGGACTTTCATGGATTTTTTTTAACCTTTGTAGGCCTTTAATATCCAAAACATCTCACGACAGAGCATTCCACAATCAACAATATGCTAAGTGATCTATCTCCTTCTGTTTGTTTTGAATATTTCACATTTTAGCTTTATCTGACATCTCATGTGCACACTGGGAACAGTTATCTATCTGCTCTTATTAACCTTCACACCACGCATGACTTACAGATCTCTATAATGGTCTCTCGCAGTCATCTCTTTTCTAAGCTGAAGACTCCTAGTCTCCTCACAGAAAATCCACTCCATACTTCTGCTCATCATTGCATCCTATTTCTGGATTTTTACAAGTTCCAGTAAATTACTTTTAGTCAAGGGAAAGAGGTACCAAAGCTGTAAGCACTATTCAAGATGCAAGTAAACCATGAATTCACACAATGGTGTAACAACATTCTCAAATTTGGGTGTAGTCCTTACTAAAACTGGAAAGCATTTTGGCTTAGATCTCAGATTTTATAAAGCTCATTTACAAGCACCTAAAAGTTCAGAAAAATACTTATTGCTAATGCAGCCTGTAATATTGCTGGGGATACAAATAGCAGGTGGTGGATGTGAACTGCTTCCTGATTAAGCACTTTTAAAAAGTTCTGCCAGGTCTGTCATTACTGCCAATATGCATTTCTCATAAAAACTCCAGAAGTATACAGCACATTATAACTGCCATTACAGATCTCCTCACAAAAGATACCCTTATACCCTGGGTTTCACAACTCCTTAACGTCAAAACATACATATTCTTCTCAGGGATATGCTATAGTTACCATGATAATATTTTTCACAAGCCACCACTATACGGCAAATCCTTTATCAGATGGAGAACAAGGACAGGACAAAAAAAGAAAAAAAAAAAAAAAAACCAAAAAAAACCACCAAACTAACTGAGTCTCTATAACCTGAAAAACAGAAAGATGTACTTTTCCCCCTTAAAGCTGCTTGTGGCACACCCGAAACTATATTTCTCCACCTGTGAAAAAGTCTAGCTACTATTAACCTTCACAGTGAGCATTTCCCCTCTTATAAATTATTTTGTAATTCAAAGATGTCATGCAATTCATCTTCTTCTGAATTACCAGAAGATGCCCTTACATCTTCTTCTGAATTACCAGAGACCAAATACCTAGTGGCCAGGGAAGAGTCACACGCATCTTGTCTTTCCACTGTTACGGCTGCAAGTGTGCACACTAAAGTGAACCATGTCACCAAAAGCATACGCACAGGATAGTCATACTGCGTGTCTGTGGTCTGCTACAATGCTCACAGCAGCAGAGAAAGCATCATTTGCTGAGTTCGCATGACCAAAAGCCTCCTCACTCCAAACTGATCACAGGCCACTGAAATAGCATACCAATTAATACGAGAGGCAGACCACTTAACACAAACTCTGTAGAAGACTGGTATCTGGGAACCACATGGCTCTAACCCACAATACTAAACCAGACAAAAGGAGCAAGAAGAATCAACATTGGGCCTCTGTTGAACTTGCAGCTCTAGCATGTCATCACTTTGCAATGCAAATGTTCAATGAAAAGTAAACTATGTAGCTAACATTTGTACAGCAGGAACCTGAAAATATTTATATCTCAGTAAATCCAGAAGACACTTCCACACAGACAATAAAAGAATATTGTGAGCTTAGAAGTTTCACCAACTCAAACATAAGCCTTATCTACAACCCTCAAGGTGACACATCAGTCAAGAAAAAGTTTCTTCTCCATTATTACCTATTATTATTTTTCCAAATTTTAAATATTTTTACTGATCTCAGTTTTGAAATGTTTGTCATCATTTATTCAAACCAAATGCTCCGAATACTTCCATATGAAATCAAACCCAAACATGAAGAGTTTGATTCCTAAAACTTAGGAAGTTTCTTAAACTCGTATTTCTATGCCTTCATTCATAGCTCAGCTACCCACTAATAACTAGCATTTTGATTTTGTTAGACAAAACCCGCCAGGAAATCATAGGTCGACTGAGCTAAATCACCACAGCCTCAATCAAGTGATTCTACATGTTACAGGCAAAAGTGTCACAAAGGAACTGGAACATATATTTTTTGTGCAACTCCTCTAATATCTGCAACAACCAATGAAGTATCCTGTCATGTCTGAGAATCAGAAAGTGAAACTGATTAGACACTGATTTTTTTTCAATATTCATCTTCACAAGAAGATGTGTTCTGAATTTTAACTCGTGTAATTTTAACAACTTATTAGAAAAATTGTCAGCATTTTTAATTTCTGTTGTTCACCTACAATGTCCTCAGTTTTTAGGGTATACTGTCCTGAATATACTGTCCTGCAAATGTTAGATGTAAACAGAATTAAGGATAAAAATGAGTGCTTGCATAAATCAGTAGTAGGACTGCTCGTGCAGACAAAGTTAACAACTTTGTGTTACCCGCTATGCATAACACCATAATTTTAAACAGGTGAAGTAAAGTTAGAGCAAAATGCAAGCCTACAACAGAATGAATTATGATAATCAATTCCACCTAAGAAATCTGAAGTACACCCTAACTCTTTATATACCGAAACCACAATAAAGTTTATAACACAGTCCAGACTTTGGATCAGCAAATTGTTACTAACATCTTTATTATGAGATTTGATTACACAACAATTACTATCTTCCAAGTATAAAATACTGAATTTCTTGAAAATATCTTAATTATGAGTCAGTCTATGAATCTAAATTAAAATCAAGCAAAGAACACATCACTTGTTCATTTTGACAGATGAAATATTACGCTATCAAGTGACTATGGAGATTTTTTACTAGATAAGTATTAAAATGTTAACATTTCAGAACATCATCTTTCCAATCATTTAGGTGATCAGAGGACTTCAAAATATCTTGTATTAGCAGAATTACAGTAAAACATGCTCTCTTTGAAGCTCAGTGTATACTAAAAATGTGTTTCAAAAATGTATTATGGGGTTTTTTTAATTTATGTTGGGGGTTAGTAAGATAAAAATACCACCTTCATAAAACAAATTTGACCAAAACTGACACCACCATATACCCCATTCATATTCTATTCAGCATCATGCTGAAACATATCCCAGCAAAAGGCAATTATAGAAAAAATCTGAAAATTTGAAAGTGAATTAACTGCAGAACTAAGAAGTAGACCAATCAAGAGCTGTTTAAACTGAAAAAGTCTTAAATCTACTCAATCCAATATATTTTAATAAAGTTAGGTATGGACATTTTTTTAGTAATTACTGTGCTTGTTCATGATAGCTTAGGAAGATTCTAATAATTCGCACTTGACAGCATCATTTTCTGATTTGAATGCATTGCTGTGGTAACTGTGCATTTAGATTTGGTGCAGAACTTTTTACCTGATTTGTTTAGAAATTAGGCCAATAGACAAAAAATTCCACACTGAACATTAAGCAATAATTAAGAACTAAAAATTACAGGATGTGAATTTTTTTTCCTATTTTGTCGTATATACCATTTAAAAAAAAATCAGAGACCAAATCCGATTTTTTTTTTTAAAGAAACACGGACTAAAGGTTTTTCCCTCATATACATCGGCTCTAACTCTGATCCAACGGCTATTTAATCATGTCCGCTTATTTGAATGAGGCATTCTCCTTCCTGGGTCAGTCCCTAGAAAGGAAATTGCTCTTACAGGCATCGGTATCTGCACTTAGCTAAAAGAAAACCGTCAGTTGCCAGCAATCAATAGTATCAGCACAACTCCGAACCAAAGCTGAGAGTAAGATAAGCATGACTGGTAGTGGTTCATTTTACCCTCATTTCAAGTACTGAAAAGCAAATCATGTTTGTGTTTTCCACTGTCGCATGTTTGGAAGGTACTTCTGTGAAGCAATACTATCAGCTAGTTATCAGTTCAAGGAAAAATAAGGGTAAAGCCCAAGACAAATTTTATAACACAGTCATTTTCACATTCTTGGTTCATTAAGAATGTGTAAAAAAAAAACCACTGTGGGGTGACAAAAAATAGCCTGCATCAGGCTGCCAGTAAATTTCTTTTCTTGTGGAAGGTGTTTCGGCTTAAAAAAACTGGTAGTTTAGTAGCCACCCGCTAACTTCCGTTGCTGCTGTTGCTAATGTCTCAGAAAAGAGTGCGAAAAATCATAAATCTGCAGTTTACTAATATAAAAAAATACATGCTGTTTACGCTCTGCGCTAGTATAAATCTTTTAAAAACACACGGACACCTAGTATTTTTTCTAACACAGTTAACCGAACACAAAAAAAATATTTTGTATACACTTCTCATTTCAGATTGCCAGTTAAAATCAACTGCAGAAGAGAGAAGGGTCATTAACAGACGGCTATTAACATGGCATAAAGCCCTGATCCCGAAACTGGCTCTTAAAGCGTGGAGCCCTATAACCACAGATAGATCGATGGGGAATCAGCGCTTAACTGAGTATTTTACTCGGAAGACAGCTTTAAAGTCTTTTTCTGACACTTTACAACTGTTAACTTCCAGGAACACTTTAACGACACGCAGAAACTTACGAGTTCTATCACCGCGGCTGTACTTTGTAGGAAAAAGAGGTTGTTCAGAAAGCCCAGTTTCATCAAAGCCCAGAAAAACACGGAGAGAATGAACGCTGCATTTCACTCTGGCCATCCACTCTGAGCACCGGAGATCTCTCGGAAAGCTTCCACCGACTGCCCTGACCCAGAATCGCCGGCCACAAACGGGAACACGAGACGTAATTTTCCGACACCTGCCGGTTTCATTTCCCAAGCTCGGTCCCAGCCGCCGTCCACTTATTTGCAACGCGGAGCCCCCGGACCGATCCCTTCCCAGCCGCGGGGGGTCCCGATCCCTCACGCACCCCAGCGAACGGCTGCCGGGCGGGACGGCGGCCGCTCCGCCCCTCGCACCCGACTCCCACGGACTGCCCGGCGCGGTCAGCCCGGCGAACCGCTGTCCCGCCGCTTGTATCCGCCGCGGCTCCGCGCTCCGACCCGGCCCGACCCCGTTCCCCCGGGCACTGCCCTACCTCATCACTGTCACCCCCTCGCCTGCCCCGGCCTTCCCCTATCCTCCCGCTCGTCCCCGGCCCACGCACAGCCAGCACCCACCCTCCGAGCGGGCAGGCCGCCCCACACCTCTTCTTCCTCCTCCTCCTCCTCCCCGCCGCCTGGCTCGGAGCTCGCCCCGCACCTGTCCGGGAGAGGGTGAAGCTGGAAGCCGCAACCAGAGGAAGGCGAGGAGGAGGAAAGGGAAGGGCGGCAGGACTTGCCGCTCCGCTTCCCACACCGCCTCCCTGATCCCCTCGGGGCAATACCTCCCCGTGCCTGTGGGACTTCTCGTTCCCTGCGCGGATGACAGCTGCTGGCTGCGCGCATGCGCGCAGCCCTCGCACGCACGAGGAAGAGCGGCGGTTCGGGCTGGTGTGGGGGGTGAGAGCACGTGACGGAGGCGCCCGCGTCACGTGTCAGGAGCGGGCGGCGCCGCCGCCGGTGCTTCCGAGCGGAGTGCAGCTGCGGGCGGGGAAGGCGCGTTCCCCGCTCTGCAGGGCGTGGCGGTCACGTGGGAGCGCTCGTGCTCTGAGGGTGGTCACGGGGCGCGGGGGGGTGGGGCCTGCCGGCGGTGGGTGGTGAGGGGGGCGGGCGGTGCGCGGCGGTTAGCGTAGGTAACGGTTAGTGCGTATGCGGCGCAGTTGTTGGCGTGTAGGTAGAGTCGGCGGACTCTGCCGCTGAGTGCCGACCGGGTAGGCTAGGCTCGGTCCGGGCACAGGCGGACGGGTTGCCCGCCCCTGTAGCGGGAGGATGAGCGGTGTCTTTGGGGGAGCTGGTTACGGGGGCGGGGCGCGGGAAGAAGACGCGTAGGGGCCCCTTCCGCGGCTCTCCAGCTGTGCGCGCTCTGCTGCCTCTCTTGTCCCAGCCGCCCCTGAGCCGTGTGTGCTCTAGAACGGAGAGCTGGCGTTGCCTTCCCGGGAAGCACGTGAGGGAAACACAAGCCCTAAGCTCACGAACAAAGTCGGTCTGTTAACTTCAACGATACTTAACAGGCAAGACCTTTCTGTTCCGTAGGAGTGGTAGGTATGTCGGAGAGAGCCGCTGGGTCGACTTGCTTATCCTAATCTTTCTTACACCGTCATGTCCCTTATCAATTAGTACTGCTGCATGGAACTGATGTTGTTTCCAAAACTGTAATGTTGCTTTTAGGGACTAAGACCTACAGTGCTTTATGTTGTGCATTTACTTTGTAAATGCCACAGTACAGTGTAATTTTGACTGTTCAAGTTGCTGCTAAAATAAATCAGTCTTTTTTTAACTGTGATATGCTTTGTTTTTTCTTTCTAATCAATAATCTGTTTATCTTTTTTTTGGTTTCTGGTTACTGTGTTCAAGAAAGTAGTGAAAAATGACCAAAAGATAACTAAAGAACAAGTCCGTTTTAGATCTGCTCCTTCAAACATACCTATTATGTTAGAAGAAGTCTTACTTTACCCTTGAATTTAAGTGCCAAAACCTTTCTTTAGTACTACTGGAACCTGAAAATACAGGATTTTTTTTTTTTTACAGGAACGTAGCTAATGCTATAACTTCACTGTGCTCAGAGACTTCCATGTTGTTTTGTCATTTGGACACAGTACTATACATTAAATGATAGTAGTGCTATGTGTAGTATATTTTCAGTCCCAAGAAAACTGCAGCTTTAAATATCTCTGTACAGCGCCACTATGCCCAGCAATGTCTAAAATGAGTCAACATCATATGCCTAAGGAAAGGCATTTTATTTCACTGAATATAGTAGGAGAAACAGAGGAAGTTGTTTGCCTTCTTCCTCAAGCCTTTGGAAGGATCAAGAAAATGTTTAATGCTTACAGGAAAACACTACAGTTTAATGCAGTTTCTCATTCAGTTTGTCCTCTGCTCATTGATTTAGTTCTAAAGCTCTAAAGATTGATGACTTAGGGTTTTTTTCAACTGTAATCTCTAAGATTCAGGCTGAGCACTTGTTGAAGAGAAAGTATGGCAGTGACTCCTGCAAGTATTGAGTCTGCACCTTTCCTCATCTGGTGTCCTTTCAGGTTTCAAGTCTCTGTTAGGTCATTAAGTACCTGGAGTGTTTTGCAGTATTGCCAAAGCATATACTTCTTGGTACCACTGTCTCGGCATTCCCGAGTGATGGACTGAGGGTGCAAGGTGGGTAGCCTGAGAACATTAACCCTCGTCATGCTGCAGTAACATCATTTTGCAAAGCCAGTAGCTTAGCACCTCTGTCATGCTAGGTGGAAGTGAGGATGCTGGCTGCCTTCAGAATAGTTACGTAGCTATGCATGGCCAATAGATCAATATTTTAGCTTTATTAAACTACTCTGGCACAGTACTTTCAGTATTCTCTGATCACCTTTGTTACTTTAATGGGTTCATCTCAAAGCACCTGTGTGTTTGCTGGCATGTTCTAGCTGGCATGAACAATTTTTTTCTTACTGAGGTTTAAGTAAGGTTTTCTGCACTTTCTTCCTGCTTTTCATGTTTTGAGCTATACCTTTAGGTTAGTGTTGGCTGGAAACAAAAACCCTGGTCACAAGTTCCCTTGCCTTTGTTTTAAGTTGCTGATGCAATATCTAGGCAGCACAAGCTTGTGACCAAAAAAAATCTGCTGTATGATAGTGTAAGTGCCTTCTTTCTTTCACCCTCCTTGGCAGAGGTCAGAAGCCACTCCTGTTTGAGTAGTTGTCATCTGAGTAAGTTACGAGTTTGTCTTCCATGACACCTCTGGGTCCCTGTTTCAGTGTCGTAGCACTCATAGTGAAAACTTCTTTACTTAATATAATTTGAATTTCCTGTATTGCAGTTTATATCTATCGCTCTGTGTTTCCAAGGAGGCTCCATGTTTTCTATGCCCTCCCACTACGTAATGGTGGACAGCAATAAGATCACTCCTGAAGCCTTGTCCTTTCGAGGCTGAACAAACCCAGCTCCCTCAGTCACTCCTCATATGTCATATCCTTCAGCCCCTGACAATCTTGTGGCCTTCCACTGGACTTAGTTAAGTATGTCAATGACTTTCATATGCTGAGAAGCTGAAAACTGCACACAGCATGGTATTTCACCCAAATTGGTGCAGAATATATCAGTTTTGGTTTTGAATGTGGGTTACTTCCATATTGTGTAGCAATAATACTAAGAAATCTTTTCAGATTTGTGAGCAACGTGTTTGCTTAACATGACAGTAGCATAGCTATCTAAAGTAAGGTCACTTTTGAGGCAGAAAAAGTTCTCGTGTAGAATTCCACTGCAATAGTGCTTAAAACGCAGGAGATGGCAGCAAACACCGGGAAGCAAGGCACTGCTAGCCCAAGGCACAGAAGCTGTCGGCAATGAGAGATTTTGCCATGTTTCCTGTATTATTGTCTAGACTGTGCAGATTGCTGCAACTCCTATTGCACTGCATCGAGACACGAGTGCTGTCAGTTTGAATGTAATCCTGACTGAAACTTTCTGTAGACTGTATGTTTAATTAAGTGTGCAATTTATCAGTGTTACATAATACAGGTTGTGTAGACGTAGAGGAAACATAACTTTTTTTTTTTAACGATATCTTTTGTTAATTTTATATCTTTATCATCATGTCTTCATCTTAAAAATGTTGATAGCAATATGTAAGCTTACATGTCCTAGTGTTCTGGAAATTCATTCACTTACGGGACTTTGTAAAAACAGTAAGAATATGGAGTGAGTTTACCCAGGGATATAGTTGGTAGGTAGCATTCTTCCATTAATGTTGTTATATCCAGATCAAAAGTATTTTCAGTGCTCTGACTCAGAAGTTATTGCCTTGATGTAGAAATTTGCAGAATATCTCCTCACCTGTTAAAAAGGTCAGACTAGATAATTGTAAGTACAACTTCCGAGTTGAGAATTTACATTAAGTATGTCTTTTTATTATATTTATTCTTGACATTTTACATTAAACATAGAGAAAACCTTATTGTATTTAATATTGATCACTTTCATGAAAAAGCTTACCTATCCAGACAGTGTTCCTTCCAGTGAATAGTTTTTTTCCTCAAAAATTGTCAGGATAAAATAGAGCACCTATGCCACATTGGTTAAAGGATGCCAGTGGGCTCTGCAGGGCAATAGTGCCGGAAAAGTGCATTGCAAGTCTACTCAAGCATCAAGTCTCAGAGGCCCAAGTTCTGGTCTCCCAGCCAGTTCAGCTCAGTTGCAGAGTAGTCAAAGGTTCATTAGTGGCTGAGAGCAAGCATTAAATAACATTACATTATTTAGCAATACGAGATTTGTCTTTGGTCATGTTCTTGCTGTCAGTTTTATGAAAAATGTAATGCTAATTTCCACTGGTAGTGGGCAGATGGTCAAGAATCTTGATTGTACTTTAGTGTGAAAGGGATGAAAACTTAACTATATGTAATCAGGTCACCCTGTCTCCCCTCTGTGTCAGTGTAGTTGCGTTCCTTTCAGTACAGTTAATTCTCTGACCTATTTTTAATTTTCACAATATCTGCGCATTTTTTCTGCAGCACTCATGTGACTTCACTGAGCTCTGAGAGTTTTAGATGCATAAAAGACAATCCCAGGACAATAACAAGGTGAAGATGAGTTTTCAAACAAGAACAAAGAATGAAGAATTTTTTCTTTTTCTTCACTGTAAGTAGATAAAAGAATTAATATGTGAAAGCTTACCCTAAAAAGGATGCAAATGCACCTTGTGATTAAATACCTCACCCAGGTACTTTATACCTGCTGTAAATTTGATTTCTTGATGCCAGTATCCACTGAAATACAGGAAACTTTTAGAATTTGTAAATTGGGCATAAAGTCAAGACACATCCTGCTTAGTTAAAAAGTTACGTGTTAGGGGAAACAAAATCTTTTTATTGGGAAAGTGATAGAGATGACTGGAGCACTGAATTCAGGACAGCCAGAAGAACAGAACTCTATTTTAGTGCATTAGACAGCCCCTAGAAAAGAAAGTTCTGCCCTGTTTGGTTCTTTTGTTCCATCATTGGACTGCCAGTATGTTTTTCTGCTGTATGCAGAAGTTGCGTTTTGTTTCAGGGCACAATAGGTGGCAGTCTTTATCTTCTGTTTTTCTTGTCCACAAGCAGTTAACATGTCTTTTCTTCCACACAAAGAATTACTAATCTGCTTACATTGCAACAACAGAAAGACAGTAAGGCTTAGCTCGGTCAGTAATTTAACTGTTTGCACTTAAACCATAAATTTAATCTCTGTAAACTGTCCACTGGATCCACCCAGACTCTGACAAGCATGAGCCTGCAAACAAGTGGCGTTTAACCATCACTGTCCTTTTTGCAGTTGTCTGATTTGAGGGCTGAACTGAGAAATATGAATTGGGTTCGTTTATAAAGCCCTCATTCAGAAATGCATTCTATTCTTTTTAACTGAGTAGGTGTATGAGAGAATTTTTTCCACTGTTGTCTTGAAGAGTGTTTCTCTGCCCAAGAAGGGTAAGAGAGGAGCTGAGAGGAAACATTAGACACTAACTGGGCAAGTACTGACTGCAGGATACTGTGAAAGAGCTAAATATCTACTTTAGCCTCTGTGATTGCTGTAAGTGATTTGAAACTATGAAGATAGTGGTTTGGATGAACTACTGTATTTTTTCCAAAAGCAGTGCAGAAATTAACAGTTTGGCAACTTTCTCCAATCAAAAGAAGACATCTGATGCAGGGAACAGTCATCAAATTTAGCTTTTTCGAGTTGAGAAGGCCCCAAAATGTGATGGGCCTGGACTTTGCCACAAGTTGACTAACAAAGAAAAGTCAGCCTGAAGAAAAGTCTAGTGCTCCCATGATCATAAGTGGAAATTAAGAAAGCTTCCTTAAAAAAAAAAGGCATTTCTCCCATCACATTGTTCATTCTAGCATCTTTTTGTCTTTTAAACCTCTTTATGTGGTAATACAGGAAGTACCTGAAATAACTCTACCTTCAGTTCACTGCACAGAACAAGTATAAAGGAAAAAAATTAAGCAAGTGTATACAGCCCAAAGCATTGCCTCAGGTTACTATTTTCTAGAATTTGCATTGGGTTTAAAATTCTTGAGAAACTAGAATTTAAATGCAATTTGTACTAACCAGGAGTTGCCACATGTCTAATTGTTTGCTTACATTCTAAATTATAGTATCTTACAGGGATACATAAAAGGTTAGCATTTCTAGATGAAAGGAATACAAAGCCAGAAATATCATTTTTGCCTTTGAGATCTTGTTTCAAATATCAAATAACTTGGTTTCAATAGTAAAACTTTTAGCTAACTTCAGCTTATATATGCAAAATCCTTTAGTAAATAAGTTGTGATCTGTAAGTAGTGAGAATTAACATGAAATGGATAAATCATCGTATATTTGAAATTTTAAAGCTTGATCATTTGGAGAGATAAAGTAATGTAACTAAGTACTGAAATAAATTTTGACTTGATTTCAATTTGATACTCCAGAATTTCATTGCTTTATTTTCAGTTTAGAAGTCTACACAATTCTTTACAAGGATATTTTTTTCTTTTTATTTTAATGCAATTCAAAGCACTGATGCTGTCACAGCTCTGTGATGCAACATGAATTTAGAACCCTTGAAAATCTTGGAATGTATCAATCAAGCAACTCTTGAAGATTAGTATGGTTTTGGCCTCACATACTTTTTGTCCTTAGACTCAGCCATCCATCCCATTAATAGTGCTGTAATATTATCTACAACATCAGAGTACCTGAGGAAGTCCAAAAATATTCTGACTTCACCTGACACTTAACTGAATTTATTAATGATGGGTTTTTTCTATCTGTAAAACAACAAAGAATAGCATTTGCTGTATTGGAATCAAACAAGGATTAAATCGGTAAAGTTTCTGATGTTCATTCTCATCTTGGTACATTCTGACTTTATTAAAAATGCACAAAGTGACTATGTTAAATGGAAGAGACTAAAATCAGTCATGGAATAAATACTAGTTGCAGGCTGATACATATGATTTACAACTTATGAAGGGGAACGCTTCCAGTAGTAGAGTACATTGTGCATACTGTTTTTGAAAAAGTATATGAACACTCCTGAAAATCTTTCTTCTGGTCTTTCTGTTCTCATAGCATTTTAAAAATTCAGCTTCTCATGTTGATTGCTTTTTATTATTCTATTTCTGTATACCCATTCCATATCTTATTTTCAAGCACATTACTCTTAGTTCCCATGTGAACTCCCAGTCCTGATAAAAGATTATGAACCCTGATGTGCCAGGTTAATACTGCAACAGGACAGGTATCTGGAAGGACAGAAAATTGGGACGGGGGCAGCGCACCCACTGTGCAATGGTAGAACATATATACTAATCTGCTGGATGTTGACATGACATATATCAACTTATAGCATCTTCAAAGAGCAAGTTCTTGATTTCTTTTTCCTGCCTTGTTTTTTAAGACATAAAGGCACTTTCAAACATCTGTCCAGGGTGGTGATGACATTTTAAGAGACAATAGTTGAAGGTTTTTAACTTGAATGACATCAGAGATGGCTCCAATCCAGAGGTCATCCAAGGAAAGATAAGAAAGGGCCAGAACTTCCACGAAAATGAGTCTTTCATCAGCTTAATTCTCTTGCATTTCTACTTTTTCACCCAAATGTGCAAAATGTGACAGAGTACTGGTTTACCCCTAAATTCCCATTTGCTGCTTGGTGAGATGTATTTGAAGCAGAACATAGTCCCTCTGCCATGGATATAAATAAAAAACCTGGCAAAATGTTGGATTACTTCTAGAATTACCCTCTGAGAAAAGATTTTTAGAAGAGGAAGTTTCAAGCACGATATCTGCCCATTTTCTCTGCAGCACCCATGTGACTTTGCTGAGCTTTGAGAGTTTTATATGTGTAAAAGACAATCCCAGGATGACAAAGTAAAGATGAATATTCAAACAAGAAAGAAGAATGCAGGTTTTTTTTTGTTTTTTGTTTTTTTTTATGTTTGGAATAAACCCATTTTATTGGGGCTTGCACAGCTGGCATAGCTTCTAATTTTTTTAACCAGATCAAAATCTTAGGACATCATAGAATTAATTATAGGACCAGAATCTCAAATTAGAACTTCAGTTAAACTGAGTAATCCAGCTGGCTATGCAGGTTTTTGAAAGCACACACTGCTAAATTAGTGTGACTGTGCTCATACCTTTCATTTGATTTTATAAAAAGCAAATTCATCATTTGATCTCAGAGCCTATTGCTACAAGCAATGTTCTTTCCCAGCTGAGCCACATCTAACATGCCTTTTATTCTTTTTTCTTTGTGTCCCTTTTATCACTTCAGTGTGCTCTTCCATGTGTTGCAAAGTACAGATGGTGAAATGCCGTGGGTCATGCAATGTTGTCTGTTAATTCTTTTGTGTGCTGTGGTGCCAGCTAATCCCCATTTTTCAATTTCTGATGTGTTCTGTGCAATCACTTTATTTTGGTTTAATCATTATGCCTGAAATAAAGAATGGGTCTTAACAGCTAAAAGTCAAAAGCATTGAGCCAAATTGTTCTTCCACAGACATCCATGCAATTAATTGGCTTCACTGATACTAAAAAGAATAGCAAAAAGGAAAAATTTACCCACCTTTTTACACAGTGATAAAGTCTTTACAAATATTAGAAATAAAGCTACATCAGACAGCTACAGCATGTACAGGAGAATGCAAGCTCCAAATAGATGCTCAAAAGTACTCGATGGGGTATTTTAGTATAAAGACAAAAGGGGAAGGAAACAGTGACAGAGAAGCAAACGTTAGTAGGGGTGACAGATGTAGGAAATGGTATATGGTATATCACTAAGCATCCTAGAGTACTCTTCTGGCCCAAGTCTAACAGTGTGAAGAGTGTTAACCTGTGGGAAGAAAATGAGGAGGGAACTGTGTGCCTAACTTAATTGTAGCACTAGTGAAATAACCCAATTAGAATAAAACAGTAGGATTACTAAAACACACATGCAAGTCCTGATGTTGGGTTGCACCCAAATACTGTGCTTTCCAAAATGTAGCCTGATAATGAAACATGACATTCTATGCATTTCAAAGGCATAGCCAAACAGAAGCTGAGCTTTTTCACAGTGTACGGTGTCAGTCATCTTTTGATGTCTGCTCCTAGATGTGGTGGGCAGTGGATGGCGTTTGTGCTGAACACAGGGTATTTCTCCTAATGGCTTAGGTCAGTCCAACAGCTTGCTTCCACTGAGATGAGATCACATTTCTTTTACGTGCACTCCCACACACACAACCCCACACTTGTGCTTCTGTCACTGAGCTTGCATCAGCTCTGGAGCTTACTAGACCCGCCCCCATCTGAGCAGACTCAGCTTATTAATCAAGTGATTTAAAAAAAAGAAAAAAAAAGACCACAATTTTCTGATAAATTAGGACATTGAATCAGTAAACAGAAGGGGCCTTTCAGTGCACTGAGATGTCACAAACACACTAGGCACCTGGTGTGAACAGAAGAGTATGAGAGAGATCTCTCATTTTCAATAGTGATCAATTCAAGCCACCACTGATTACATGGTTCTCATTCTCCGTTGGTTCTCGTCTGCATCCTTTTATTAGTACAACTTTTCATTTGTCTCTTAAACTCTTTCTACAAAGTTTAAAAATAAATTTTAAAATACCAGTTTTCTGAATCATTTTTCTTCAAATTAAAGGAGTTAAACTGCCAGAACAATATGGGAGATACTGTTAAGAAATCTGATTCATGAAAAGAGTCTCACACCCTACAACCACGACTGGATAAAAGGAAGCCAAGTCTTGTCATACTTGTGGGCTGTGCTTCTCTGCTTTCCCGTTTAAAAGGCACTCTGGGAATTCCTACATTCTTTAGAAAAAGTACTGCTAACAGTATCCAGCTGTAGATGGAAATACCTTTTTTGCTCCTTTTTCTCTTCGTTTTTTCCTTTTTTGGTGTTCTTTCTGAGAGAGATGTCACATGAATACACTTTTAACTTATTCAGAAATTAAATGCGCTGCCATGACCTTCCCATCTTCCCTAACATCCTACAACCCCAGCCCTCTTAGCCTCCCTGTCAAATTGCTGTAAACACTCCTATGTAAAAATAGTTACTGTACCCTGCGACATTGCTGCTTATTTGCAGTTGTATCCACACAAAGAACTTGGTTAGCCAGGGAAAAAAAAACAACAGAGAAAGAAAAAAAGGGAAGGCAAGCTTTCAAACAGAGGGGACGCTATCAGGGCATTGGTAACATTAAGTATGCCTTGTAAGACTTCATGAGACTTAATCAAATTAATGCAGGACCTTGGCCCAGCATTTCCAGAAGGGCCTGCATTCCCCTACTCAAGATGAAATGAAATACAGGTTAGGTCTGACATGTATGGCAACCAGCTCTCGTGAGTGTCACTATTGGACACTCATCAGATTTACAGTAGTCATCAGACTAATTGGCAGTGTAACAGCAAATTACACTTTATGAAGCTGTGAAACAGTCTGCTCCAGTGTGCTGGCATGAACCTGCCTTATGTATTTCTCTTCCTTTTGGGGTAGGAGAAATGCTGCAAAAAAATTCTTGAATGGCCCATACTTGTCTTTATGTATCTTGTAAATAAGAGTTTTCAGGTTAATTTACAGATGGTATTACAAAGAATGAAATCCAAGTGATTGTGGACCTGATTCTGGCAAAATAAAGACTTGTGTACAATAAAGTCCATTTTCCCTACTCCAGCCAAAACTATTGAAAGACACTTCAGGCAATTTAGGTTACTACTCTATATAAGTTTTTTAGTGTTGTGGTTTAACCCCAGCTGGCAAATAAGCACCACACAGCCACTCATTTGCTCCCCTGACAGTGGGATAGGGGAGAGAATCAGAAGGGTAAAAGCAAGAGCATTTGTGGATTGAGATCAAGACAGTTTAATAGGTAAAGCAAAAGCCACACACAAGTAAAGCAAACCAGGAAATTAATTCATCACTTTGCACGGGCAGGCAGGTGTTCAGCCATCTCCAGGAAAGCAGGGCTCCATCAGGCGTAATGGTGACTTGGGAAGACAAACGCCATCACTCTGAACATCCCCCCCCCGCCCCTTCTTCTTCCCCCAGCTTTATATGCTGACCATGATGTCATATGGTATGGAATATCCCTCTGGTCAGTTGGGGTCAGCTGTCCCAGCTGTGTCCCCTCCCAAAAAATTGTGCACCACCAGCCTCCTCACTGGTGGCACAGTATGAGAAGCAGCAAAGGCCTTGGCTCTGCATAACCATTGCTCAGCAGTAATGGAAACATCTCTGTGTTATCAACACTGTTTTCAGCTCAATATAGCCCATACTAGCTACTGTGAAGAAAATTAACTCTATCCTAGCCAAAACCAGCATATTTAGTAAACGGAAATCCTAGCAGTAAGACTTCAATTTCAACAGATAACGTGTGGATTTAATAGCTTGTGGCTGCTGCTCCTCCCTCTCTAACTTTGAGACACTCCCACCACTTATTAGACTTCTTTGTTAGCTGATCAAACACATTAACTAAGCAGAAAACTAATCCAGAGAAAGAAAGATGGTTTCCTGCATGATTAGCAAGATGAAACAGTTCATCATCCAAAGGAGGAGGCAAGTCACAAATGAGAACAGGAGAAGAGATGGAAAAAAGAGAAGGAAAGTTGAAGTTTCCTCTTTCTTGACAATAGTGAGATACTGCAGTGCTAGAGATAAGACTATTCATGTCTTATCAACAAATAACTTAGAGTTAACTTAAAAAAAATTTGCAATGCTTAATGTATCAATATAATATTATGGTACAGTAGGATGCTAAAGCAAGTTTTCCCAAATAATAGAGTAATAGTGAAAACAAATACCTCAAGGAGCAGAAAGGAAGATAGAAATCATAACTAGTATTCCTAGATATTGCTTATAATATGAGGGGTTTTTTAAAGGCAAAGATTATAGTTAATTCTACAGACCCATGTGCATTAAAATTCATGCCTATGGTTTTGAAGCAAAGAAGGTAGCTTAATCAGTGCCATTATTTTGATCCACAGAATTAGAATATAAAAATGGGAGATAGTAAGTTGTTTATATGTAAAGATGTATGAAAACAGAAGATGAAATGTAAATAAAAAGTTCACAGCTGTGCTTAGTGAAGTCTCGGACTAGTGTTTCTACCTACAAGAAGGAGGAAAGAAGACAAATGTGACTAAGCAAAGGAAATAGAGCAAAGGGAAAGCTGCTTTAAAAGAAAACTTTCAAGAAGGCAAAAGAAGCAGAAGAAGGGAAGGTATATAAAGGGAAAAATGAAACAACTAAGACAAGGATAATTGTAATTTGTAGAAGCTAGACTCTCTGACTGCACTGATGCATTCATTTTCGAGGTCAAGCATGGAAGGTAAGTTTTTGAAATCATCTGTTTTCTAGGATCCTGCCTGCTGCCATGTGGTGTAGCTCCTGGTTGCAAGCCTGAAGAGAGTTTGGAGGATGGGACACAAATCTGCTATTCCTGCACAAAAGCACTAATTATAGGAAAAGTTGCCATTACAGCAAGTAACTTTCTTCCCTGTTTCACAGAGTTTATGCCAGAAGGAAGAAGGATTTGAAAAAATTTTTCAGTATCCTTCCTGTTATCCTGGGTAGAAAGGTATAAATATTAAATCCCTTTCTTTCCTAGTTGATTTCTTCACCTCTTCCCACTAGCTGCTTGTAACTCATGGCAATTTTTAATACTTTTTCTGGCTGTTTATTTTTTGTCACCGAAGTGCAACAGACTTCAAAGCATATTCAAGTCCATTTCATAGGTACATACGTGTTGTGATTTTACCCCAGCCAGCAGCTGAGCACCACGCAGCCGCTCGCTCCCCCCTGGCAGGATGGGGGAGAGAATCAAAAGAGTGAAAGCGAGAAAACTCGTGGGTTGAGATAAAAACAGTTTAATAGGAAAACAAAAAAAGGAAGATTATGATGATGATGATACTAATAATAATATGCAAAACAAGTGATGAACAGCACAATTTCTCACCAACCAAAGTTGATGCTGCACAAGACTCCCGTCTGCCCAGCCTCTCAGCCCACCCCCCAGTTATAAACAGAACATGATGTTATATGGTATGGAATACCCTTTGGTCAGGTTGGGTCAGCTGCCCTGGTTATGCCCCCTCCCAGCTTCTTGGGTGCCCCTCCACCTTCTCCTTTGCAGGGCAGTATGAGAAGCTGAAAAGTCCTTGACTACGTGGCAACAACTAAAAACATCAGTGTGTTATCAACATTGTTCTCACCCTAAATCCAAACCGCAGCACTACACCAGCTGTCAGAAAGAAAATTAACTCGATCCCTGCTGAAACCAGGACAGTATGTTTGACAAAAAATTATGATCACTGGTAGAACAAAATGCCACCCTTAAGAAAAAATTGAAAAGGTTTGATCTTGCATAGTTAGACAACTGTATACTCTGATAGCAACCTCTCTTGAGCTGTGAGAAGCTGAAAACACTTTTGTTTCATTGGGGTCTAGCACCAACCCTTGGACTGTTTAACTGTTCTAGAGGGCTAAAGAGAGGTAGGACAACATAACCATGCACATTACAGAATATAAAGGTATAAAAGCATGGGAAACAAGTTGCTCTTGGCACATGAGACCATCATGGAAAGGGAGATACTCAGCTTCCTCTTATTTATTTGTGGGAAAAAAATATATTGGTAACACTCTACAAAGAGAAAAATATTCTATGCCATATAAAGTAAAAAGCAGTGGTAGTGTATACTGTACTTTAATTAATATGGGAGTAAAATGACTGTTAACATAGAACATGAATTATTGGAAAAAGCATCTGAGCTATGGAAGATAGGATGGTAATGATTTCATTTTCAGAGATTTTTGTGTAGTGAGGTAGAAGAAAGTCATGTTGATAATAAATAGAAACATTTGTACCCCCTACTAAATACTAATTCTGTATCAATTTAACTAAAAATTTGGGTCATTCAACAGTCCTGGATAAACCAAAAGCACAAAATATTGGCCACATTTCAGAACAAAATTGACCAAGTTTGAAAGACGGTCATCATTAAAATAGTGTTTTTCATTGTTGTTATTTCTAAAAACAGCTACGCAACAAATGTTTCTCACACTGTTTATGGTTATTTTTAAAACTGGCACGGTATCCATTACAGGTCTGTGAACTCTTTGTATATATCTCTAAATGAACGCAAAGTGATGCTCCAGTTTAACGTTCTGTTCTTTCACAAACCCAAGCATACACTGGGGAAGCTGGCAGAACCCCTTCCACCAAAAGCCCTCCCTCGCTCTATCCCAATGCCCTTTCTCTGGCTCTTTGGCTCCCTGAAGCCCTCTAGAAAGGGCAAAGAGGAATACTGAGATATATCGGAGGGCAAGGATCATTACAAGGGTTAGAAACTATTCAACCCATAACAAGTGTACAGGAAGTAGTTTACAACCTATCAGTACTCTGCTTCTAAATCCGCTATCAAAACATGTTCAACAAGTTCTGCAGGGCAGAGGAGCATATAGTGAAATACGACTGTATCATCGGGCGTGGAGGGGCAGGGATGGGACACGGATATGGGGACATGGACACGGGGGTGGGGTGGGGGGACACACAAGGGAGGTTAGATTTTACATTAACTTTTTGCTGAGAGTTTTCTGTTAAGTTCTCTGTTAAGTACAGTCATATGACTGACAGTATGTTGGCCTCTATTGGGTCCTTCTTAAGCAAAAGATTATGAAGAATCCTATTCATGAGAACTGGAAAAAGAAATACCATTTTTACAGTATTTGCTAATGAATAATTTACTTCATATTTTATAGGGCAGCAAATAATTTTATGCAAATGTCTTAAGGTACCCACATGGACAGTTGTGAAATGTTTTGTGTTCTTATCAAGGATATATCTGCATTGACTTCTGAATGAAATCAAAACCTCAGATGAGTAAAATTATTTTAGAAGGAAACAGAATCCTTAAAGCCGTGATTCTCAGATATTTTTTTTTAGGTAGACTGTTGTAAATTGTCCATTTTTCTATGGACAAGCATCTATTTTGTTGAACATTTAATTGTTGTGTTCACAAATTTTACTATTCATATGTGTTTTAATAGATCATTTACTCTTGCTTTGCAGATCATTATACTATGTATAATGTATAGTATATGTATAACATATAGTATACTACATATACTATATCATTTAAGGTCTCTTAACTCTGTGTAATTATTTCAGGTCTCTTCATCCATTGTCCATTTCATTTCTTCTATTATTTTCTGCTTTGTAATTATTGAAATGTTCAGGGTAGTTTATAAACAAAAGTTCTTAGAGAAATATGACACATATTACTTGGTCTGGTCAGAAATTTAAAATGGAAGGTAATAATTTTTCAGGATCCGCTATTTTCTTCTTAATAATGGGTGACCTGAGTTTAATTCTTTAGTTATTTCATATATGACTAAGGGAGTTAATATAATGAGATATGACCAGGGAAGCAGAAAGAATCTATTTTTTGTATTTCATTGCCACTATTGCATTTATTACTTTAAGAGGTTCTGAGTACTAAGTCCCATTTAACAGTGCCCATTGCTTACCTTGATTAAAAATTGCTTAGGCAAGAAGGTACAGACTGTGTCAGTCAATGCTCCTTGCCCAGTGTTTTCCCTACAAATGAGCCTAGACTGTTTCTTTGGAAATACATATTTCTGTCTTTTAATTATATCCTAGGGTTGATATTGATCAACAGAGGGCAAGTGTTCTGTTGAAGCAGTAAGGAAGATCATGGGGTTTTGTTTCTGGAAGCTCCTTATGCTCACATGGCAGACGTTACTGTGGTGGTATGCTGTTTTAAAAAGCAGTTGTCATTTGGATGAGGAAGTGCAATTGTGCTCTTCTACAAAATTTTCAGAGGCCCTTTTTCTGGTTTATGTTAACCTTAATCAATTAAAAAGTAAAGGTGAGTTGATCCTATTATTTTTTTTCAGCTTTTTAAAAAGATTGCCAAAGACAGAGTTGCATAATGCCATTTTGCAATTGGTAAACGTAAGCACAGAGAAGATGCATTTTAAATATTTGCACTTAGGCAGGCTAATATATTAGTACTGTTAGAAGATGGTGATGTCTAACATTCTCATTACTACAGTAATAAATTAACAGACTGCTCTTAATTAACTCAGTATCCCTTGGAAAATCAAGATACACATTTCAGATCATTCCATGGATAACAGGTATAGTGTTCTATAAAAGCAGGTGTAATATGAAACTATGTAATTTTCAAATGCTAGTACTATGGAAATTCCAGCTCCCTCTTGCTTTTGTTCATCTATTAGTTAATGTTTTGCTATGTCATTCTTTGAGAGAATGGCAAATGAGAGAACCAGAAAATTATATGAGATAGGTGGTCATTTCTATGTCATCATTATGTTAAAATACAGTAAAAGAATTGTTAATAGCATTTGAAATTTCTCAGCTTCCCCCATCATTGTATACTGCCATGCTATTTTAATTACAGATTATAACCTATTTGCCATATCGTACATTCAAACAAAATGAAGCACTGAAAATCATGAAACAAAAATTCAGTATTTCCTTCACAGGTTTAATCTAGTCTCTAGAAATATATATTAGAATATATTTTTTAGAATATTTAAAGTCACTGTTGTCTCCCTAGGACACATACATTATTTAGCAAATAGGTAGTTGTTTGATTTTTTTTTTCCCCTCAGTGCTACACTTACTATTATTCCTGACTCTCCCTCAGTTCTTTTATTCTTTGCCACTGGTCAGTCCTGTCTCGATCTCTACTCTCACCACTTGCTTATTCCATCACCCTTCTTCTGCATAAACCATACTGACAGTGACCAACATTTCCTATTGACTGTGGTCTGTAAAGCAGATATCCCAAGCTGCATTTTTCAGCTTCTTGCGGAGTCTGCCCTTCCAGCTGCACCTCAAAGTCTGAGTGTTGTACCTTCTCCACCTGAGTCAGAATTTTGACTCACCATACTGCACTAAATAACAAATTTCTGAATTAGTTGAGGCTCATTATCATGTTAGAGTCCTGTTAAGAGGCAACGCTTTTGACACTGTCTCCCATAACATCCTCACAGGCAAGCTTAGGAAGTGTGGATTAGATGAGTGGACAGTGAGGTGGATGAGAACTGACTGAATGGTAGAGCCCAGAGGGTTGTGGTAAGTGGTGCAGAGCCTAGTTGGAGGCCTGTAGCTAGTGGTGTGCCCCAGGGGCCAGTACTGGTTCTGGTCTTGTTCAGCATATTCATCAATGACCTGGACGTGGGGACAGAGTGTAACCTCAGCACATTTGCTGACGATACGAAACTGGGAGGAGTGGCCAATACACCACAAGGCTGCGCTGCCATTCAGCGGGACCTGGACAGGCTAGAGAACTGGACAGAGAGGAACCATATGAAATTCAACAAGGGCAAGTGTAGGGTCCTGCACCTAGGAAAGAACAACCCCAGACACCAGTACAGGTTAGGGGTTGACCTGCTGGGAAGCAGCACTGCAGAGAAGGACCTGGGAGTCCTGGCGGACAACAAGCTCTCCATGAGCCAGCAATGTGCCCTCATGGCCAAGGCCAATGGTGTCCTGGGCTGCATTAAGAAGAGCATGGCCAGCAGGTCAAGCGAGGTTCTCTTCCCCCACTACTCTGCCCTGGCGAGGCCACATCTGGAGTGCTGTGTCCAGTTCTGGGCTCCCCAGTTCAAGAAAGACAGGGAACTCCTGGAGATAGTCCAGCGGAGGGCTACAAGGATGGTTAGGGGCCTGGAGCATCTCTCATATGAGGAAAGGCTGAGAGAGCTGGGTCTGTTTAGCCTGGAGAAGACTGAGAGAAGATCTCATCAATGGTTATAAATATCTAAAGGGTGGATGTCTAGAGGAAGGGGCCAGACTCTTTTCAGTGGTGCCCAGTGACGGGACAAGGGGCAACACAGGAAGTTCCATCTGAATAGGAGGAAAAAATTCTTCACTGTGAGGGTGACTGAGCACTGGAACAGGCTGCCCAGAGAGGTTGTGGAGTCTTCTGCTCTGGAGATATTCAAAACCCTCCTGGACACCATCCTGTGCAACCTGCTCTAGGTGATCCTGCTTTAGCACGGGGCTTGGACTAGATGATCTCCAGAGGTCCCTTCCAAACCCTACCAATCTGTGAATCTGTGATTCTATGAAGTACGTTGATGCAGCACTCCACTGAACCAACACTATTGCATGGCTCATTGGCCAGAGCTGCAGAATTGTGGCTGTACGAATCGTGTGCAATCCCTGAGAGATTCAGGGAACATAAGTAAATGGTAAATCATGGTCAGATCATGCCATCCCAAGGTAAAGCATGCTTGCTGTGGCTGGAATGTTTAGAGAAGGTATGT
Organism: Grus americana; assembly: GCF_028858705.1. Taxonomy (NCBI): domain Eukaryota; kingdom Metazoa; phylum Chordata; class Aves; order Gruiformes; family Gruidae; genus Grus; species Grus americana. The sequence continues at coordinate 32,357,905 of NC_072891.1, read as the reverse complement.
CTGAGTCCTAAGAAGCCTTTAGTAAGTGTATGTGAACTGATCCTTCTAAAAGCTTATATTTTAGCCATGTTTGGTAGTTTTACTTTCCATTTTTTTAACAGAAGCAGCAAAATGATTTCTAACGCCAGTACTAGGCCATTGCAACATTTCAAGCTTTTTCTAAGTTATATGTTAACTAAGTCATTATGTAACATTAAAGTATTTATTCAGTTTTGATTTCAGAGCCAGATTCTTCAGTGCTGATTCAATCTTGGTCTGTGTTTAAGAGCTCACCTACCTGTGTTCATTACGATTTTGTAAAATATCAGATATTCTACTCGACTGCAAATGTACTTCAAGAAGATAGCTGAACCAACCTTAGCAGCTGCTGGTTGGTTATCAGAAGAACCAGTTCCATTTCTTTCACTCCACAATCCTAGTTGTGCAGTCCTGCTTCCTACCTTGTACTGACTGCAATACCAATCTTCTGTGATCCTTTAGTGGACCAGCTAAACTTATTTAGCCAAGAAAAGCATTCCCCTTTTTAGACTGGACTTGGTATAACGAAATCTTAGATTGATTCAGTTAGAAAATTAAACTTCATCTGCAGTTATATAGGCCAATCTGTTTATATGTAAGTATAGTCAGACTATGATCAAACAAAATGCCGTAACTGATTATAGGCCACCTAGAACCTGATATAAGGTATGTTTAGATGGAATTGCTTACTTCATTTGCAGACCTGGCTTAAGCAATCTCTTAAAGTCCCTTTAAGCAGTTCAGGACTCAGAAACTGCCCTGGAAGCTTTGCACTGTAAGAAACTGCAGGATTCCTTCTTCCCAAATCTTTTGCTTTGAGCTGCAAAGAGGAAAGAGGTACACCCTGACTGGAGCTTCTGTGATTTATAAAAGAGGCTTCATAAACCTTTACCTCAAACAGAGCATAGGAAAATGGCTTTGGAATTGATATGCTATTGCTAAGGGATCTTGTTCAAACTCTGGAAAAGACAAAAACACTGAAAGATGAGGAGTTGTCACCTGATCTTGCAAAGGGGGGGAGGATTTTTATTCAATGTTTTTGAAGCTAATATTTGGTTTCATTAACACCTGTTTAACTGAAATTCCAGACAAACATCTGGGATCTGAGATCTTTTTTTTTTCAAAAAGTTAAGTTTTTGCTGAAGCTGTCATTTCAGCAGTTTGTATTGGTATGCTATCCGAAGTACAAAAAAGGTTATAATTCCATTTCTAATGTAAAAATAACAAAATAAAACCTCATGCATATGCAAAAGCAAGTCTTCTGAAAAAGAACTTTTTAGACTTTCTGAATTTTCAAAATCTGCATGATCTATTGCATAATACCTTTAACTCCTAGATAAGAATAAGGGAGGACAGATGTTTATTTCCCAAAGAATATCTCAGTACCTTGTCATCATGATACACCTGTTAGGGTCAGGAGTATGCAGCTCTCTCTGCCAGAGAGAACTTTTTTATTGCCTAATAAAACTAGATTGGGCAAGAGAAATTCTTGCAATACCATGTCTATTACATAGGTATTCGTAATAGATAACATCTACTGATATAAAGTATTTGCATAGGCAATGCTCTAATACTATAGCCATATTCAATATTTAAAAGCCAATGGGCACAAATAATATGATAAGAGGTTTAACGTATCCAGTATTAAGTAATGAATTTGCATTCAAGGTCTATCAAGTTTACCTTTGAACCAAGTTAAAAAAGAGCAAGAGACAAAACGAAAGACTAGAAAATCACACACTCAGCAGCAAATAACTCTGACTTGGTAAGAAATACAGTGTAGGTCCTCCTGGCCTTCTTCTTTGGAAGGTTTACAGAGGACAGTGGTAGGCATTTGTAAGGATTGACAGCAGATTTTGACAAGTACATCTGTTAGAAATGGCAGTGATAATAAGGGAAAAAATAAAAACCAAAACAAACACATATTTGATTGTAATCCTATAGTTTTCAAGAAGGAGAGGTGTTTACCGTGGAGATGCAGCAGGAGCTGCCCTGCTTGGCCATGTGTCACAGAGATGTCTGGCAGTTCAGTTAGTCATGGCATGAGGGAGCAAGCTGCAGATGTAGAACAAACCAGTAATGTTTTGAGTTAATTCACTTTATCTCCTCTGTGGATGTCCCCAACTCCAAACATAAAAGGAGGCAGAATAGGAGAAAGGTTTAACTTGTGTTGAAGGGTTAAGAGGCCTTTTTTTGCCAGGTGACTGGAATCATTCAGGAGTTTTTAAAATAATCTAAAAGCCTGTTGGCAAAGCCAGCCTACAGAGAGTCCCTACTGAACCACATGGTTGTTTCAGTTGTTACAGGAGAAAGTCAGGGCCCCAAGTGCACCTGTAGGATCTACTGGCCCTGACCAGCCTCACCCAGGGCACCCACTGCCCGTGAACCCAGGGTCTTCATTTCTCCTCAGCCCCAGGCCCTCAGCTATCTTGCTGGAGTGCTGGTCTCCAGACTACTCTGGCCCTGCTGTCTGGATGGACCTCAGACCTACACGGTAGATAGCTTGTCTACTGGATGGGTCCCTCAGATATCCATTGTCCACTGTCTCTAGCCATGCCTGCTAAATGGACTTCAGATTCAAGCTGAAACCTTGTCTCTAGTCCTGTCTCTGGTCTCATCTCCTTTTGCTCTTGCCTGGAGTCCCCAGATGGACCCTGGACCTGGTTAATCACTTGCCAGGGACTGTCAATGGATCCTGCTGCCTGGCTCACGCTGCTATGACCAGACCCTGTGGGACCTTGCCCTGCCAGGCACAACCCCGCCTGCTCTGGAGATACCCTTCATTCCTGACCTGAGGGAACAGCAGGTCCTTGCTGCTCCATGTCAGAGGAAATGGAGAACCACTCTAACAATAGCTTGTACCTTAAAAACCTTCAGACACTTTCTTTCTTCAGCCACTTGCCCACACAAGAAATGGGATTGGATCGATTTTGTCCAATGTTAATATTCAAGGATACTTAGATATTCCTTTCTTCCACATCTTTTTTTCTGAAGTCTTATAGATTTTTTTAATGTTTTTCCTTCTCCTTTCCTTCCTTTCTTCACAGTCCTGTACTGCCTTATCAGACCTCTCTGTTATTCTCCCATTTCAAAAAGATCATACTATAGTTTATTTGATAAGAAAAAGAAGCAATATTTGAATATTTAAACATCAATAGGAAAGGTAGGAGATTATATATCCACCTGCATCTATATATGTATGCCAAAGAAATACATACAGAGCTGCTGTGGTTTTGCTTGCCACCTTCATTTTGAAGAGGAGAAATGCATTTGATTCCATAGAATTGATTGTACCAATATTTAATTGTTATTCCTTTGAGATATGAAATATACTTTGAGATTTATGATGTGGAGTTGTAGAATATTACAGGTCTGCTCTATTGACCTAGCAAGTGTGTAACATAGCAGTTTTCTTAAGGATTATATTTCCAATACCACAACTAAAATGAAGCTGCACCCTGAAGATGCTGAAGGTATGGATGTGTATGTGAATAAAAACACTTCCTTGGGAGGAAGCACAGATCAGTTTCACTGTAGTTCCAGTTTATCAAATAATTGAAAACAAACAAGATTTGAAATCACGTGAAGTGTCAGGTCTAATCAAGGTACAGGGGTACTTCTGGGTTCAGAACAAATAAAAGACTGCATCACTCAGGGACTGTCAGTCAAATAAGGGACTGTCAGTTAAAGAAGATTAAAAGCTTGAATATATACTAATCTAACATCAAGATGTTTACGTAGCAAACATCTCACTGAGGAAGCTTGACTATGGCTCCTAAAGAAGCAACATGATACTGTGTTATCTCATGTGATGTTGCCTAGTCTTTTGTGGAGGATGGCATCCCTAAACCCAAACCAATATGACCCATGAAAAATCCACCACATCAATTGTGTCATCTTAGGTGCTAGTGTATATTTTATTTGATGATCCAGCTGTGGTCAATGAAAAAATAATAGTGGGTAAAGACTACAAAAATGACTCCTGGCCCTTTGACAGTAGTGGCTGCAAGAAGCTCCCGAGGGCTATTATGGATTCAGGAATATGTAGCTGAGTGGCTATCCACCCTCAACATAACATTGCCTATCCTACTGCATATTCTGGTGCTTGGGTATCGAAAGACCATGCCATGAAACTATTCTATTAAGTTTAGGGTTACATTAAAACTGTTTTCTGGGTACATATTGCATGCAATTAATGGAGCTCTTAAATTTTACTGGTGTAAAGGGATCAAAAAACCGAACAGGTGGCAATTCAGCCCTCACTCAGTAAATACTGGCATATGCAGATGCACGGGTGAGAAGTAATTTTCTCCCCACTAGTAGCAATTGGTAATTGCTTGTGAAATAAATATGATGTATTGCTACTTCACTTAAATAGTAAGTTTAGGAATAAAATTAAGTAGTTACTGGCTTGATATATTTGGTAAGTGTCTGTATTGTTCTTTATACAATGACAGCCATAGTGCTTCTCAAATCTTATTTTAAGCAAAGAATCATGTTACACATTAAACATTTCATGAAGAGAAAAAACTGTGATAAAGATGTCTCAAATTAAAAGGTAGCAATGTTTACAGTAGAAACCTAAAAGCAGGAACAGCTGCATATTTTACCTTTTATTCTCTCAGGACTAAAATATTTTGTTTGATAGCAAGCATATGTATAAAATGTGCATAAAAATATGTTTGCAATCTGTTTTCATGTACATATTTAAGGATCGGTGGTGGCAAATCATATATATATATGTATATATGTATGTATGTATGTATATATATAAACCCTCCAAACCATTATCAGTAGAAATTCAGATGATCTTCACTATTAAATTAGATACAGTTAAACTGGAAGACACACTGCACCTCTTGTGCCTCTTCATTTTAAGATTATTTCATGATAAGAAAAGTGAAGTGTTAATGAGAGTGTTCTCTGTCTGGACTGACACTTAAAATAAGCCTGGCCATTAAAAGATCCTTTAGTAGGCATTCCTCACCTGATCTGCTAGACAGTTTTGAAAACATTGATGATGGCTAGTAATTTTCTTAGAAAAGGCATCAGAGGTGGTAATTTAAACTGCGAAAACCCTTATTTCTGCTGCAGAATTTCTACAGAAAAAAAATAATCTTGCATCAGGACAAAAGAAGAGTAGCTAAGTTTTGTTGATCAAAGCATTATTCACATTTGACATCAAAGCTTCATTTTCTCTTACATCTCTTGTTCAAGATTCCTATTTTGCTTGTTAAAGCCATAATACAGTTTTCAGGAGGCAGCTAGAGCTGCACTGATCAAGCACGTAAGCCAGGCTTGTATCCCTGCCACAGTGATTGCACGTAGCCCATGCTAAGATGAAGGCTGTGCTGAGTTTCTGAGGAAGAAAGGTTTAGCCACAGAGTGGCTTAACAAATCACTCCAGATGTGGTGATTTCGAAATGAAGTGGACATGCCTTGACACAACTGCCTTTTTCACTGGCACATCTCTCCACTCTGTGCTCCCAAGTATAGTTTTTAAATTAAACTAAAACTGGATTTAGTTCTGGAAGAGTCAGACATGTGGATAGAAAATAGACAATTTGGGATGTTTGGGATGCTTCTATCTTCCCTCCAGACTTCACTTCCCGTAGCACTACAGGCAATAATAAAATTCTGGCCCTATGTTGAAGAAACAATTCTATCAAATGTACCATTTCAGGTGAGCTGACTGTAATGGCTTATTTTGCATGAAGTATCATCCTGATAATATCTGCCAGAGAAAAGGGATAAATTTTTAATAAACACTTATTATTTGGACAAATTCTACAAGAATCTTTAGACTAAATCTGCAAATTGTTTTGAAAAATTTTAAAAGTGCTTTAAAAAGAAATTGGTTTAAGTACAAATTCATAACAGGAATTAATTTGTTACTATCATGGTTTTAATGTATTTTTCTGATATCTCTATTCACTCTTGTTACATTATCTCACGTCAAAAATCATAGCAAAGTTTTTATTTCCTTCATGTTACTACCATAAAGAAGCAAATATAGAGGAGAAAAGTGAAATATAATTGTCTTGAATAGCAATCTGTTAAAGTCACTATTGGATTTATATCACAAATCCTTACAGCAAACACTTTTGCTGTTTGAAGTGAGCTTCATCTCAGTTTGGTGTATAATTTGGGGTTCTCTTGCTCTGAAACCAGGCACTTAAGTCAGTACTCCAAATACACACTGGTATAAGTTATGGGAACTTATTCCAGCATAATGGAGTAGTTTAGATAACTCAGATTATATCAGAGGAGTAATTCTATGTTTACTATAGAAACAAAGAATTTGCATGAGTCAGTGATCTTTGGTGCAAAGCAAATTTATTTTTAGGTTCAGAAGTAGTGATTAGTAATCTCATTAAATTCAGAAGACAGGCAGCAAATCTGTTATACAATTAAGATTAAATCTTGGAAATATATTTTTATCTTTCATTGTTACTGTATTTAAATGTTGATGCAAATACATGTCCTCAATGTTGCTACACTTTGTTTTCTTCATGTAAGTAAAGATACAATTTTGTAAGTAGGCTGATATTACCCTCAGAGATGCAGAACCGAAACAGAGGAAGAAGTAAGTCCCAGTTAACCTCACAGCTCCCAGAGACTAACATTACCAGAAGTTACGGCAGTAATAAAGTTCACACACACCCATACACACACCTCCGCTAACACCTATAGAAAGTGGCATGTATTATTCCTCCAAAAGCTAGTCGTAACTTGAAAGTGAGTCCACGCTCTGCTGCAGAAACACAGAAACCTTTTTTTTCCATCCGACCAAGGCTTTTGTGGAGGAAAATCCTATTTCCTAGGAAAACCATCACCAGCGTCCGCCCAGGCGAGCCGGGGGCACCGCCGCGCCCCGAGCTCCCCGGCCAGGCCGGCCCCGCCGCAGGGATGCTCGGCGGCCGGGCCCGGCAGAGGGGTCAGGGCCGAGCGGAGCGGCCCGGGGGGGCGGGCGGGCAGGTGGCGGCGAGGCGGGGCGAGCGCGGCACCGCCCCCGAGCCCCATTGGCGTCGGCGGTGAGGGGCTGCGCCGCGCCGCCCCTCGCACGCAAGTGTGGCTGCCCGGCGGCGGCAGCGGCAGCAGCCGAAGCAGCAGCAGCGCCGGACCATGCAGAGCTGCGGGCGCTTGTGGGGGCGGCTGGTGGCCCGCGGGGTGCCGCGGCACCTGCGGGCGGCGGCGGCGGGGGGTCAGCGGCGCTGGGGCGGCGGCGAGGCGGCGCGGTGCATCGAGCAGCTCCTGCCGCGGCACGATGACTTCTCCCGGCGGCACATCGGGCCGCGGGAGCGGGAGAAGCAGGAGATGTTGCGAGCCGTCGGGGTGCAGGTAGGTGCCCGCGCCGCGCCGCGCCGTGCCGTGAGGGGCGGATGGGGCGGCGCGGCTGGTCCCCTCCCGGTACGGGCTAACAACGGCGTGTGTTCGCCTCTTTGCAGAGCGTCGAGGAGCTGATGGATAAAACCATCCCGGCCAGCATCCGTCTCCGGAGGCCTCTGAGGATGGATGACCACATCTGTAAGTGACCGCATGGCCCGGGGTGCTCCCGCCCCCCCCCCCGGCCCAGCCCTGCCCGCCCTGCCCTGCTCTGCCTGCGGCTTCTTCCGGCCGCCAGCGCCCGCGGGGCAGGATTTGGGGTGCTGCCTTCCCCCCCCCCGCCCCAAGAGTGACCCCGCTGAAACGTGTAACGAGCAGAGCTCCCTGCTGAAGTGAAATGAAGGATAATGCTTAAATAAGTGTAGCGGTACCATAACCGACACTTTAATCTTCACATACTTACTCGGTAGAATAGTTCGGCTGCTGCTTTTCTTGCTGTGGTGTTGGAAACGGATAGGAAAAAGTGTGTGTGGCAGACCAGAGTTGCCCGAAAAACCGTTTTTGAGCTCAAGTGCTAAAATGCCTTCACTTTGTTCCAAGAGTCTGATATGGAGGGAAAAGTGTGGCTAAAAATCATCCTCTTAGCATGGACTGTAGCTTCAAATGGGCCACTGTCTTTTGTTGGCTCTTACGTTTCAGCAGGATTTCTTTCTTGTCCCTCCCCCACCCAATAATAACCTGCGTATTCCAATAATGTGCAAAACCTGTGTCTGCATATAATGGGTACACAGTAGACTAATGGCTAGCATTTTGAATCCATCTGATTGAGGGAGATGGGTAAACTGCAGGGATGCAAAACATCTGAGCCAGCAATTCTGGCACTACAATAATGCAACAAATTGCTGTAGAAAACTTGATGTGATTTCATGAGTTTTCAGATATTAACGTTTTTAAAAGTTAGCAGTCACAGCACAAAACTTACATCTGTGTAACTGCAATCCTGATAGGTATCTGTGAACATCATACTGAAAATCCCCTGAGTGAAAGAAACACTTAAAAATGCACCTAGCTAAACAATTACACTGAAACTAACAAAGCTTAGTGGCCATTCAGATAGTGGAGTCAATTACATCAGTATTAACTTTATATTTGTGTCAAGATCCTTTGCCCGATTTGTAGAAGATTTCATCCCTCTCGCTGGCTTTTTGTCATTGCTCATCCATGCGTTGTAATTTGAGTGTAAACTTCAGGCCTGCAGCTCCGGTGAGGTTCCCGGCCAGTTCAATCTGGTTACTCCAAGATGACATCACGCACCAGAGGCAGCGCCACAATGAACAGCCAGGAAAACTAGAGCCTGAAAAGACAGATTCTAGCCAGGAGGGATACAGTATTGACTAAATCTTTCTACTTATAAAATGTTTCACTAGTACAGTGGTTTTTTTGGCAACTTCCCATCTTATTAAAATGGGGAAGGTGGTAGAGAAGTGGAATTTAATCACCACCTTCTGTCTGTATAACTGCTGCAAGTATTGCTTGGCATATTTTCCTATGATTAATGTGTTTTAATCAAGGCACTCCCTGACTGATGGGTGATTTTCACTTACCCTTGGAGAAAAGAACTTTTTAGATTATTATATTTTTAAGAAGAGTTAAATGTAGATTGTCACTAATAAGTACTTCTTGAAAACCTTTCTTATGTTTTGTTGTTGTTGTTTTATTTAGCGTATGATACTCTTAGGAAGTTTTACATTACTAAAACACACATAGGAGTGATACAGCACAGTTGGGCATTAAAATAGTTGTACATTATTGAAAACTAAACCAGTGATGTCAACTTAAGTCAAAAATCTTAGTGAAGTTTTATGTGTTCTCATGCTGATTTGCATAGCAATTTTGAAGTTCTCCCACACTGCTGTGCATTAGTTGACATTCTGTGGTATGCAAGTTCTCGCTGTGCAACAGGACTTAATTAGCAGACAGTGTATTTAGTTTGCTGGCATTTTGTTCCACTTGCTATGCTGTTCTTGTTCCCTTAGAGTAAACTTCGGAAGAATGTGACTGTGATGCAGAGCTTCACATTGCACAGCATGCAACAGTTGAGTTTTCAAAAGAGATGCTTGCATGAAGTACAGAAAACTTTTTTCTGCACGCTGTTGCTTTTTCTTCTGCAGCCAGTGTGATGAACTAACTGTCTTTTGTACTTCAACGTGTAGATTTTTGTCACTAGTTTTCCACTATATTGGTAGCAGAAAACTCAACAGCTTGTAAAAGGAAAGTTAAAAGTCTTAGCTTGAAGTTGCACAACTTCCCATTGAACATCTTGTACCTAGGGACTGTAGTCTGAGTAAAACACTTCCAGTTTCCCATATAACTTCAATTAAAAACCATAATCATAGTGACTCCACAGGTTATAGTGCGGCTGAACAAGTCAGCTGTGCTTGAGCTACTCCTTCGTATTAGGAAATGCAGTTGAACTTGCACTGAAGTCAATGCTTACAGCTAGAATTAGATATGCAGTTCAAGAAAACTGTGCACACACCATAAATAGTATGTCTGGGTGAGTATTACAGATCTCTGCAATTGTATTCATGGGGTTTTAAAACTTTTATAGCTTTAGGCCTTGTCTCAGGTCTGTACATTTGATATATATATGCGCGTATCTTCAAATTTTCATTAGGTGTGGCAGTAGGAAAGATTGCTTTGCCTTACAGTTCCCTTGGTAATGTAACAAGTAACTTGTCTAAAAGAAAATCAATTGTCTGTGTGTATGCAATAGCAGTAAATAAAAAATCCTCCTGTGGATGCAGCATATATTAAAGAGCTGTTTTAAATGGTATTGCGTATTACACTGCTCATAAATAAAACCTCTGCTTATAGTAGAAGCACAATATTTTGTACATGTGTTGTCTTTCCTAGATATTTTAGCATAGCCCTACTCTTTGGTGGAAGAATTAAGTTTCATTACTTCCCTGAAGGATGTAATATATTGAGAGGGAAAGTCTTTAGCCTTTACTGGACATTTGTTTTGCTTATGCATGAATGAAAAAGCCATTCTGGCAAATGCTAAGCTTTGCTGGTACAAGTTCACCTGTGCTAGAAATGCCTTTCCAATACTTATTAGTGTTCATGTATTGGTAGATTTCTTCTCATACATACATGGTCAGTGATGGAGGAGAGAAGGAATGTAGCTTGTGCCAGGAGGTTTCTGAAATGAGTTGCTTCCTTTGGTACATAAAATGACAGAAGTATCTGTCCCCCTGTTCTGACAAAAAAAAATCCATTTTAAAAGTTCCTGCTGCTGTGAGCCCACTGACAGTGTTGAATATGCCACTGAAACTCAGTAGGGGTGAAACAGCAAAATGTCTCCTTTGTCCTAACAGTAAGTTGCAGTCCCGTACCTCAACTAATTCTGGAATGGGGCTTTTTTGCAGTCAGCTTTTTCTGCAGATACAGTTCAAGGAAAATGTTATTTTGGCATGTAACTTCTGTTCAGTTGATATTTACAACAAGGCTAGACATCTGTTTGAAACTTAATTATGATCAGCTGGTATTACAGAGCTTTTTTCCCACTGTCAGAGTAAGTACACTTTGTCAGCTTTTCTTTAGGTATTGAAGGTGCTTTAGCATGGATATAGTGATTGACCCATTTGAAGTAAAAGAACAGATCATCTTATATAAGAGTAATCCTCTTTCTTTTATCCCAGCAAACCTACTGTCTGTATCAGTCGTAGTTATCCCTGCAATGCTGCTGTTGTATGCCCATCTTTATTTAATGGGTAGGCTTTGTACATGTTATGTTTTTCTGCTTTTTGCTCATGCTTTGAATTACAAAAATGAGTCTACAAACTCTGCTATGTTGGTTTTTTTTTTCCAAAATGTTTCCAGTTACATTCTTAATTTTTAGAATTTATAAACATTAGTTTATAAAATGTGTGTAAGAAACTAATTGGGTCTCCAGTCTAAACATTTTTAGAAGCGATATGGCTCAGAAGCAGTCATATTGTAAGACTATTTGTATCTTCAAATTTAACTGCTCTTCATGCAGTTAAATTGGCTTTAACTATGATTTTGTATTTTAAATGCCACTTAAAAATTAATTCTGGTTGAGTTTATAATCAGCTCCTGATGTCAGTTGGGTTTTTAGAGCTGATTTAGTAATTTTGGATTCCCTGCTGCTGGATTCCACACTGTATGCTTCAGACACCTATAGCAGGGGTAACTAATCCTGCAGAGTGTTGCCACAAGTGTTGCAGGAATCTGCAGTACCACTGGTGGCACTTTGCTCCTCGCAGCGCTTTCGGGCTGCTGCTCCTCTTTCCAAAGACGTAGGATGAAGAAAGGCAGGCTTCTTACTGGCGCTCAGCCCCTGCGTGCTTTCGGCTCCTTGCAGCATCCTCAGGTTGCCTCTGCTGCCCAGGCAGGCTCCGTTGAGTGCAGGTGGCCTGAGTGAAAGGAGGAGGAGGAGGAAGAGGAGGCAGGGCAACAGATGGTGTTGGCTTTCTGCCTGTCTGGTGGGAAGTTGCTGGTCGGACTCGGCAGCCGGAACAGGCATTTTTCTTGTGCTGTCCTGCAGCATTATTACATGTCTGCCAGTGCTTTGGAGCTGTTTTGCTTCAATGTAATCTGATTTTATTTAACAGAGATCAAATTAATTGCTAAAGCAAGAGAAATAAATTCATCCGCTTTTTCTTATATCAATTGTTACAAAGATTTTGCTTCCTTGATCTCAGAAGCTAGATTTTTTTTTTTTTTTAAGACCTGGCATAATGTGAGCAAAATGATATCAGACAAATAGTCTCCTCCCTTTTGTGTTGTAAATTTTGAGTTATACAACTCAAACTGCTCCTTCTGTCTTGATTTTTCTCTTTCTTTCTCTTTTTTGGGTACTGTATTATTTTGCAGGTATCTCACAAGTTCAAGGCAAAATGGACTGTCCTAACCACTAAAACACTAGCAGAAATAGCAGTATTATAATTTTATAATCTGATAATTCACTCTCTCTTACTATTTTTGTGATTATATTTTGCCTTTTCTACCTGTGGATGTAGCAGTCATGAAGTGTCCTCACAGAACTACTACTGGAAGCCTCAGTGAATTTTCTCTGCAGTTCTAAGGTAGCAGTACTGCAAGGTCAATGAACTTTATTGTGGATACTATCTTTGATCATATTATCAAATGAGTTGATAGGGGAATAAAGATCAACTACAGTGACTTAGCTGGCAATTTCAATTTTTGCTGAACAAGGTTCTTAAAGAATGTGTAGTCTACACCCAATAAAATTCAAGATAAAGGCATTTCAACCATGTTGTCTTAGAAAACTGGAAACTAACAGCTTAGTGTGATGGCCAGTTTCCAACTATTTAACAGTAGTCAATTTTTTTATTCTGCTTTATTTCCCAATTTTGGATATTCTTTATTTCACCTGTTGCTGGGGGGAATTTATAAGAAATGTGAATAACCCAACACAACATCTTGCAAGCTGTGTTTCTTCAACCATATGTATTGAAGTTTGCTAAAATCCTAATCTTCATATGTTTTAGCTTTAAATAAATATTTACCAGAATACACTGATTCCGCTACATATGCTCCAAGGTATATATACCTTATACAGCAGAAAAAGTCTGTAATTTTCTGTAACTCTTGTTAGCTAAACTGAAAACTTAGCAATTTCATTCTGAATTCGAAAATGAGTTTTTAAGCATACAAAAGATCACTCTTGTGGTTGGCATTCTTCTGCCTTCATACTAGTGTTAGTTATTTACAGAGTGACCAATACAGTGTTGGACCCCTTTTACAAATAATACTGTGCAAATTCACTGTTAAAAGCTAGGCTTGGTGGAGTGGGAACCACACCTACTGACAGAGACACAGGGTCCCGTTCAGGCTGGTGGGGACCTGGGGAGGTCTCCAGCCCCTGCCCAGCGTGGGCTCAGACCAGGCTGCTCAGGGCTTCACCCACTTAGAACACGATCCCCCAAGGATGAAGACCCTGCTCCCCAAGGGGAAAAGGCTTCTCCTTATCTCCAACCTGAGCCTCTCACATTTCAGCTTGTCCTGCTGCCTCCCCTGCCACGCACCGCTGCGAAGAGCCCATCTGCATCTCCTCCATCTCCTCCTGTCTGTGCTGGGGATGCTGTTAAGAATAGTTTCATTCCCTTGCTCTTGGGTTTTTGGACCCCAACTTCTGTGTTAATTTCCCTCACTCATGTCTACATTAGGTTTTCTTGAATTCAGAACCATATCAGTGTAAAGCAAACACTGAATTTGTGAAAATTAAATCATCATAAATCTACATGGGCTTATGTTTGGTCTTAGCTAAGCCTGGCTGTACAGACAAATCGGGGGGGCTATTGACTTCTGTTACTCAGGAGTGCAGTTCTTCACGGGCTGTCTTCCTAAAGACATGCTGCGATGAGCTGCTTCAAGGGAGTGTAGGGCATGGGGGAAGGAGCGTTCATCCCAGGTCTCTTCAAAGAGGCATGCCAAATGTGGGAGATGGGTATTTGAGCTGTTCTGCTGCTGTTGCCTCTGTAGTGACCAAAGAGGCAGGGTGAGGTGAGCCAGCAGTGGAGGGAGTGTTGCCCTCCAGCATTTCACCACCCTGATTAATAGTGTAACTGCCTTCACAGGTGGCTCGTAAAAATGTAATAATTAAAGATATATTCAGTGTTGCGATCTATCAGCACATCTCTTCTAGGTGGGATGTGGTTCTACTCTTCAGCTTAATTGCTACCTAAGCTGCTTACAGTCTTACTAGGCTTTTTGCTTTGTGCCTTGAATCGGTTTGGAAATTGGTACTATCTCAGAGAGCTCTAGCACAAGTTCAGTGTCTTCATGTGGTAGTGGTGAGGTATATTTGCTGAGAAATGACTTTCTAGAAGAAACGTCCACTTGGGCAAAGAAACGAAATGCTATCTGCCACATAGTACAGTATTTGTGGTATGTGTTTACTGCAGAAATCTCACTCTTAATGCATTTTTGTGTGTGACATTGGGCTAGTGAGCAAGTTACATGATAGCCAACTTCTGCCTTCAACTGCATTTGGAGTTAAACGAGCAAATTCATTAACATTGTCAAAACATCATTGATGTTTGAATTCTGCAAGAATACAGCCCTCCCTCTCAAACTGCACCCAAACTGTCTTTCATCAAACTTTTGGTTTGCAAGTGGTGGAGGAAGACCTCTGCAGTGTTAAAACTATCACTTAAAAAAAACAAGCAAGCGCATCTGTCTGGAATAAACTGTGTGGGAGGAGTACAGGGGAACGGAGCTGCTGACTCCTGGGCTTTAGAAACTTTGTCCTGGATGTTGCTGAGTTCAAGTATAATAAACACATGACTCTTGAGTCTCCACAAAAAATTGCAGTTTACTGAAAACAAGAAATTAATCTTTATACATTAGATGTAATAGTAACACTGAGTAAAAGGCAAGAAAGAAATGAACTTTGAAGTGAGAACTGAAGATCAGTAAAAAAATAACTTTGTGGAAGGTATGATGTGACTGTGGAAGAAATTAATTGAAAACCAGAGGATTTTTAAAAAAAATTAATCTTTATACAAGGAATATAATAGTAGCGCTTTGAGTAAAAAGGAGAGATAAGTTTTGAAATCAGAACTAAAATTATAATATCCTTGTTTATGGCTGCAGAAGAAATTAATTCAAAACCTAGAGAATTATTTGCCACTGGCTTTCACAGCATTAACTGTTTTGACTTGATCTCTTTTGCTGGGGTAATTTATGGAGAGCAAATAGATTTTGAGACATCCAGGGCCCAAGCTATTCTGCTTTGGTGCTTTGTAGCCTTATATTCCAAAGTCTGCTTTTGCAGTTGCGGTGCAGAATGAACAGAACTCAGTGCAACTGCCCCAGTACAGCAGTTTCCAAGGTCAGATTGGGGAGGGGGGGAAGAAAAAAAGATCTGCTTTCCCCATCTAGGAGGACCAGTGTCCAATTCCACCTGGGTCTATTACGTTGGGCAGGCCTATTGCTTTGCGTAATCTCAGACTACTGACTGTCTTTCTGCATCCTCAGGTACCAAAATATTTTGTAAAGCGTTCCCTTTGACAGATGTTGAGTAGCATTATTCATTGACTACTAGGAACAGGTTGACTGAAGGTGATTTTGGCACAGCTTTCAGGAGACTGAGAAGCATTGAGAAGCAAGACCAAAGACTAAACTATAGTTGGGGGAGGGAGAGAGTGCAGATGCTTTCCATCTGAACATTTAAGAAGCATTCTGTTGTAATCTCTCCAAACTAGATTGGCAGACTCATTTAAAAGTTAATCTTAAATGGAATGTCTTAAGCAAGAAATACTGGTGAAGCGTATTAAAATTGAATGAAAAGAACTGTTCCATTTTATCAGCTATTTAGGGAAAATGCGAGAAAATCAAGTTCTTTAATACTAAGAAATAAATCCTGGGTGTTTGGTGTGAGCCCGGTTGACACGAATATGGCTCTTTTGGAAACAATCAAGTTGTGGATGGCTACGGCTTCATCCAGTGCTGATTCTGCAAGGTTTAGCTACTAAAAGGTGCCTTCTGAGATGTATTTTAATGCATGTGCAAGACACCCAGAATGTATGTTGCATTAGCGCAAAAAGGGCTCCCGAAACCATTTGCCTGCAGCTGTTTCTCTCACTATTGTTTCCATGTTGGTTGAAATCCTGTTATTAGTCAGTTCTTGCATTTTCCAGAATTTTGGTAGAATTGAAACTTCCCCAGAATATTTTACCAGGTTATTATTTTATCTTTACTGTTCTTGGTTTGCACCTTAGTCTGCTACTGTTTATACTTGCATCACCAATGTTGCATTTTTTTTACACAGGGGTACAAGGCATTTCAGTTAAAAACTGTTAGCATTATATGTAACTGTAGTTTTCTGTCATGATTTCTTTTCAATTAGGTGAAAATGAAATCCTTGAAACTCTATACAATATTGCAAGCAAGAACAAGATATGGAGGTCCTATATAGGCATGGGTTATTACAACTGCTCAGTGCCTCAGCCCATTACACGGAATTTATTGGAGAATGCAGGATGGTAATGTACAACATTTTCTTTTTAGATGCATATGTATAAATATATGTTTGAAGTTCATTTGAGCATAGACAAATATACCCCAAAACTATTTTTTTTTACTAAGGCTTTCATATGTTTGATACTGATGTGTAAGTGCAGGAACTGTGTTGTTCATGGTGAAGCTAGAGAGGAAAAAGGATACTTTTGAATTTAGAAGATGCTTTTTCTGTAAAGTATTTCACTGATTTTTGTGACTTCTATTCACAGCTCCTATTTATTATTAACTAGAACAAGAATATTTGTTTGCTTTAAGGAAGTATAGAGACTTCTCCTAAACTAAAGTAATTCTAAAGTAATTATTTCCTAACTTCTGCCTAAAGTTAAACCAGCTCCCTCCTCCACTGGCATATGCAATTTTGGGTGAAGGTACTGCGCAATACTCTGGTTATGGTTTTCTTATGAGGAAGTAAGAAACCTCGAAAATTTAAAATACTTTTCTCTTGGCATTTCTTTTTTGATTTTTTTTTTTTGGAAGCCAGAGACCTTCAAGAGTTTGAATGTGTGTCCATAAAGTATGTTCTTGTCCGAACAAATAATTCACTGCTGCCTGAAAATAGGGGGACAGCAGTACTTGACAATTCATTTCTAAAGAGCCTGAGAATCTTGTACTTTGTTCTTATCTCACCCACCCAATGTTTTAGTTTTTTGGGACAAGCAAAAGAACAGCCTGTCTGACAGACTCAAATTTGAATGTTACTGAGGTTTGTTTGTTTATTACTTAAATGTAAAAAAGAAAATATTTTAATGCATTTATTTATATTTTATGAACAACATTAATCTAAATAATAATGGAGTTTTGTCTCTTGATGTCCTTTTCCTGACAAAGGCACTAAGGCCTGATTATAAGTATTCATTTAGCATTGACATTTCTCTGTAGAACTGTAACTCAGAAATGATGCAATAGAAAAACTAAATTTACTGTGGAGTCTCACTTTCCAACAGACTGAATGTCACTGATACCCTGCATTGCCTCATTGGGTTTAGAAGTTCCCTTATCTCTAGTCAGTAACATCCTTCTTTTTGGTACAGTATTAAAATAATAACTGTAATCTTTATTACTGAGTAATTTTTATTTTAATAAAAGCAGTATTTAAAGGTTATATATATGTAAAAAAGGCCCCAACCAACCAAAGAAAAAGAGTCAAATTAGTCAGTGTAAAAAGCCACTGTTACTTAAATACTATTAGTTTTTGTACTTCGGGGTGCCATAAATGGGTCTATGTATCTGTAGACCTCCACGTCTATGTATTATTAGACTTGTCTGCTTTATTTGCACCTCAAACTTTTGAACTGACGAAAAAGTTGCACTGTTTGGACTCAAGGAATCTATGCAGTACATCTATTCAAAGTTTTATTTGGCTTTGTCCCCACCTACTTTTTACAAAGTATGCTATCTAAATACTTCAGTGCCACAAAACAAATGATCAGTTGTTAGAGACAAAAATAAGAACAGCTAAAAAGTAAGTGGCCCAAAATGAACCACGTATTTTTAATTCCTAACAAATTATATAGCATTAGTGAATCAACTGGGAGAGTCTATACAGAAATGTGCTCTTGGAGTTTCCAGTAAAGTCAAACTAGATGGCTAAAAGCTAAACTTTTAGATGACTAAAGTGAAGGCTAAAATATTTGTTGGGTAGAGGGCATATTGTGTATGTGTGTAAAAGCAGCTATACAGAATTTATGGAAGCTGTTTAAGAAACTGTACCTCTTCTTACCTCTACTGAGTGTGTAACACTTTCTGTGCTAACACGCTTCACATTGCAGCTCCAAGGGAAATAAATGCTGCAAGTGCAGGCTTATTGTTCCTGCTTAATTCTGCCTCTCTCACATGACTCGTAGTTTCTCATTGCTTGGCATGTATTAGAGCAAGGGTTGCCTTGGAATACAACGTAAGTTTATAAAAGATTGTTCATAGAAGCCTGTGAACAGAGAAGTCAAGGACTTCACCGTATTTAGGACACTTGGACTTGCTAGGAGGAAGCAGGAAGCAAAGGGGTAGATTTTAGGAGGAAACCGTTTAGAACAAAATGTATTTTCGGCTGAAAACGAGACTAGTGACCCACACTGCTTTCTTTAGAAAATTACCACAAAATTCTTCCCGAACCTCAGATTCTGTTAAGAAAATACTCAACACTGTTGGAGTTTCAAAACTTTTTGAAGCATTTCGACAATGATCTATAATATCTCTGTTCACCATAAAAGCTGAATAGCTTAACTACTGTGAGATAAAATTGTCTGGCCAAAACTATGCACAACTAAGTGCCTGGGAAGTCAGCATTCAGGAATTTCTTGCACCGGTAGCTTTAAAAAAGCATAGGCGTCCTTTTCTTTTAAGTCTGAATCCCATTTTAACTACTTCTGTATTCATGAAACAAGCTATTTCAAAACACTTGGGGTAGATATTTCTCAGATAACTTTTTATCCAAAGAACACTTTGATTGAAAGTTAGAGAACGAGCAGAGAAATTTCTGTCACAGACCTGAAATGCTGCAGTTAAAAATCCAGTCTCCTACATGAGAAATTTGACTTAGTCACAGAAGGTAGAGGATAAGTATCCCTTATTTTTGATACTTGATTTCACAGATTCATAGAATCACAGATTAATAGGGGTTGGAAGGGACTTCTAGAGATCATGTAGTCCAACCCCCCTGATAAAGCAGGATCACCTATTGAACAGGATGGTGTCCAGGCGGGTTTTGAATATCTCCAGAGCAGGAGACACCACAACCTCTCTGGGCAGCCTGTTCCAGTGCTCGGTTACCCTCACAGTGAAGAAGTTTTTCCTCCTATTCAGATGGAACTTCCTGTGTGCCAGTTTGTGCCCATTGCCCCTTGTCCTGTCACTGGGCACCACTGAGAAGAGTCTGGTCCCATCCTCTTGACATCCACCCTTTAGATATTTATAAGTATTTATGAGATCCCCTCTCAGTCTTCTCCAGGCTAAACAGACCCAGCTCTCTCAGCCTTTCCTCATATGAGAGATGCTCCAGGCCCCTAACCATCCTTGTAGCCCTCCGCTGGACTCTCTCCAGTAGTTCCCTGTCTTTCTTGAACTGGGGAGCCCAGAACTGGACACAGCACTCCAGGTGTGGCCTCACCAGGGCAGAGTAGAGGGGGAGGAGAACCTCGCTCGACCTGCTGGCCATGCTCTTCTTAATGCAGCCCAGGATACCATTGGCCTTCTTGGCCATGAGGGCACACTGCTGGCTCATGGAGAGCTTGTTGTCCACCAGGACTCCCAGGTCCTTCTCTGCAGTGCTGCTTCCCAGCAGGTCAACCCCTAACCTGTTGTTCTTCCCTGGGTGCAGGACCCTACACTTGCTTTTGTTGATTTTCATTTGGTTCCTCTCCACCCAATTCTACCCAATTTCCTTTTGGGTTTGGTTACTGGCTGCTATCACTTCCTTTTTCCTAGAAGCCTGTGACTAATGATTCCATGCTAACATGAGGTGGAAGTCTTAGAAGTATTTTCCATACGCTACTTAGCTGATATTAGCAAATACATTAGCTTGTTTTTTCCAAACAAGTAAATAGCAGACCAGTTTGTAACTTTATCTTTAGAACATCTCAACTCTAAAATGCAGGCAGAAGGATTTCTTTTGGGGCATACCACCAATTATGTGACTTTCAGTACATACCTGTCATCTGTCTGCTGGTATGGATGCGTGGTCTTTATTCTGCTGTACCCCATATTAACATATTCATTAAACTTTTTCACACTTAATGTGCTGAGCTCTTTCCCTAGCACCAAATTAATTCTTTGCCCTGCCATGAACATAAATGAATAACTGAACACAGGAAGAATATTTGGTTTCAGAAATAAGCTTACATATAGGTTTCTCATTAACAAATACGTCAAAATAGTGTAGTGTTTATTTGGGGGACTTAAATGGATAAAAATACCTGTCAGGCCTTGAAAATCAAGAAGGCCTTTAGAGTCACACTAATACCATACAACAGAGCATGAGGTCTCCAATGTACAGCTCAGTTGCTTCTTTTGTCCCCAGACATTAAATACGTAAGAATAAAGTACCTGTACCAAGGACACCTGCAATCTTTATGTTGGCAGGTAACTTATTAAACTTATTAGCTAGTAGCACTTGGAACTTATGCATTGCATTCTGAAAATTACTGTGTACCATGCAAAAATGTGATATAAACATTACGCAGCTGGTTTCTACTTGTAGACCGGATACAGAAAACTGCACAAGCAACTAAAAAGCATGCCAAATTGGCAGTAAATTCAGTGTTTATGCTTTGAGTGGAAACTGGCATGTCTCTGTGCCCTATCATAAGACTGTCCAGCTTTCTCAAACCCATGGGTAAGATACTGTTTTAGGAACACCCTTATAACTGTTCTTCAAAGATGCATAAAGTGCCAAATGATGCATCTGGAACTCTATATACAGTACAGCATTTGGGAATTTTACAGGCTGGATGAAACTTCGTGCAGTTGGATGGCTCCTAGTTGTACACCTTTACTCTAGTGTCTTTCTACACTGCAATATTTATATATGTGCATATTTAGATTAAATACAGCTTTTCTGTGTGTGGTTTTTTCCAGTTTTGGCCTTAACAGTAATATCCAGTCAGTTATATAAAAGTCAGTTAATTTAAAAATTTCATGTATTCATGACTGAACTTCAATATCAGTTTTCCATTGTTGTCAGATGTATGATTTATCTTTTTTCTGTGGCTCATGTATGTTGGCTTTAAATTCTACTAGTGGTCTGTCCTTACTTTAAGTTCGTTTCATCTTATTACTTGTCAGGTCTCAAAAAGAATACTCTGTATAACTGGAAATCCAAATCAATTCTACCTCTGCCATTGCATGAGATTAGTCTTGCAGATGTCTAAAATGGCAAGAACATAGTTTATAACAAGATATAACAAGATAGAAGCTACTTAGCAGTAGTTTAAGGCTAGGTTTATTTATTTATTTAACACGAGATAAAAACCTCATTTAAGAAGTCATTTGAGCATAAACTATAAGTGGAAATTCTTGAGGCTTTTTTAATAGGTTTCTAGGTAGCTGATTTGAGTGGTCTGCTTTGAAGCATTCATTGCAAAGTCTGTCTCTAATTACATAAGATAAAATCTTAGGAAAGGGAGTTCTCATCAAGTAAGGAGTTGTGAATGTTACTCACATCTTAAGAAAGACGCTTTGTCTTTGAAAACAAAATAGAGAATTTTGCACCACATGAACAGCTACAACTTCAATGTCCTTTAGCAAAATTTGCAGCCACGTTTAATGTGAGGTATTGCTTCTCTGCTAGTGATTTTTCTTTTTATTTTTTCTACCTTTGTCATTTTGCATCAGACCCTAATTAGTAATGGTTTAATGAAACAATGTTTTTGTCAAAATGAACAATAAAGCCAGTATACTCTAATTAAAATCTCACTTCCATTAACTGATTACTCTGGCAAGTACTAACCAGTAATTCTTGATTTTATTTTTCTTCTCTTGCACTGAGTAATATTTCTCTAATGCATTTCAATTAATCTCAATGCTTTAATTCTTATTAGTCTATTTCTAGCTTCTTCTGCAAGTTATAATGCAAAAAAAAAAAAAAAAGGCCTTTAGCTGAAATAAAATGAGAAAGTAAGATTGTTAACATCAAGTACAGAGGAGTTTCTTTTATTAAGCAAGAAAACTCATTGTTCGTGCAAAGGAGTTGGGAATAACTTTTTATTGGTGAGAAATGAGTGGGCAGGGGGACCGTTCAGAAAACAAATCTTTATACTCCCATCTTGAAAGTTTATCTGACAAACTGAAAACTGGGTTTAGCAACCATGGAGAGAAAAAAAATTACTACTATTGAGATAAGCAATGTTGCATGCAGCCCAGGATATGGTCTGACTTGTGAACTATGCAGTCAAGTATATGATAAGTAGTTTAGGAATTAAGTAGTTTAGTATGGGAAAATCATCAATATTTATCTAATTTGATATATAGCTATTAACTTCTGTCACTGTACCAAATACTATATGTGAGAAATTTGAGCAGATGTATCATTGGAATAGATAGTAAATACACTGGCATCATATATTACACTTTGAGGTCACTTACCAAGTATATCCTTCTTTCTAGCTCTTCCATTTTCTTCTTCAGGACTTTTTTCCTACCTTCTCTCTTGCGTTACTATTTTATTGCTCCTCACATCTTGCTCTATAGCACATATTCTGCAGCTTGTTCTTTAAAAATATTTGTAGCTCATCTTCTATTGACTTTACATGATTTGAGCTTTCAAATACTTCAGCCACTCTTTAAAGAATATACCTTCACCCATAAGCATTTTTCAAAAGTCTAGGGCTTACTACTGCAATTTCAGGAAACAATCTGTTGTTTTCTTCCATTGCTAGAAAACAGAGGCCACAAGTGTTCCCACTTATCACTTGTTTCTGGCCGCTACTCTAAATTCAAACTGGCATAAAGTCTGTCCTGAACCACCGTGGAATCCAGTACCCAAATTTCCAGCAGTGAGAGGAGAGTCTGATATCTGTTATTGCCTTTCATCTCTGGACTCATGCTGCTTTGTTTTTCCGGACTGTTATAATGGCATGTTTCCCTTAGATTGTTGCATTTTTTAAGGAATTGCTTATGTTGCCTCTACTCATTTGTTCTCCAAATGACAACAGATAGAAATCACATCAGTCTCACTTCCCTTTACTAACGTATATGGAAACTGTCATTTCACAAGAAGTTGCATATTTCTGAGCTTGATCTTGTTAAATGCTGAGTGCCTTTCCTCCCATACGAGTGGAGAAGACTTGGCAAGTAAAGGGCTTCAGAAGGATTATTGAAAGGTAATGGCAATACCTAGATATGATTGAACTAAGCATTCTCATTCGGATATTGTGACTTGACTCAGTTCTCCCACACTCAGCGCCTTCTTGCTCTCTCCCTTCCCCAAGAGGCACTCACACTTCTGTTTTAAAAGTAATTTCTCTTTTCAGAGTGGAGAAATAAAATTCCTCTCCTGTAAAAAGCCAAGTCAATACCAGAAGAGAAAATATTCTGAGGCTTCCAGGACAGTAACAAATTACAGCTATATAAAAATAACTGTTTTCTAACAAACTTTCATGTTAGTGAATTATGCTTTACAGTTTATTTTTCCTGTGACATAGTTGAGTTATATATTGGCATAATTCTGTCACATATTTATTTTCCTAGACCAAAACTCAGAATTCTTTTCTTGCAGGGTTACGCAGTATACTCCTTACCAACCTGAGGTCTCCCAGGGCAGGCTGGAGAGCCTGCTAAATTACCAGACTATGGTGTGTGATATCACAGGAATGGATGTGGCTAACGCATCTTTGCTGGATGAGGGGACAGCTGCTGCAGAAGCCATGCAATTATGTCACAGGTACTATGTTTAAATGTATGGTTAAATGACAGTAGGAAGGAATTTTGGAGTTTGAAAGGTGTCTCACCTGTGTAGGCATGGATGGGTGAGTGGGTTGAAGCTGAGTGTGGCCTTTTCACTGTGACCAGATCACTGAACAGCTATAGCCCATCTTATTAAGCACCCAGAGAAGTTCTCAGTGTTGATGTGAATGTTGAACTTGGACATCTAAGGCCCTAAGAAACCTAAGGACCTAGACACCAAGGGGAAAGTCTAGAGCAAGGAAGACTTACTCTTGGTGGAGGAGGGTCAGGTTAGAGAATACTTAAGCAAACTGGACATACACAGGTCTGTGGGCCCTGATGTGATGCACCCATGAGTGCTGAGGGAGCTGCCTGATGTCACCGCGAGGCCACTCTATCTCTGAACAATCATGGTGACTGGGAGAGCTGCCTCGGCACTGGAGGAAAGCAAATGTCGCTCCTGTCTTCAGGAAGGGCAGGAATGAGAATGCAGGGAACTACCGGCTCGTCAGCCTCACCTTGATTCCTCAGAAGATGATGGAACAACTGCTAGTCCTGGAAACCATTTCCAGGCATGTGAAGGACAAGAAGGTGATCAGGAGTCACCAGCATGGATTCACACAGGGAAAGTTGTGCTTGACCAACCTGATAACTATCTACAAATAAACGGCTGGCTCGGTAGATGAGGGGAGAGCAGTGGATATTATCTGCCTTGACAGTCTCCCTTAAATCCTCACAGAGAAGCTGAAGAAGTATGGGCTGGATGAGACAAGAGTGAGGTGGACTGAAAACTGTCTGAATGACTGGGCCCAGAGGGTGGTAACCAGTGACATGAAGTCTAGTTGGAGACCAGTTACTAATGGACCCACTGGGTCAAATTAATGATCTGGATGGTGGCACAGAGTGTATCCTCAGCAAGCTTGGTGATTACTCAAAACTGGGAGGATCAGCTGATACACTAGAGGGCTTGTGCTGCTATCCAGAGGGACCCTGACAGACTGGAGAAATGGGCTGACGGGAATCTCATGATGCTGAACAAGGGGTTTGTGCAAAGTCCTGCACCTGGGAAGGAACAACCCCCAGCACATGAGGTACATGCTGGGGGCTGGCAGGCTGGAAAGCAGCTTTGCAGAAAAGGCCTTTGGAGGTCCTGGGGGTCACAAAGTCAAACACAAGCCAGCAATGTGCTCTGGTGGCAAAGGCGGCAAATGGTATCCTGGGCTGCATTAGGAAGAGTGTTGCCAACACACCAATGGAGGCGATCCTTGCCCTCTTCTCAGCCCCTGTGAGGCCACACCTGGAGTGCTGTGTCCAGTTCTGGGCTCCCCAGAACGAGAGAGACATAGACATACTGCAGAGAGTCTAGTTGCCCTGCCCATGGTATGAGCCCAGCTGCTACCACCACAGACACACGGGCCCCTGTGGCTGAGGTGTTACTCCAGTTGATGGCACTGAAGTCCACTCACTCCGGTCACTCCAGTTGCTGCACCACAAACATGTGGATCCCCCGTGGTCTCACTCCAGTTGCTGGCACCCAGACAGCCATATACACCCACCTCTCCTCCCCAAATACAGACTCCCCTCACCCATGAAAAGAATCAGAAAGGAATTTAACAAGAGAGTACAGACTGCACTAGTTGGATATAAGAACATCAACCAGCAAATATTTATATATGACTGGGCCTGTTTACGCCCTTACCCCTCTATTTTCTTACACGTGTTCCTCCCAGAATCACTTAGCTGTATCCTTTTTCCCCTAAACATCTCATAATGAGCCCTTGCAATCCCAAAATGCTCTTTCCCTACATCCCATAATGTCTTCCCCTCAGAGGGGTGCCCAGACAGCATCTGTCAGGGTTAGTTAATTAATCTGGGTTGCCACCTGCCCTGGGGCCTCTGTGCTCCTCTGTTGTTGTGGACATGGGTCTCTGATGGGCTGATATCTCCTGTGATGGGCCTGGGAGCAGCAGGGACAGGGTGTTATTTGGGCTGCCCCTCCTGCCATTGCCTCTGTAGGGGTTGTGCAGAGGAGTTTTTGTCGCATAACCTGACGGCCTGTGGCATGAATCTCTTGGGTCCATGAACACTGAAGATACGAATTGGTTTTTCCCACTAATGGTTAAAAAGAGCTTTAAAAAACCAGTGAAGTACATCAGTCCAAAGTTGCTAAAAGTGAAACTGTTACTGGTATATCCAAATTTGCTTTCAGGGATCTGTATTGTAGGGGCATTTGATACGGATCTGCAAATCAAATGAAATCTGAGAGATGAGTGAAGGTCACTGCAGGACTGTGTATCAGAAAGGAGATTACACAGCAGAGACTGTGTTGTAACTATTCAGTTGCTCAAAGCATCAGTCTGACATAAAATTACGTTTACCAGAGAAAACGAGGCAATTGTCTTAGTCTCCGTTTTAATACTTTGATGCCTCATATTTGGTTATCCAGGGCAACACTGAAAATCTGTATTAAAAACCACAGCTGTATTCCTTTAAAAGAGTATGTGTGTGTGGAGGCATTCCTGCAGCTTCTTAAGTTGGCTCCTTGTTCTGTGTCATAGTCTCTTTTAATTTTTGTCACGTATGAATCTCATTTGAGTGTCTGAAATGAACTTTCTTGTTTTAAACGGACCAGCATCTTCATTCAATCATACACTTAATTTGGTTATGATAACCAAAATTTAAAACTGCCTTTTAACTTAGGAAAACTCACATTTAGAAAACCAATTAATTTTATTTCCGTGGAAAACAATGTATTGTTGATATGTAACCCTTCCTTTTTTTCCTTTTTAACAGGCACAACAAAAGAAGGAAGTTCTATGTTGATGCCCGATGCCACCCTCAAACTATAGCAGTGGTGCAAACTAGAGCAAAGTAATGTTTTTCCTCATTTTCCACCATATCTTTTCACTTACATTGAATCATTTTTAATCTATATATCTTCACCATATATCTAACATTTTTGGATTATAGGATTATGCTTTCTTTGCAAAATAGAAGCAGAAATCTGTTAACATTTGGAGTTGCTTCTACTTTTAATTCGAATACAACAAAGAAGTAATTAAAGATGTTTAAAAAGAGACTAACATCTGATAAAAAGAAAATATTTAATTTTCCCTTAAGTTGTTTGTGCAAATACATACTTTTGGTTATTGAATTCAGTCTGGTCATTTTTTTTAACTAGGAAAGTAATTAGCCTAGACAGCAAAACTTCTCTTTTAATGAAAGCTAAATCCATTTTAAGTTTACAGTTTAAAGTAGCCATCTTCTAAAAATATTACTTGGTTCTCAAAGTTAAACAAGCTAAAGCAGCAAAATGTTGATATTGAGTAGCTTATGCATCATCTGTTCTGCTTTGCTCCATATTTCTGATGATATTAAATACAATTATTCTTCAGTACTATATACCATGACATGAAACTCTCAATGTTTAGCGCTGCAAAGCAGGTTCAACTCTTTATGTGTTAAAGAAAAAAGCCATATATAAGCCCATGAAAACATCTTGAATATGTCATCTTCTGCATGTTTTTGTTTTCCAGTTATACAGGTGTTATTACTGAGCTCAAATTACCCCATGAGATGGATTTCAGTGGAAAGGATGTCAGTGGAGTATTATTTCAGTATCCAGACACTGAAGGGAAGGTGGAAGACTTCTCTGAACTTGTTGAAAAAGCTCATCAGAATGGGGTAAAGTAAATTTTATTGGTCTCATCAGATTAAAATCTGATGCATCAAACAGCCATAGTCGTAGAAACTAAGTATTATATGAGCTACTGTCTGAAGTATTATTCTTCAGTAATACTCTTCTGCCATTACAACCATTGCACCTCAGCTCGGTGCAAGTTACGTGGAACTGTTTGACACTGTATCTTGTTGAAACTTAGCTCCCATGCAAACACCCTTCCTTCAGAAGAGGCTGACAGCTCTGTGCACTTCTGTTCTCAGGCTCTTGCCTGCTGCGCTACTGATCTTCTGGCTCTCTGTATTCTGAAGCCTCCTGGAGAGTTTGGGGTAGATGTTGTCCTGGGTAGCTCCCAGAGGTTTGGTGTGCCACTCTGCTACGGGGGACCCCACGCGGCATTCTTTGCTGTCAAGGAAAATCTAGTGAGAATGATGCCGGGCAGGATGGTGGGCGTCACAAGGTAAAGGCTCTCTTCGCCATTGGTGTCTTCAGGGAAAATAGAAATAAAACACATTATGACTATCTTGTGCAGTCTTTATGAATAACAGTTGACCATGGTGTTGTACCAAACACCTTTTTTTCTTGAAAACTGAGAAAATAAAAGTTGCCTTTAATTTTTAGGAAGCAAGCTTAAAGAATTGCATTCATGTGGAATGAAGCTGTGAACTGTTTATAGTGCTTGCTGCAATGTGGGATGAAGAGATAACTGAAACAGCAGAGATGTTGAATTGTAATTGCATGAGGCTTTGCAAGCTAACTTACTCCACTTACTCTGTACCGTTACACCTTTTTCTCTGACATCCAGTCATTAAAAACATGAATGGGAAGAAGTAGAAAATTCAGTGAACCTCCCAAATAATCAAGAAGGAACTTAAATCTAGTTCAAATTTTAGTCAAGCTTAAACAAAGCAGAGAAATAGTGTGCAAAAACTTACCTCTAATTCTTGTTATTGGTGACATATTTTGAATTTTGACACAACATCTAACTGGGAATAGTAGAAATGCAAAGTAATTGTCACCAGAAAGACTGAGTATCTTTAGCATAGAAACTGTTCAGAAGTACTTCAGTAACCAAAATAACTAATGACATTAACAGTTATCAATGAGCTTAGAAATATTCTATTTGTATAGTAATATTCCTTCAAATATGTTTTTAATCATCTTGCTTATTCTAAGAGTATTCTTAGGCTTTACTCATAGTTCTGAAATCTGATCTCCAATTCAGATTTTGATCAGAACTCTGGTACAATCTTTTACAAAAGAACAGTAATTCTATTTATTAAGGTCATGCTACTGCTACTCTGTGACTACACCTAGTTTAATATTTTTAGTCTACTTTAATCTTTCTGCTTCTCAAGAAAGTTGGAAAAGAAAATGTTAAAATTGAAAAAGCCACAGTACTTTCTTAGTGCAGCTTTCTGCCATGGATTTTTTAAGTTTTCGGTCACAGAATCATGGAATGATTGAGGTTGGAAGGGATCTCTGGAGGTCATCTGGTCCAACCCCCCTTCTCAAGCAGGGTGACCTAGAGCCAGTAGCCCAGGACACTGTCCAGATGTCTTTTGAAGATCTCCAAGGAAGGAGATGCAACAGTTTCTCTGGGCAACCTGTGCTAGTTCTCAGTCACCGTCATGGTGGAGAAGTGTTTCCTCATGTCCAGGAGGAACCTCCTATGTTTCAGTCTGCACCCATTGCTTCTGGTCCTGTCACTGGGCACTACCGATAAAAGCCTGGCTCTGTCCTCTTTGCACCCTCCCTTCAGGTGTTTATGTACATTGATGAGGTCATCCCTGAGCCACCTTTTCTCCAGGCTAAACCCTCACAGCTCTCTCAGTCTTTCCTCATATGAAAGATGCTCCAGTCCCTCCAACATCTTTGTTGGCCCCTCACTGGACTCTCTCCAGTAGGTCCATGTCTCTCTTGTACTGGGAAGCCCAGAACTGAGCACAGCACTCCAGGTGTGGCCTCACCAGTGCTAAGGAGAGGGCAAGGATCACCTCCCTTGACTTGTTGGCAAAGCTTTGCCTAATGCAGTCCAGGATGCCATTCACCTTCTTTGCTGCATGGGCACATTGCTGGCTCATGTTCAACTCGGTGTCGCCCAGGACCTCCAGGATTGTTTCTGCCAAGCTGCTTTGCACCTGGGTGGCCCCTAGCATGTACTGGTGCTTGGGGTTTTTCACCAGGTACAGAGCTTTGTGCTTTTTGCTGAACTTCATGAAGTTTCTCTTCAATCCATTTCTCCAGCCTGTCCAGGTCTCTCTGGATGGACTGATGATAAACTAAGCTGTATAGTCAAAATCCCCAAAAAACTGCTACAGTAAAAATTATTTAAATGTCATACAGCTGGTCCGCAAGTACTTGAGGCATGTAGTCTAGCTACTCAAACCTCCACCTATGTACATGTATATATATGTGTACACAGTTTGTCTGTTTCTTTTTGTGGCTGTTATGAAAGTTTTCATACTTTTAAAGCATATTAAATTGGATCTTACCTTTCCACTTCTAACATGCTAGGAACCCTACTAAAGGACCTCTTAAAGGATGGATTGGCAAGAGCCCTTTGAGTTATCTCATACAACCTTGTTGGACGGGTTATTTTTATATACAAACTCAACATGCTTTTACTTGACATCTTTAGAAAAGATGCTGCCTTCTCAGTGTTTGTTCAAATTAAGTTCTGGACTACTGTTCAATTAAAACAGTTGCAATAATGTATGGCATTTAATAGCAAATACCAAGTTTTGGTGTACTATGTTTAGAAAACTCACTGTGTGCCCTACCTGACCAGACACATTTGCCAGCCATGATGTAAATAGAAATCTAGACTTCAGTCTCACCCTCCATTTGATGTCACAGCTTCCCAGACTTATGCTTTATTCTCTCCAGCACCTTTCTGTCTCTGAGGATAGATGACTAGCTTCTGGTTAGCATGCATAGAGCCCAATGTCTTAAATTACTGCAATTGTAAAGTAACAGAAGTAACATTTCTGCTTGTGACTTAGAGATGCAAATGGAAAGGAAGTGTACCGACTTGCTTTGCAAACACGAGAGCAGCATATCAGGAGGGATAAAGCTACCAGCAACATCTGTACAGCACAGGTAACTTGTCATGCGTATTTTCAGTGGTAGAAAGGAACAAGTTGAACCATGAAATTATAGTCCTAAAATCACAGTAGTTTGAGTTAGCTTTACTTTTGAGTTTTTACTAGAAAAATGAAGAACATCATTGAAATATCCTGGTGTTTGTGCATTTGTTTTGAGTCCTTTGAAAAATGGAACCCTGCTTGAAGAGAGTATTAATATGTTTCCTTTAATAAAGACTTTAGTCCTGAATTCATGCAGTGTCATGAGTTCATGTGTCTCATAGCATGAATGCCACTGAGTAGTGCTTCTTAATAAAAGAGGACAGAATTCTTAATAAAATGGAAGGGAATCTGAATGATCTGAAATTGCCCACTCAAGGCAAAAAAAAGGAATCCATTTTTAAATTCTAAAACTACTTGTTCAAATCTTCACAACTTACATTTTTTTCTGTGTGATTTGATGCAAAAATATTACATTGCCAAAGAGCTGTCTTTACAGGAAAATACCATGATTAAGTAAGTAATTATCCAAATAGTATGCCTCCACAGACCTTCAGCCAGACAAGTTCATAATTTTTTCTGCTCGATCAATGCTTTGCTCATGCTCTTGATGATGTGCCAGATTTTGAGGAGGGATTATTAATATTAAAATGAGCCTAATTACTTAGTATTCATGAGATATTCCATAAATGCCTTGTACCAATCCTAAGCAATGAGTTTCCTATGAGACTGGCTTTACTTGAGAGTCTTCAAATGTCTTTGTTGCAGTAGTTGAATTTAAGTTCATATTAATTGCTAACACAGTTACATTTCAAAGGGCATCAAATTCATAATTGGTGGCTACAGTTTCATAAAAATATTTTGCCTTTCTCACCTTTTATTTTATAGGCAACATGTAATCAAATACAGCATCAGCTGAGGATATGTGGTTGTCCCTGTGTGCTAAAGAAGCTTTCCACTAAACTAACATGAAGTAGTCTTTGATAATAATACTAATAATGTCCTAAACTGTGTTTGGATTCTAGGCTCTTCTGGCTAACATGGCAGCCATGTTTGGCATATACCATGGGTCTGATGGATTAAGGCATATTGCAAGACGGGTACACAATGCTACTCTAATCTTGGCTGAAGGTGAGTATTTAATGTTTGCAGCAACTGTTCTTAAATCGTTACACCTTCTTAAGTAATACATCTTAAATACTTATGGGGTTTTTTTGCCAGCTGTTGTGTAGAGAATACAAAATTCATAGCTAGTGTTATTGTGTACTTCTGATAGCTACATCCAAGAATTAGATATCTGTGTGAGATGAGCTTGCAAGCATTACTTCTGTTTCCTTGGGAAACTAAAAGGAGTCCTCACAGTGAGTCTCTAGGTGATGAGATTCAAATACTGCTTCCCAGCTGCAGGCTCTGTACTTCACTTACTACTTTACACACAGAAATCTGCACAGAGTATTCATAACATAGCAAAAATAAGTAATAAAGGGGATTAAATAAGTAGAAACATTTCAGAGAAATTGGGTGTAGTATCATACCTTCTATGAACACTGAAATCCCAAAGCTTAACAGCTGACTGAAAGCACAGAACCTGTAGCACAAAATAATAATTGCAGCTGGACTCTGTGGTCTGGTAGGTTTTTTTCACTGGCATGACTGTCATTGCTGTCAGAAGGAGCTATGCAGAACTGGTATGCTGGGAATTGAGCAACGATTGCCACAATTATCCATGCTTTATTTGCCAGCTTAGCTGGAAGACATTTTGCTGCTGTGAAAAGCACTCAGACTCTCGACTTTGTTATGGCGAGCTCCATGGCAGTTAATATCCATTTGTATAACAAGGCTTTTCTTTCCAGTCTTTTGATTTTGTCCTTATTGCATTCATATACCAATTCAAGTACTGTACATATTACAAATTTGATGTATCAGAAGGATCTTACTTGGACTCAATCTCCATTATTAATTAGGTCTGAATCTGACTTAGATGCATTTCATGTACAGTGACATTTCACTAAAAGGTGGTGATTTTGCTGCTCTGTACACAAGAGGAATATTTTGCTTTGTTATGTAAAAGCATTTACTTATGAGATTGCTAGTGTTGTTATGTAGGTACTGTGTAAGCAAGCAATATGGTATGCAGCTAATAGAATTTACTGGTTTTTATAGGTCTCAGGCGAGCTGGTCATAAACTACATCATGATCTATTCTTTGATACCTTGACAATCACATGTGGATGCTCAGTCAAAGAGGTTTTGGACAGGGCCACTCTTCGAAAGATAAATTTTCGGATTTATGGTGATGGCAGAGTAAGCAACTCCCATAACCTTTCAGAAATTTTGTAGCATGATTTTTTCTGCATTAAGTTTCTAGTCATTACATGTGCTAAACAGAACAACATTATTTAAGACTTCTTGTAATTTGCTCAGATATATCAGTCAATTATAAAGGTAATATAAAGAATGAAGTTGTTAAGTGATTGTACTGAACTTCCAGAAAGAATCACTGTATTTTCATTTTATACCTATTTTAAAAGATTGTCTAAATGTTTCATGTTAAATATGCCACTAAGGGCTACAGTGGAGACTCTAAAACTTACTGATGAAATCCAAGGTGACCTCCAGAATTCAGGCCCCTTGGCAGTATTTAAAGATGGATTGAAATCCAAACTACATTTTGGTAGGCACTAAGGACTTTTGGCAAAGTCTAATATGTTCTGTAAAATGGGATGAGGGGGAGTGGATGGTCTAGCAAAATGGACATTTTTCCTATTAAAGGAAAATGGTTAGAAACATTAGAAGTGAGGTCACAAGTCTTGAAGCTTGTGAGCCATCTGTCTTGGATGGTTTAGCAAGGGAGAGGTAGGAACTGGAAAATTTTATGTAAATAAAATTAATGTATGTACCTATTTCATAAAATGAAGTGACATTTACATATTGTTGGGTAGGTTGATTTTTTCTTTTTTTTTTTCCTCCTATGTTTCTGTAATGCTTTTTCTCAACCAGAACAAATATACTCTGCTTCTGTAATTAAGAGCTTTGAGTAATTACTGTTGCTTTTATCCATAGCTTGGAGTATCACTTGATGAAACTGTAAATGAGAAAGACCTAGATGACATATTATGGATTTTTGGTTGTGAGTCTTCAGCTGTAAGTAGACAATAGATCGTATGGATTAAATTATCTGAATGTTTCAGAAGTGTAGTGAAAAGCAAAACTGCTCTTGGGACAGTGGTGTCTATATAATGACAATTTGTTAAATACTGATAATTTCAGATCTTCTTTTAAAGAGGCAGTATGAGATAACACTGATTTATATAACCAAGTTATGCCATTTTCTTATTTTGACAATCCTTTCAGTCAGCTTGGACACCTTGCATTTAGGCTGTTACTTGTTTTGTGAGGGTTAGGACATGGTGGTCAATTATTTCTCTCCCACTGGAATTTTTGTTGCATATCATTGGTAATTAGTAATTGGTAATTAGACTGCTGAGACATCTGTACCCAGTTTTAATATAATGCTGTTGTCATGCTATATATATACTAGTAGGTATGCTAATAAAGTGGGGTTTTTACCTAAAGAGCTGATTAAATCTTGAGGTGAGCTGGTAGTATAAGCTAGTTCTGATGGAAATTGACAGTGAAAAGTGAAAGTGTTTGACTCCATGTTTCTTTGTGTCAAAGGAGCTAATTGCTGAGGGTATGGGTGAAGAAACCAAAGGCATCCTTAGCACCCCATTTAAGAGAACTTCCAAGTTCTTGACACATCAGGTTTTCAACAGGTTTGTGAAATTGCTATATATACGATATTTTAATGGAATCTGAAAGTACCTCCTTTCAAAAGTGGTACTGGAGTCAGTTGAGGACAGTTTTGTAGCTGTACTCATAGTCACTCATTACTCTGAAACAATCTCTTTAGTAGCATTTTTAGATATGTTTTCACATTTTAAATGAGCAAAGCTATACTCATGGTCACATGGGGGATGTGTTTTTCCATTAATGTGCTACATTGTACAAGCTATTATTTGAGGACATAGTATCAGCAGACTTACTAGAGCCCTTATATTCCATATTTACTGATAGCATTTCTGAGCGAATGATAATAGATATTTTCATCCACATATTGCTATTAGCAAGCATAAAGTACCAAGGTGAAAAGAAGTAACTAGTATATATTAAAAATTATCCTCAGTCTTAAACTTTTTTTATGGCTTTTCCTACGTTAGAGCACAGATCAACCAGCTGCTATAGCTAATCTGCTTGCCTTAACACCTCATTTTGTGTTCTCCAGCTATCACTCTGAGACAAATATCGTGCGGTACATGAAAAGATTAGAAAACAAAGATATTTCCCTTGTTCACAGCATGATTCCTTTGGTAGGTATTTACCAAAAAAAAAGAAAAAATTAGGTATTTACATACATATTCATATATTTTAATAACTACTGACAAATGTGTTTGTATTTTTAGGGGTCCTGCACAATGAAGCTCAATAGTTCAGCTGAACTTACAGTAAGTTGCAATAATACTGTCTGACTTGAGACCCACATGACTAAACTATCTAGCCAGCATCATTGTAGAGAAGTAAAGACTGCTTTTGTTCTTCACTCCAGCTGAGGAAGCAGTTTCAGAAGTAGCTAAAGTCATCAGCTCCCTTTTCAGCTAGGAAAAAAAAGCTCCAAAAAGCACAGCAGGAGTGCAACAACAGCAGGAGAATGAGTGGCTTTGAAGACTCCATTCTGAAAAAAAGTATTGAAAATCATTTTTTGGAATTAGGTACCACAGTCCTGTTCCCTCGTGCGGTGTCACAGAATGTAACTTATATCTGCTTTACAAAACTTAGTCACATTCTCAGAAATATGGAAAGAGTCAGGTGGAATCAGCAATTCATGCTTCTCTGTCAGTTTGCTTTTTCTTATGATAGCACTCCTTTTCCCCAGGTGAGGAGCTGGAGTCCCAAACAGCCTGGCGAAGGCTCTGCTTTCATTTGCCGAATGACTTTTTGACTCTGAATGAGCTGCTTCTGCTCTCTCCCTGTTGGCTTCTCGTTTTCATCTTTCACTAGGTTTTGTTTGTCCCCTTTCTGTCACTGCCTGCTGTATGTCTTCTCCTTTCACTGGTTTTTGTCTTGTGTATTCCTTTCTATTTGAAATGGATAGCAGCAAAACTGCATGAAACAAACTGTTATGTACTATTCCACATGACTCCTCTCTGTTTGCCATGTGGTCTTACAGCTCAGCATAAGGGTAGGTGACATACAAGGAGAAACTAAGGATTTTTAGTAATCTTCTGAATGTTTAAAACAAAGTTACTCGAAATCATCCTACAATGAGTTGGGAATTTGTCTTGCTGCACAATAAATCTTTGATTTTTATTTCAACACAGGGCAGCTTCTCTCCTTCATAGAGTTTAGCAACAAAACAGAGTTGTCTGCAGAATTTTTTGATACAGTGCATGCTTTTTTTTTTTTTTTTTAACAGCCTATTTCATGGAAAGAATTTGCCAACATTCACCCTTTTGTGCCACTGAATCAAGCTCAAGGGTATCAGCAGCTTTTCAAGGATTTAGAGAAGGACCTGTGTGAGATTACTGGATATGACAAAATCTCCTTCCAACCAAACAGGTAGGAAATTTTTTCTGAACATTTGCTACTTAACGTTTTTCCAAAAATTCATCTCTAAAGCAAATGTGCAAGTCAAAAATGGAAGAAGTTTCTAAAATTAAATTCGACAAAGAGAAGCCTTGAATGCAAGGTTATGAAAACGAAGATTTGTTTTCTCAAAACTGCAGAACTTCATTTTGTCTCGTCTGTTCTATTATTCTAATCTTTTTCCCCCCATGTTTTTCTCTCTATGAAGGCTGGTTTCTCCACCATTGTTTGCTTAAAATGGTAATGTTGCTGATATCCTCCTATTAGCTAAAATTGAAGATTTGAAATAGGAATAAGGTGTATGAGCTGCCAACTATATAATTGTTGAAACTGATATTTGATGCACTAGGTAATACTAGGTTTTACTGAAGAATGCCTTGGATCTGCATGCTCACTGAAATAAAGTAAGGCTGAATGAGTACTGCTGCAGCCTGTTTATGTCCATTAGTAGTTTTGATACAGAATAAGCAGCAAGGACTTGCTCTGACACTTAGGATGTCTCTGAAAGAGTTCTTATGTTTCATTGTGTACACTTTACTGTGCATTTCAGTATTAGTTTGCCTCTCTGTAGTCAAGCATGTAGTACCCTGCTAGGTGCAGAAGGTGGGGATCAACTCAGTCACCAAAAGGATTTAATATCATAGTGTAAGCACATAAAATGGCATAACTTTTTTTATCTAGTGTTTGCAAAAGAGGCAAGAGCTGTTAATTAATGCTTGTACATTTGTAATTTAATCCATGGGATGTGCTTCCTTTAGTTTGCTGACACTTGCCTAAAGCCATTGAGAAGGATTAGGGCTGGACAATTTTGAAGTTTCAGTAGAGAGCTGGCACTTTGTGGTTTGTGTGCTTGTGTAACGGGGTTTGTGTTCCTCTTGCAGTGGAGCCCAAGGAGAGTATGCAGGTTTGGCTGCAATCAGAGCTTATTTAAATGCAAAAGGAGAACGTCATAGAACCGTAAGTATCAACACCTGTGTGGGGAAGAACTTTGGGTGAACAGTGGAGAAAGAGAGTTGATTCAGCAGCTAGGACTCACCTAGAGAGAAACTAGATTGTGTGTCGTCATCTGTGACAAGCTCTCAGTATTCCCTGCTTCCCTCATGGATCATGGGTACCATCTGAAAAGTCTTTCTTTACTTTAGACAGTGGGAATAAGGAAAAGGGACTCCCTCAAAGGGTGATTGTACTGGGTCTGGCTGGGATGGAATTAATTAACTTCCTCCATAGCAGCCCATATGGTGCTTTGCTTTGATTTGTGGCTAAAGCAGTGTTGATAACACAGGGACGTTTTGGCTGTTGCTGAACAGTGCTCGCACAGTTCTCTCTTTCCCACTCTGCCCTGCCCCGTCCCCTGTCCCCCCTCACCCCCGCAGGCAAGTAGGCTGGGGGTGAGCAAGAGGTTGGGAGAGACACAGCCGGGACAGCTGACCCACACTGACCAAAGGGATGGTTTATGCCATATAATGGCATGCTCAGCAATAAAAGCTCAGGGAAAGGAGAACGAAGTGGGGACAATCATGGTTATGGCATTTTTCTTCCCAAGCAACCATTACATGTGATGAGGCCCTGCTTTCCAGGAGGTGGCTGGACATCTGCCTGGCCATGGAAAGTAATGAATGAATTTTTCTTCTTGCTTTGCTTGCGCATGCAGCTTTTGTTTTCCCTGTTAAACTGTCATTCTCTCAATCCATGCATCTTCTCACCTTACTTCTCTTTCCTCCTTGTCCAATGGGAGATGGGAGTGAGTGAGCAGCTGCATGGGTGTTTGGCCATTGACCAGGTCAACCCATCACAGTCCCTTTGAGCACCCAGCACAGGGCTTGAGGTAATGACAGTTTTGATCCGAGCACGTTAATTTGTTAATTGGCAGACTCCTGTGTGGGACACAGAGCTTGTTACTGTGTATGAGAGTCTAGGGCTTTTTAAAAGCTGCTTCCAGCTCTTGCTGTTTGCTGTGTGGCTTATCAATGTATTTCGCTGTGCTTGGAAACATTTTGATAAAAGCAATGGCCTTATGTCTGGACTGGCATGTGGCCCTGGCTGTGATGCCGTTCCTGTGCTGCATGAGCTACCCTGCGGAGAGAACAAGAGTTTACACCTCCCTCTTCTCTGGGGTTGATGTGTCCAGCTGTGTTGTGTGGGCTTCTGAGTTCTTTGTGCATCCTTACATAAGATGTTTGATCCTATTATCTAACATTGTTGGCTTCTTGTTCGGTGTGTGGAAACTGGTTTGGTCCTGGCATAAGAGTAAACAACTTGTTGTTGAGCTGACAGAGAAACGTACCCCAAGGCAGCTGATCCCTGGGTGACAGGGGGGTGTAGGAGGGTTTGGGCAGGTGCCTCGGACTGTTATCACCTCCTATAGCCTGGGATTTTACACCAGAACAGGCATGCAATCCCATTGAATTGGAACACCACTTGATGAAAGGGTGGGTACCTTGCCTACCCCAATGAGACTCAGCAGCTCCTAGCACTGTTTTGGGGCTTGGCCTGTGCCTATAGGGCCTCTCTCTAGCACCATCACAGAAAGCAGGGGTCTCTACCTCTAAGGACACGATGGTTGAGACAGGGACCCAAACCTCAACCACAGTGATTGCCTTAGTAAAGGAAAGCACTGGCAACGGAGGTCAACAGGACTGTGCCATCAATTAATAAAGGAGGAGGAGGAGGGATCTGATCAAGAAGCCAGTCCTTTGGCAAGGAAATGTAAGGAGGAAGTGATAGAAGTCATCCAAGAGGCAGAAACCACCCCATCCCTAACTCTGAGCGAGCTCCAAGATATGTGGAAAAAAAATTATGGCAGCCAGCCAGGTAAGCATATTGCTACCTGGTTGCTCAAATGGTGGGATGCTGGAGGGGATAGTCAGGAACTGAGGGTAGAGAAGCCTAGCAGCTGGGATCCCTTGCTAGGGACCAGGGAGTCAACAAAGAAATCAGAAGACAATCTGCATCCTCTGGAGGTGGTTCCTGTTGAGTGTGATGTGTCCTGTCAAGGGTGATCTTGTCAATTTCTGAGGCAATTGAACCCCTGCTGAAGCAGGTATTCAGTATCTAAGAGAATTAGCCGTGGTGGAGGTGGTCTACAGTGACCTAGACATCAGGTCCCCACAGATTTGAGTGACATCCAGTACACATGGGCCATCTGCAGGAGATCTGTGGAAAATGCATGTGTCTTATGCCAACTCACTGGTGATGGACTGGCCACATCTTGAGATACCAACTGTGGAGAGACTGTCTTGCTAATTCCAGGGTGTTTCAAAGAGAATCCCTCCACTTCTCATCCCCACAGTCAGTGTCTTGGCTGTCAGGGGTGCCCTATGGAGTTAGCCTCCCCCTGCCAGAGGGAAAGGGAGCCACATGGCACCCTCTGGTTCTTCCTGCATGGCTGGGGTAGGACACGAGGAAGAGGGACAGTGCACTCACCTGGAAGCTAGAAGCCCACGTACCTGAACTGCAGGGGAAGACAGCCACTAAGAAGGGACCAGTCAAGAAGGCTGCCACACCAGTTGCTGCCAAGGCAGTGGAAAGCAACCAGCAGTCCCCCAGACACAGAATAAGGGCTGAAAATGCCTCTCCTCTTGAGTTTGGTGAAGGGAATTCTGGCTTGACACCACAGGAGTCAGAGAGTAAAAACTACAACCAGGGTAAAGGGTCCCTGCTCTGGCTAAGCGGAGGAAGGGGATAACAAAGTTGAACGGACTGTATGGATTTGATGGCCTCGCTCATCAGATCCACAGGGGCATAAGGCTTTGGTGGATGCTGGTGCACAGTGTACCATAATGGCATCAGGGTAGGAGGGGGCGGGACCCATCTGGATTTGTGGAGTGATGGTGGGGGTGCCAACAGTTGTCTGTGTTGGAGGCTGAGGTGAGCCTAACGGGACAAATGGCAGAAGCATCCTGTTGTGATGGCCTGGAGTCTCCATGTGTCCTTGGCATAGACTACCTGAGGAGAGGGTATTTCAAGGCCCAAGAAGGTACTGGTGGGCCTTTAGTGTAGCCACAGTGGACACAAAGAAGATTGACCAGCTGTCTACCTTGCCTGGCCTCACCATTGTAGGGTTGCTGCATGACAAAGAACAGCCGGTGCTGGTTGCAACCATGATGTTGCACCAGTGGCTTTATCATACTAACCGAGACTCCCTGTTTACCATCCGTAAGTTGATTTATCTACTGGAGAACCAAGGAGTGACAAGCAAGAAATAGTCCCATAAGGCCAATGCAAAAGTTTGACAGAGAGTGGAGAATAACAGTGGACTATGATGGCCTGAATGAAGTGATGCCGCCATTGAGTGCTGCTGTGTGGGAGAAGGGAGAATGCCAATATGAATGGGAGTCAAAGGTGGCCCCGTAGTATGCCACAACTGATACTGCCAAAGCGTTTTTCTTTATCCCTTTGGCAGCAGAGTGCAGGCCACAGTTTGCTTTCATGTGGCAGGGCGTCCAATACACCTGGAACCAGCTGCCCCAGGGCTGGAAGCACAGCCCTATGTATCTATTGACTGATACAGACTGCACTGAAACAGGGGGAAGACCCTGAACATGTCCAGTAAATGGATGACATCATTTTATGGGGCAACACAGCAGAGGAAGCATTTGTGAAGGGGAAAAGAATAATACAGATTATTTGGAAAGCTGATTTTGCCATAAAACCAAAGCAAGGCCAAAGGACCTGCACAAGAGATCCAGGTTTTAGGACTAAAACAGCAAGATGGACATTGTCACACCCCTGGGGCTGCAATCAATTAGATAATAACTATGTCCCTACCAGGTAACAAGAAAGGAACACAGGCTTGTCTAGGCATTGTGGATTACTGGAGAATGCATGTATATGCCAGGTCACAGGGAGCTTGTGAGCCCCCTGTTGAGGCTCAGCTGGAGCCTCTGACAGAAAACACCTGGAGAAATCCAAGGCCAGCCTGTAGGGTTTTGGAGGTGGGAGGTATTGAGGATCCAAGGCCCACTACACTGACTGAAAAAGAAATGCTAGCAATGTACAAGGAGGCCTGAGCTGCTTCAGAAGTTGTTGGTACAGAAGCACAGCTCAACTTGGCACCACAATTGCCTGTGCTATACAGGATGTTCAAAGGACACTGCATCGAATAAGTGGGTAGCGTTGGTCATGCAACAGGCTTGAGTGGGGAACCTGGAAGAGATCGTGGACTCATCAGAAGTCATAAATTTCAGAGCATCACTCAAGGAGGTGACCCATGTGCAAGATGTGCCACCATATAATGAGTTAATAGAAGGTGAAAAGCAGTATGGTCGGTTTACCAGTGGATCCTGTTGTGTAGTAGGAAACCATAAAAAGTAGAAGGCTGCTACACAACAAGTTGTCAAAGCCATAAAAGGAGAAGGCAAGTCGAGCCAGTTTGCAGAAGCTGGCCCTGGATGTAGCTGAATGAGAAAAGCAGCCAGTACTCTGTGTCAATACTGACACCTGGATAGTGGCAAATGCCTTCTGAGGGTGGCTGCATCACTGGAAACAGACCAACTGGCAGCGCAGAGGTAAACCCATCTGGACTGCTACCTTCTGGCGTGATGTTGCTGCCCAGGTAGAAAGCATTACTGTAAAGGTACATGTCATAAGATTCTCACAAGCCCACGGGCAGCACCACTGAAGAACACCAAAACAACGAGCATGTAGACAAGGCTGCCAGAATTGAAGTGACTCAGGTAGACTTGGACTGGGAACTTAAGTTATGATGAGTTATTCATAGCTCAACGAGTCCATGAAACATCAGGACATTTAGGGAGAGACCTAAAACCTACAGACGGGCTTGTGATCAAGGGGCTGACGTAATCATTGAAGCCATCACACAGGCTACTCGTGAATGTGAAACAGTGATTCAGATCTTCAGTGAGGTGGATTTAGGCCCAGATGTCCATGCCTCGAAAGAAAATGGGCAATGACAGTTTTTTGCTTTTTCAAGGTGGTATGACGCTCCCTCTCCAGCATTTTCAGTTGCAAAGGGAACAGGAACTGATTATCTAAAACTTATAATGCTTATAACATCAGTTGGTTCCCAGTGTAGCCACTCCTGAACAAAGCAGCGGACAAGCCTCTGATATGCCTTGGTAGCTATCACAGAAGTCTCTAGGTTCATCCACTTGTTGTCCATTCAAACTGTTTCAAGTAAATTTCT
The DNA here is from genome assembly GCF_028858705.1 of Grus americana. Taxonomy (NCBI): domain Eukaryota; kingdom Metazoa; phylum Chordata; class Aves; order Gruiformes; family Gruidae; genus Grus; species Grus americana. Next base: position 32,315,560 of record NC_072891.1, on the reverse strand, counting down.
GTGGGATATATGAAGGTAACCTTGCTTCACAACAGCCACAAAAACTGTAGATGGATAATGCAAATCAGTTTCGATTCACTGAGGATCATCTTCAGTTAGTAACACTAGAGTATGAAGGCTTGATTTGTGTTTTCTTCTATACTAACTACCTGAAAAGGTGACCTCAGGGAGTCACTTCTCAGCTATACCATTGTAACCTGACAAAAGAGAGTTCTTGTAAACCTGAGAGGTGAAACAACTGCAGTTAACCCCCAAAGAGGAATTAATTCTTACTAGTACACTATGTTTAAAAGAATTTTGAATTCTAATTTTCGTTTGAACAAAATTCTTTATTTGCATTTAATGGCAGGCAGTTATAGCTGAAAAATCTCAGAGTCATATGGTTCCTTTAGGTGCTTTCTGAATAATCTGTGATGCCTGGAAGAAAGACTGTGTTAATTGTAGGTTTTAAGTATAAGTTTAGTTGGAAGTGAAATAAGTCGAAATATGTAAATGTGAGAAGTTGGTGGTAGTACGTTTCGTTTTGTAGAGATGATTGCATGTTTGTGATATAAGAACAACCAAATTAGCCCAGACCAAAAGTCTGTCAATCCCAGCATCCAGTCTTACAGTGGCACTAGCAGACTGATAGACTCGTCTTACGAGGAGGAGTACAAGGACAAAGCAAGTATACAGCGATAATTACCCAGCACACGGCCCCAGCATCTACATATCGTGATTTGGGAACTTCCTGATCCAAAGGAATCCAAAGGCACTACTTCTGCTTTTTTCTACAATGAAATCTGATCACTTGACCTCTTAATGAGGAAGCTTCTGATATTTACAGTATCTTGGAGAAAACGTTCTGTGGCTTCATTACCTATTACCATATAATCATATTTCTGCATAAGAAATGCTTGCTTTTTTTTTTGCCTTTTTTTTTGAACTTCACGTCTTATAATTTCATCTAATACCCTCTCACTCTTGAAAGGTGATGAACAGTTCTTCCCTGCTCTCAGTTGGCATATCATGTGTTAATTCTGAGATTTTTATTGTATCCTTATCCATCCTCATTTCTGTCTTCCTAGTTGGATTCCAGTTATTTGTCCATCATTCTCAAAAAAGCCATCTCATAGCTTTGGTTATCCTTAGAGCTTCAATGTTCCTTTTTCTTTGATCTCTATTTCCTTTCTAGTTTTTAATGCAGTTGCTTTTTCCCCCCCCCCAACACTGCAAGATCTTTTGAGTGGAAATAGTTTCAAAACTGCAACCCCCAGCTGTGTATTGTTAAGATTTGTTATCTTGTATAATATTCTAGATCTGTCTGGCTCCAGTATATTCTGGTTTGAATGCTATTACTCAGTACTGTGGGTTCTTTTCTGAACTAAGCAATCAGTCCTTTCAGTGACCTGGGTGATTTTGTATTAACAAGATATTTGGCATTTCACTGTATGTCTCCATTATAAACCAGTTATGAGTAAGTTGAAATGCTAGGGAACCTGCACAGATATTTATAACGTTCTATTAGCATGACCTTTCTCCACAGTGAAAACTTGCTTTTTGTTTTCCTTTGTTTTCTTTCCTGTGTTTTCATGAAATATTTATCCGTGCAAACCTTCCCACTTACCTCAATGGAAATTAGTTTAGGAACACTTTTTGGGACCACTTCAAAAACTTCTTGGAAATCTGAGGTTAATTAGGTCTTCCTCTTTCACACACTCATAGAGTTGGCTTTAAATGGTGGGAGGGAAGTCCTTAATGCATTAATATCCGTATTTTCTGTACCTGATTTTATACTTGGCTTTGGTATCTCATTTGCCTTCTGAAAATGGAAGGGTCATTGTCCTGGCCTCCTGGGAACTATACTCTCTGTGTGAGGAAACTACCTAAAATTGAACAGTGAGTAGTTGTCTTGTTCTGTCTTTGTTTCTTTGTGGCGTCTAGATCACCTCAAACTTCTTGGGAATCAGCCGCTCTTTACAATTACAAGCTTTGTTTTGTGAGTAGTTTTACTCAGTGAGAAGTGAAATTAGGTTGACATTTTATTCTTTGGACAGTTATTTTCTGATTATCCACATATGCTTTGTTTTTTCTCTTATTCTCTGCAAGATCCTCGGTCTTCTGTGTCTATATCCTTCTACGCTCAGAAATACCCAGAGGTTAACTGCACAGAACAGAGGGCCTGCCGGCTGCTTGTGGTCACTCACACTTAACAGATTTCAAATGTTATAGTAAAATCAAGTTAATCTTGGGAAAAAGGCGGGGGGGGAGGGGGGCAGAAAATATGAAAGCCCACAAAATGTTGACCTTTCAACTAAGTGACCTTTTCCCCTGGGCTGGAAACAGTAAAACAGCAGAGCAAGCGTCTTGCAGCCGATGTCATTTGGATTTGGTGCCCTCTCGCGGAAAAAAGAAAAGTATCGACATCACCCGGCAGCTCCCATCTGTTGTTGCCTGTTCAGTAACTTCTGTACCGGGCAGCTGCAGATACACCCCAGCACGCCTGGGTGGCAAGCTAGGCTCACTTCACGTTGCTGCTGCGCGGCTAAAACGACTCCAGATGTGCCGCAGTGCTTCCTGGCACTGGGGCCGGGATCCCTGTGTTTCCTTTCACCACAGCCGCGCGGTCAAACGTTGGCAGTTCACCACAACAACAACAACAACAACAAAAAAAAAAAAAAAAAAAAAAGAGCAAATATCCAGGTGCTGAGGCAGATGGGTCAGTTCCTTGGAACAGCTTTGGAAGTAATTAGCATTTGTCTCAGCGTTTCTATGGAACATGAGGCAGAGACCGTTGTGCAGTTTCTCATGAAAACAAAATGCCTTACTGTCAGTTATATAATACAGCTGAGTTTGAGTAACTTACTTAATAAAGTTAGGTAAATTAATTCTTCCAAGAGAATCATAGTAGACAAATGTTTCAATATCCTCACTGAATAGATGCAAATGATTGTTTTTAGAAAAAGTATATTTATTGTCTTTAGAAGGGGTGGACTTCCTAACAAATGTCTGGAAATACCCTGAGCTCCATTTTCCTGACTAGCGCTAACCAGAACCTACATTTATTTAAATAAAAGTACTTCTCTTTTTTCTTTTTAAATGAACTGCAGAGAGCTTGTACATAGCTGTCTGAAACTTCTTAGCTATAGCCAAAATATTTCAGTCTAAATTTTTGTTTTGAATAGAATACAGAAGAAAATGCTTTGTACGTCAGCTGAAGATACAGTGGAAAGTTGGAATTACATGATTTTTTTTTCCTTTCAAGTCATTGTACGTATGGAGGCTGATTACTGTAAAAAAATAGTCTTTTGAAAAGGAGTGAGAGGAAAGGATTTTAAATGTGATTATCTGAGGTAGTATTCTGGAATTGCAGCCCTAAATATGATTTATGCAGCAAATAAAACTTTATTTTTCTAATGAGTATTTAGAGGCTGATACCTGAATGGAAAACATTCCCTCAGAATCCCTTTTGAAAACTTTGATAGTGAGTTGTAGCTGAGGATAGACCGTAATGCTGTAAGATTTTTTAACTAGCTATACTTTAGTCTCTGCTTCTTTTTCCCTTCTAAGGTTTGCCTTATTCCTAAATCTGCTCATGGTACAAATCCAGCAAGTGCACAAATGGCAGGGATGAAGATTCAGCCAATTGAAGTGGATAAAAATGGCAGCATTGATATCTCCCATTTAAAAGCAATGGTGAGTGTTTAATTATCTTTAATTTTCAAGGCAGGAACACTCCTTCTCCTCTGCAGGTAATAGTGTTGGCAGCTGAATCAGATTTTTCTTTGAGAGACAATAGAGCAATAATAGTGAATACATGCTTGAAAAGGGTAAGTAATGCTTTCCTTTTTTGCTCACTCAGACACTAGCCATGTGACACTTGTGAGACTTCCTTTAATTTGAGGATTTTTGGTGCAGAAAGTCTTTCTACACAGTAGGATCTTTTATAGCAGACCTTTTTGGTCTACATCTAGTATTTGAAATGAATGAAGCATGTTCATGAGTGTGAAGCATTTGAAACTGCACTTTAGCCTTCACTTAGTTCAAGCCCACCTCTGCTGGGGGAAGGTGTTGCTAGGCAACTTTTTTCACTTTTTTGAGTAGATTGTCTGCAGGTGAATCTTGGGAATCCAAGGGATTAGCAGGATACATTTCCAAAAATACATATTTGAGCAGGCTTTTATGATAGTCATAGAACTGCATTGCTGAAAGTAGGGGGATGGTCATTAGATCACTTTACATTGAAGGCCAGATGTTTCACTTGGCTTGTCTTAAGGTCTCAGAAGTGACTGCTGTACTTACATCTTTAAATACCATGCCTTCTTCCCTGATTTAAATTTCTGATTTATTCAGAAAAAAACATTCTTTTTTCCATAGGCATTGCTGAAGGAAAGAGCCCAGTATCTTTTGCTGACTATAAATGACTTAGGCTACCTGCTGGTAGACTTGCTTCTCACCTCTAAAACACTCGATTGCTTTAATTACATATTTTTGTAAAAATCTTGTCTTAAGAAGATTTAGGAGCCTCAATGACATTTTTTTTCTCTCTCCCTCCCTGCCACGAGGTGGACAAGCACAAAGACAACTTGGCAGCCATCATGATCACTTACCCTTCCACCAACGGTGTGTTTGAAGAGGAGATCGGAGATGTGTGTGACCTGATTCACAAACATGGAGGCCAGGTTTACTTAGACGGAGCAAATATGAATGCCCAGGTATAAAATCTTCTAGGTAGATTTATTACAACTTGGAGCCTACATTTCCTTGGAATAAAAACAGCACAGCACTACCCAGTTCATACCATAATACAGCTTCCTCACAAGGTGACACAGTGTTGGGAGAGGAGGTGAGGTTTCCAAGAACAGTAATGAAAATTAGATGGTGAAAATAATTCTCTTTTATCTGATTTTTGCCCTGAAATCTGTTGTAAGATGTATAAGTCGTTCATTGAAATTGGCTTAGTCTGCCTAATCTTTGTCAAAGAAATTCTTTACAGACATGCATAGGAATTTCTAAAGCAAAAAATTGTTTACATCAATTTTTGTTTATGAGGCATCATGTTAAAGAAAAACAGAAAAACATACAACATCTTTTTCAACCTATTTTTATTGAATGATGTAATAGGTCTTAAAATGGCATATAAAGAATATTTTGATGATGGAGTATTCCCCTCACAGGTGGGTCTGTGTCGTCCTGGAGATTACGGCTCTGATGTCTCTCACTTAAACCTTCACAAAACTTTTTGCATTCCCCATGGAGGAGGAGGACCTGGAATGGGACCAATTGGAGTGTGGGTATCTCTTTATTAGTCTTTGTTTAAAAAAAAAAAAAAATCCATAGTGAATCTTGGTTGGCAGTTCACTTAAGTACAGAGGCATGAATGGGAGAGGTTGTACTGTTGTTTGTAAACTTTTGTCCTTCTCCAGGATAGTCATGTGTTGATCTCATGAATGTTTCATGTATATTCCCAAACTCTGACTTTCACGTTGGTTCTTTAGTGTGTACGATAGAACTCGCTCAGCTGTCTGTTTTCTGATTAAATGCAGAGATGATCTGTGGACTTTGAGGGCTAATATTGTATGTAATCCAGAACGCAGAAATGGTACAGGAACTATGGGAATCTATTCTATAGGGCAATGATATTCCTTTAAAAGAAAATAATCTTACTCTTTTAAAAAAAATTACTGTGATTTGGATAGCTGCATGAATATCTTGTGATAGGTTGAAACCTGAGTCCCATCCTCCATTCTCACCAGTTATGTTAATAAACTTTCCATTGAAGAAGACATAGACCAGACTTCCTGGAGGACTGTATTTGGAAGGAAGGTGAAGAGAAGCTACTGCTGAAATTGTCCAGAAATGGTAACACAGGGACACACATTTAAGTTCTAAAAATCAATGTTTTTCTTTTAGGAAGAAACATTTGGCTCCCTATTTGCCTACCCACCCTGTTGTCAAAATACAGCCGGATGAGGATGCATGTCCTTTGGGTACTATCAGTGCTGCACCTTGGGGTTCCAGTGCTATATTGCCAATTTCCTGGGTGTATATCAAGGTGTGTAGACTTTTATAAGGAGTATCAGCTGAAGGTCTGTTTCTATTTCAGCAAGTCTGAGGACCACTGGAACCACATAAACAGGTTTAAGAGCAACCTGCCATAAGACGTTTGCACAGGCTGAAATGCGTATGACTACAGCATGGTCATAAGTTACTTAGGTCCTTTGAACCTCCTTGCTTTCCAGTAGGACAATGGAGTAGCCTATTGCCATCTGTTGCAGTCGGAAAGGATGGCAGGACAACTGCTGTATCTATGCAGCCTGCTTAATTCTTCTGTCTCTTGTCTGTAATAATCCTTGAGACAAGTGGACACAAGGCAGAAAACTGCAATCAGGCTTGACCCGCCACTGTCTCAAATACCGAAGTTTTTATCTTCAAAAGCTGCTTGGTAATTACCTTTTTTCCAAGAATATTTTTGGTTGTATGCTGCAGTGTTGTTATACTTGACCTGTATGTAACATTTAACTTGCCAAAATCTGTTTAATAAGAACTTGAATTCCAAGGGATTTTACTGAATTTGAAAACTGAGCTTAGTTTTGGCTTTGGATGTGTGACAACCTGATCATGATCTATGTAATTTTTTAATGCCTTGCAATTTAGTGATAAGCCTGCAAATATTTAGTTACATATATGGAAGTAGTGAGCCAACAGAGATGAGTGTAGATTCAAATTCTGTTTGAGAAGAGGGTGTGCTGGGACTCTGAGCAACATTTAAAGCTTTCAGTAAGAGAAAGAGTTGGAATGGTGAACGTAAGGGCAGTGTCATTCAGAGTACCCTGTAGCCAGTTTGATACCCTAACCATGGAAACTTCCGCTCCCGGGGAAACCAGCTCTTCTGGCATTTGAAATGAGCAAATATGAGCTGGTACAACTTCCATGGTGGCTTTTCAGCTGTGGGTACAAATCACTTGTGACTGGAAGCTGGTTCCTATTACAGAATATTTAAACTGTAGTAAATTTTTAAGGGACACTGTTTCTTCACAATGCGAAGTGCCATCTGTTTACACTGTCCCATCTAAAGGGGCTACCTTGAAGCCTGTTTTGATTTTCTCCTTTGCCAACTTAACTTCTAAGAGCAGTGTTAAGAAATTCAACCACAGCTTAATTCCAGTACTGTCCTTTTGCAGTGCCTTAGCAGAGAAATAAGTGCATCTGTGTTCATTTCACTCTGGTCTTTGTTATAATGCACAGTATCATCTGTGACATGGCACCACATGCTGAGATAATCTGTACAGACAGCACACATAGCTTTTTGGGCAGCTCTCTGGACACTCTTTCCGTGGGGGTAAGGATGGTGACAGGCAGCGTGTGCACTTCTTGCAAGTGTGCTGATGACATTCTTGAGTTTTGCTCACTCTGTTCTATTCCCTTCAGAGCTTCTCAGTCTGAGGAAAGGTTTGAGTTGTTCACTTGTTGACTGTAAGCAAAAACTTACACACTAAGCAAACTCATAAGCTCTGTATACCAAAGTTGATCTCGAGTAATGCCCAGTGCTTTTCTGTGAGTGTAGTGCCGAAAGTGTAATAGCAGTGTGACTGCCTTAAAGCTAGCCAGGTGCATTAAGGTGCCATTGTCAATCATGTTTGCCAGTACAAGAACACAATTAGCTTGCTTGAGAGTGTTTTTAGATCTGTTTCTTCATGATATTCCTCTTTCAGACAATGGGAGCAAAGGGTCTGAAACACGCTTCTGAGATTGCTATACTAAATGCAAACTACATGGCAAAGAGGCTGGAGAAGCACTACAAAATCCTTTTCAGAGGAGCAAGAGGCAAGTATTGGACAATTTGCTTTCTTCTACAAAGCTGCCCTTTTTTTTTTTCTCACTAATGTAGAAGTTGGCTTGCAATATGATTCTTTTTTAATGCCAGATGACAGCTGCATCTCAAACTTGCCTTGATATTGTTCGCAAGGAGAGAAATAACCTGCCACGCTGCTTCTGTGGAGGTATTGCAATGAAGATGAGATATTTGGAAGTAGAAGAAAAAATGCCTGGTTGTAATTCAATGAAATTATGACAAAAGATGGAGTAAACCTTGTCATCAGATTGTTCTCCTTGAAGTCTAGTAGCAGATTAATGAACAGTAGAAAAAGGAGCAGCAACAAAGTTGAGACCTCCAAATTTCCCATACCCAATGGCACAATTTAAGAAGTGGAAGCAATTTTTGGACCTGTACTTTCCTTTGCACACTTTCTCTGAAAAAAACCCCCAACACAAACCCACCAAATTTCTCTTATTTCCGCTCCTTATTCTCCTTTGTGAGATGGGGAGAAGCCCGTTGGCAATGCTAAATACTTCAGCTACATGTTAGTTCCCTGTGACAGCTCTCCAGTTTTGTAGCAGGACATAAGTAAAGAATAAGAGGTGAAAGAATTACCTGTCATAAAAGAGTAACTATCAGAGAATGCTGTTTTGCTTTTTTAAGCTGAATGGCACCAAAGAACATTTGAGTACAATATGTATACTACTCAAAATATATGTCTTAAATTTAATGGAGTACACCTTGGCTAAATCGGCAGGTTGCATTTCAAGAGAATATATTATTTCCTCACAGAAGTGAAAGGAACTTGCAAATTTGGAAGGATTCAGCAATGAAGTGGAACAGGGTTCTCCAGGATGACAGATACAAATTTAGATAACTTACGTCTTTAGCCTCTCTATAACACCACATTTGAGCTTTTCTCTGGCACAACATGAAACTGATTATCTTGCACATGATTAAATTCAAGATAGCCTAAGACACCTAAATGCTGTTTGGGCATTGACAAATCCAATTGATTTTTTGAGTACTTGTAAATTATAGGAGCTACTTTGACCACCCTTTCCTAGTCCTGATCTTGGAAATGATGCCTCTTCTTAATGTGACGTGGGACTCAGAGGGCCCGTCTTCAAATACAGAGTTGTATATCTCTTACCTGATAATTTCTCAGGTTTGAGGTTTTGCCCAAGTGGATATTTTTTAATTTGTCTTTTTGCCATGTTCTCCACAAAACCAATCAGAATAGACTGCTCGGTAGATTGCATTATTCTCCTAGTAAGTAAATATAGGGTACACTTTTTCATTTACAGGTTATGTAGCCCATGAATTCATTTTGGATACGAGACCTTTCAAAAAATCAGCAAACATTGAAGCTGTAGATCTTGCTAAGAGACTTCAGGATTATGGTAAGTCAAATGTCTTTTTTTAAAAATAGCAGTGTAAGTGAGAATTTCCTAAATCTCTTCTAAAGGGAAACATTCTAGTCCTTTGCTTATGGATGGTGAATCTCTCACGATCATTTCAGGTCTCCTCATGTTCATTAAGGGCTTAGAGACATAATCATGATAAACCACCTTTTCTTTTTACCTTGTTTACCAGTGTAGAAATCTATACCTGTCTTTGCCATTCAGCCTGTCATAAGAAGCTGAAGTGACCAAACGCTTCTACTGAAGTGAGCAGCAGAAACAGAAATAACTCAGGACAGAATCATAGAATGGGGTGGGTTGGAAGGGACCTTAAAGATCACCTAGTTATACTTTGGGCTTAAAAGTAACAAAGCAAAAAAAGGAGCAGGTTTTAAAACCGTTTCATTAAATCAGTGTGTATCTCCATTGTAAATAATGCAATGGCATTACCCCTTCAATGTTTAAGATACCTGAAAAGTCTCTTGCCTCTACAGTACACTGCCCATGAGTTCAGCCATATAGAAAGGGCTGAATTTGTGAATCAATTGCTAACTTATGCATGTATTAACTCATAACCGCTTGTCAGTGACTGATTTCTTCTTCGTCAGGTTTTCATGCTCCAACCATGTCCTGGCCAGTGGCTGGGACACTTATGATTGAACCAACAGAGTCTGAAGACAAGGCAGAGCTGGACAGATTTTGTGATGCAATGATCAGTATTCGGCAGGAAATTGCTGAAATAGAGGAGGGCAGGATGGACCCCCAAATTAACCCACTAAAGGTAAGATGGCAGGTAGAGCAAGTTACCAGCATCAGCTTAACCCTTGAGACTTACTTGAGAGCACGTGAGCCTGCTTCCTGGTCTTCCAGTACTCTGCAAAATAACTGTGTGCAACAGTGAACACATGAACTTACTGAAATTTCACTTTTTTAGAAACCTTAAACTTTTTCAAAATTTGAATGTTGACTTTTTTCAAGTCAGAAGTCTGGCCTTTGCTGACAGAGCAAAGTTATTTATACAAGCACATGATTATAATTTTCGAGGCCATCTCAAAGTGATGAATGAAAGATGCTTATTTATCTGGTTTAAGAGGAATGACCTTAAAACTAACAGCAAAGTAAAAATTGAATGAATTGTTTTAGCAACTGCAGCACAAAATTGCTATAGGCTTAAGTTCTGTCCAACTCCTGTAATGCTGTACAGACTTTATAAATACCGAGGGGATTTACTGAAAAGCGGGAAGCATATTCAGACTTTGGGTAGTATCTTCAGGCAAACTGAAAAAAATCCAGATATTGACTTGCTTCCTGTTTAAAAATCTGCCTTTTCCCCGCCCCCCCCAGAAATGCTATTCTGAAGAAACTCTCTAGACAGTAATTATTTATATGTAGTAATGTGAACTTGAAGGAAGGTTGATACATTCAACTGAATTCAGTAATTTCATGTCCTAAACATGTTTTTTGCTTGCAGATGTCACCACATACTCTGAACTGTGTCACTTCTTCCAAGTGGGATCGTCCTTATTCCAGAGAAGTGGCAGCATTCCCACTGGTGAGTAAATAATGGGGTCCTAGTGGTGTGGTAAGACATAAATGTGCTTTTTCTGCTCTGTGGTTTTGTGGTCAGTTGGAGATGAAGTAATCTGGTAAGAATAAAAACTTCAGAGCCAATTTTACTGTTGCTCAATTTTTTATGTGTGCGAGCTCTACAGTAGTTCCATTGGTTTTGTTTTTCAAGACAAGGAAAAAAGATCTTTAAAAAAAAGTCTCTACACATGAAGTGCAAACTTGGATTTCTAAATCTCACCACTTCAGTATTGGATATTCCTATGGGAAACAGCCCGTTCAGTTCTGACATACTGCACCAGGGGCTCCCAAACAGAGTCCCACGTCCTGGCATTCACAGCTCTGCTCCCAAGAACTTGGATGAGGGTTTGACAAGATGCACGGTCAGCATGGAGCACGCTCCACAAATGTGAGCCTGCTACAAATAAAGGTCAAATTGGAGCTGGATACATCAGACTTCTTCAGAGCACTACATAAAATTGCTTCCACAATCTTAACAGCTAAATATAAGTGCAACCAACTTTTCTCACCTAAAACTGAATTGTATCTATTATATTGTTACGTACTGGAAGAATTTAACTGCGCGTGTGAAGTTTGCCACCTTGTTCTATATATTACATTATAACTATATTGAACAGCACAGGTCTTGGTAGTCTCCTCAACTATTCCATGGTTCTTATCTGTAAGCCGGTTATTCAAAGGGTCATAGTTTTCTTTTAGCCCATGACAAATGCTTCTTTGCATTTGTTAGAGGACCTCATCTTTTGACTGCCACCTCTGTTATACATGCTTGTTAACTTTCAGTGAAGATTTGAGTATGACTTCACTTAAAAATAGCCACTTTTCTAGCATTTGTCATTCTTAAAACTTGTAATATCTATTACAATTCTGTAGGTTTGCTTGGTAGAAAAATTAAAATAGTTGGTTTCTTTCTTCTGTACTTAGCCATTTGTGAAGCCTGAAAGCAAGTTTTGGCCCACAATTGCTCGCATTGATGACATATATGGAGATCAACACCTGGTTTGTACCTGCCCGCCAATGGAAGCCTATGAATCTCCCTTTTCTGAACAGAAAAGAGCATCTTCATAAGACTGCTTCCAGCTGCCTGGATTTCTGAGTCCATCAGAATGGCCTTTTCCTCCCAGACCTGATAGGGGATTTATATACTGTGTATATTTTGGATAATCACCATGTTTGTTAATTGAATCACTGCTTAGTTAAAATGTAAATACAATCGATATGTTAGGTGGAAACAAAATGAGATTGTTCTGCAGCAGTTGAAGTTGCCTTGATTCAGCATTTTGTCTGTTTTGTGCTAAATTTTTGACAATTAACATCCAATTTGAAAAGTGTCATGGACGATATGGTTAAAAAAAAAGTAGAAAAGTTGCAGATGCATAAGGCAATAGTAAGGGATATTAGCTGCAGAAGTGATTGTTTATATTCTGTAAAAAATAGATGAAGTAGATTGTTCAATTTACTTCACGTATTACGACTAGCATTGCTAGTGTTAATATTTCATACTTTTTTTTTACCTACCAATGTTAGTGCTCTAATAAAATTGGTCAGCATTTTAAGTGTTGTCATGTTCTGGATTTTAACTTTTCAGCTCGATTTACCCAAAAGAGCAGTATGAAACTATGAAGCTTTAGTTCTGATTTGCCAGAATTGCCACAGCAGTAGCAGCTTCTACACAAAGCAAATTAATACTGAAATAAACCTCTGATATTTTTTCATGAGCTAGAATGATCAGTTTTACTGAGCAGTAACAAACTTAACTTTTTTCTGTATCGCATCAGTATGTCCTTGTAGTTCCATCTAAACCTCTCCTCTTATTCCAGAGAAGGCACAAAACACCTTTTCTAACAGATTCTGAACTGTTTCGTATGAGTTAGGTCTTGTCTGACAAAGTATTCTCCTTCTGCAGTTTCTCAGATCTCTCATTTTGGATACTGGCTTTAGTTTACACAGTGCACTCAACTTGCCTTGCTTTGTCACACAAGTCTACAGCTAGTGTAAAAACTGGTCCACAGCTTTAGCTCTGTCCCTCCAAGAATTCACAGAGCACCCTGAGACCAGAGCCCTGCTGCCACACACAATGCCACATGCAAACGCACAGCTTTGCGCTTTACAACCAGAAACTACTTGACCTCTTCTTGAAGGTCTACAAGCACACTCGTGCCTGGGGGCTTTCTCTGAAGTGACAGGAACGAGGCTAGTGTTCAGAGCACTATTTTCAGTACTGTACCTGTGTGTCCTGTATAGTGAAAGTTTTGGGACTGCAGCTTTTTCATTACCTACCTTTAGACTTCATTGGGGGCTTTAATTACATAGAAACTGCAGATGACAGGAGACAGGAATAGATTTCTTTAAAGGCAGGTTAGGCCAGATACCAGTTTTGGTATAAAATGCTGCACCTAAGTCCTAAAATGTCTAAATGCATAGTGAGGAAAATTAGAATTTTTTACTCTGAATTTACTATTGAAAAGGGCGTCTTTTGGAGGCTACTGATACAGCACTAAGGGTGTAAAAAAATTGTGAAAAAAACACTCCCAACTTGTAATGTGAGGAAAGGACAGTGCTCCTGCGTTGCCTATCTAACTCCACAGTGTCTTGTCAAGCTACTTTTTAAATGTTTGCTAAAACAAATTTCATGTTGCATGATTGTGTCCATCACTGAAAACATGTATTAAAAAATTGGTTTAGGTATTTTTGTATTAAGCAGAGAACTTCCCATTGTTGACTTCCAACTGACTCCAAATTTATCTCATCAATTAATAGGTAAAAGCTATCAAATGGAAAAAAGCATTAAAAGGTATGAAGTATTTCACAGCACTCAACTATCAAGTAAAAAGCCACAAATCTTATGTGCCTACTGCACAGATGCAATGATTATTAGAAAGGTAAAATTACATCTGTTTTTTCCCCATAAAATACTGAGCTACCATTTTGTAAAACACAGAAGTTCAGCAGGATATGAGAATCTGTCTACAGCTTTTATAATCTGTATGCTCAACGCTAATACCAATTCACCGACTGAACAAAGGCTGAACCCTCATTCTAGTAAGCACAGAAAAAGCTGAGGAGTTAAATCTTTCAAAACTGTTCAGCAACGCCTGTTTTTTTGATTCATGACTACAGAGATAGTACCAGCATTATGTATTTTGGATGCAACTGAAATCCAAAGTAGAAATAGGAGGGAGAGTGGGGAGAGGACTTGCTTATTTTGGATGAAGTGAATAACCCATTAAGCTAAGTTTCAGCCACCAGAAAGAGCACTGCCATGTGCATCTCAATGATGGGTTCATTACCACCCAGGGTAAAGGCAAGATCTTCAGTTACTGAGAGTGACATATATACTTCCATATATGCCTACTTTACAGGCTACAGGCTGTCAGGGCAGGCCGGTGCCTACGGTGGGAACCTCTGACTGACGGCTGCGCAGGGCACCCACAGCTCCCAGCAGCACCGAGCGGGCTCTGGCAGCAAGGACTGCCAAAGCCAAGGGGGTAGGAAGGGCTCCCTCCAACCTCGGTACGTTGCTGAGCACCAAGCTTCCTTCAAATGCTCAGTGCAGACCAGAGCAGCTACGTGACAGCCATTGCTGTAGAATATGTGTGAGCCCATGGATATCGATGCCATGGTGGGTTTTTTGGTCTTAATTAACAATGTTTTTTTCACTGAGGAATAAGTTAAGGAGTGTAAAGCCTCATGTCTGAAAAACAAGAAGCCCCCCTAAAGAAAGCATTTAGTAATCTGAAAAGAAAATTCTATTAAAATGTTATGATTTAAACAACTGGATAATAGTAAAAACAAAATTAGCAACTTTTCTGAATCATAAAATATTTAATAAGGTATATTTTTAGGGAGGATATATTGTATATAAAATTTCAGATCACAATATGAAGCGATTTGAACCCTCTCCAAGCTAGCACTGCCTTCAATGCCATGTAGATGTATTGCCACTGATACAAGACCTACTAAAAGCATACAGTTTAACTAATACAGAAGTGGCTTTTTATATGAAATATTTTTTACACAACTAGAGTGTCTTGAATACGCTCTTTAAGTGCAAAAAACACAGATCACTTTACACTAATGCAGCAACAATGCATTCATATTGTTCTCATTAGTCATTAGTAGTCAACTTGCATAAGATACAAGAAAAGCACAATGAAGCTCACAAAAATAGACTAAAAATCAGCTTGTTCTTGCAAAAAAATACAGCATAATGGAAGAAAAAGACAAAAAAGGATTATGCACACCACAGAATTTGCTGTTCTTTATCCAGCTGGCTTAAGTGCTGTTTCTGTTTTTTTGCTGTTTTTTGTGGGTTTTTGTTTTGGTTTGGGGTTTTTTCTTGTAAATCAAACCACATGGACCAGGCACAACTAATATTCAGGAGGCAGTGTGTAGCTAAAACTTCACTAACTATTTGTTATCCCCACAATTTATTTTCCTCTGTCCTGAGGTAGTTACAAAAAAAACAAATCATAAATTCAGCATCAGCTAGGCCAGTAAGAGCTGAGGCTTTTCTTTTTCTTTAAAAACTATTTGTTAACTGGCCAAAACTACCCTTGATGTTAAAAGACAGCTGTGAATTAGAGTTCTCACTACACCAGAAAGATGGCTATGAGGGAAAGAGGGTTAGCTGCTTCAAAATGTGACAATATATTGAGTCCCATCAAGCTGGCTGGTCCACTGTTGAATTTCTCATGTTTGTTCTCCTTTACTGTCTATAAAGTCACTGGGAGAAGTACGGAAGAATCGCAGCACATCATCGTCCTTTACTGTAACCAGGGAAGAACTGGTCCAGTAGTGTCTGCAGGATCTTGTTGGGAACCATGGTGTAGCCCTTTCCCAGGTCATAGCGGCAGGCAGGGCAGGTGAAGACTTCAGCTCTGAAGGAGCGCTGTAAACAGCTCTGGGACATACACAGACAGAGAAGTAAATTGTGAGAACTTTGTTTTAGACTGACAGCTCTAACAGCAAATCACTATAAACCAAACAAAAGGAATCACTATAAACCAAAGATGCAACCTGCTGTACTACCAGAAAAATGGGAATCATTACCTCTGTCTCTATAGCTAAAATGTCCTAACCGAGGAATTCTGCTCTGGGCTGGGGTGTGAAACATTGAGCTTGGGAGGAATTAAAAAAAAAATCACCACTGAGATTTCCCCTTCATTTCCACTAGTGCCTTCCTGTCAATCACAGCCATGCCTGCAGCCTTGTTCTAGCTTCACAGTTAGACTGCTACAGTTTTCCAGCCCTTCAAGAGGAAGATGAGTATACCAGGTATATTGTTTATGTAACAATCTCCATCTACCTCACTGGATGAGAGTCAGTTAAGCCTTAAAGACATATGTAGAATAATACAATCTCTAACACATCAGCATCAGTGCTGCCCTTCTTACTATGTTACCATAGGCTGCATGTAAGCTGAATATCAGAAATTTATCAGGGCAGATTTGTGCTCAACAGCAATAGCAGCTTACTATCAAACTATTCCTTACAACTTTAACTGCATGTATTTTGTATTCACAGATATTCACTGACATCTTCAAACTCCATGCTTTCTGACTTTGTTGCCATTCAGCAAACCATTCTCCATGGTTTTCCAATTTCCATAATTCTAAATATTAAGCCCTTCATAATACTTTTTATGTTTTTTAAGGAGCCATAATCATTCTATGTGTGCAGGCCATCCATAACAACACAGTGATTTTTACTGGAGTGATGCATACCTTCTTGAACAGCAAACTTGCATTATCAGATATTGTACTAGGATGATAATAGTCTGAGTCCTTTTAGGCTTTTAGGCAGAAACAATAGGTATGGCAGCCACAGTTCAAATATGCACAATTCAGCACACGATTCAGTGCTACAAAAATTAGTACAAACTGGATTCTAAACTCCTTACATTATATCCAACTGATCAAGATTTTAAGACACATGAGTTATAAATTGACTTCTGTGACTCTCCTACCAAACATAAACAATGGCAAGAATAACAAGATAACATAACTTTCTCTGAATAAGCCCAAATATTTTTCTTCTATTTGCCCTGCACCCTTTCAACAACTCTTAGGAAGAGTGTTACACAATTATAAAATCTGGTTTTATTCCTTAAGTATGTAAATTAAATTATTGTTACCATACCAACATCTAGCTCCTGGACCACACCAATTCCTAGTGTAATTCCACTGATCACAAAGGAATGATAGCAACAGTAAACTTCACTTATTATGTCTGTCAGGAACTACACTAAATGTACTTCCACTCTATTACATAAAACTAAGGTTACGCAGCAATCACTGAATGCAAACTTGTTGCCTGTTTTTGCTCAGAATGTTAGGCAATAAATATTGTCTTTCTAAAATACGTATGGCTTTGGTGGCTGGTGTCTCAGAGCCAAGAAAACAGCCCAGAGCAAGACCAAGTTTATTCTTACTTTACAGACGTTGTGGAGGCACTCTGTTGTCACTGGCTGGTAAACCAGCTCCTGGCAGCAGACACACATAAAGGATTGTTCCAGTTTCTTCAGAAAATTCTAGTGTACGGCAAAGGAATAAAAAAGACAAACTCTATTACAGTTCTCATAAATGCCACTTACTACATAAAGATGATGAACTTCCAGAAGTTCTTAAGTCCTCCATATCCATGAGTCCAGCTTTCTAAAAGTAATCAGGAAGCAGGTCTGTAACTGCTTTATTTCCCTGCTTTTCCACAAATCAGACAACTATTGTTTTACAGATTATTTACTTGTTTGTATTGTTACAAACAAAATGAAACAGACCAGAGGGCCACTCATGCCTGATTCTTAGTATAGGTCAGAAAAGTAAGTAATTGTGTTTAGCAACTGCTGCTAGAAATGTGCATGTCCCTGAAAGATCCCTGCTTCTCTGCCACAGGAACAACTGCTGCTAAGAAAGCCACTCCTGCACCTCCTCCTGTGCTTATGGATTGTGGCTAGCTTAATTGCTTCTTCTCTCTTCAGGTCAAATTCTCTGCAGTGTGTAAATCAACCTCTCTGATTTTTAAATCTTCTCAGGGCATCTCTGAGGAATCTCGAGATACATTTGTACCAGATGTTTTACATACACAAGCGTGCTTATCTCTGGCATGTCAGTGATCTCAAAATATCTCAAGAATACAAGCTTGGATATAGGAAAAAAAAGCAGATCTACAGGTAATCAAAATATGTTCTTTGTAACAATTTTACAATACCAGATTTATCTTAAACCACATTTTATTTATTTAAAAGGGAAGGTGGTTGTTTCAAACAGAAAGATTTACATTTTCACGCTAGGAACCCAAAGCTACCAGTGATTCTCATTGCCTTTAGTGGCAACCAAAGGGAAATTTTACCAAAATTATGGATAGGAATCTGTAGGAAAATGACTTATCAATAACTCAACCACTTTTAAATTACTGTTTTCTCCTTTTTACAAATACAAATCTCTATTGCCTGTCAACATGCACAATTTTAAGAGCTGAAATTCCTTCTAGTCATTACAGACACTGGATAGAATACAGATAATAGCAAGTAACTTTACTTTGTGTAGTTTCTACACAAAGACAACTGCAGCAGCATTATAGCAAAAACTAGTACTGGAAGTGGAAAAACAGGGAGTTATGGATGATTTTCCGTTACAGAAGCACCATAAATAGCCACTGGTAATTCTCAAATAAATTATGTATGTCAACTTTTGGATATCTGTTTTCCAACCAATGGTTTGTTTTTCACCGAGTTGAGTTTTAGCCAGTTATTTCAACTTCTTAGTGCCTTGATTTCTTCTGGAAAACAGCTAAAATAACTATGACATTGACATTGGTAAGACTAATTATCACTGAAAGACATAATATTTCAGGAGATGCTCCTTTTGTGGACTTTTTTTACTACTGTCTATAGTCTCTTGTATCTTGAGCTATTCTTGCTATTTTCTTGACATCTAGGGGGAGGAAAGTATTTTCTATCTTACTTAATGTTCCCTCTCTACAAAGTGGGATAATCTAGATTTGGATGAAAATATTTTCATTTCATATCAAAATTTGAAGATGACAGTACTTCTATCTTCTTAAACAAAGCAAACAAGCTGTATTTTCTGTCATAAAATTATTTTCTGTCTAAAGAAAAAGCAGTGACTATAACCATGTCTGATTTCTCACATCGGCACAGCACAAAAATACATTTATAATTTCAGAGAAGACACATTCCCTTCGAAAATGAAAAGGACAAAAACGCCACCTCTAACTTCAAAATGTTTTTTGAGCAAGAAAAGATCTCCATTATGCAGGCGTAAACAAAGCCATCAATAGCAAATTGTACAATTGTGTCCTGGTTTCGGCAGGGATTGAGTTAATTTTCTTTCTGACAGCTGGTGTAGTGCTGTGGTTTGGATTCAGGATGAGAATAATGTTGATAACACACTGATTTTTTAGTTTTTGCCAAGTAGTGAAGGACTTCTCAGCTTCTCATACTGCCCTGCCAAGGAGAAGGTGGGGGGGCACCCAAGAAGTTGGGAGGGGGCATAGCCAGGGCAGCTGACCCAACCTGACCAAAGGGATATTCCATACCATATAACATCATGTTCTGTTTATAACTGGGGGGTGGGCTGAGAGGCTGGACAGACGGGGGTCTTGTGCAGCATCGACTTTGGTTGGTGAGAAATTGTGCTGTTCATCACTTGGGTTTGGGGGGGTTTTTTTGTTTGTTTTTTTTGTCTGGTTGGTTGGTTTTTGTCCTATTAACCTGTCGTTATCTCAACCCATGAGTTTTCTCACTTTTACTTTTCTGATTTTCTCCTCCATCCCGCTGTGGGGGTGAGTGAGTGAGCAGCTGAGTGGTTCTTAGCTGCCAGCTGGGGTAAAATTGAACAACAAATTGAACGACAAATTGAAATCAAAGTCTTAGAAATAAAAATAACACTAGACACAGTCTGTATTCAGCAAAAGTTCAACAAGCAAATTAAGTTTGAAGAGAGACTCAAGATTTCTCCTAACAGTCTAAAGAAAAGATAAACATTAAAAACTATGCATGCAGCAAACATACTGGTCCTTCCTTAAGAGAAGCAAGTACTTCATCCCACAGTTTCTGGTTCATACAGTCTTCTCTAATCAGCCATTGCTGCTCTTGGGTCAGCTGGAAAGCCTCTCCTTTCCCTCCATCTCCCATCCTCATGGCTTTGGATGTATTCATAGGTTCCTCTATGCCTGCTTAAGATTATGGCCATCAGACACAGTAACAACAGAGTGTTAGTCTGAACTAATAAAAGGGGAAGACAAAACTGTTTATAGAAGGCTAAAACATGGATTACGCTCATGAAATGCAACAATCAAATCCCTACTCCAACTCATACTCTTCAGCATTGTTTTGGACTGCAGCACACAGTTGCACAGAAGACTGTTCGTTTTTCTACAGAGCTTAAGAAAAAAAAAACAAAACCTGTAATAGTAGCAAAAGAGTAAGATCCCTACGCTACTACTTAATTACAGACCGTGTGCTTATCAATTTACATTAGTATTCCAAATAACCTCACACTTCTGCAAAGTTTTCATGCTACTGGCTCAATAAACGTAACATGACAGACTTTGCTGATGGATGCTAAAAATGTAAAAAAGAAATACCATCATCAATTGTCCTTTTCTGGTTTCCGTTACTCTGGCTGGTTGGCTCCTGTTTCACAGTTTGCCTTTTAACCTTATCTTTCTTCTCCTTACTAGCCATGGCTTCCAAATAACCTTCTGGATACTAAAATAAAAAGCAGAGATTTAAATCAAACCCCACTGTCACACAGGAATTCCTAAACACTAACAAGACTAATTTCTAAAAGGCTTTAAAACCCTGTGACTACATACTGAAATAACTACAAAATAATTTTTTAAACCGCACACGATGGAGAAAACATTTAAATTCGTATCTATTATTAAGAAAGTGTAGTCAAGGCAAAGGATCTAATCCAGAGTCAATTGCATTAAAAGGAACCCAACATCCATACCTATGCCCTTACAACTATACAAATCAATTAGGCAAAGTTGAAGATGATGATATGCTGTAAAATAGACCACCGCCTCGCTGAGAAAAGAAACAGTATGTTAATTCTTTCCATCTTTCATGGATTCTGCATTGCCCAAGTCCTCATCGGTCAGTTTATTTCTGTGCCTGAAATACACTATCCATACAAATTCCTCAGTCACATGGAGAGAAGAATACATAAAAACAAACAGATTTTTCAATTTCTGAGACAGACTCAGCTATAACAACAGTTGCTTGTAGAAATTCTTTCCAGCCTAACGATCACAAAACTAGATTCAAACTCTTAAATTTCCAATCCATATATGCAAAGCAATTTACTAAGTCAGAAAGCTTCATCCACCGTTCCTTCTGCTGTGTCACTATTGAAGGATTCTTTCAGTCTGCAGATAATCTGTGGTTTTTGGCATTAAATTCTGTAGTGAAGTACAAGAAAAAAACCCTGGGACTTTAATTTAACTGATTTCTATTTCTGGAATTTGTTTACTGGAACTGAGCATAAACTGACTGTGCGAGTCCTGATTCGAACCTGTACACTTAGACCCAGTTTCTTTGACCGCTCCATTCCTTCTGAAGTCCAAGGTGCAGGCTCAACGTCATCTCTCCTCAGAAGATAGCGCCAAACTAAAAATCCACATTTTCCAATTTCTGGCCAATATTTCACAACCTGAAGAACAATATAAAATTACTCCCATTATTTTATCACAAGCCAAACACAAGCACATAGTCATACTTTAATGGCTCAAGAAGAAATGAGAAGACTAAGTCATACATTACTATTATACAGCAGCTCTTCCCTCAGGTGTGAAATTTTTCCATTTTTTTATAAATACAGTGCTCTTAAAAGGCACGCACCTTTATAATGACATGCTGAGAAGTCACTAAATGCACAAAAAGCTAGGATATAGTTGGAAGGAGTGAAGAAATAATTTGATTTCCACAGATGAACATGATTTAGTAAGTATATATAAATTAGTTTGCATATTCAACTTTATATATACTATTATGGACTATGTTCTATTATCACTGCTCTGAATAATTTCAGTTCAGTTCTCTGCAGAATAAGCTAAGGCTAAAAAGCTATCATGGAGAAAAAAAAGAATTATTGCTTTTAAGTAATAATGAACAATTTGCAATGTAACATGAGACTTTATAAAAAACAGCTGAAGAAAAATGTTATGTTGCACTCAGTAGAAATCACAATACCTTGTAAATGCCATCGTATCTGTTGCCTTCCTCTGGGGCATATTTGCTGATTCGCCGTCCTTTTGAACTGCGCACAACTCTGACTGGCTTACCAGCTCTCCAATTCTTAGACTCCGCTCCGTTTTTGTCATCCAATGGGGCATCACAGTTAAGGGCCAATGCCCTAGAAAGAGATTTAAAATCTTCATAAACTAGAGTGCTTCGCACAACAGATTTTTAGGATTTAATGTAATTAAGTCATATCTATTTCCCTTATATAATTAAGTTTTATCAAGCAGCATAGAACTTTTCAGTATATTCTTTAACAACTGCAGAACTGATGGAAGCAATGAGATCATGCTACCATGTATAGTAAGAAAAAAAAAATGGGAACACGAAATATTTTGTTGAGAAGGTTACAGATGAAACTTAGCTGATATTGCTAAATAAAACAAACCAGTCATCTTAGATTTAATATTCTTAATTTTTAAAAATAATACCTTGCTAAATAGCATTAAGGGAATTAAAAGAAAATTATAACAAAAGGCAAACTTTCCCTATTGCTATTCTCCATTAACTGCAGATTTTAAGGCTTTTTAAGTGTCTACACAATAGTAACAAATATGATAAAAAACACTACAGAAAAAAAGTACAGACTGATTTGACCAGGGACTGAAAACCGTTCAGAATCAGACTCAAACCAAACCATGAATGTTAGAACAGAAGAAATAATATGTTTTATAAACAAACATGGTACGAGTATAAAACCCACATTGTACAGAACAGTAAGAGACAGGTGTGCAACGCCAACTTTAAAATGTTTCTTATATATAAACAAAGGTATCTGGACAAGTAAAATCAATACTGGTTCAACTACATGGAATCATCATTACCTTCAGTATCAAAGTACTTGAAATCTTGGATCAAAATCGGTACCAGAGAGCAGCACCTTGTTATACTGCATGTGCGCTAACCCCTGCAAAGCTACAAAGCAAGCTTTGCCAGTGGATTTCTCATTTGCTAAGAGCAGAGAAACGCTGAGACTAAGGACTCCAGCTTTTAATTCTGTTTCCCAAAGCAAGTTTGTTCTATTCACTAGATATGCTTGTAAACCTATTGCTTAAGCCTACCTCCTTCCATCTTCCTTCCCTCCTTGTTCTTGTTCACATCACGTTCCCTCTCTCTCTCCCTCCCTCCCCTTCTCAGCCGCCAAGTCAGGCTTTTCTTCTCACTCTCCTCTAAGTTACACCAAAAAGCTTGAAAGAATCCCTCTCCATGCTGCTTGACAGCAGCAGCTGATACCTAAAAGCAGACCTGGCAAAGAAAAGGTCTCAGTCAATCTCAGCACCCCGCAGGTGTTAAGTGGTCAGTAGCATAACAGAGATTATGCTCTTAGAAATAGAAAAGGAGAACTCTTTGTTCAAGCAGGCTTTTAGAGGACGTAAAAATACTTTAAGCAGATGTCCAATTCATCTTTTGAACATACATTTTCTTGGTTTTGATAAAGCAACACCCTAATTCCTTGCTTTTCATAGAAAACTATGATGGAAGAAAGGGCTAGCAAAATAGGAAAGATATCTTTTAACATGGGAAAACGAACGTACTTTCTTCCTACTTAAATTTCATAGTTGATTTAACCACTGAAGAAGAAACTTCAAAATACACACCCAGAATAGAGAAAACATTCACCTAGGAGTTTTGACAAACTTCTTGTTAAATTGAAACAGAGTCCTCTGATGGAAATTGTAGGACAATTTCAACCAGAGACATGACTACTAGTTACACCAGCAATACAGCAATGTATTTCATTTCTGTTTCTTTAAATTCATTTGTGTTTCTTTAAATC
This sequence comes from Grus americana, assembly GCF_028858705.1. Taxonomy (NCBI): domain Eukaryota; kingdom Metazoa; phylum Chordata; class Aves; order Gruiformes; family Gruidae; genus Grus; species Grus americana. The sequence goes on along the minus strand of NC_072891.1, from coordinate 32,291,726 downwards.
AACAAAACATAATGTTTGATAAAATGCCTCTTAGCAGCAAGAGGCACCACTGTTTACAAAAGCAGCATGTACAGGAGTGAATGAATAAAGCAAAATGCTAGTTTTAAATTTTAAAGCACTACAACCCATGTCTTTGTTTTGGAGTACTTTTTAACTTTATCTTCAGAACTTACCTATTCATGTGTGTCAATGTCTGATCAAATGAATGTTCTCCAATCCTTTTGTTGCCAGAAAGATCTCTACCTCCACTCCCAGTGTAAGTGAATTCATCTCCTCGATCCTGTGCAAGAAGATTATCCTTCATTTTAACACTCCAAAGTAAAGCAACTCAATTTAAAAAAAAAAAAAAGTGCCTTCATGTGTTCTATTAGACAGAGAAAAACTATAATCCAAGCCATGGAAATATGTGTTTTGAATTTCAGTGTCACTGTCCTTCTACAGGAGTTGTGCCAGCACAAAGCTATTGGTCTGCATGTACTATATTCACCAGCAAATTCTTATTAAAAACCTGACTGTCTTAAAAAATTGGACTTTTTTTTTTCTGAGGAAGGGAACACATTCTAGCAAGTGGTTACTTGATTTAGAGCTTTCACTTGGTTTATAAGAATGTCATGTTTGTAAAATACGTAATAAATACCTTGCAGGGATCACTTCAGCTTATGCAAGGGGCTAAGCACTAAGAAGTACAAAGAGCTCTGCCTTACATACAAGACAGGTACTTTAATGCAACAATAATCCCACCTCTTCTGAACTACTAAGAGCTTAAACTCATTTAGACACATATTTTGTAAGCTGATGATATAATTCTGTAGTATATTTCCTACATATAATTTTCGTTAAATTGCAGGAAGGTTGATAATATCTTTTACCATGAATTGTAAAACCAGTCAAAATCTACATACACATAAGTAAAGCCAGTATTACTATTTTCTTTAGGAAATATATCACAGAAATTCATATTACTCCTGGCAAATTCAAGCATTTCTCGAAATATATATATTATATGAATATATATATTCTGCAAATTTGGTACAAAGCAATAGTAGAAAATAAATAATAGGAAAACAATGATTATACAAATTTTTATAGCAAAAATCTGAACATACTTGTACACAGTAGTAAAATTCAGTCAATTTCTTACCACTATTAAAAGTCTGACATTATTAAGGATCCAGTGCAAGACTGTTACACATATTTCATGACTGACAACAGCAGAAAAGAGATAGTTAGAAAGAGAAATGCTGGTTGAACAAGGCCACAGATTAATTATAGAAATCATGTTTATTTTATTCTATGTAGGGAAAACCTAACAGAAAATCAGTTGCAGTTTTAGAGTATTGCTCATTCAAAATTTATCTAGACATAATAAAAAAGCAAGTGCTATGATGTTAACAAAAAATACTCAAAACCTAACAAAGACATGTATAAACTCTGGTATATCCTTTCTTAAAAGTCTACCTATTCTGCTCAATGAATCTCTAAAAAATAACAGAAATAGAATGATGTTGTACGAGGACATTATATAAAGCAACTTCAAAAGAATGAAAGACCGACAAGATGAGAACTATTTACTAAGAAACGATGTAAAATAAATTGTATAAAATCAGGTATCACAGAATTGAGCTATGTTTAATTTTTTCAGTGATTATAAAGGCAAACAAAATGCACAGATCACACAAAGATGATTGTGATAATAATAATATGAATAGGGATAGATTTGCTTGATGAATCAGGCCATTTGAAACAAATTACATTTTAACACTAATTAAGAAGCTTGTGCCAAGTTCAGAAAACAAGATAGATATATCCTGGAAAGTCATGAATCCAGAATGATTTGGGTTTCATAACAAAGAAGAAATTGAACACGTGTTCGTGGTGTGGCAGAGTATGGAACATTGATAAGGCAGTTTTTTGATGTACAAGCAGAAATAAACTGAAACTGGAAGGTGATTTTTTTCCCTCTTTTTAGAACATAATGTTAAGACAAATATTGAAATAACATATATATATATAAAAGAATATAATAAAATAGAGGAAAGATAGAAACACTACATATGCAAGCAAGATGGAGAAAATTATTTACAAGACAAAAGAGGTTCTTGACAAACTGTTTTGTTTATCAACAACTAGACAGAACAATCTTCATGAGAAGGAAGTAGTGAATAGACTTTTTTTTAGGCATAATAGACAAACATAAATCAAGGACAAATCGCTATAGACTAAAGCCAAAAAACCCAAGAGAGAAGGCATAAATGCAACAGTATTCATAATTACTTACTAGAACATACTTCTATGGATAATGGGTTAAATGTGAAAGGACTACAAACATCAAACTTCTGATGTCTTCAGAGAAAGACTGAGGGGTTCTCTGGGTGGCACTCTAACCGCACGTAACCTGAAGACATTGTGCTTGAAGAGGTAGCACAGATACAATGCCTATGCATATATGCTCACCTTTTGAACAGATTCCACACTTTATAGGTTACATTTGCTTCCCTTTAATTATCCAAGTGTTCTATGCATAAATAGGCAAAACTGTATGGATTTGAGGGACACTGGAAAACCAGGGGAAGGAAAATGGAGGAGAAATAGAACAATTACGGAGCGTAATTGTTACAGTGTTACAGGTCAAAAACCAAGAAGATGGCATCTTTTAACACTCCCCAGCGTAAGGAAGGCTCATGTCTGCTTTACTTCTCAGAAGAACTACACTCACTTATTTCACATCAGATATATTAAAAAAAAAAAAAAAGTATTGCAGGAAACAAAGACACACAGTTCCTAGAACTGGAGGAAAATGACAGAGATCTTGCCATATAGGACGCTGATCTGAACTGCATGAAGAGAAATGGGGAGGACATTTGAACCTCTGATATGAGAGCAACTCCTAAACAAGGAGAGGAAGAAAACTAAGAATAATACATAAGTGCTTGTAGAGAAAGAAAATCTAGAATGGCAAGAGTAAGTGATGCACAGACACGGAGTCCTTAGAGTGGAATAAACATGGACATGAATACAGCCCGTGACAAGCAGAAGTGAAATGGGGATACTGGTAGTCTGGAGACCTAATGGGAGACCTACAGAACCTACTTCCATTGTGGTTATGGTGTTTTACCTTTAAAGTGGAGTACGTCAGGAATATTCACACAGCTCATTATTTCGGACCTTTTGATGAGTAATGACTCATTAAAACAATTTCTCAATAGCTTCGACTTCTGAGTCTATCTACAGATAATGCAGGATCTTCCTACCACCTGTAACAATGTTCAACTGATAGGCTGCATGTGACAGTTAAAGGTGGAAAGCTATTTTTTTTCTCAAGAGGGTCAGAAAGTAGACCTTAAGATACTGATACTGCTGTAAATTCTTATTCAACAGTTAAAGTTAATTAAAACATTTGGCAAAAGGAATTATTGATGTCTGTATGTTCTTCTTTAAGAAATAAAGTAACTGTCAAAAAGGCTAATAAAACAGTCTTGTCTTTTCCCTTCTCTCCTCTTCCTTCTTCCTGCCTTTTCCCCATTTTCTTACCTTAAAACATGTAATTCTGCCATTTCTCTTCTGCTTTCCACAGCTTAATTCAACTTCCTTGCACCAAAACTTTCTTTCAAGAGCTAGTAAGACCTTTGTTATTCTGTCTTCTCTGAATGCCTTCTGTATGTCTCTTTTTCTTATGTTGTCTCCATAAAGTTATTTCTTAACTCTCCTGTTTGTAAAGTTTGATCATGTTATAGAGCAAATGAACTTCAGCCACAGTAGCATTGACGCAGTATCTCATATTGAGGCAAATGAGCGGAAGATGAGCCCAAATCTCTAGTACTGTAAGCCAGTCAGCCTCAGACATACCACATAAGCAGATGGTCAGCTGTATTAAATCATACTCCACTATTTCAATGGTGTTACATAATCAGTTCTAAGTCTAACAGAGATAATGGAGAATGAAAAAAGTAAGATTTTGAATTCCACCTAAGCATTCAACCACGTTATTCTATGGGTTGCTTTTATGCAGCAGCTGACAAGGACATTGGCTACTTCAAGTTACTGGAATATCAGCTATCGCAAGATAGCTCTCAATTATTTTCTCTTTCTGTTAACACCTCTGGTATTATGCTCAGATTCAAAGTCTGCTCCCAACATATACACAAAAATTGCATTTATCAGTCAGTAAAATATGCTATTATGAACACAAACAGATTTTCTAGATGAGCTTCAACCATCAGCCTAAATTAAAAAAAAAAAAGTCTTATTGTTTTTTTGATACAAGAAACCCCAGAATTTCATCAGTTCACCAACCCCTCGATTCATCAGTTTCACCTCAGTAAAACATGACAAATAAAGGCAAAGATTTTGATTAATATAACAAAGCAAAATAAAAAAGCACTAAGCCTTTTTAAATGAAGTTCTTAAATCCAAGACAAATATTAACTATCAGACAATTACATCTGAAAGGATTTTCTTTCCCTAGTAGTAGTGATACCTGAAACTGAATCATGTCATCATTCATCTCCATTAAAGTCTCACAAGTCTGTACACATAAGAACTGACAGAATTGGCCTATCTGCCCAATTGTCCGATTTTTGATAATTTCACGGTTTAGCACTATAGTAAAATGTGCCAATTAAAAAGGAAGGGCTAAATTACCTATTTCATTTATAAATCAATAAAACCCACCTTGCATTAAGTGCAGAGCTTGAATATATCATAATCGGTGTTTCTGAGCCTTCCCTGCAAATGCTCTTGACAGCAAGAACCTGACAGTATCATGGCATATTCCACCACGATGAAAATATTTAACCATTTTCGTGTTAGCCAATCTGGATCTCTGAACAGTAAAGGCAGACAGCTTCAAAGCAGGAAACAGCAGAAGGTGGCTAACTGGTGATGGAAGTAGGTCAATGTTTTGAAAAATAACTCCCAAATGAAAGTACTAGACAACTACCGTATGTGCACCACTTTCTGAGGTTTTTCCTATTCCTTTCTGTGTTCAGTGCCAAAATGGTGGATTACCAGACCTTTAAACTAAATGTTAATATGTAAACAATTCAGGTTCCCCAGTCTGGATTCAAGAGCTTCTGCTCCGTTCAAAACCAGTACCAACTTCAAACCAGGTTCACCAAAGATACAACACACAGAAAGCCTTTTCAGGTCAAACACACTTTTCTGTAGTGGGAAATTACTTAGGAGATACAACAGTTTTTTGAGACAACATTTTTTAATTACAATTATTTTTGACTACCTGTTGGAGATCGCTGATTGATTGTTTGTCTGAAGGAAAAAACCCTGCAATCTGAATGAGTAATTTAATTAGCTTACTATAATCCTAGTTAAAGCAAGGCAAAGAAAATCTTGCCTGTCTAAAAGACATGCACCTACTATTTGACATTCATTTATCTCTATACATATAACTAGAATTTGCTACTTTCAAACCTTCTTTTATTTCCTGTGTTTAAATAAATGCTTAATATCACAAAAATTAATTTTTATAAAATCTATTAAGTCCAGCAGGCATCTCATAGTTTGACACAACAAAGATTAGTATAATTATGCTGATCCCTCAGATTTTATGAAGGGAACAGATTGATGATACTCCATATATTGCACTAATATGACTAATGTCTCTCGAAATGTATGAATTTCAGACAGTTTTTCAGTATGTTATGCATTCACAAACAGAAACCAAGGCCTATGTCCTTAACCTAAGTCACTATTCCTGACAGAATGCTTCTTTGAAAGCATGAAATATTGAAAGAAGAGCTAAATGGTGCTTTGCTAAGCAACACTAATTTCTACTTTTTAATCTGCTTTATCATCGTGTCAAATGGTTTCCTCAATGCTTTAGAAACAACCAAATATGCACAGTCTTGCAAATGAACTTTGGAAAAGCACAAACACAAGAGGTATAGACACAGATTCCACACCTCATTATGAAACAAGCTGACAAATAGGCAGATAAGACAGAGGAGACAATGAAGTTCAGAAAATAATGCAAGTAAGGTATTTTTTTAGTATTAATTAGCATTTTGTATGGACTGATAGCTAACAACATGGAATAACAGAAAAGACGGAGAGGAGATTGTTGCAGAATAGGAGCTGTCCTGCAAATCTGAAACACTGGTAAGAAGTAAGTATTAAAGCTACTGCCCTACAAATTACATCAAGTATGTCCTTAGTATTGGAGGTAGCAAAAGTGGACAAATAACACAGCTGAGTGAAAAGGAAGATATTTGGTAGCTATCATATAGTGAGAAATCCAAATTTTTTCACATTACATTAGAGCTCCAAGGAGGTCCCAAAACAGTAGGGCGCTTAGACCTTGGAAATGCGCCGGCTTTTGAAAACAGGAAGTTTCTTGATGTCAAGCATCAGGTTTTCAGCTACATTCTCAATCCAGATGACTCACAATAGAGAGACTCTCCATGTAATGGCTGTAATGAACTTGTTATACTGGATTCTCAGTACTATAAAACAGAGGTGGGAAAATCTGAAACTGTTCCCTTGGTAATGTATTCAGCATGGCATGGTAATTCAGAAAACTTATATAGGATACTACATCTCTCTTGTACCAAGGCTCATACTGGATTCAGATGACCCAGTTAAACCCAGCAAAATGGTTAAGAAAGAAGCAGGTCATACACACATACCTAGATAAATTGCTAGTCACAATGCTGTCTGGATATAAAACACTGACTCTGACATGAGGCTCCTGTTGCCACTTGACTTGGATTTAAAGCCATTTAAGAATGCAATTCACTACAGTACTGGCGCTGCACCCTTGGCACTGGTGGAACTGCTCAAGCGATTTCACTGTGCAATGCACACTAAGTAGAGGTTCTGAAATGCTGTATCCTCTTCACAGGGCTCCAGCAAATCCAGTGAGCTAAATGTTGTTTATTTGCAATTGGATTATTTCAAACAAGTGGAATAACAGTTGTACTGACACCTTGGAACTGATTACCCACACAAAAGATTAATGCAAAGACACAGAACATTTAAAATGGACAGCAAGCCATTTCATGAACTGGTTTGTGAATGCTATGTTCCAGACACTGAATGGGTTTGGTATAAAATATCAACGAACCTAAGAAATGAATATATTTGCCTGGTGTCCCTTTTGAGTGATTAGAGATGCTATTCTCTTTTATACTCTCAGAATCTGTTACAAGAGGATGTGAACGATCACAGTAGATATTATTCTCCGAGAGATTCTGAATCTCAGTTCAGAAATTTCCCATACGATCCTATATGTAAAAGCATTTAAAGAAGAAACAATGTTTGTTCAGATTAAACTAAGCACACCACACAATTTACCATCTTTACAACACTACTGCAACCCAGCAGAAACATGGATCTTGAAACTTTTGACAATAAACGGCAGTTCTAACCCTGATACATGAAAGCAATGACATAAAATACAAGGGCAATTTTTCAACACAAAAGTGAAATTTCTTCAGCTATTTGATTTGATGAACAGACAATTCAAAATACTTTTACCATGAACACTGTGATTGCATGAACACTGTGAACATCCAATATCTAGTTTTTAAATGTTAGCCTATTCTGAAATAATTCTTAGATTTTAAATTCCTGAAAGACTTCTCAATTTCTTCAGCTAATGTCCCTATTATGGTTACTAACAAGAACAAGACCAGGAGGTCAGCAATATTAACATATTCAAGACTCTAAAGCTAACTATTCTAATACTATATCTTAAATAGGTAAGCCATGTAACTTGTCACTAAAATTCAAGTTTAAATATTTATGAGAGAGAAATTAATATGCAAACACTTTATATACATGTAATTAAGAATGAGGTTAAGCTTCATGTGCAAAAAAATTTCACCCAATGCTCATTTTGTAAACTATGACTGTACCCCTTCTCAACCTTGAGGGTAGATCCTGTACTGGCAGAACTTGTCATTACAGAGCACTCCAATACATACAGAACAACCCAACCTGAGCAAAGTTGTGGACAAGTCTGGGTCTGCGGCATTGTAAGTTTCCAAAGGCACAGTGTAAAAACGGCATGATCTGAAAACTAGACAGTGAATTTTATTTCCTGCAATATATTTTTGCAATTATTTTACCCCAATAACGAACTGTTAATTTAAAGCCATAAGAGCATTAAGATGGCACATGTTCAGCACTGTGTATGAACAGTGCATAAAGTTTATAAACATAGAGTAGTAAAAGTCTTCAAAAATGTATTTATTTCTCAATTTTGTAAAACCTTACACACAAGTACCTACGTCATACCACTGAAATTCAAGTAAGAGTCCCCTCTTTTCTTGTTCTCGTACAATAAAGTGACTAGATGTGAGCAGAGGTTTTTATCTAAATTTTTAACCGGAAAGTTTAATTTGTGGAATGAGATACTGTACTTAGGATACTTCTAAATACAGAATTTGATTTTTCTGTGGATATTCTTATACGAGTTTAATTTCAACCTTCTCCAAAAAATCAGGAAAAATGGAAGGAAATTGGGAAATAAAATCTGGCATATTAAAAAAGAACTGAAGAAAAGCTAATTCCAAAAATGCACCTGGAAAAAAAATAGTTCTGCCTTGTACTCTTAGTTTAGAGAATAGCAAGAAAGCTGACGTTCATACAAACTTTTAGGGTATCTTCTGCAATATTTCTCCCCAACTATGCCTCTTCAAAATTATATATGTCATCTAGACTATAACACTGCTTAGGTATCCACAAAAACTCATGATCACAACATCACTTAGGTAAACTGGAAAAGACATGCAAAGGATCCAATTAAGTTTATTAAATATTTTGAATTGAATAATTACAGCAGCAGAAATAAGGGGACATCAGTATCACCACCACCAAAAAAAAAAAAAAAAAAAAAGGGAGTCTGCAGCATCCCAACATAGCAGGTACAACTACTGGGCAACACTGTTGTTAGTATCCACTGGCTAAGGGTCCTAGAGCTTGGGCTGGGGTTGACTCTAAGGACGTAGTAATGTAACCCAATACCAAGTACCTCCTCATGTTCCTTGTTCAAAAGGAGACAAAGTATTGCCTTCAAAGGCAATACTCTGCAGCAGCTGGTAGGTGCTGTTGTCAAAGAAAATATTACATTCTGATGCTATTTCAGATGCTTGTTTCTTTCTCCAGTGCCTTTTTCCTTGTGATTAGCAGCTATGCATGTTTTAAAAACATGGATTGCTTACTGCTTTATCCTTCGCCTGGTGCATTCCACCTGATAGAGCAGAACTGCAGGAAGGGATGTACCCTGTGTAAACATTATTTAATTGCAGAAAACAGTAATCTATTCATAAATTAACGTTGGTCGACATCATGAGATGAAAGTTGGATGCAGTTATTGTTTTGTTTAGCAGCATAATTGATTTTGTTGCTGTACTTAGATGTTAACATCAAAGTAGATTTTTTTTTCCAGCGCCATTGGGAATCATAATACAAGATATTGAGACTTTCCTAAGAAGTTCTGTAAGTGCTCATCAGTAGGAGTCAAGAACCTTCAGAACTTCATAGAATCAAGTAACATGTACCTTTTATTCTTGCTTCATTAAAAGAAATATATCACATATGCAGAAACACAACAAACCCAAAGGAAGAAGCATCTATCTGTCTTGAAAGCTATAAAAATCATAAACCATATTATTTGCATATAATTACACTATCAGATTTTAAATAATACTAAATTCAAACTCTGAAAGTGTACTGAAATTTAACTACCCTAAACAACGTAAAATCCAGTTGTAATTGACATATTTTGCTTAGGTGTAAGTATGAGCATAAGCATGCTTTAAGAAAGATTTGCTTCAATATTTCTCCCCAAAATACTAAGAACTATTCAGTTTGTTATCAATAGCAGTTAATTTTTTCACAGTCATATTTGCATAAGCATTAGTTTTAGGATCAACAAACATAACTCTACCTTTACAAACATTGATAACGTTAGAACAGCAAAACTGTTGCTTGCATAAATGACATACCACTTCATCTTCAAATCCTCCAGCTAATACAAGTGAATAAGCTCCATCATTACTGCGTCCATGGATTCCACCCACATGTGGTCTGTGAACACCTGCTTCACTCACCTGGCAACAGAAAGAAGCCAGTTTCTAGCATTTTTTTCAAACAACCAGCCATCTACAATCACTTTTAACCATCAACTTTCTGCTTAAAATATTGTACAGTTGTGTCTGTGTGAATAGTTAATGTAAGACTACCATTAAAGGTGAGAATTCCACTTGTTTTTAAGTAAGAAAAGCCAAAAGTAAGGATACCCAAAAAACGGAAGGGACAATGTAGGACAGTGGTGATACTGGAAGATGACACTTTATTCTTCGGGAAAATTCTCCACAATTCTTTCCATAAGCAGTATTTAAGACTGTACTCACTGCAATACTCCACTTGCACAGTTTAGAACAATCCAAAGCAGATGGAGATCTGCCAGTTTGGTAGCATTTTACAATTTTTAACTAAGGAAGATCACAGTGACCTGCGTAAAGATCATTTTGTCAAGTACTATTAAGGTAACACACCATAAATGTGACCAGTGCAGAGGAATATTACCACACTGCCTACGGAAACAGAAGAAACCATTGCAACAATGTATAGATCATAAGCTAGTTCTCCAGCCAGGAAAACTGTCTAATGAATGTACAACTAAGCTGCAACCAGACCACCTGACAGCTGCAGCTGTACCATAAACTGTCAACATCATTGAAGTCTGCTGGAACACTTCTCCTACAAAAATTTTTTTAATAATTTTTTTCAAACTACCAAATTATATTTAAAAAAACCCCAAACTTTTATGAATAAAAAAGAAGATACATTATCTATTTTCTCAGTATGTGATGCCAAAAGTACTATTGATAACATGAAGGTTCCCAGCAGAAAATCAATTAGGATCCTACCTTCCAATCTTCCTTCAGACCTTGACTTTGACTTTTTTTCTCATTCTGCCTCTCCCACTCCTGAATTCCTTTTCTCAACCTGAACTCCTTTTCCATGAAAGTTTACATTCTTCTGCTACAGTCTTACACTTTCATAATACATCAGAACAAAGCTCCAGCTGACCAAAAATGCTGTCTCTAACAACAGACAAGAGCTGTGCACAGTATGAAAACTATGCAAGGACACAATACTTCCTTGCACCATGTCTCAGCATCCATTCAACTGTCTGTTGCTCAGACTTCCTAAACTACTTAAAACTTTTGGATTCATAGTACCAAGAGAGAAGAGAGTTGACAGTAATACCACTTGCCATATGAACTAGTACTACTTTCGTTCATTTTGAAGTGGGCAGCTGATCTTTTTTTTTTGATGACCCCTTTCTGCATTACAAAAGCATGTATATTCATCCCTAATCCCTTTTTTCATATTGTGCGTCATTTTGTAGCCATTTATACAACACCACATTTTCAACATTCTTCCAGAATGAAAAGTCTTTCCAGTTGAATGAAACCCACTCCATTCCTTTAATCATCCTGGTTCTGGTTCATAATAATATATCTTATTTTCCTGACCCTTCCTTTCACAATAATTTAACACTTGATTTATTTTTTGATCACTTTTAGGTATTAAGAAGATGTATTTTCAAAACTAGCTATTAGAAGATCTCTTTCCTAAATAAGTAGCTGCTGAAAGCCCATTATAAACTATATAATTAGAACTGTTCCCTACTCCGTGTTTACTATCCACAACAACTTAGCGCTCTCACCTAACTTTATCAGCTATTTGCCCATTTTTCCAGACCATTTATGAGCATGCTGAATAAAAAGGGCCCACAATTGTGCTCATCTTTCCTGCAGTATCAAACATTCTTTCATTCATTCCTCCCTCCCTTCTTTCATTTCCAGGTTTTATCACTTAAATTTAGGGTTTTGGTAGGTGATTCACCCCAAAGATGAACTCTGGTAAGTAACTCATGCCAAAGATGCTCTTCAGATGCTCTGTCCAGAAGCAATACTTAGTCAATTTCCTTCTAGGGAAAAGAGAGTTTGTGTCATAAAAAACTATGCAAATCAGAAATAAAGAAACTACAGTCTCTAAATTCTCACAGATTTGCTGAGACAAACTCATTTCTCATACAAAAGACTAGTCATATGAGAAACAAAAATATAATTTAACTTTCTACGTAGAAAACATTTCAATCTTTAAAAAAAACCAAAGATGAAGTATTTCATTTGTACCCAAAATTAAATAATTATGTAGAAATGGTAATTGCTTGTTGATATCTAGTCCACACACATTATATATAAAAATTGGCGTTCTCAGCTTAATTTTCTGACAAAAGGAGTGCTCTAATTATGTTTCTTTTTTCTACCGGCATTGGAAATATTTGAAAACTTCTAGCTTTTGTGTTACGAATGGAATTCCTAGCAAAAGGTGAACTAATAATTTCAATTATTGTTGAAGCAGTGAACAAAAAGCTTGATTTTGAGATTTTAAGTTTGCATAACTGATTTTAGAAGCTTCTCTTACTTATGAGACTTTACTTAATCTGGAAGCCAACAAAAAGATAACTATTTTAATTCCCTTCACAAAAACATTCTTCAAACACAGGAGAGATCAACAAAATATCCCAAAGAATGAAAACTGGATTTTCCTCTTAAGCAAGTCATTTTGTATAAAATAGTATGGTATGATGAACAGCATAAGTTTACATTACAAACTTAATTTGCTTCATCTAAGGCTTGTATTGATGGTAGCGATGACAATGGACACCAATTTGAGAAAGGATCAGAAGAACTAGTTTAGGTTTCAGCACTGGTTTAGGTTTCAACTGCTTCACTGTGATTTCTACAAAGGTAAGAAAATGAAAACTGTTGCTAAGGGGATAATGTCTGTTGCTAACCATATCAGCCGTAAAACTTGCATGGCCTTCCAAATCCAGAATTCTTCACACAGTACTGGAAGACACCACCGTCAGAGGAAAACTGCCTGCTAAGTGTTCGCTGCTACCAATTGAATAATAAAACATCTGTTTTCCACTCATGAGAAAGGAGGTGATGAAAAGTTCAGAAAACAAATCAGAAGAGGCTTTTGATTCTTGGCTAACCCTTCCTCAAGCAGTTAAAAAAATCCTGTTTCTATTCTTCCAAATATGATGGACAACATTCAATTACAATCCTTTACACATGCAAGAGACAAAGAACTAACTGATTTCGTAAAGAGGTATGTATTTCCTTGACTAAAAATAACAATAAAAAAACCAAAGATAAACCAAAAATCAGTGCTATCAGATAAGGCTGGGGGAAAAGGAAGCACGTTTACAGTTTGCTGGACACTTCAAAGCCACAAAAAATCAGTACTGGCACAAAATTAAGCTGTCCCATCCTCCCTGCTTTGTTTTTTCCTGCCCCTCTGAGTATTGGCACTGTGCTTATATAAACAAAATGTGAAAGGGACTGAGAAAATTAGCTCTCCTCCTACCCCAGATGGGATTATTTTTCTGCCAATTTCTTTACCAATCTAGTTTATCATAAAGCCTAAGAAATACTTGCAACAGAAAATGAGACAGTGCAAGAAACAACAAAGGCTGAATGGACAGCTAATTTCAGTTGCAGTGCAGGCTTACACTGGTTTAAGCTGTTCATCAGCCTAAAAGAAGATTTGGACATCCATTACTATGACCAAAAAAACCCAACAGGGAGTCAATTTACAGTGATACTATCTAATGTTTTCAAAATCTACTGTCTACATCTCCTAAGTGGAATAATCAGTCCATGTGAAGTACATTTCAGAAAATACTTGACTCTATTCACTAAGTATCCCACTTAGAATTTTAACATGTGAAATTTCTTTATCCTAATGACAACAGACTTCTTACTAAGCTGTATTGTAAAATCAGTGTATTTCAACCTTAACTAATATCAGTATCACTTCCAATATTAGAATCATAATGTGTTTGCTTTATTTAGTCCTGGTAAAAATGGCAACTGTAAATTAAAATTATTTTAGTGGCCAACCCATTCATTATTACTCTTTCTTACTTCAACTACAGCCAATACTGAAACAACATACCTGAACTCTGAACTTCCAGGTTGTCCCAACAGGAACACCAGGTATAGGTCCATAATGATTTGAAGGAACAATAGTGCATTCCTTAGTGCGACCAACACAGGCCATGCCCTAAAAATATATCAGACAAAATGAATTAGTATTAAGATATTGAAGACTATTTGCAAATTCAATGCACAAATCAAGAAATCAGATCACTATAACAAATACATACTTTAAAATATGTTAACAATTGTTAAAAGGAATGTTAATTATGTAATATGTGTTTATGGGTTTGGGGGAGGGATCTGGGTTTTGTTTTGTTTTGTTTTTACCTCTAGTCACCTTAATTCTTCCACTGCTTTAACTGTCAGTAGATAGTGGGCAGGATTAAACATTGTATTATTGTCTGTGCAACCCAGTACTGAATTTTGTGTAGTGCATATATAAGTAGAATTATAGATGTAGCACATACATGAACAATCAGAGTAACAGCTATTTCTAAAATACACTCTACCTTGCCCCAGTCTCTCTGGCTTTCAGTACTGGCAGATGGCATCTTTGCTTTCTTTTTACTCTGTTTGAGCTTTTCTCCAGCCTTTACAACTTCATTAGAATCATTTTTGCAGGAAGGACAATACCTAAAAAAAGGTTTTAGTAAATTCTCAATTACTTCATAATAATGGCAATACATTTCTTGTAGCCAAAATAGTGTCAATTTGTTTATCTTGACTGAATATTTCAAGCTAGCAAACATATACCAGTCTTAAGCAGCTGAAGCCTATGGCTTAAAAAATGAACCCAACAGGAACAAATACTGTCAACTTTTAAAAAAGGGCATTTCAATATCTTTGAAGGTAGAGTGTTAGAGGCAAAACATTTAACTATTCTTTCTCACATGATATGTGAGAGGTCCCCATTTCTCCTGTATTCTCTCTTCATTCTGTTCTGTCTCATTTAGATCATGTAAAGAAGACGACAGCTGAGATTAGAGTACGCTGCCAATGAGTACTCGTGGTTTGTTTTTAGGTCCTGCCCACTCTACCCTTATTTTTTCTTCTAGTGCAATAAATTTCACTGCAGACTGCTGAATGTCAAACAAAGCCAAGGTATCATGTAATGTGTGTAGACACACACACACGCATACACTCACTCCACAACACTGAATCCACTTGGACAATAACGCTGACACTCATTCCAGCTAACACAAAGCCATCCTGGTAGGAAAGTAGGAGATACTAGTATGCAGTGACTACAGAGGGAGAGAAAGGATTATACTGGTACTTTTGCTGCTCCTAATAACATTTTTATCCCACTCCAGGAATACCAATGCAAAGGCAATTCTCCATGTTTCTGGCTCCCATGGGCCAGGTTTGGCCCATACGCACTAGTTAAGGAAGCCTGATATACACTAACATTGTTAGCCTACTTTAGATAACTACCACAAGTATTACTACTACTACTGTTTTGGATTTATTAAGTAACTTTTGTATGTGGATATGAATAGAAGAATTAATGATTAATGTCCACAGGAACAGATTTCACTATATCAATAAAGAGTGTAAAACTGTTAAGACAATGAAACTATGTAGATAAAGAGAAATTAAAAATAATACGAGATGCTGAAATTGTCTAACATTAAGACTTTGAATGATATTATAATTGTTTAAAAAAAGAGTATGCAATGACCAGTTAAAAAAAGGAACATGACATAATGCAAATTCACAAGGTGAATTAACCTTGGCATTCCCTGTTTGTTGAACAGGGTAACCATATTACCTTAATATTTTTTAAGCTGAGTTTTGTCTGGATTATTAAATACTGTTTTGCATATAGAGTGGCTTAATCTCTGCAAGAGAAATCCTTTTATCATCCTTTCTCTAACTGTAGGTTTAGCCCCTGTAGAGAGTTTGCCAAATTTTACACTACAAAAATACTGAACGGAATTTTTTCCACTTCTAAAACAAACAAAATCTGTCAAGAAGTTAAGGATCAGACAGCCATGACTCTTTGCTAGCTTGCAAGAAGGAAGAACACAGACCTCCTCTTTGGTAGGAGACACTGCTTTGCCCAGTGTAACTACACTCCTTCTACATATGATCAAGCATTAAGACTGCACAGGGCTGGCATCACTAAAGTATCCCAAAATTAACTGTCAGAAGCCAGCTCTGTAACAGTACCTCTCCCACCCAGTGACTTTATCCACAGATGCAGCTATCTACTTACATGAATAAATCTTTAAGCCTCCTTTTGTTACACAGCAAACAAAAACAAGTTAAGAAGCTTAACAGCCATTTTCCAAGACATTTTAATTATATGAATTAAATTTCCACTACTTGTGGAAATTCGTAATTTTTTGGCCAGAAACGTAAGTGGAAGGGTCTAAAAGTGCACTTAACATATGAGCTGAGACTCTAAAAAACTATGTTCTTTGTCAATTTAATTCTTGTGTGGTTATCCACAGAGCACTGAATCTTCTGTATAGAGGAAAACAGTCCTGGGGAACTATGCAGTGCAGTTATCATGATATTATTGGAAGAGGGTAGGGAGATCAGAGCAGTAATGGATACACTTTGCAAAAACTTCTATTCTTCAAATTTTCCCTGTAGCTCTCTGAAATAGAAGTGGCATAACTCATAAGAATGTTTCGTAAGAAGCTTTTGAAAAATAATGGGTGCCAGTGAAGACTAAAACACTTATATCTATTCTAAAAAATCATTTGAAGCACCCAGCAGGCCAAGATAATTTTAGCACAGTACCTAAACCAAAGAGACACTGATGGCTGGTGAGATTTCAGTATCAGTATCTTGACCTGCCCATCAAACCTACGTATTTGAGGGTGTAGAAGAAACCAGAGAGAATAAATTGTTTTCAGGGTAGAACAAAGGATTTGGGGGTTTTCTTGGAGGGGGTCACATATATTTACTTTATCAGAAAATCTCCTGTGACTAGTACTGGAAAACAGATGGACTTTACTGTTGCTGGAGTACTGGATTAGAGCTAGTTCTGAGAGTAAGGGGCAACTGAAGAATGGATGGGCCAAACAGACGTGTACTTCCAGACAGATGGTCTCACTGAATATATTGAATGAAGTCAAAAAAGAACTTGTCAGCTGCTATATCCAAAGGTCAGGTGTAATCAGGTAAGAATACTGCTTAGGGACTGCAGTCAGTAAGAAACCAGTTGTGAGCTGAGAATGGTTTCCAACACATGACATCAACTCACTTATGTGGACAAGTAGTAGGAAGCAAGAAGATGTCAATGCACAGAAGACCAGTCTGCCTTGACAGTAGAAAACCTGGGGATAGTTCAGACTAACATGCTGTGTAATAAACACTGCTGAATAAAGACTGTAATAATTTTACATATGCAATAAGTAGAAGGCACAAATAATATTCAAATAAATGCTATTTTTAGTTCCAATGACCATATATATTTCTAGTAGGTACTGAAAATATTTTTGGATAGTGTTTCAAGCCAGCAGTTCCTTCAAAAACAGTGAATACAAGTCTTCCCAGTGCAGAAGTTTAATGAAAAAAAGATCAACTTCCAACAACAGTATCCCTGTGGCCAAATGTACACACTGAGAAATACCTATCAATGTTCACATCTCAATCACTAAATCACACATTGGCATAAACACAGAAGGAGTTCAAAAGAAACACAATGTCCGAGAAAATACGCAGACCATTAGGCACTGACCAATAAACAAACCTACTATGGAATCCACTATGATACAGGAGATTAAGTTATTTATTTCCAGAGAATGTTAAAACTTCCAAAGCACTTACACAGATTTCAAGTAAAATTTAATCCCAAAGAGATTCCATAAAATGTATCCATAGACATCTTAGACATTTACTGATGTCTATGTAATGGAAAACTTTATTAGAATAAAGTTCTATTTATTATTCATTTATAAAGGATTAGCATCTCATGTAAATCACAGGCAGGCGACAAATACACTGTAAATTGCAGATAACTAATAAAGACAAAAAATGGTACAGAGCCCAAGATAATTTAATGGGCTGCTACTAGGTCCATGCAGATTCACTTCAAAAGACAATTATCTTGATTTAACAATGCCAGTTAGCTTGGTTTTCCTGCTGGCAGAACCAGGGACAGCAGAAATGAAGAGTAGTAACAAGGTGGTGGTCCTCCCACAGCAGAAGAAATAAATGGAGTAGAGGCAATGAGAAGGCACAGGAAGGGCACAGGGGCAGCAACATAGAGGACGAAGTGAAAGAAAAGGGTGAGCATAAAAGAACTGTTCAAGCTTCACTGCTTGAACAAAATTAAAAGGCTGTGGAACAACCACTGTTGATAAACACAACTAGATCAGATAATCTCACAGAAGATCATAATGATCATAATGAATAAAGTTAACATACCAGTTTTGAAACTCCATAATGGTCATTAAAGCTTACTATCCCTTGTGAATGATTTAAAAGAATTACCTTGACAGAAAACATAAGGCTTATATTAAGTAGATGGATGAAAAACACAGCAGAATTAAAAAAAAATCTTCAGTACTCTCTCTCGCAACAAAAAGATACCATGTATAGAATGGCAAGATAGATAAGTAAATCATCCTTGTATATTTACCAGTCCTCATCTTCTGGTATCTTGCTTAAGGGAGGGTTCAGGCAGTATATATGATAAGCCATATTACATTCATCACACAGGAGTTGCATGTGAGCATCCTGTTTTCCACCACACAAATAACACGAACAAAAACGGCACTCCTTATCTGGATCAGCCCTACAGTGCTTGCATTCAGGGCCACTTTTTCCTGTCAAAAACAAAGAAAAAGTCAAATGCAATGTATCTGAGAAAAGTGCATTACTGTATCTACAGGAAAAAATATTTCTGCACATGAACACTGCCCTCTTGAAAATTCTTTTTTTCTTACAATGAGATATTTGACTAGGCTAATGGGATTTCTTCTGCTGTATAAACAAGCAGTAAAGAAAATGACTAATCAGAAGCTTCTCTTATTTCCTCCCCTCCCGCTCCCAACATGCCACTTGCACACTCTCCCTACAGATGGAGCCTTGCACATTCTCTAGTTGGAGAGTCATGAAGGAATTCCAATTAGGTAACTAGTAACAGTCAAATGAAGATGAAACTACAATTTGGAACAGCTCTCTTCCCCTTAAGTTAAATTTACAGTTCGATAGAAGAATTAGTAGTCTGAGACCACAGGCAACCCCAAATCAGTTTGTTTTACACACAAACACTAACTTTCTGTTTAAGCTCACTTGTAAATTTGGTCCCACGAACCTCATTGTGAAACAAAACCATTGGCATTGGTTACTCAATCAGGGAAAAAACGCTTTTATAAAAGAGAAAAACATTTAGTAGCCTGAACTGGATATGAAAGAGGAGAGGGAAGAAACACTGAATACTTGTTGCAAGAATTAACACTTACAGGAGAAATGTCTGAAATAAGTACAAGGTCCAGAGAAATGAGACCTCAGAAAATAACTTGATCACAGCCCAAAGAATTCCAACATTAAAAGAAAAAAATTTCATTTATATGTTCCATGAAAAAGTCATCTAGAAATGCTATGGAAGCAAATTTGAACTTAAACTAGTTTAATACAATAATTGAGTACTTCCAAACTTCCCTAGATACAGTATTTTATCTCAAAGAAGTAACTGACTTTGAATCAGAAGACAAGGAAAACTGGAAAGACTATTTGCAAGTTTGGAGTTGGAATTAGGAAGATGGAGAATTTAAACACCTGGGATAATAGAGAGAACGTTTTTCTTAATGTTTAGAATGGGCCAGAAAATGTTCTTTTGAGTACCATAATAACCAAAATAACCCCAGGTTATAGATGTTCAGAAACTGAAACAACTGGAATACCAACACTTGGGATAAATTTTCTTGTAAATCCATAGGCAAACTATCTGAGGAACTTCTGAACTGCTTGACAATGTCCATGAAAAAGGGCAACTGGCCTAGAAGGACAGTGTGATAAGGACAGACAAATTTATTCCTGTCATAATCTTTGCCAAAAATACTCAAAAGTCTTTAGGCATACAAAAAAATAACACTTTCATTCTCTGGGACAAAACCTTACTGAGTATGTCCATGATGTCACAAGCAAGTTCATTAATAAGGAATTTGAAAAGCAGCCCTGCTACAGAAATGAAAACAAACAAATCCCCCGCAAAACCCCTGTAGAGCCCTTCAGAGGCAGCATCAACTTCAGATTCTTCCACAGGTGCTAAGCAGACAGAATATTAGACAAAAAAAGAAGGGCACAAGCAACAAATTGTAATATTTAAGAAAACACTGTCTGTTCCCATGAAAGATTTAACCCTAAGGAAAACACAGAATTATTTCCATACTAAAGGACTGCTGCCTTTTGATACATTTTTGGGGGAGACTAGAATTTGTCAAACCCCAAACATGAAGAACTACCCCAAGTTTCAGTGACTAGCATAAGAGAACAATATTCAAGGACAAGCTTCCATCTTCTTAGCTTTATTTTTCATTTTTCTTCACCATGAGTAATTTCTAAGTTGCTGCCTTCAGAAGCTGTATAGCTTACCAGTTCCTTCTAAGTTAGTTTCCTTGAATAACACAAGCAATCAAAGTAAATATTTCTTTTATAAGTTGATTCTTGAGTAGAAAGATGAGGTGGATCCCTGACGTATCCAGAGGAGTTCTAGATACTTACACATTTTTCCAAGTGTAATGAGAAGGAAAGGAATGACTAAGGTTTTGCAGAAATCTCCCCATCCCCCCGTTCCTTCTGAGGAAAAATTTGTCCTCCCAACTGAATAGACTTTAAAGAAAATTTGATCCACACGGATCAGTGTAAAATCTCTGTGGAGAGAAACTCCAGACTGAAACTATTATAAGAAAAAGGGATTAGAATGCCAAGTATTGTGCTATATCTGCAGTCTTTCTGGAGGACCTTGAAGAATACTTTTATGTTCAGAGGTGGAACAACTAGACTTAGAGAAGGAAGAGCATGGAGTTCTGAGTAACAAAGAAGAGTCAGGGGCTGCTGATGTATTAGGAACCAACAGGGAAACACCTGTAAAATGCCTCAAAGGAATTAGGGCTTTTTGCTCTAAAAAGGTGACACGGTCAATAGCCCAACTGAAATGTCTCTACATCAATGCATGTAGCATGGGCAACAAGGAGAACGAGCTGGAAGCGACCGCACAGCTGGAAACCTATGATCTAATCACTATCGCTGAAACCTTGTGGGACAAGTCACATGAGTGGAGAGCTGCAGTCGATGGCTACGAACTGTTCAGGCAGCACAGGCAAGGAAGGAGGGGTGGAGGGGTTGCCCTCTATGGACTGATAGCACAAAGCTGCCTTTGAAAAACAGCATTAACAGGTTGAGAGCTTGTGGGTGAAAAATAGCGGCCAAGCCAACAAAGGAAACCTCATGGTTGGAGTCTACTACCAGCCACCCAACCTAGGCAAGTCTGTTGATGAAGTGTTCTTACTTCAACTGCAGGAAGCATCACACTCGCAGGCTCTGATCCAGCTGGGGGACTACAGTCACCCTGACATCTGCTGGAAAAGCAGCACAGCAAGCTGTAGGCAGTCCAGGAGACTCTTGGAGTCCATCGAGGGTAATTTCTTAATCCAGGTGACAGACAGCCCAACCAAACGAGAAGCAGTACTGGACCTGTTGCTTACCAACACAGAATAACTGATTACAGAGGTCAAGATCAGCGGCAGTTTGAACCGCAGTGATCATGCCCCAGTGGAATTCACAATCTTGAGGGGTACAGGCCAGGTGAAGAGTAAATTCAAGACCTTGAATTTTAGGAGAATGAACTTTCAGTTGTTTAGGGAATTACAGAATGGGAGCTCCCCCTGGAAACTGCTCCCAGGGATAAAGGAGCAGAACAGAGCTGGCAGACCTTTAAGGACATTTTTCTTAGAGCACAAGAGCTCTCAATTCCCATGTGTAAGCAATCAGGCAAGGAGCGCAGGAGACCAGCATGGCTGAGTAAGGATCTCCTGGTCAAATTAAAGCATAAGAAAGAAATGCACAGGCAGGGGAACCAGGCACACGTATCCTGGGAACAATATACGGATGCTGCCCAGTTGTGTAGGGATGGGATCAGGAAAGCTAAGGCACAGTTGGAGCTGGATTTGGCAAGGGATGCAAAGAACAATAAGAATGGCTTCTTGTCCCGGTTTCGGCAGGGATTGAGTTACTTTTCTTTCTGACAGCTGGTGTAGTGCTGTGATTTGGATTTAGGATGAGAACAATGTTGATAACACACTGATGGTTTTAGTTGTTGCCAAGCAGTCAAGGACTTCTTGGCTTCTCATACTGCCCTGCCAAAGAGAAGGCAGGGGGCATCCAAGAAGCTGGGAGGGGGCACAGCCAGGGTAGCTGACCCAACCCGACCAAAGGGATATTCTATATCATACATCATCATGTTCCATTTCTAACTGGGCAGCTGGGGGTCTTGCGCAGCATCAACTTCGGAGTGATGGCGTTTGTCTTCCAAAGTAAGCATTACGTGTGATGGATCCCTGCTTTCCTGGAGATGGCTGAACACCTGCCTGCCCGTGGGAAGCACTGAAGGAACTCCTTGTCTTGTTTTGCTTGCACATGTGGGCTGGGAGGCTGGGCAGCTGGGGGCCTTGTGTAGCATTGACCACAAGTGATAAGAAATTGTGCTGTTCATCACTTGTTTTGTTTTTATTATAATTATTTTCCTTTTGGTGTTTATCCTATTAAATTGTTTTTATCTCAATCCATGAGTTTTCTCATTTTCACCCTTCTCATTCTCTCCCCTGTTCCAGTGGTGGGGAAGGTAGTGAGCGAGCTGCTGCATGGTGCTTAACTGCCAGCCAGGGCTAAACCATGACACTTCTACAGGTATGTTGATCAGAGAAGGAAGATTAAAGAAAATGTACCCACTCCCTCATCCCCTCTTTGCCCCATAAATGAGACAGAAGAACTAGGGACAACCAACATGAAGGCTGAGGTACGCAGCAATTTTTTGCCTGTTTTCACTGGTAATGTCTCTTCCTACATCTCTCAAGTTCCTGAACTTCAAGGCAGGGACTGACAGAATTAAGTCTCTCCCACTGTAAGAGAAGATCAGGTGGATCATTTGAGGAACCTGAACATACACAAGTCCATGGGATTCAGTGAGATGCATCCAAGGGTGCTGAGGGAATTGGCTGATGTAGTTGGCAAGCCACTCTCCACCATATCTGAAAAGTCATGGCAGTCAGGGAAAGTCCCCAGTGACTGGAGGAAATATTGCACCTCTTTTTAAAACAGGGTAAAGGAAGACCCTGGGAACTACAGACCAGTCAGCCTCACATCAGTGCCCAGTGAGATCACAGAACGGAGACTCTTGGAAGAGATGTAAAAGCATATGGAAGAGAGGGAAGTGATGAAAGACAGCCAGCATGGCTTCACCAAGGACAAATCATGCCTGACTGATCTAGTGGCCCTCTACAATGGACTGACTGCATCAGTGGACAAGGAAAGAACTACGGACATCATTTACCTGGACTTCTGTAAGGCCTTTGATTTGGCCGCTCACAACATTCTTGCTGCTAAATTGGAGAGATACGGGGTTGATGGATGAATATAAGATGGATAAGGACTTGGTTGGACAGCTGCATCCATAGAGTGGATGGTCCACATCCAGTGGCTCGATATCCACATGGAAACCAGTAACAAGCAGTGTCCCACAAGGGTCCATTCTGGAACCAAAACTATTTAATATCTTCATAAATGACAGATAGTCGGATTGAGTGCACCCTCAGAAAGTTTGTGGATGTCGAAGCTGAGTAGTGCAGTTGATACACCAGCGGGAAGGGATGTCATCCAGAGAGACCTTAACAGGCTTGAGAGGTAGGCCCATGTGAACCTCATTAAGTTCAACAAGGCCAAGTGCAAGGTCCTGCACAGGACAATCCCCAATATCAATACAGGTTGGGGAAGAATGGATTGAGAGCAGCCTTGTGGAGATGGATTTGGCAGGTCAGAAAGCCAATCGTACCCTGGGCTGTATAAAACAAAGCATGACCAGCAAGTCAAGGGAGATGATTCTGCCCTTCTACTTCACTCTCATGAGACCCCACCTGGAGTAATGCATCCAACTCTGGGGTCCCCAGTACAAGACAGACATGGACTTGTTAGAGCAAGTCCAGAGAAAGGCCACAAAAATGATCAGAGGGCTGGAATACCTCTCCTATGAGGAAAGGCTGACAGAGTTGGGATTGTTCAGCCTGGAGAAAAGAAGGCTCCGGGGACACCTTATTGTGGCCTTCCAATATATAAAGGGAGCTTATAAGACAGACAGGGAAAGACGTTTTACCAAGGCTTGTAGTGACAGGACAAGGGGTAATGGTTTTAAACTAAAAGAAGGTAGATTCAGACTACATAGAAGGAAGACATTTTTTATGATGACGGTGAGGCACTGGAAAAGGTTGCCCAGAGAGGCTATGGATGCCCCATCCCTGGAAGTGTTCAAAGTCAGGTTGAATGGAGCTTTGAACAACGTGATTTAGTGAAAGATGCCCCTGCCCCTGCCAGGGGCTATTGGATAAGATGATCTTTAAAAGTCCATTCCAACTCAAATCATTCTATGATAAGAAGTGCTGTAACACTGCGGTTTGAATTTATTTTATTTTTTAAGAGAAAAAACTTAAAAGCTGAAGAACATAGAAGAATTACTGAAGAGGAAAATTTATCAGCTACAGATAGAAGGTCTAGTGATACATACTAGCTAGAAAACATGAGAGGCAAATGAGTAAGGCGACCAGCAGTGGTTATTTTACAAAGCCTCAAAGGCAAAGGTTAGATACACCTAAAAAGAAAGCAAAAATTTCTCAGTGTACTCCTTCTAACAAAGTCTAGCCTAGAAGATTTATCTGCATAATATCCAAATGGAAGTAATCTTCTAGTTTAAGACTTCTCTCCTGGGGTTCATTTGAAGAGAAAGGAAACATTGTAAGAGTGCTGAAGAACAAATCTGTGGATTTTTCAGCACAGCTAGGTAAAACTCACAGTCTAAGGTGTCAACACTAACTCAAGACAAACTGAAGAAATCCCAGGTAAATGGTATCCCCTTTGAAAAATTTTAAAAGTGATGACTGAGCACTCCCTAAAGAAACTCACTAGTCTACCTCATCCACTAAATCACTTGCAAAAAGAAACTACATATTTTTCTTTATCTCTTACCATCACAGGTTGTTTAGGCCTATATAATTTACTGTTTTCAGTTACAAAACCAGTTTCTTAGGTCAAAGGTTAGTAATAATATTTTTTTTAAAAAGATGAAAAAATCAAAAAGGTCTACATATTTCAGTTCAGTTAAACAATATCTGGAGTTTTCAAATTCAATATACAAACAAACTACGAATTGTCACTTTCATGACATGACTTTATCACATTTCTGCTTTAACCATGTCGTAAGTCAAATGCACTGATTATATCTGCACATTGGTCACATGAAGACAGGTCTGTTTACCCCTACCAACACTGTAGAGTTTAGCTGCATATATCATTTCGTATTCTGTTCTTTTGCAGGAAGAGTTCTCACATTCATAGCACAAATCTGGATTATGATGGAAGTAATATATGTTGGCATCTATGTCTTATTTCCATTTTTCATACAAATATTTGAAACGTATTTACAAGTATGTCACTTATTAGTTTTCTAATTTTCTAATATAATTTTCTACTAGGTTTAGCCCTACTCTTTTCCTGGGCTGCAAAATTTAGATTTCCATTAAATAATTTCAAATTAACTACCTTATTTTCAACTGTAACTGCCAAACATATATTGACGTACTTTTATCTAAAAACCCAACTAAAGTACAGTCATGCTCAAGCAATAACAATTTTCTGCAAAGGTAGCCAACATTGGAAATAATTTTCATCAGATAAACAAAGTAGGCATTCTATCTTTTGGAAAGGACATGGACAGTAGCTTAATACAGTCAGTGCATTTTCTGATTGTGCTTACAACAATCTCATAGAGTATTTCAGGCCAATTAATTCTTTGAATTTCTTCTGCCATTACTGCAACAAAAATCTGCAGCTTTTCACAGCATATAAGCTAAGGTAGCTGTGTATGTGTTTATAGATATATGTGTATATATTTTAAAATTTCAAATACAAAGTACAAATAGGGATGTAAGTACAGTCCAGAGGTAAAGGGTATACTGCTTACAGCAGACAGCTCAACTGATGTGCACTGTGCATAAGCGAACAAAGACAAGGCAGCTGACCAAAAAATCGGAATCACATGAACAGAAATTGAAAGGGCAGTGTGGTGAGAAAGTTGGCCTCAGGAAAAAGAGCAGTTCAAAACAAGAAATAAGGCAAAATTGCCAGATCAATTATGTTTTCAGTGTGACATTTTTAGAGACTATATTTCTGTGTTACTTTTATTTATGAAGGTTTGTAAACAATATCCTGAAATGAATAAAAATGGTACCAGGAACAAAATGAAACAAAACATTCAGAGGTGCAAATCTCTACACAGATGGTAATATGTAAGTAGTTTAAGAAGCAAAGAGGTTACAAATAAAGAAATAGCTGTCAAAGTAGGAGGGAAAGAGCTCTACGTGGAAAAGAGCTTGGCTGTGAAACAGTAAAGGTGGCAATCAGTGTAGGCAGTACAGAATGGTGAGGCCACGCCTTGAGAACTGAGTTCAGTTTTGGGCCCCTCACTACAAGAAGGACATTGAGGTGCTGGAGTGCATCCAAAGAAGGGCAACAAAGCTGGTGAAGGGTCTAGAGCACAAGTCTTATGAGGAGCGGTTGAGGGAACTGGGGTTGTTTAGCCTGGAGAAGAGGAGGCTGAGGGGAGACCTTCTCACTCTCTACAACTACCTGACAGGAGGTTGTAGCCAGGTGAGTGTTGGGCTCTTCTCCCAAGTGACAAGCGATAGGACAAGAGGAAATGGCCTCAAGTTGTGCCACAGGAGGTTTAGATTGGATATTAGGAAAAATTTCTTCACTGAAAGGGTTGTCAAGCATTGGAACAGGCTGCTCAGAGAGTGGTTGAGTCACCATCCCTGGAGGTATTTAGAAAACGTGTAGATGTGGTGTGTAGGGACATGGTTTAGTGGTTTGACTTGGCAGTGTTAGGTTAACATTTGGCCTTGATGATCTTAAAGGTCTTTTCCAACCAAAATGATTCTATGATAAATAAATACTCATGTCAGATCAAATGGTGCCACTGTAGACAAATTTGTATAGTCAGCAATATAGTAATCATTTCCTTAACACACGTAATTTTAAAAATTAATTCACTACACAGTAGCTACAGGGAAGAACTAAATGAACTGTAATAATTTTATATGACCTTTAAAAAGTTTCATAAACAATTAGACTTGCAAAATAAGTAGGTATGTAAATGCAAGGCAGTATCTCCTTCTCTGGAGATATTCAAAACCTGCCTGGATGCAACCCTGTGCAATGTGCTCTAGATGAACTTGCTTCAGCAAGGGAGTTGGACTAGATGATCTCCAGAGGTCTCTTCCAACCTCTCCCATTCTGTGATCTGTAGATTTTTAAATTTCTCATGCTACATTTTTTTTAAAATAAAAACATGTTTTAAGTTATTGCAAAAACTCTTTAAGGTGACCAAGAAAAAAAAAAAACCAGAATGGATAGGTTTTTTGAGTAATCTGAGGAAAGTAAATCACAAATAGTGAAAAATCAGTTGTTAGAAGTTCATTTAGAGAAATTCACATTTTTACTTTTAAGAATACCTGAGCAAATGGTATTTGTTCCTCTGAGAAACAGTGATTTTTTGGATGATGGCCAATAAACAGTAAGCAGACTAGTTCTTGTGCACTGAGAGCTACATACAGAGCTTCTGAAAAAATGCCTTAGAGTGAGGATTCTAATATATAATAATATCTAATACCTATTAGTAGAGATGCAGTCCAATGTATCAGTGTTGCTATCACAAACACTCATTACTCCAAACTTTAGTATATTTTTAAACTTCGAATAAAATGTCATACTACTTTTCAGATAAGCTGTCACTAACCCCCTTCTGTGGTTGTGGGGAGGATGATGAAGTATGGCACAGTTTTTTAGAAGATCATGCAGGGCCAAATAATAATCCAAATGTTAATTATGCCTTTTTTCATGGTACAAGCAGCTCTAGCACAAAGTTTCTTATCTTTTCTTTTAATTCGGATAGGGTTGAAGAAGTGCATAATTACAGACTGATTCTATCCTTGGCATTTATTAGTTTAAATGACATATCAATTGCAAAAGCCATTCGGTGACCTGGACACCTGTCTAGGAACTTAACTGAGACTATGAATTCATTCTGCACAGTTCATCTAAAACTTTATCAGCTGTTCCCCTAAGATCTCATCAGTTTCTGAATATGTCAACTAATATAGCCATCTTACAGTAAATACACTTTTAGAATAGAAATCTAGAAAGGATTCTATATTATTACCTTCCTGAACACACAAAACAATTATTATTATTACCTCTGTATGCTGACACTTCTATTTTTTTTTAAAAGAACATCATTCAATTTGTACTTCTAATCAAATAACTTAAAAAAGCCTACTTTTGAAATCTCCATCCCCAAATGTCAATGGATAGGCTCCTGGCTTTTCAATCTTGTACATTTCCTCTATAAAAAGGATTTTACAATCATTTATTGTGTCTTCTGGGCCTCTGAAAAACAAAAAGAATAAAAAATATATTCAACTTAGTTCCTCAGACCTAGATTCTGTATTTTATGAATCCTAAGCAATGAGATAAAGCTAACTAGCATCTTTTTTTCATTAGTGATAGGATATTTTATTTCAATTCACACATGAAATTCAGTCTAGTACTGTAACTTCTAAGAAAACCAAAACACATACTTAAAACTCACAGAAAGAAAAGACTACTCCATTACCCTCAGACAATCCAGCAGCTGAGTATGCCCTTATTGACAGCCATCCATCATTTTGTAATTCTGCTTCTAAAACCTCAAAATTTTTTTGACTGAACACAGCAGTCAGTCCAGATGAAATCATATCCTCTTGAATACAGCATATCCAACATTATTATTACAAAAGTATAGTGTCAGAAATGAACCAGAAAAATGACTTATAAGACACAGTAATAGACATTACTTGGAACCCACAGAGTAAGAAAAGCAATAGAAAGCTTCAAAAGCACTCCTGTGATTCTGAATGTTTTGGAAACCTAAAACCCATTACTGCAAAGACACGTACAATACTGAATTATATCCTGTGAGTAGTCCTGCTAATGTCAGGTTTCAGTGCAAAATCTCTTCACCATATCTCAGTGATGAGTAACAAACAATCCACAACACAAATGCTGAAAGACATCTAGAGAAGGATTAGGAAACATTAAATGTAGAGAAAAGGTTTTGACCTCCTATTATACTGTCTTTGTATTTACTAAAATTCTAATTAAAATGTAAATGTATCTAGGAAGAAAAGGCCATAAAAACACCAACATTTTTAAAACACTCCTTTTTCTTCCCTCCTCAGGAGGATATTGTGTATTGTGCCTTCTTCAACTGTCTGTTCTCTGATCATTTTAAAGTTACTACCTAAGCTATAACTAAGCACGAATTTTCAGCATAATCCATATTGGAAGTATTAATTACTGAACATAGTCTCACTGATTTCATTATATCACGTGTCGTTACTGATTTCAGAGTTTAGCAGTTTGACACAAGAGAAAGGAATTTACTAGCTGGAGAGTGTTATTTCTTGCAGGCTGAGCCCCAGCCATTAAAAAAAAAAAATCTGAAGGAGATTTGGGTTTGTTGAATTTCTTTCGTTTTCAAAAGTTAATCTAATTCTGTTGCACTGCTGCAGTCCCTGTTTTGGTTCTAGAAAAACACTTCAAAATCTGAAACTACACAAGCAACTAAATGAATACAGACCAGAAATACCATCGCTGGAATTATTAAGATTATAAAGTTTAACATTTTACCAAGACTGTGATGTTTGTAGTTAAAATGTCCAGTGAGTATCCTGCAACACAAGAAATAAAATAGATTTTCTTCTTTCCTACACAGACATCAGATGTGCTGGACAGAGTAGGAGCAGCACACAGTCAGTCTAATTCCAAGTTAGGAAAGCGTGAAGATTACACAGTTTTTTGAAGGCTTTATTATGAATGAAAAAAACAAACTATTGTATTGGTTACTGTTCAGTATTTGAAGGAGGTTGTGCAAGATTCTGCTAAGTAAAGTGGAAGTGCACTGCACCATTACAAGTGTCTCTTGAGAAGCAGGGCAATAATGAGAATGAACAAGTGTAAAGATAATGATTAAATATTGACACATTGGAGACTATTTTCCAGGTGAAGGCCATCAGTAACTGAAAATGGTATGTTTCTTTCAAATATTTAGAGTGTAGAAAGGCCTGAGAATAAGTCTGAATCAGGTGAACAAGTCTTCTAAGCCGTATTTGTAGGATATCTGTAAGAAACAATCACAGAAGTGACTTGAAAATCCTTTTGAAGAGTCAGTCAGGTGGCATATCCCTATAGAAAGGTCAAGGCTGCAAAACTAAATCAAACTGTAGACAGGTAAGGAAACAAGAAATTAGGTCCACATTAAATAAGAATAACCACAATAACAGAACACCTCCAGAAACACCAGGTTTCAATCTGGGATCCGTTGGTCCCCGCTCTACGTCTTTGTCTTCTCCTACCACTTCCATTGTGATGACTCCAGTTCTTGAAGTCTGCCACATGCTAAGGCAGAAAAAAAACTAAGCCAGGGAAAAAAAAATCACAGGCAACACAACACTTCTTGGTGGCCCTGAGCACTGCAGTGTTTAGGACCATGGAACTGGTGTTGAGAGGACTGACAATGTCTTGATTCACTGTAATTGTCTTCTAAGTGTATCAACAGTTGTTTACTTTGGCATCTGAATTTATTTTGACCCTTTTTCTTCCTTGAACTTTTTGGAAAGAAAACATTCCTCATTGTTGGTTATATACATAAACAGCAAATACTAGCAAATTTCAAAGATTTGGGATATTTCTATAGAACATACAAATGCAAACACATCCATCAGATAGAGAACAGATTGTTTTCGTGACCAGGAAAAGCACGTATTTAAGCTAATCTTCATTTGCACCCTAAAGGGCATTACTTAAAAGCAGTTGTGGCCATTGTGGGTAACACCCCTCAGATTTATTTAGGTTTCCATACAGTGCAGTGAACACAGGAAGTCTGATTTTCTGCACCTCAGGCTGGATGAGACCACATTGACCAACCACCCACACTGGAACGCTAGACACCAGCTTCTGTTACAACAAAGTATGCCTCTGACAACATAAGGATACAGAGATACTTCCCGTCTGTGAATACCTACAGCACTTAAATTCCTCCAGCTGTTACCATATCTGCAGCTCTACTTAAGGCACAATTTCCAGATTTGGTTTAAAGTGAACTACTTAACTAGAAAACTGTCCCTGAAACAGAAGATGACTCCCAAGAATGACTACACCTCTAAAAGGGCTGTGGGTGCCAGTACACCCCTGCAGGGAAAGTGAGAGTGGAAGCTTCTCTCTTTTGCAGTAGCATGCAAAGACACTTTGAATTATCTACAACACATACCGATTCATTCACAGTCATAAAAGCACTATACATTCAAATATAGAAAGGACAAATTGTAAACATACCCTGGTAGGAAAACCAAATGAACAAATATAGACCAAGTTCTCAAAGCATCAAGGTTTCACTGCTTATCTTCTGTAACTTGGAGAGTCTTAACTGCCCTATACTTTTTGTTGGTCCTAGATTACATAAAGATAAAACCAAAAGAAAACACATCTCCTGACACTCTTTAATGCTATAAATCTAGTTATGTTAAGACCTTCCTTACTTATACCACTGTTTGCCTGCCTATCCAGCTTGATTCCTCTAGGACTTATTTCTAACATAACTCGAAGTGGTGAATATATTTTAAAACCAAAATACAGAATCATGACTTCTTTCACCTAAGTAAGGCGAAATTTATATTCATATTAAAAAATACATGTATTAGTTTGTATATCTGTATGCTTACAAAGCAAAAGATAAAAAATAAACAAGTACACCTTAAAGCAGATCTATATGGAAAAATCAAAACAGTCATAGAAAATGAATAATATGTTGGATAATAGTAAGCATACAACATGTGCATTTACAGAAAATTTGAAGCATAATTTATTAAGTTATTTTATTAAGTTAAAATCTTGTCAAGAAACAATAGTGACAGTCTCAATGTCTCAGCTATCAACACGACTTTACTCGTGTCATGGAATACAGAGATAGCCCCAAATTCCAGTACATTTCAGACAAATTACAGCATATTTGCAGAGTGTATTTTTCCCCAATTTTTGCATCTTACAAATATTCAATGTGTATGTAGTCTAAATACACTATCCCTTTTATGAGGAAAATTGCATCTAGAAAAAACTTGCAACATTTCCTTCCCTCTCTCTACACTGTCTTCTTGTTTAGAGCTGGTTTACTTTGATTTACCCTCTTTTTTACTGCATTTGCTCCAGAAGTTTAGAAAGTAGTTGTTAAAAAAAAAAAAAAAAAAAGCTTTTCATCACATGTAATTCTCTGCATACAGTCTTTAGACAAAAAGGAAGGTTGCAAAACACCATAAATCTATACTCACAAATCTCTACAGATATTTGTATCACTGCTATCCATTACTTGGGAAACAAGCCAAGCCTGAGGTCAGTAGAATATTTATTAGGAGTATATTCCACTGGTGTCAATTTAAACTATTAAAAGGACTTTTAACTACAATGATTATCACATTGTTTTCTTGAAAGATACCATGAAAATATTTCTAAGCTGGTTCAATGATGTTAGTGTTCCAAAAGGCACCAAAGCAAAAAGTTTTTGTGAAGTATGCAGAAGCATGGATTTTTATCATCAGCTTTATTACAAAAAATAAAGTGAGATCTGCACAGACTAGAGAACTAGGTGGAGAGGAACCAAATTAAATTCGACAAGGGCAAATGTAGGATCCTGTACCTAGGGAGGAATAAGCCCAAGCACCAGCACAGGTTAGGGGCTGACCTGCTGGGAAGCAGCTCCACAGAGAAAGACCTGGGAGTCCTGGTGGACAACAAGCTCTCCATGAGCCAGCAATGTGCCCTCATGGCCAAGAAGGCCAATGGTATCCTGGGCTCCATTAAGAAGAGCATGGCCAGCAGGTCGAGGGAGGTTCTCCTCCCTGTCTACTCTGCCCTGGTGAGGCCACACCTGGAGTGCTGTGTCCAGTTCTGGGCTCCCCAGTTCAAGAAAGACAGGGGACACCTAGAGAGTCCACTGGAGTGCTACAAGGATGATTAGGGGCCTGGAGCATCTCTTGTATGAGGAAAGGCTGAGAGAGCTGGGTCTGTTTAGCCTGGAGAAGAGAAGACTGAGAGGGGATCTCATCAGTGGTTATAAATATCTAAAGGGTGGATGTCAAGAGGATGAGGCCAGACTCTTCTCAGTGGTGCCCAGTGACAGGACAAGGGGCAATGGGCACAAACTGGAACACAGGAAGTTCCATCTGAATAGGAGGAAAAACTCCTTCACTGTGAGGGTGACCGAGCACTGGAACAGGCTGCCCAGAGAGGTTGTGGAGTCTCCTGCTCTGGAGATATTCAAAACCTGCCTGGACACCACCCTGTGCAACCTGCTGCAGGTGATCCTGCTTTAGCAGGGTGGTCGGACCAGTTGATCTCCAGAGGTCCCTTCCAATCCCTATCATTCTGTAATTCTGTGAAATCATGTGTATATTTTGTCAACCTCAAAGTGCTGAAGTGCAACATAGTTTTTATATATTTAGTGAAAGAACTCCTCTGATTAATACTAGAAAACACAGAACTCTTAAAATAAAATAAAAAAATCAGTTGCATGGAGGTAACACTTGGTAAAAGCATGTTTTTCCTCTCATAGTACTGCTATCCTACTGACATAAGCCATACTGTTCCCATACCTAGATGGAACTGATAAAATACACGGAATTAATAATTTCTGTATCACATATTAGGCCATAGTAGACATTCCTTCTCTTTTGGGGGCCTCCTGTATTTTTTCTTTGGGATAAGGGCACTCAGAAAGTAACTTTCAGAATTAACTTTTTCCTAAAAGATAGGCAGTATTTGAACCAGAGAAAACAGTTTATTTTCTGCTATGAGCTACATAAGGAGCAAGCAAATACTTATCAAATAACTTTACAAAGCTGGTGTGTTCCAACAAATGCCACAGCTGCATATCCGGAACTACAGAGGAAGATCAACCACCATTGCAACAAATGATGGCTAATAACAAACAGCTAAGCCTTACCAAAGCTAAAAATCTCTGCTCAGCTAGTTGCTCTTAAAAGACTAATTCTTCTGCCACATTACACATACAATAACTTTACTAATGATTACGCTACAAATAATTTATCTTGAAAACTAGGGTTAACTAATAAATTTGCGGTTATATTATTCTCTCAAATATACACATGAAATAACACCTTTCCTCATTTCTTTACCTTACCATACCAAAAATTAGATTAAAAAAAACCCACTTGAGTTATACATTATGCCTACTAAATGGCACTGCATTTGTATTTCATAGGTACACTAAGTCCTTTAGAGAAATTAAATCCCAAAACAGAGCCAGACCCTTCAATACAATAGAATTCCTAATACAAGCTTTGCTTTTAGACAGTTTAGCCATAGCCAGACAGAAAACTTCAACTGAACCTTCTCATACCTGTATTTTTTCCCCCACATTTTTTTTTTTTTTTAAACCTGCAGGATGCCAAACACTCTACACATACATAGTCACAGCTGACTAGAAGTATGACAACCGAGCATTATCATGGATATTTCAAAGGTCACCTTTCCAGAAAATAAAACCTGCTGGATGATAATTACCGTGCTGTGAAAACTCTTATCAGTTCTTATAGTCTGAGAGATTCAGTTACAACTGCCAGATCTCTATCTGGAATTTTCTGGGTTTATCACTTTACCATATTGAAATTAGAAGAAAAATATTTCAAAACACACTAAGAGTCAAAATACAATGCCGAATAAAAACAGAAAAAAAAATTAGTATTAAAAAAATATACACAAAGGTTATATTCACACGACTAATTATAAGGAAAAGTATCTAATGGCAATCTGTCTTTAGGCCTCCTAAGAGCAAAACCTTACTCACACTAAGTCATGTCTACTGCAGACAAACTGATTTGTCAGCTTCTGTTGTTACTATCAAAGGGTATTGTCCAAGTCAGCAGAGAAACAGCCACAATCAGAATAAAACCTAACAGAATATAATGATGGCTATGCTCTCCAAATGTATAAATTCAGTTAACAAACAATACAAAAATCAAAACAGGACCAAATTTACTACCACTTTCAGTATCTATCTTTTCACATGCACTACTTTGTTTACATCCCATTTATGATCCATCAGTGTCTATTCTGCTTTTGCAGTGCTTGCAGCCAGCAACTCTCTATTTTCTCCTGCACCAACAATGGCTGGATAACTTCATCAGAAATATGCCAACAATCTACGTGACTATCAGCCAAAAGAATGTTTTGAAATTAAAGTAAATATGTGTAACAGCATGCACATTTCAAAAGATGTTAAATGGAAAATACCTCAATTGGATATAAAATATTAAAACATGAAAAATCACTACCAGTTGCTTTACATTTAAACATTAACTATAACTTCAGCTAAACTGTAGTTTCAACAAACTGCAAATACACATTGTCTCCACTAAATGAAACAAAGGCTAAAACATGCCCATAAAGCAATTATAACCCCCACAAAACATGACTGGAGATTTGATTTTGAACAGTCTTGTTTTAAAGGTAACTTACAAAATTTTCTCACATGAAGACAGCACATTACATTGATAATTTGACCAAATTCTGCTGGGTTGCACTGAATTACAAAGAGGTTCTTTTATTTTGTATTGGATGTAAGCAGAAAAACGGACAATATTTTCAAGATTTTTTTTAGAATATTCCACACCTATTTGGTTTATCAGGAAAATACAAATGCACAGTATTAGCTGTGCTTTCAATTCAACTTTATTTGTATTACACAAGCCACTATTAACAATCAAGACACAATCCAGCTTTACAACTATGCAAAGATTTTACTACCCCAATGTAAGACATGGAGCTGTTGGAGTGAGTCCAGAGGAGGGCCATGAAGATGATCAGCGGGCTGGAGCACCTCTCCTATGAGGGCAGGCTGAGAGAACTGGGATTGTTCTGCCTGGAGAAGAGAAGGCTGTGGGGACACCTAATAGCAGCCTTCCAGTACCTGAAAGAGGTGGCTACAGGAAAGCTGTGGAGGGACTGTTTACAAGGGCATGGAGCGATAGGACAAGGGGTAATGGTCTTAAGCTGAAGGAGGGCAGAGTTAGATGAGATGTTAGGAAGAAATTCTTTACTGTGAGGGTGGTGAGGGACTGGACCAGGTTGCCTAGAAAAGTTGTGGCTGTCCCCTCCCTGGACATGTTCAAGGCCAGGTTGGATGGGGCTTTGGGCAACCTGGTCTAGTGGAAGGTGTTCCTGCCCATGGCAGAGGGGTTGGAACTAGATGATCTTTGAGGTCCCTTCCAATGCAAACAATTTTATCATTCTATATGTAGTACTAAGATTTAAAAAAACCAAAAAACAAAAACCAAAAACATAAATTAAACCAAACCTATTTCCCAGGATACGTCAAAGACTTTACTATTAAAAACATCATAATCTAACATGAATTGTTAAGGCCTTTAAAAACAAAACACACACACCCAACTCCCAAACCTTCAAATTCACATTGTGAATACACAGACAGGCCAGCCAGGATATTACTTTTTTAATCTCAGTAGTGGGCATAATGCTTGATGCATTTACAAAACAATATATTACAGTTCATGGTGCCAGACTCTGGAAGCAAAGATTTGGACGCAGGGCCTATCCTTTTTTTTCCTAAGCCTGGGATCCGTAAAGGAGATGAACATTAAAAAAGCAAGCATAAACTTAGTAACTGGGGAAAGGGGAAAGCACTGGCCTGAGGGAACCACAGGTCACACTGACAAATCCAAATAAACTATTTACCATAGCAGCTCAGGAGCTAGACTCTGCCTTATGCCATGAAATCCACTGAGGAGAGCAAGATGCAGCTAATGGAGATGGATCCCACCCACCGCGCAGCGCCAGCACTCGAGATCCACCAGGAGCCGGCAGGGCGTCTGCATGCGGACCTGTCCATGGTCCTGCAGGAAAGCCACTGCTTCGACCAGGGAGGGGACACGGCTGCCATTACCACAACTCCTCTCCTAGAACTGGATTAAGTCTGTGGCTGGCACTACCACAACGCTAAATGGGCATCCACAGTTTCCAAATCCAGGTTCAAACACGCAGATGTTAACACCTATTTAACTTAACATTCATAAAGAACCAGGTCAAAAAAGAGCTGGTTGAAGACCCACAAAGATGGAATCGCAACAGCTTCATACATGAAAAACAAAGCTGCAGGAGCTGTGCTTGGCTTCACAGGGCACGGTCTAAGATCAGTCCACTTCTCTATGTAGACTGAATTTCAAGACTCAGAACAACACAAAGAGCCTGCTCAATACATCATTCCAGGGGTCTGGACTAGTGAATAAGTTCTTTCACGCTAGGAGGAGGCAGAGCTACACACAGGTGATTCTTACTAGAAGAGGTTAAAAGCTTCTATCCAGATTTTACATTGTGTTACAATTCTAAGAGTAGATGCAGCACACATACTCATCATGAGCTTAGATACAGTTACAGGAGACCAAACCGTGTACCCAGCTGGATTAACTGAGAATCTCAATTCAAAAACAGAGACATGAGAAGAAGCATCTCTCTTTGCAACAAAAAAATCACAGGGATACTGTCAGGATGGAAAGGCCTTCAGAGAACAAATAATAGCAAAGGAATAGTCTCGAAAACACAGAAACATGGTAAATACTCTACCATAATAAAAATAATATTAAGTGAATAAATTTAGGGTGCTTTAAAACCAATTAAAAAAACTCCAACCCATGCAAACAAACAAAAAAGGAAAAAATCTGAAGGTATCCACCATAAAATAGTAAAAACAAAGACATGACAACATTTCCCATAGAATGCTTCACATCAAACCAAAGACAAACGAGAACTGCTCAGAAACAAAGCCAAAACCACATTTCTAGCCTGAAAGTTGGTAATGAATGGATTATCAGAGCTTAAATATACATGACAGCATTACTTTAATGAAAAAGTTTGGCATCCAGGGATGCTCCTGCTCAGAATATTATGAATCTCATCTCACCAAGAATTCCTGAGAGAATACACAGTGGCCTACAGAGAGAAAAAGTCCTAATTAATTTGGCATTTAGAGGGCAGCTGCTCATTTTGGAATGTCTTCATTCTTAATATTTCCCAATTCTCTTCAGACACATTACATCAACTACCTGTGCCATGGTGTTCAATTCCATTAGTGCACAATATTAAATGCTCCATTTAAGTGCCCAATGGCTGTTATATAATGGCAATGCAGCCTTTCTAGGTCTTATGTGTATGTTTAGAATCTGTAATGATTCCATTATTATTCATCATTTTTTTGTGTAGATATATACAAATGTTCATAGATTTTTTGGTAAAACTGTTGGAGAGATTCCTCAATAAACAACTGAGGAAACTGTGGATGGGGTAGGCAAGCAAAGGGCCTAGGGTGAAGAAGAGAATAAACACAGCAATCAACAACAACAACAAAAAGGTAGAAGTGCAATCACTTGAAGTGTAGGCATGTAAAGAAAGAAGTGCCAGCAGAAAAGCCTTATGAGGAAAGCTCTCATGACATTTCTGGGGAATTGGCACACTTTGATGCCTCCCTGAAATAACTGTACACCAATGCATACAGCATGGAGAACAAAGAAGAGTTATTACAGAAATCTGTGTAATTACTGCAGGTCCATGACCTCACTGAGATCATGGAGACGTGGTGGGATAGCTTGCACGACTGGAGTACTGTGACAAAGGGGTATGTGCTCTTCAAGGCCAGGTAGAAAGAGGGCAGGTCAGCAGCCAGTCGAGAGCTTACAGGTCAAGATTAGCAGACAGAACAACGTGTGATGCTGTAGTGGGTGCCTGCTAGAGACCTCCTAATCAGGGATAAGTACACGAAGCCTTCTCCATCAAATGGAAGAAGTTTCATGTTTACAGGCCCTGGTTCTCACAGGGAATTTGAAG
Source organism: Grus americana (assembly GCF_028858705.1). Lineage (NCBI taxonomy): Eukaryota > Metazoa > Chordata > Aves > Gruiformes > Gruidae > Grus > Grus americana. The sequence goes on along the minus strand of NC_072891.1, from coordinate 32,252,511 downwards.
CACCCTGATATCTGCCAGAAAGATAACAGAGCAGAACACAAACAACCTAGGAAATTTCCGAAGTGCAGTGATAACAACTTCCTGACACAGATGATCAAGGAGAGGTGCATTGCTAGACCCAATACTTGCAAATTAGGAAGAACTGGTCATGGGACATTACAGCCAGGGCAGTTTGGCTGCAATGATGACGAGATGATGGAGTTCAGGATCCTTAGAGGAGGGAGCAAGGTAAAAAGCAAGACAACCCTGGATTTCAGGACAGGAGACTGCAATGTCTTCAGAGATGCACTTGGAAAAAATACGACAGGATACAGCCCTGGAGAGAAGGGTACAGTAGAGCTAGTCAATATTCAAGGATCACCTCCTCCAAGCTCAGGAAAAGCCTATCACCATGTGCAGGAAAATCAAAGACAACACGAGGCCTGCATGGATAAGCAAGGAGCTCCCAGACTAAACTCAGACATAAAAAAGAAGGGTATAAGAAGTGGAAGCAGGGGCAGCTGACCCAGGGGGGAGTATGGAGTTCGTATCCAATTGTGTAGGCATAGGGGTGGGAAAGCCAAGGTCTACCTTGGTTTGAATCTGGCAAGAGATGTGAAAGGCAACAAAGAAGGACTCTGCAACTATAAATACGGAAAGGAAAACTGGAGAAAATGTGGGCACACTACTAAACATGGCAGGACCCCAATGACAAAAAAAAATAGAAAAAGCCAAGGTGCTCAGTGCATTCTTTGCCTCAGTGTTTACTGGTAAGACCAGTGTTCAGGAATCCCAGGCCACTGAGACCAGAGGGAATGTCTAGAGCAAGGAAGATTTAGCCTCGGTGGAGGAGGATTAGGTTATAGAGCACTTAAACTGAACATATATAAGTCTATGGGGCCTAACAGGTTGTGCCCATGAGCACTATGGGATCTGTCTGACATCTGGACAAGGCTACTCTTAGTCATCTTTGAAAGATCATGACAACTGGGACACCTTCCTGAGAACTGGAAGAGAGCAAATGTCACTCCTACCTTCAAGAAAGAAGATCTGCTGACAGACTGGTCAGCCTCACCTCAATCCATGGGAAGGCGATGGAGCAAATAATCCTGGAAATGATTTCCAGATATGAGAACAAGAAGGTATCAAGAACTGTGAGCACGGACTTAGAAAGTGGAAATCATGCTTAATCACCATGACTACAATGAGGTGACTTGCTTGGAAGATGACAGGTGAGCAGGAGACGCTATTATGTCCACTTTAAGGCTTTTGATACACTCTCCCATAACATCCTCACATACAAGCTGACAAAGTATGGGTTAAATGCACAGTAAGGAGGACTGAAAACTGGCTGAATCCACAGGATTGTGACCACTGGCTCAAAGTCCAGTTGGAGGCAAGCCAGCAGCACCCCAGAGGTTGATCTTGGGGCTAGTACTTTTTATCATCCTCGTTAATGACCTGAATGACGGGAACAGAGTGGACTCTCAGCAAGCTCACAGATGATACAAAACCAGGAGTAGTTGCCAATATAGCAGATGCGTTCAGAGTGACCTGGAGAGTTAGACAGAGGAATTTAATTATGTTCAAAGAGAAACTTCAAGTCCTGCACATAGGGACTATCCCATCCACCAGTACATGCCAAGTGCCAACTAACTGGAGTGCAGCTTGGTAGATAAAGGCCTTGAGGAACTCATAAACAAGCTGATGATAAACCAGCAACGTGCCCTTGTAAGCAAAGAAGGTCAACAGCCTCCTGGACTGCAGTGATGAGAACACTGCCAGCAGGCAGAGGGAAGGCGAATGTTCCTCACTACTCAGCACTGGTGAGGCCAAGTCTGGGCTCCCCACAGTAAGACAGACATGGGCCTACAGGAATGGTTCTAGAAAAGGGCCACGAAAATGATTAAGGGACTGGAAGATGTTTGATATGGGAGTGTTTAGCCTGGAGAAGAGAAGGCTTGTGTGTGGACAGCTCTTATCTATGTGTATAAAACACGGAGTCAGACTCCTCTCACTAGTGCCTACTGCCAGGACAAGAGGTAACAGGCATAAAGAGAAAAAACATTAAATTCCCTCTGACCACACAAAATACTGTTTTACAGTGATTGTCCAGAGAGATCTCCACCTATAAAGATACTCAAAACCCAACGGACATAGCCTCAATCAACCTACTCTAGCTGACCCTGCTTAAACAATCTCAAAAGCTCCCTTCCATTCTCAATGGTTCTCATACATGTATACATGTATTTCAGCACTACTCTTTTTATTTATTTCCATAATGCTTTTCCTAATATTGTGATGACCGTCAGTTGTTTTTCTTTTCCACACTCTTCGCATTTTTGCACTTAAGTCTGCTTTCTTCTGTTTGGAATTACTTTGCTCAGTGGCAACAAACTAAACTTCAAAATACTTCTAAAAATCACCCCCTAGAAAGCAAGTCAAAAACTCTGTGGATCCAAATCTGCATGTTTATTAGAGAAAGGACAGTGTTACAAATACTGAAGATATAGTTTATGTGCTGGGAAAACAAACAAAAACTTCAAGATCCAAGCCAACCCATTCTTCACCTTCAAAAGATACTTTTATCTTATGGTAATTATGAAATGGTTATGAAACCCAAAACATTCCAGCTTTTAACACTTGGTACTTACGCTTTGTTTGGTTGTTTTTTATGGGTTGGGGATTTTTGTTGCTGTTAAAGTAATTAATGCTTTAACATATAACAATTAAGCAATTTAAAAGTTAAGCTATTGAATGCCATCCAAACAACAAATTTTCTCCCCGTCTCGTTGCAATTTATGTCGATTACCTCTGGTCTGCCTGCCATGTACCATGTGCTCCGTGAACCATCTCAGCAGCCCTTTGCTGAATTCATTCTAGTTTATGTGTCTTTTGTGCACTGAGGTAGAGGGCATCTGTGTTTGGGGGTGGGAGGAATCTAATATTCTTCACGCAGTCTAATGAATGCTCAGTAAAACGGAATAACTAACTTTCCCCAGTCTTCTGATTACACTCCTTTTCATACAACCTGAATACTGTTAGCCTTCATTACACACTGCTAGCTCATGTTCAGCTTGCTGCCTGCCAAGGCTCACAGGTCCTTCTCATCAGAACCACTTCCCGGCTAGCATTGCGGCAAAGAGCTCTGCCTTTCCAGGTGCAAAATTTGGCATTTATCCTTGTTGAATTTCTTGAGGCTCCTGTCAGCCCCCTTCTCCTGCCTGCTCTGACTGGCAATATGACCCTTGAGTTTTCATCAATTTGGCGTCCCTGCAAACTTGGTGAGAGTGCACTGCATTGCCACTGCCACACTGTTGCTTCAGATATTAAATAGTACGGGTCCCAGGATACACCCTTGCAGTTCCCTGCTTGTTATCACTTTCCAGGTAGCATACAACTCATTAACCACTATCCTCTGAGCTGGATCATCCAATCTTATCTTTTTTTAAAGAGATTTGGTTGCCCATCCACCCAGATCACAACATCCTAATTGGGATATGATATGATGGGACACAGATGAAAGACCTGCTACAACTTGAAGTAAATGACATCTTGGCCACAGAGCTAATTGTTTTGTCATAGAGGGCAGCCAGGTTTGTAAGGCATAATTTGCTCTTGGAAATAACCCACCCTGGCTATTCCAAATCATCTTCACATGGCCAGCAATTCCAAAAGAAGTGTCCCGTGATGTTCCTCAGACTGGAAGAAGGCTGACTGGCCTTCTTTGAAGATGGATGCAATATTCGCCCTTCTCCAGTCGTCAGGGACCCCCCGATCTCCATGACTTTTCAAATGCAATACAGAGGAACATCATTACAGCATCAGCAAGTTCCATTGGCATACTTTGATGCAACCCATGTGGTCCCATGGACTTGCATTGGTCAAGTTCTTGTAAGCACTCCTTGACTCAGTCCTCACTCACTGCTGAGGACTCTCCTTGAATATCTTCATTAGACACAGCTACCAGAGACAGCTTGTCAGTGAAGACTAAGGCAATGAAGACAGTGTCTGTTGACACTGAATCATCTTTTTCATCAATAGTTCTATATTTTCCTTGTTAAGCCTTCTACTGCCAAAGCAGTGGTAAAAGCTCTCTGCATTGCCCTTAAAGTCTCTTTCAAGTGTCAACTCTAGACAACTTTTGGTTCTTCTAACACCATCCTTACATGTTTAAAATTCCTCTTTTTTACACTGCCCCCATTTCCAATTCCTATATACTGACTTCTTGCACTGGAGCTAAGTCATGAGTTTCCTGTTCAGCCTTGTCAGTCTCCCAATAAATCTATTAGTTTCTCGAGTTTTGGGATGAACCATCTTTGCATTTGGAGGAGGTTGTCCTTAAGCACCTGTCAGCTCTGCTGAGCTTTGTAATTGGAGGAGGTTGTCCTTAAGCACCTGTCAGCTCTGCTGAGCTCCTTTACCCTTCACAGTTGCCTCCTATGGGATCCTATCAATGAGTTCCTTCAATGAAACTGAACTCTGCTCTTCTAAATTCCAGAGTCTGTACTCTGCTACTCTCCTTCCTCAGTTCCATCATGATCTTGGTATCTACTGTTTCACAGCCAATATAGCCAAGGCTACCATTGATCACCGGATCCCCAAGTAGTTTTTGATAATAAAGAGCAGATCCAGCTGTGTATCACCCTGTTGACCTATCCAGTACCCGTACTAACAAGTTATTCCCGACATGTTCGAGAGCTTCTTCACTGCTTGCATTCCTCTGTTATCCTGCCAGAGGATGTCAGGGAATTTAAGTCCTCCATGAAAATCAGTGCTTGTGATTCAGAGACTTTTGAAGATGGGTTTGTCCTCTTCCTCACCCTGATCAGGTGAACTACCACCACAATGTCATCCTTTTTGGCCTCTCCCATCCTGACTCACAAGATCTCAATCAGACTGTTATCAGCCCACTGAAGAGCTCCCTACATCCAAGTCTCTTCATGTCATGGCAGCCCTGCCCTCTTTATCTTTGCCTTTCCTGAGAAGTTTGTGTCTATCCATCTCTTGCTCCAGTCATGTGAGCTGTCCCATCATGTCTCCACTACACATTCTGTGACTATATGCAGAACTAATTCCTCCCGCTTACTTCTCAGGCTGGATGTATTTGCATACACACACCTGTGATGGGTATCCCTCTTTAACCAATCCCAAGATCCCTCTTGCTCCCACCAAAGTGTACCCTTTGCTTTCCATGCATATGACCTAATATCCATGGGTTATAATGTCCCTTCACCACCCAAAGCTCTACTCACCAGGTTGGCCAGCCTGTTGGCACAGATGCTCGTCCCACTTGAGGATCAAGGACTTTCAGGGACAGCTAGGAAGGCAATTATGGGCCCCATGGTATTAAAAGCCAAATGCCTGTTGAAATAAGCTGTGCAATTAACCAAGTCTTGATCTACAAGATTTACCTGCTCCTTTCCCTTGGGAGGATTGGTTCTCCAAAGTCTTACCCTTTCACCAGGAGGACTGAGCAGCTCTTATGTAACTGGGCTACTTAGCTTGAGAGATAACAGTATCTCTAGTAACGCAGACTTGGTTTGCAACTCAAATTTTAGAATTTCAAGACAAAAGAACAGTGCATTCACAGTCCAAAAGACTCAACGTGAATTACAAGTACCTAGTCTACTTTCCCTCCATTTTGGGAAAGCAAACTGCAACATTCAATCAAATATCAGTTTCTTCATATTGCTAGTTAAGAACAGGCAATGTGCAGCAGAATGGCACAAAGGACAAATAAATTACTTTTTATGCTCTCTCTTTAAAAAGAGGGAAACATCAAGAGATAAAGTATTTCTTCCATCTAAGAGAAATTACTACAGGTAAGCAATCTTAAAATTGTAATCCTTCCACTCCTCTCTGCACAATGGAACCTCTTCAAGATTTGTCCTCTTTAAAGCAGGAAAAATAAAGTGCATGGAGGAACAGCTATGATCTCTGCAGAACGTGGCAATCATAGCTATTCAGGGAGTGTTTGTAAAATGGCAATTTTTGTCCACAAAGAGAGAAGGAAAAGGAGAAAGAGGAAACATGACTAGGGTACCTGTAATAACAAGTCAGCCAAATACCCTTCAAAATGTACTCTTTCAGTTCTTTCTGAACTTGCTGGTTTTGATTTCACAGGTGATGAACCAAGCTACTATATCTCATTTATGACATTGGTGGAGAGGACAATTACCACAGCGAGTGGTTAAAGGATTCACTCTGTTCATGCTCTCTTCATGAACTATTCCCAGTCAGATACTATTCTTCTATCTCTCATATTTGACTGAAACAACACATCCTGGATACCAACCTTTCTCCAGCCCCAGTGGACCAACCTTTCCCCAATTCCAGTGTGTTTCAATACCTTCTGGGCAGTTTATCCCGCACCCCAGACTCCTCTTTAATAATATTCTGACCTCATGTCCATTATATCTTTTAATTCTTGAGGTTTTCCTCACAAATTAAATCACAGCTGAAGCAAGATGAAAAACCTAATCTGGAATTTAAAAATAACCAGTTTGATTTCCAGTAAGCTTTACTTCTTATGTTCAAAGAGATCATTGTTTTCACACACACACAAACACCACCCCCCAAACATGAGATCTTTTGTCCAACATGATAATTAATTGGGACCCAAAATACTCTTCCTGTTGTTAGAGTCATTCCTGTTAAGAATTGCAAGATCATTACCTAAGGCTGTGGATCACAAAAAGAGCCATCTCTAGCTGTAGATACTAAGGAAAAGCAGTTCACAGAAGTGCTTAAGAAGTTCTAGGCATCACCTCTACAGAATCACCATGAAAAATCCCAGCAGGCTTCTTGGACAATCAGAATCTATCTTGATTGGAAACAGTTGCGTTGATTCAAAAGGAGGTCTCTTCTTCAAAGGAGGTGACCAGCTCCACTGAAGTCACAAGGAGAAGAGGAAAGAGGAAGACACAAATTCACCCTTTCAGAAGTTTTGTTGCCTAGAAGAAACATGTCATTTTTATGTTTGTGCAAGAAAGCTGCAGGCAACTTCTTCAGCAGTTAGAATTCTTACTATTAGAATACCTGCTGATACAGCATGAAAGCTATTTTAAAAAATGGCTCCAAGTAAATCTTGTTAATAGTCCACAAAACAATGTGTTCCCAAATCAACCAGCAACAGTCAAAGATGCTACATTAAAACAAAAAAGCCTGGGAAGTTATTTTGGGTAGAAAATTATACCACAAAAAGTATACAAGCACCAGTAAGGGATAAACGACGTAGACAGAAATTCCAAGGCTAAAAGCAGCACCACAGTATGAGAATCACACTATTGGGCCCCTACGAACTATGACAACAACTGTGACATGTTATCACAATATATACTGGCAGGGATAGGAAGTATGGTACTGTTATTTTTCCAAGTGTCAACACAAGGTACAACTGCCAATAACTCTTTTTTTGGACCGGCTAGACATAAGTCCATAGAAGCACAACTCTTAAAAGTCATCCAGAACAACACACAAGACTTGCTTCACTGTTAGTTCACTATTCTGTAATGTGTTTAAATTTTGTACCTTTGCAAAGCTATAAAAACCAATATTATGTATGACTTCAAAAATCAGAAGTTAAATATAAATGGAAAAAATGTTCAAAAGAAGTAAAACAGGCAGCTAAAAGTAAAGTCTGTACAGGTAGCATAAAGACTGTGAAAAAATATCATAATGCCTTTTGAGAACAAAAATGCACCAGACATGAATAAAAGGGGTCTAAAAGGAGATTAAAAAAAAAAAAGGCAAAACCTGCTTTCACTGAGGAAGACAAGCCCCAGACCTGGCAGGTTACATAGGAAAACATAGTAAGCATATTTAAAAACAAGAGAGTGTGATCTGAAAACAAAAAATCCTTCATTTTTGGAAGCAGGAAGCCTCACAGAAAAACCTGCAGAACTAAAAGATGACAAATATAAAACTGCAAATTTAGGACCCATTCTATTACTTTCCATTACCACTGCTCAGGTAAAGACCTCAAATTCATTAAACACGCACTTAGTCAAAGAGCTGTAAAATCTGCAGAATAAACAGATTTTTCCAATATTCTTGTGTAATTCCAAAAGCTTAAACAAAATAGAAGACTTGGTATTGACAGAGTCCTTGCTAAATTCAAACTTCCAAAGGCTAACTGAGAAAAGTAAGAGCTGATTTTGTCTCTATTTATCCTGAAGTCTAGTGAGGAGAAAATGCAAAGCACCATTTGAACTACTGTGGTTTGATTTGGTGAGGTGACTGTAATCATGTCAGCATTAAAATAAATTGTGAACAGTTTGCCTCACAACTACCCACCAGTAACAGGCATTTGATACGTGACCTTTAAAGTGCAAAGACAAGTCATACTACTCGGGATTACAAATAACTGCTTTCATCATGAAACAGAAGATACTCCTGAAAAAGAAAAATAGAGGATGTTCAAAAATAGAGGTACGCCCTGCAAATTCAGTTAAAATCAGTTCAGAGGTACCGCACACACACAGAGAGCATTCTGAACTGTAAGCACGCACCCACAGTCGTGAGAGACCTATGATCCTAGGCCCATGTATATTCCATGGTGAAAGCACCACTGTTTCCCTAGTATTTGTATCTGAGACACAGTAAGTGCAGTTTGGATAGGTTTTAGACATCCTGCAATTACAAATTTCAGTTGCAATGCAAATACAGTACAAATGAGAATTATTAGTATGTGGTCAATTCTTCTGTATGATGATGTTTTTTCTCCCCAGTTTAGTCTTACTCCTCTCTTCAATAATATTCTCTAATTCACACCTGTTTCCCAAAAGACAAACTAAAGATGACAGACCGTACAGGACATTTCCTTTAGGTTATGACTAAGACATAAGTAACACCTAACAATCATGCATATCATCAGATACAGTTAAAAAAAAAAAAAAAAAGTACTCATCAAATGTTCTACCAGCTCCAAAGCATTACCACAAACAGTATATGTTCTTGTTATTTCCTGTCATTGTGCCAACAGCTTCACGAGATCTTTGTCAGAAGCAACCAAGATCAATAAATCAAACATTCAACTACTGTGTACAAAACTGTTTTATACAAAGCCTCTTTGACATAATACCAGAAAGGGAAAAAAGTCCAAGCCATGAATATATCGGAAGCAACCCTAAGAACTTTGCCTCCCTTTACTGCCTGCTAAGATTGTTCTTAAGTAGTACACAAATAATTAGTCACTAATATACAATCAATTAATCACTAACATATACTCATAAAGCATTCAAAATAGATTTCACATTTATTTAGAAGTTAACTAATGCTAACATTATAAGAACTCATGATAACATATCAATAATAAATTATAGAATCTTATATTAATAATATAGACTAAAATAACATTAAAAATTAATTTACATTAATACTTATATATTATATATCTATATTATATTGATACATATTAATAAATATTGAAACACTAAAAGAATGTTTTTTATTTTGCAAACCAACATACCTGAAATGTAAAGTGATTCTTGTTGCAGCATGTTCCTTGCACAAGTTTATGAAAACTAGCTGATTTATCTTGTACTTTTACTGCTAATTGAGAGGTAGAGCAGGTGATACAGAATTATTCCTTGATAAAATTCAAAAATGGTGGGGCTTAGATAACCTTACTTTCTGCAAACTAGTTGATTACTGCATATATTACAATCTTTTAACATGTAAATGAAGCCTGAATTCTTAGTCAGGAAGAAAATTCACTGAAATAAGATTCCATTTGAAAAATGGACTTAAATTAGCACTTCAGAACAAGACATTTGTCAACTGTGCCTCCCTTCCTCCTCCCTCCCCGCCCCCCCACCCCCCCCCCCCCACCCCGGCCCCTTTCAGAGGATAGTAAATGTCAATACTATGGGGAACCCCACGGCACTTGCCTCGGTACCCATGGTATTTGAAGTTACCATCTTCACATTTGAAGAGTAACTGTCAGCTTGTTTAGATTAAAAAAAGACTATCCTATAGAGTTACAACCAGCACGAACAGAACTTTTTATTAGCCACCACATGCTTGCTTTTGCCAATATAAAACATATTTTGATTATTGTATTTTAATAAACGGGAAAAAACTCTGAAAGAATCCATGCAGGGAACAGTTTTAAATAACTTTATCAACAGACATTTGAACTTCATGTTAACTGATATCTGGACAGTTCTGTTTGTAGAAGGTCATGAAGTCCATCTCTGATTCACCAAATGTCATACAAATATTAAATGCATTACAATTAAAATCTTCATCTCTCTAGACTGGCCTCCATTTCTTAATCTCTTCTCCCTTCCAAGTTAGTAATTCAAACCTACTCAATTTCTTCTTGCTTTACGTTTGAAGTTTTCACTTTGCCTAGAACACAAGTCCATATGCCTGCTCTACTTAACACAAGACGACCATAGGGCACTGAGATTGTCTAATAAAATTCCTGTTATTCAAAAATAAAAAACCATCCACCATAAAGACTTTCATTTACATGCATAACTTACCAAGTCAATGTCTTTCCTATTTCTCAGTACTAGGTATGATTGCCTTTTTTTTTATACAAAATATTGAATTGTACCTTATCATAAGTCTATTGTGTGTCTCCTCCTATTAACTATGTCCTACACTGTAAGTCTTCCTACAGATACAACAATTCTCCTTTCTCATAAAGGAAACTACACTAATATGCGAAATAGTCCAATTAATTTTAAGGAATATACTCCCAGAACAGTGATACTACTCACTGAAAAAACGTGGGACATGCCAGCATTAAATCAACTATTTCTTAAGCAAAAGGTTCCAGTTCCAGTTTCATTTTAAAATCAGTTTTACTCCTAGCATGTAAGTACCCATACACCCCCCTCTTCTGCAAGGATACAGGTAGCAGATTGGATCCATTTGCTTTTAGTTCTTTCGTGTCAGAAAAGGATAATGTTAAAGGAATGAGGAAAGTTAATGAGGAGGAAGGTTACAGTGAATTCCTCAAGGAGACGGCCAATAAAGACTGGTCATCTGGTCATCCCTAAGGCGGCAATCACACAGTTTACTGACAGTAATATATGGATAACTGTTCCTAATTAACTATACACAAGTTTTTAAATTAAATAGTAAAACAAAGCAAAGATAGGTGAGAGTTCAGCCACATGAAAACTTACAGTTCCACATTTTACTTCTCAGAAGCTATAATACTCACATAAATATTTTATTCTTTAAAAAGAATAGCCACGTAGCCAGTTCAGAGACTTACTCAAATTGTCAGAGATGACTAATACTCAGTGAGACCTATGGGTTCCCAATTATCTCAACAGCTACTGGAAACAGACTCTTCAGCTTTCAGTAGAATTGAACATATAACATATACAAATTAATATAATTGTATAAATATATAACACATAAAGGAATATAAATAAAAACACATTCTGATCAATTTGAATCACAGATAATACATGAAACCTCATAGTTGCCTCCAGCAATCTCAGGAAATGTAAAAATTCTGACTCATAGCTAAGTCTGCACACCGTAAAAACCATGCACTGTGATTCCATGACTCAGCTGTGGAATCAAAGTATGACATTAATTTTAATCTTGTGATGACTAGCAGACAAAAAAAAAAAATCCAACAAACATATAGAGTATATATGTAGAGATTTTGAGTTGGTCAAACAAATCTTACCCCAGCAGAATTTTAGCATGAACCTCTTTGTTAGTCCTTGAGATTTCTCTCAAAGAGGTAATTTCTGCATCAAACCAAAATCCTCTTTCTTCTGGAGTCTCAACATTGTAGTTAACCATCACCACGTCACCCACTTTTAGTTCACTCCACTTCAGAATGGTTCTTGCTCGGGGTCGAAGATTATTGGTGTCCATTTCTACTATACCATTCTCTGGGTACCTTAAAAAGTAAAATCAACAACAGTATGATTACGACTCCTGTAACAGTAAGAAGTCACAGACAATTTTTGAAAAGCATAAATTTTTAAATGTGCTTTGGGCATTTAAGAAACAGAATATAAAAATCTGACCTAATATCCTTTTGAAAGTTTAGTTTTCATCTAAACACAGAGCAGGAATTTCATCTAAACACAGCATATCAAATTCATGTGGTGAATATAGTCCAAGTCCACGTCCCATGCACGATGTTTAAAAAAAAAAAGTCTAACTACAAAATGTAATAAGTGAGAAACAGAACTAAGACTCTCAATGAGATACGTGAACTAACGAATTGAAAGTATTCCTCCCTTTAAGTTGCAAAACAAACAAAAAAAATCTAGAAAGATAAATGTGGTAATCATTCCTTCTCTTGACAACAAACTTCTCCTGGCAAGATATAGTAAGGAATGCAATATTAAAAAAAATTAATGGTTCACTAAACCCTAATTAAGAAATTTTTATTTGTTTTTCACTGAAAACTTGGTGACTTTTTCCACAGTATTTTACGTAGTATTACCCACAAATTGCTAGGGTTTATAAGAGATTGCTTTCTTCCTCCTGGTGTATGCTACCACATCACACATACAAAAAAAAAAAATCAAAGAGTAATGAATACTTTCTGAAGAGCTCCAATTCCTTTCCAAGTTGAGAAAGACTCAATTAGCAGAATTAAAAGTGATACTTGACAGCACTACAACTAAGATACCAGTGGAAGAAAGCAAGCTGATTTGAAATGTTAACTTTTCAGTTTAACACCACAGCCCTCTTAAATCCTCTGTATAAGGCAATTATTCAATGATAGTAGAGCCTGTATAGTTTGCACATGTGCTGGAAAAACAGCACAAAATGGACATGATGAAAATGCTGCTTGTAGAAAAAAGCTGGCCTGTTACAAAAAGTAAAAGGTAAGATGCTGGACTAAAATGGTGAAGTTCCCTTCTGATACTTTGTGTAAGCAAATAAAGAATCTTCCATCATTTAACTAGTACTAGATGATGTCACAATACAAATTTAATAGAGAAAATGACAATTAAGTCCACTGCCTATAAGAAAGTGCTATTGAAAGTATTCATTTTTCCTTCTTAACAAACACTGCTGAGGATGATACATCTTAAATTACATTTTCATCATGCAATTATTGGTATTTAGCAAGAGCACTCACGCTGTATAGTTAATATACCTTTATCAAATGGCACTGTTAAATCGTAATGGCAATATCGTACTCCTCCTAATAAAAGTACGGCTCTTACTTTCCAGCATGCCTCCCTGTAGTGAACAAGATCACTTCAAGGTCTTGGGGAAAGCAGACATTGTAACTGACTACATTACTACATAAAGAAATACTAAAACTACTGTCAGTAACAGCATGAGGCTCTGATAAGACTATAGCCTGAAATCAGGATGTCTACTCCTGAACAGTTAATTGAAAGCCCACTGATATAATTGGAGACATTTTAAACAAGTTCATTTTGCTTTGTTTCATGCCTTTATTAAATCTAGCACACCAGTTTGCTACTGCATATAAGGTGAGGGGGGCTAGACCTGGCATTCTATATCCATTCTATCTTTCGTTTCAAGAAACATGAACCACAACAGTTTAAAAGTGGCCGTACTTTTAGATAAAACAATGGCCAAATAAAAAACCCATATCCTTAACTCCTTACAAAAGTTAAATCCAAACGGTGTTTTTCCCCAACATTTTTGGATCCTAATTATAAAAATCTGCACGACAAGAATTATATCATACAAAGTTGGGTGCTTGGGATCGAACCATTATCCAAATGACAGTCTCTTATGATGTAACTCTCCACAGTTCCCAACTTCTTTTTACTTGGTTTTGTTTCCAATTTGAGTGTGTATTGCAAAGCCAACATTTGTGGTTTTACATTTATGTCACACAGCTTTCCCTTAAAAGAACTATTATACAATTCTACTATAATAATTACGAACATTGTAACTGTAATATCCACAAAAACCACAGGACAGATTCATCTACAGGTAATAAGACAAAGCAAAAAGCAACTATAGAGATAATGTCTATTTTATTGAGTGCCTGAATAATGGCATCGTGTTATAGTACAACAGGCTACTGAAATCTTAAGACAGCTATATTTGAACTACTACTCAGTTCCATCCATCTTACAATAAACCCTTCCTAAGGTTTGGAGAAGACAGCAAGCAGTACACAGTAAATGAAGATTCAGTTTACTTGAACTCTGAAATGAAAATAGGGCTTAAACATCACGAAACTAAAGAAGATAAATAAAAATAGACATCATTTATGTATACAGTGAAATAATCAAGTGAGAAGTACATATCAGATCAGTGGGACTGTAAAAATAACTAATACATATTTTAAAAAGTTTGTGTCACTGTCAACAAAAACAACCCAACCCCCCAAAAAATCCCCAAAACCAAAACGTGTGACTTACAACTGTTTACATTCATAGAAACTTAACTCCGATCTGAAAAATCTATTCTCTTCTAAAAATAGAATCCCTTCAGGTCCTGTTTTTCCTGGGAGAACTTTGGACAAATTTTTTTTTTACTTAATGATTAAGAAATATTTCTTTCCCCCAATTCAGATTTGTGACATCTTTCCCATCCCTATACAACTCAGAACAGAATCTTTCCTACTGTACTGCTGAGGAACTTCAAAGATTGCCACTGTTAGCAATGTCTCCACCTCTGTTCCTAGAAGTATCTGATGAAAGATCCCAAACAAAGACGACTGCTTATCAGCATGACTAGAACAAGATCACTTACCAAAAGACATCCCCCAAAGCCCTCTTTTACAGACAGAAAAAAATCTAACTGCTTTTCCTCGGTAGCGTGGCCAGCAGGTGGAGGGAGGTGATTCTGCCCCTCTGCTCTGCTCTTGTGAGACCCCACCTGGAGTACTGCATCCAGCTCTGGGGTCCCCAACTTAAGAAAGACATGGAGCTGTTGGAGAGAGTCCGGAGGAGGGCCATGAAGATGATCAGAGGGCTGGAGCACCTCTCCTGTGAAGACAGGCTGAGAGAGTTGGGGTTGTTCAGCCTGGAGAAGAGAAGGCTGTGGGGACACCTAATAGCAGCCTTCCAGTACCTGAAGGGGCCTACAGGAAAGCTGGAGAGGGACTGTTTATCAGGCAGTGTAGTGACAGGACAAGGGGTAATGGGTTTAAGCTGAAGGAGGGCAGAGTTAGATGAGATGTTAGGAAGAAATTCTCTACTGTGAGGGTGGTGAGGGACTGGACCAGGTTGCCTAGAAAAGTTGTGGCTGTCCCCTCCCCGGACATGTTCAAGGCCAGGTTGGATGGGGCTTTGGGCAACCTGGTCTAGTGGAAGGTGTCCCTGCCCATGGCAGAGGGGTTGGAACTAGATGATCTTTGAGGTCCCTTCCAATCCAAACCATTCTGTGATTCTATGAAAAGGAAGGCAGACTCCCCACTGAGTGAATTTTTCCTCTTATTGGCTGGTCATAGACTTAAGCTTAGAAACTTTGGAAGAAAAAAGATAGCTTACAAGCAAGTGAGATTTTTCCATGTCAGAATTAGCCTTTCTTTTGCATCAAGTTCCAGATATTTAATGTTTTGCTGCTGTGCCTTCACATATAGAAACATGCTTTTATGGACCTCAGTGGATGCTAGCAGATATTTAGCCACTGATGTTTGTCCATACCTGACACCCCAGATAGAACAGCAGAAACAGCATTTGTCACAAGCTTTTGAGTTAGGCTCAAAATCACACAGAGTCATACTATACATGTTAAGCACAGCACCACCATTCCTCATCATACTAAGTAATAAGTAAACAGTACTTCCACAGTAAACTTGTGCCCTCAAATGTATCTAATGCCACAATCTACCTGAGTAAGTATGGAAAAAAAACACTCACTTTAGAAAACACTAGTACCTCCATGTTCACCTTCCCAAAGTTTAACATATTATTTGTAAAAATCCCACATTAACTTAAAACCTAATGTAAAAATCCCACTTTAACTTAAAATCTAATGTCTTAATCATGCAAAAGTAATATTTACATATAGTATCACAAAACAGGAATACATGGACTTAAGTAGACAAACCAAAACATAAAGAGAACAAATATATCTTTTAGCAAGCCTCAAGAATGAAGTGAAAAAGCCATTCTGTTAAGCTATAATAAAGGACTACTGTTAGACGTGTTTACTGAAAGTGTTTTCTTATTTATTGAGTTACTTTTAAAACCCTAAGATGACCCTCAAGAGATAACAGAAACATTTTCACAGCAGTACTCTAATTAGACTACCGTAAGTTTTACACAATTGAAATGAAGATTATATGCCACAATTCAGCCTTTTTACTTAAAACAATTGTAGATATTTTCTTGGTTTTCCATGTTTTTCACGACACTTGGCACCTAATATTGAAAAAAGCAGACATCATAATGGTAAATATAATCATAACAGGTTAATGAATACCACCCATAAGAAGTCTCATGTTCATCATTAAGCTGTATTTCCCTGTAATTTAATTTTTTCCTGTAATATTTCTAAATGTAAATACTAACCCCAGCATAGCAAGTATTTCTTAAGATTTCGTATCTGTGGTGACAGTTTCCATAGCAAAGAATTATCCATGAAGTAAAAATTCCAGTCTTTCTTGGCTATGGTCAGTATCTGCTCCCTCCTAAAATGCTCAAATACTAAAACACATATTAGCTTTATGTCAGAATATACGAAAGTCTGTTCAATTTACTGAGAGCTTACAACATATCCTTTACCACTTTTCCCAGCTGTTACCAGAACAACTAGAACTGGAAAGATAAAACTGTCAAAACAAAAGTCAAGACTTCCCCATCCCCTCTCCATACTAGTACGGTAAAGAAAGTTAGTGCAGGCGCGCAATTTCTTAAATTGTTATTTTCCAATACAAATAGAATAAAAGTATAAATTATTTTCCCAATCAAGAAACTCAGAATTTTGAGTCATTCAATATACACTCAGAAATGAAGGAACAGAAGGGCACAAATAAAGAAGAAAAAGGAATGAACTCATAGAGGAGGTAAATCTGATTAAGAAAGTAAACCTGAATAAAAACTACATTCACACCACACACACACTCCCCAACAATTTGCTACCTGAGGAAGTAATGAGCATAATTTTGCTGTAGTATTTTGAGAAAGTAACACTACAATGGAAGAGCATCTAAGCCACAATTACAAATGGAAAAAAGAAATAAAATAAAAAAGTCACTGGGATAATAAAGCTGTGTGCTTGCACTTCCAAAAGACAACCAATAGGTCTGATAATTTGTTATTACAAGAAAAAAGTAACATATTTCTAAAGACAGACTGGAAGGAACAATGAATATCAATAAAGATAAAAATTGGTCACATGGAACATAAACAAGATCTTGGAAACCTTACCTAACAACTAATAATTACAGAATTAAGCAGCTTAAACACTGAGAAACCATATTAATAGCCTAAAGAGAAACATCTTACTTTCCTAATTATTTTAATTCTTCCTAATTATTTTAGTTCTAAGTATTAAGAAAAATTAACTTCTAGACTTACACCATTGCACTGTGTGAACAACATGGATACTCTGAAAGAAAACAAACTGGAAACAGAGTATCAAGACAGAATTTCAGAAGCTGTAAGAAATACAGAGAAGGTTGAATTTTTAATGCAAAAATTACATAATGTTGTATAATGAATCTAAATACTCTGAATCTAATGAAAAAAAGGTTTACTTCACTAGCTAGCACACAGGATGACAAGTAACATAATTACTGAAAGACTTTTTTTTGAAAACCCTTTCCTCAGGTGTTCAATCCTGTGACCGTGTAACGAGAACACTTACAGCTAATTAAAGACAACTAAAGTAAGAAGTAGAAAGAGTTCAATCTCATTCTCATTGACCACACCATTTTTTTAGCCAAGTATCAGTTTTAAAGGAAAAAAAAAAGTTTAACTGTTGACATTTCAGTTGTTCTCTCAACAACTACTAGGACAACAAAGCTTCCCTCCCTTCATTTCATACACTTTCTAAAGAGGCACAAGAAACACCTGGATTTTCTCCTCAAACTGTTTCCTTTTCAGTTTGTGGAAAGTGTTTACATCCTTAGAAATCTAGGCCTTACAGTTAATGCCAGTTATAAAACACCTGAAGACTAATGTATGCAAACACTTTGAGATTATAAAACGCAGATTACGCAGTCAGGAAATCCACTGCAAATGGGACATGGTATCTTACAAGGAATCAAATTCTTTAAATTAAGAGCAATAGCGTGCAGCCTACTCCCTAAAATACTTTTAAGTTTGAACTAATATGCCTGGACAGCCACGTTGTAGTGGCACTCTTTTTCTAATGAGGATTTAAAGAATGAAGATTTAAACGTGACTTAGCAGATCTCCTATTGTTTTAGCTTTGTCTAATAATCTGTATGAGAGAAAGTTTTGAATGTGTAAACAAACTAATCACCTGCAATAGGCAAGACTCTTTGGTAAGGATAACAGCTACAGCAGAAAACAGCATTTTAGAGTCCTAGGCTATCACAGTCTTTCAAGCAAAATGCCGTATAGTTTGTTTTGTTTTTTTTTTTAATTTTGTCCTCTCCCTTTATAAAAAGAACAATGAGTAATACCTTTAGCCTTCATTGGGAATTGTTTCTCCTCACGCCACTTTCAAGGTGAACTTCTCTTACTGTCTGCAACCCTGATTAGTACTGAATAAATAGAATAGATGTGTAAGAAAAAGGTTTAAATAAAAATAGTAATCTTCTTAACAATGAGAACTCCCCTTGTACTTAAAGACCTTGTCCTCCTGCACTTAAAGACATTTCATGTTGTAGGAGCTTTGAAAAATTACAGGAATAAATGTTTTCCCCAGATTTCATTCTGCTCAAATGGAATAAACAAACATTAAAGAAAAAAAAAAAGGAACTTCAAGTAGGATCCCTCCCAACTTTTTTCCTACTGAACTGTTTTTTCATCTTGCACTGTTCCCCATCTGTCCAAATAGTTTGGTGCCCAAGTTCCTGTTTCTGTATCTGTTTCAGCTAGTATGAGGCACCTATGCCCATAACAGGACTCAAACACTTCAGAAGCAAATAAGCTTAAAATGGTAAAAAAGACAGCCAATGTTGCAAATGCTTCTCAGGCAAAAGCAGAAACAAAAGTGAAAATACCGGAGTATTGAGTTGACAGGTCAAGGCATTTTAGTAGTGTTTAACAGCAAGCCTTCCATCTTTAAATGAAAGCTACCCCTAACAGACTGATACAACTGAATTAGTTCAATTTACACTTAGGAACACAGGAGTCCAACAGGTGTCCCGGATCACTAAGATCAGTCCCTTTTATTACAAGCTACCACATACACTAATCTTTTCCTGGACTCCATTTATGATCTGAGGGTCTAAAATTACTGTGATATTTTCCTCAATTTTTATGACACTTTACACAGCTTTTGGAAAGCTTATGGACACACATACTAACTGAGGCTTACAGGTACAGTAATGGCATATTCTTATGTGCCTTCACCTTCAAAGCAGGCTGTAATGTCTTTGGGGTAAGGCATGTCTTCTCATTAAATGATTCTACAAATTTAGCACCACAGTAAGTGAATTTATTGTTGAGGACTGCAGGTCCTAATTAGTAATATTTGCTAAAAGCAGATATAGTAGATCAACACAAGCTCTTTATTTAGATGCAACTTAAGGACAGAACCAGTAAGAACAAATGTCTTACTAGATACTGGGGCGAATTAATGCTGTTCTTAATTATTCATGCTGAAGAATGAAATGGACTACCCATCAGTAAATTTATGTATTAGAAATGCATTACTCAGGTTTATTCTGTAAACAAAATTGCCCCTGTAATAGGCATAGATCTGCACACATTCTCCTCTTTCCACTCCTACCGCTGTGGTTTTGGTACAGTGAGTGTGCACAAATGCATCACTAGTAGCAACTACATAACGGAGTTCTCTACAAGAAATAAGGATCAGCATAGCCAGACTGCAAATGAGAGTGTCACCCTAGGAAAGCCACATTCATGATCACGCCTGCATTGCCAGGCCATGTGGAACAAAGTTCACCTGTTCAAAGCTGACTGCTTGGTCTGCACAAAACAGCACTTGGTTCTACTCAACTTCAAAACTCCAACAGCATACAGGTTCCAGGATAGAAATGGAAATTTTCCACATGGAAATGATACCTCAGAGGAACTAGTTGCCCTTAAGTACCCCTCCTAAGTATCTACACATCAGTCTACAGGCACAGTCAGTAGCTCTCTACACCCACAGTTTAGACAGAGTGTGTTTCGGATTTCTTTGTTACACAGTAATTACTGTAGGATCGCATCCAAGGACAGCATAGGTTCTGAACACATGTAATAGCCAGCACTAATATCCTACAGATATTCAGAATGGTGGTATTCTTTAATAATGTCAGAGTTAAAATATATTGCAACTTAAGCTCTGCCTTAGCAGTCTTGTAACAGATTTTCAAATTACCAGCATCCACTGAGACAATTTTTAAGATCGCTACATTCTCTGATATTCCAGCAGCACAAAGAGACATAGTAACCGGTCCCTAGCAAGTTGGATGATGCCTATTCTATCCAATTTATGAAAAGATATGCAATTTAAGAATATGGGGAAACTAGTTTTCTAACCAAAATCTTAGTTTAAGTCAAAACCTAGCCTAGGTCCCAAAATAGGTCTTGCAAGATATAAAAAAAAAAACCCAAAAACAAACAACCCCCCCCCAAAAACAACAACAAACCCCACCCCCAAGAAAAACCCCTCAAAACACAAACCGCTGAAAGTCGTATGCAGGCTGTCATTCTCCCTGTATAAGAGAGATATCATGAAGGTCATATTTTGCTGAAGAATAGAAGCAGCAAGCTGGTTGCCACATGCTCTGAAGGTTAACATCAACTACCATTTTTCTACTCCATGAATGCTGAAGATCCCTCAGAGACTGCAACATTCTCACCAAATCCAGAAGAAACATTAACTTTAGTAAAGTGCAAGGAAAGAAGCCTGGGAAACCCACTGATAGATGGTGTACTGATACGGAAGCAAGGACGCATGTCTGATGGATCTTGAGGATTATTACAAACAAAACTATCAACCAAAGAGCTTTTCTTTAAAGAGGGACACTAATGGACAACAAGAACCCTAAAGTACATGGAAACTTAAGTCCATCAGGTTAAAGTCTTCCTGTTCACCAATAATGACAAAGTCTATTTTAGTAAAATGAAACATTAAGAACTGGGGAAAAAAAGATCATCTATTCTTAATAAATATACTATGAGAAATAATCTAACTTCTGCCTGCACAGATCCAGGAACTTGGTAAAGCTTTTAGGAATCCTCACTAATAGCAATAGCCATCTGGCTACCTAAATTGCCAGAATCAGGCTGGGCATGTAACTCACTTATAGTACATCCTACCTCACACTGCTTTTCAGACAGGTTCTTTACAGCATCAGAGAAAAGACATCCATGTAAATTCTTATGGACCATAAAAACATCCAACACACATCCCACACAGAACACACAAACTTGACTATAATCTCTTGGGCTGAGAAACAAATAGACCTCAGACTACTTCCAGATCTGAAAGAGTTCAGAGAGCATCACTCCACAGCTCATATTAAACATGAAGTAAACAGATGATCCCTCTTACTAGAGTATCTGGTTCCCTAGAATAAATAACCACAGCGTACTTTATGACACACCATGCAGATACTACCTCAAGATTTAAATTAAACTTCTCTGTTGATTGATATAAAACCTGAGAGGGATATCATCAACCAAACACAATGGCCCTGAAAAAAGTTACCTATACTTGAGCCATACTAAATCTATACTTGCATATAGGTAGGCACATTGACAATTCTCAGGCTGCACAAACATCCAGCATTCCTGTGACTACCACTGAGAGCCTTCTTAAATGGAAGGCCTTCATTACAAATGACTTAAAACAGGAAAAGGAAGGAAAAGACAGTGTTTGTAAATCAGTAAGTCTTTACACTACTTCAGGGGCTCTTCCCGTCAAGAAGCTAACACTCACAGAGTGAGAGAACTGTCTCCCTGAAACTAAGTAGACTATAATCAGTGCTGCACAAGGAACAAATATGAAACGGAGCAAGTTAAAAGGAAATGGCAAACTTGTATGACACGGCACTGTAAGACAGGTCCTTATGGTGCCACATTAAGCTACTGAAGTATCCTGCTGTTGATTTAGAAGTGATCCTTAAGCAAGCTGTGGTAGAGGCTCTACCTACAGTTATCCCAGTTAACCTCATGATTGAAGCATAATATCCTTCAAATAAGGATTCGGCTTTCTTCTGTTCGAGACGGGTTCACACCTTCTTCTGTATTAAAAGACAGTTCCTCAGAGCAGAAGAAATATATGATAGCAGTGTATGAAACTTGATAGCACAACCTTGATTTCAAAGCCTTTAATGGTCATTTGTGATACCAACAAATGTAAAGGTGAAATGGAAATACAATAAATGAAGTGGCAGAAGGGGAAGAAGACAACACTGATAGAACTGGCAGAAATAGGAACACACCCATAATGTAAACAATGCTGGCTCCAGGCAAAAAGCTGCATTCAGAAACTGAATGCAGAAGACTGACTATCATGCAAAGGCTATATAGCCACAACTGGTGCCAAGAGAGTTAGTACTGACTGGATGTCAGCATTGATAAAACTCATACTTTAGTCTCTTCCTCACTCTGAGGATGTGGTGTTTAAGAGACCTTAAGTCTTTGAGCTTATCAAGAAGTGACTCCAGTTTTATCTGAGACGTTCTGTTCCTCTGAATGGCACTAGGTTTTCTACAAGCAGAACTACCTCTCTGCAGAAATATGTGGGTTTTACAACTATTGAGGCAACTTAGTTAAACTTTAGGCATACAGCCTCCAGGGCTGGATGGAGGAGAAGGAAAGGAAACCACAGCAAAAGTAACTCATCTATCCTGTTCCCTACAAAATTCAGGAGGGATAAATAGTACCTCCTATCACAGCTGGTAGGAGAGCTCTGTTTAGCCATAAAGTAGTTACCCCTTTGAAATTACTGTAACTAGGTTCTTGCCCAGAAAGGTTAATTTCTTTTCATTGTTCTCTTTGCTAGAAGAGCTCTGCCATA
This sequence comes from Grus americana, assembly GCF_028858705.1. Classification (NCBI taxonomy): domain Eukaryota; kingdom Metazoa; phylum Chordata; class Aves; order Gruiformes; family Gruidae; genus Grus; species Grus americana. Next base: position 32,229,483 of record NC_072891.1, on the reverse strand, counting down.
CCTTTCCCCTTCACATTCAATGTAACTACACTATTTAAACATGCAGTGGAAAGAGGAGAGGAAACAAATGAAAACTCAGCCCCCCAGAGAAAGTACACGCTGATGAAACGAAGGATTAGCAGAAAGTTAGTTTTTTACCAAACCTAAAACTGCAAAACAATGTGTTTAAATTTTGCACAAGACTTGCGATATGTAAATCTAGCAGCACCATTGCTAAAACCAGCTTTCTCACTTAAGGGAAAGACAAGTCCTGCTTCATCCCTTAAGAACAGCTGTTCTTAGGAGAACATCATGACCTAAAAGTTATTTTGTTGAGGAAGAATTAATGATTGATTGGATTCTTCACTTGATGGGACTGCCAAATGCTTCCAGCTAGGAAACCAAAACCATATGAACATCAGATCTGTTGATGCAGTTTCAACTACTTTAAAAAGTGTCAGGTGTGGAACATACAAGCAAGCAGCACAGACTGAGCCTCCCCTATGCACAGCCACAGGACCATGCAGGGCACCTCCAACACACAGTCCTTCCAAGGTATTAAAGTAATTTTGATGGCTTTACAGGCACAAGACTGATGTCACCCACTTGTGAGCCATTTTTATTGTGTTTCAGATGACAAGTGTTTTCGTGTCTTGTAAGAAAATGTCTATTGTAGGCAAGACAGAACTGAAATTATACCACCAAAGAGAATCATCTTCTTGATTAAAGGGAAGAAGAGGCAAAAGGGAAAAGAGCTTCTCCAAAACAACACAGCAAGGACGGACTAGAGAATGCCAAGTACATCTAGCTGCAAAATGCACAGTCCAAACCTAAAGAGCAAAATACCCAGGAACGGGTCACTGTGCAGAAGACAGTACTGGCAGTACAATATGAACCTTGAAGAACAAGAGTGAAGACATAAATTAAACAATTTCTGGAGCAGAGAACAACTGTGTAGCAAAACACAACATGACCTTCCTATTTATCTACATCAAGCATGTAGGTGGCAGGATACATGTGTGGTCTACAGCCACCAAGAGGTAAACACTGATGTATGAAAACAAAGCGGTATGAGTGTGCACATAGCTACCATATGAATATGCACGTTAGCTAATGCCAAGAGGAAAAAAGTGAGCCCTTGAAAGATTTCGATCAGTAACATTCATCAAAAACCCGATCACTTACAAATGTGCAAGTCTCACTTTCCAGAAACCCTTCCAATAGTTTTTGTTTCCAAAAGCTCAAACTTCCAATACCTTAGACTGATTAGTTAAGTAACTGTGATTTCAATTACTATCTCGCAACACTGTGTTTCTGTGCCTTATCTAATTTTGTTGGCTAAGAATATACAATTGCTATACGTAATCTTATAGTAAAAGACTGTTTCCACCTGCTGAAAGGGAACAGCTGGATCCTGAAGTAAACATAAATAGAGGTCAATCTTTTCTCTTTAGTATGAATATGCCAAAGAAAAATGAGACCTGTTGTGAAACATTTTCTACTTCTGTATTTTTAACTCAGGAAAAAACAACATCTACAAATAAGGAACATAATTTCATTGCAACAGTTACAAACACTACTTCTCAAAAATGTTTGTGCATGGCTAAATTACATATATCCATAGTATTGTAAAATTAGGTAATCTTAAAGCCAGGGCTTTGAAATCACACCACAACAGACATGTAATTTCAAGAGAGACTATTTTCATTTTGATCATATCAGTTGATTTAGTTATTTTCATGTATTTCTTGTAATATTCAATGAAATATTTACATTTCTACTTCCACTTTTGTAATTCTCTAACATTTTAGGTAGAAAACTTCACAGTTGCAGATATCGAATTCAGATTTTCTGAATTCAACATAGAGTTGAAAGGGTGCATTAAGTTGGATCTGTTACTAGTAAGAGCAACAAAAAAGCGCTCTGTAGGTCAGATTCACAGTTACACATTAAAATAACTAAAGTTGAAATAGCTGCTCTAAAAGCAGATTTTGGAAATCTACATTTAGTTAATACTGAATATACTTTGCATCCTTCTACCTTAATCTTACTTTGCACATACTACAATATTTTTACTAATCTTGGTACCAAAATTTGAAACTCCTCAACTCGTTTAAAGTTTAATTCATTTAGAAGCTTAACTTAATGCTGTAATAGATACTGTTTTTAAAAAAATCCAGATCAATTTCCAAGCAAATGAAGTGGTACAAAACCTGCTGATAAATAAGAAACCCCTCCATAATCAGAGTTGCCCACACATTGCAGGCTCTGGAATTTGTTTTTACTAGAGAAACAAACAAACAGTCAGGAAAAAAACAAAAACCTGCCCTTAATGCCCTCTCTCCGGTTCAGAATCAGTTTCATGCCCTCAGTCACGAAGTTCTCTGTAACAAAACTTCACTGTAAGTACAGACCTTCAATTTTGTGCATGGTTGTTCTATTTGGAATAAAACTGATCCAAATCAAGTAACTAACTTTGCACTCATGAGAGTTCTCCTTCAGCTCCAATGATAGGAATATACACAGGGAATAGTTAAAAAAAAATTTAAACAATACTTTACTTGGAAAAAACCCACAGTAAAAATTCAGTTATATAATTTCTTTTTCTTATATAAGAAGGATGGATTTTAAATTTCATAAAGACAAAGAATTTAATACTTCACAAGTATTAGACAAGTGTATAAATATCATTACTCCCCATGGATTCACTATATCCAACTGAAAAGTGTTATAATTTTTGTAATAAATTTTTCTTGGTTGCAATATTGAACTTGCTTTCTTTGATTCCAAGCTTCTTCAAGAAATTCTTGGCTTATACAAACCAAGTAACAATATGTGACGTCCTCAAAATAGTATCAGGAGCACTTACTCATCGTACTTGATATGATAAATAGCTTCTTCATCAGTGTCCATACAGTCTGAATAAGATGTGGATGGTGTACTGTCCAAATTATTTGCACTTTCTCTAGAAAGATCTTGACTTAAGTTTCCATTAGTCCTTTTGTAAGTGTTACCACTCTTTCCTTGAGCTTTACCATTTTTATGTCCCTTTGTTGCTCGGGTAACATTTTCTATATGCGCTTCAAACCAGGCTCCAATGCTGACATCACGGGCATCCACCAATTCATTTATCTAAAAGGAAAATTCAATAATGATTTATGCTTCTTTTATATAATCCCAATAAAGAAAAAAATAAGACAACTTACTATGCTACTGCTTAACTTTGTTATCAGTAAAACAATCAACTGTAGTAAGTAGCTGAGCTTGATCAAGTTCAAGTAACATGCAGTCATGAACATGTTGCACTTTCAGTATTTTACTACTCTTCCCTTATTAAAATCTAGTATGAATATAATTTGTATGTAATTTTAAAAAGCAAGGTTAGATTTTTTTTTCCCCTCCAAACCTGAAAGTTAGCTTAATCTCTTTCATTATCCTTTACTCTTGCTTCACCAATTACTCTTTACAGCTAAAATAAGCATACACAGCGTTAAAATGCAAGCTCACAACAAAGAGGTTTAAAGACTTTCCTGAGCACGAACTTGGAATTAATATTCAACCTTCTATCTTTCTGGGCTGCAAGATTTTTTTTAACTCTTCAAGACTTGGGGAGAGAAAGGGAGGAAATAAGTCTACAAGGTTGCCACCACTGCCCATCAAAATCTTGTGAGTGTAAGAAACAGAACTATCTCCCAGAATTTTTCCCTTCTGTACTCACAGTAATACTGGTATTAAGCAACTAAACCACTTTACTATTCTAAATCACGTTTCATTTTCTCAAGTCTTCAGCTAATTAAGCAGATGTTCCTTTAATAACACTGAGAACACTGAAAAAGAAAAAGATTTAAAGAACACTTCATCAGCAGTACATAAAGTATAAAAAAATTATTACAACAGAACTACTGCACAGCCCTATCATAGAAAACAATTATAATAAACAAAACAAAATACATATGTACATGTATATATATGGATTAAGCTACAGCCTTTGTCAAGTACCAACACAGCGGCAGACAGATATGTAACTCTCACTAACCCCAAAGCCTAGTTTCTATGAACTGAACAATTATACTGTACTTTCACAGGAGCAAGCCAAAACACACGCTCAATAACTTCTAGTATTTAGAGTGAAGCAGTCCTTGGGTATCTGAAAGTGCAATTGACAGCAGTTTGAGCTAACAAGTTTGTCCCAAAAAAGCAATACTTCGCATTTTACTCTTTTCATTTACATGTAAAATACCAACTTCTTTTAAAATTTTTATTCTTACATCCTACAGTATTCAAAGTACAGCTTTTTACCAGGATGAAAATTTCAGCCACATAATAAACAAATCAGAGAACAACAACCTCATTTTAAATCTATCAATCTATTTCAAACATAAACAGTAGATTCTGGCACTTCTACAAGGAACCCTCATGAAGGCATACCTACACAACCTTATGTATTTGAATTACTTGTATCTCAAAGTGCTTCTTTATTTCCTCCTCAAAAACACAGCTGAGTGAAACACACACTACTAAGGATTTCCCCACCTGCTGCTACTTCTTGTGACCAGTTATGAAAGTGCCAGAGAAGCCATGTCAGCCAAGTCAAAAATCATCATCAAATCCAGAACAAAAACATTAAAAAAAACTTTTAAAAAAGTGTAAATTCCCTTAATCATTTCTCTCCAATGCATCCTTCCATATTTTGATGTGCATACTTCCACAACAGCCTTCCACCCTTGCAAAGAGTAAGGGCAAATTATTACCGCAGACCACTGAGGAACACCAGACACCTATTTCATTGTAGTGGTGTCTGTTCTAAGAACTGGGTTACTAGTAGGTCTTAGACAGACATTTTTGGATGAAAATTATTATGACAATCAGAAGGGGAAACAAGCACATGCTTCTGAATGAGCTTTGTGTTTTCTAACATCGTTCCTGCATGACCAACTAGTGTTATTGTAACTCTTCTCTTGTAATCTGTCTTGTATTCCTCCTTCTGGCACTGTAAATCAGCCATGGGTACCCTGCTTAGCCAAGGTGATGTCCTCCACATATGCTGAGTTCACCTTGGAATGGACCCCCAGTTCTTAAACCAGACACCACTAACAATTCTCAGTCTTAGTAACAAGGAACAGGAATCGAACATAATTCTACCCACTATTGGTCCTTCAGAACCCATACAAATCAGATGTCAGGTTCAACTGGAATATAAAACAAGCCAAAGCATTCTGATTTACATAATATACAATGACCACACCAAGAAACTCTGTTTAAATCACTATTTTAACCATCTGACAATAATTTAATTAGTATTAACTATTATTTCCAATATCAACTCTACCACTTCTCTGCCCCCCTCACCAAGCTACTACCTTTGCTTTTGGTAGCTGAAATCAGAAAGAGAAAGGATGGTACAGAGGCTAAGACTATTCATAATGTAGAGTAAGTAACAGGTATCTTGCTGAGTATAGCTCTGGATGCAGATGCAGAGAGGCACAGGACCTTCCTCAGACAGAAAAAATTGTAACAAACTATTCCTTCCTGTAATTAGCCAATTCCTTATTGTTTGACAAAGAGCAAATGCAAAATAATTAAATACATCTATTTAGACATCTAACATCTTTGTTTATGGCCTTTTTAATTTACTTTTATTAAACAATTACATTATTGGCTAAAAACATACTCTTAAAAGTTTTCTGATTCTATAAGTAGAAATCCTCTATATGTTCCAACTGTCATCTACAAATAGCAAAGAATGCAATGACTGTACCCTTATTTTTCTCTCTATATATTAAAAGCATACAGCTGGCTGAAAGAGTAATCAATTCACGGGTAATGAAGGAAAATGTGTTAGGTCCCTAGTATTAGAGATCACAAAAATTCCAGCTGACTCAACAGGTTTCCTTAAGAATATTTGACAATATCACCATTCTCTGTTCTATCTTCTGTTTTAATAATAAATAAAACAATCACAAGTGTACCTACTATAATTTTTAGTATTCTTGAAATTATACATTTTAATACTCCTTTCCTTTGATCAACTGATCTTCTGAGGCCTCCCATCTCCCCAGTACTCTCCCCATCCTTTCTCATACTACCTTTTACACTCATTAATTGTAAAGCATCAGGACTGAAGAACTGGGGTTTTTTCCCCCCACTGTAGTAAGGGGAGATAAAAGGAAAAAAAGGAAGCATACAAACTTGTGTCTCTATATTCAAGCTACTGATTTTCGACTCCCTAATTCCTCCGAGAATGAATGAAACTCACTGCACAGAATGCTACAAGAACGTAGAGTAACTAACTTACCATTTGTCCTTAATACCTGAAACATTAAGTAACAGTCTACATGAAACTAAGACAACTTCCCATCTAGATGACACCTCTAAGTAACAGCATTTCTCTAACTGAAATGAGCTTGTATAGGTATGGCAGCCTTCTCTGTAATTTTGGACATTTTCCAGCAGAAGAATTACTGTTATGGATATTTCTTATTTAAGAGAAACACCCAAACAGGAGGTAAAATGCTACCATTCCCTATATATGCACAACCTACTAAGTATCCAATGAGCTAACAATCTGGAAACTGCCCATTTTCTGTTTAAACTTCTGGTACCCTTATGTAATCCTAAATGACAATATTGAAAAATTCAATGAGGTACAAAACTAACAATGAATATATGTGATTCCTAAAAAAAAAATCTATAATAAAACAGCAATCATTACATCACACACATTTTAAAGAAATTGTGTACTTCCACAGCTTATCTAGTTCTAATGCAGCACTCAAACAAGTAAGGGAAAAGCTACACTATTCCACAAATTATTTTTTTTTAATTAGCTGCTTCAGCTCACAGAAAGTATTTCTGTTTCACAGGTACTCTAAACTTTTCCAAGAACATATTTTAGTGAACATAACGTGTCAGAGTTTATAACTCTGCAAGAGTCAGCTTAAATGAAGTCAATTTGACTTATGTCAAGTTTGTACATACCTTGTACAATCCAATGCCAGGATCAATGAGAAATGAGCGAGATGATGTACTTGGCTGACTGGATGATCCACTATTTGTTTTTTTCACTTTGTTCTTGCAGTTGGAAACAGCACAGGGATTGACTTCTCCATCCTGATCTGTCACAGAAGTAGTGGTAGGAGCTTCAGATTCAGAACGTATCAAAAGCTGAACTATGTCATTTAGTCCAACATTGTAGTCAAATAAAGTGTGTCCATCTTCTAGCTGTCAAAAGAAAGGTATACTTGTAAAATTCTACCCTGAGCTACATAAGCAGTTTCCAAATCTTCTTTTAACAGACAATAATTGTACAGACCAGAAAAGACAAGCCATCAGTTTCAGGTAAATAAAAACCTATGTCTTACATACATGCAAAAACAAACTCTCATGAAGTTACCTGCAGCCATGATTTCGTCCAATGAAAATCACTGAAAGCCTTAAAATTAGCAACAGACATCTTTACAAACTTTGGACCTTTTAATTATACATCAACATCCAAGATGATGTAGTGATTTTTCTAATCAAAAAACAGGTAGGATTTATGTTGACACTTACATGAAGTATTCAATAACTATAAATATACATGAGAACTTTTAAATTAGCAGTCGTTGTGTTGTGTACATCTCAGGTACATAATTTCACAATTTGCTCGTTCTCAATCTGTTCTAGAAAGCAAGACAGTACCTGATACTTCTCTAACACTTTGCAAACTATTTCCTAAACAAAACACCTGGATATAAAAAACCTCATACACATACAACTCCATTTACTTTTCAAAACTATAAGAACTGGAAGTATTGTGCAACAGCAACTACACTTACAGGGAAAGAACACCAAAAACATGTACTGGGCCTTCAAGTTTATGAAAGGATATCTCCTAAATTGATAGCATAAAAAAAAATTTTTATTCCAGATTTAGCCAGGTTCCCCATCCCCAAGGCCTCCACCCCAAGATCAAAACAAGATTATTCACTGAAAGTAAGTCTTTTAGCGGTTTAAAAGCTATTCTAAAACTGAAGAAGTGTGCACTGTGTTGTACTCCCTCAAATAACTTTGTACATCAAGCCGCACTATATTCCAGATACAATCAGATCCTGTAGAACACCAGAACAAACAAGCAGACTTTTAAATCATGTATAGCACACAATTACTAAACATTCTTTTGAGGTCCATTCTGCACAGCTTTAAAATACCTGTTATCAACTTTATTTTATCTGATTATTTCACCTACCTACAATTAAGCTAAGAAGCTCACACCAAAACCACCAAGTTGTATGCCAGGAAAGAAGAAAAACAGGCAATAGTGACCACTGCTGCTTTGCTCAGTTAAACACTCCTAATGATATACAGCATCTTCGAAGCAGAGAGCTAATTTACCTAAAAGTATAATGTGTTGCTTTGAGATATCAAAACTAGAATTTGGTTAGTTACATTTTACTTCATGTTGCAGTGGGAGAAAAATGTGCATGACTAAAAGAACTCCCACCTGTTTCCAAATTACTTTTGCAATAAACACTTGCCCGACCTTTTTCCAGAATAGGTACTATTTTCAACATCACTGTTTCAGGAATCTTTTCAAATAGATCTGTTTTCATAAGCTTATGGGTAGTATCAATACAAGAAGAAAAAGCAGGGATCAGGAAGAAACAGAAAAAAATAAAGTGGGAAGGAATTCTCCAGCTTCTCACTAATATAGTTTTCTGTAACATTCAAAAGATAGACAAGAGTAGAATGCACGTTTCTTCCTTTATCCCCTCTGCTTTTTCAAAACAACTCTAAAGGGCAGAGGACTCTTATGGACATAAGCTGACACTCAAATTAATTAGTTCTTCCGTGAATTTCAGATCTCTGTAAAATGAGTTACTCTGTACTGCTGATAACTGCTGTACCCACAGCTGGGATGTGTAAACAAGAGTACTCATAGTTTGTTTCAATGTAATTAAAGTTGACCCAACTGTCTGGTCAACACCTATGGGAACGACCCTTCTTCAGCTGACTTTTTTCAAACCAGTTCAACACACAGCAGATAAAAATGTACTGAAGATTTTGATGCTGTAACTACTAAATGAACACAAGTCTTAAAACAGAAATCTCCAGCAACTGTTTTTCTACAGGTGACTACCAGCACTGCCTCGTATGCCTGGAGCTTTAGGCTAGGTTTTCATACTGAAAGCTGCTTAAGCAAGTTTAAGTAACTTTTCCCATCCCACCATGTTGTATGTTCCTATGCTTTTGACAATTCTAACGAAGGGAACAGAAGTGTTCTTGCAGCCCTATGAAAATGCAGATTTGGGGGCTTTTCATGCCACAAGAAGTTTGTATTTTCACTGTTAAGATTATTAAAGAAGTTTACAAACAGCTATTCTTAGATTCAAAGTACAAATAAACCCAAAACAAAGACCAATAATCACTTTGCAGTAATACATGGGGGGGGGGGGGGGAGCGCCACGGTATAAAATCCACATTTCTGGAGATGCTACTGCTTCTGAGCACTACTCAAGACCCACTTTGAAGATTGAAACCCCAACAAGTCATTTTTTTTGTTGCAAGATGTTTAAAAAAAAATTCAGCAGTATATCTGCAAATAGATCACTTCTGAAATAACGAAAAAATTGGATGTTATTGGAGACAACATAACTACTGCTCCATTTTTCTTTTCCAATTGGATTGGACAAGCTGTGGCAGAGGTTCTAGTGTGCAATTTCTAGAATCCTATGGTATGAGGAAATCTTCTGAAAGCTAATGCAGTGAAGAGAAAAAGATAACCTTGCTACTGGTAGACTGAAGACATGTAGGCAACACACATTAAGAGCAAAGAAATACTGACATTGTTCCCTTTCTCTCAGGACATGCCATGTGCAGGCTGACAGAAAAATATTTTGAGGTATTGCAATTTAAAGTTTAAAGCCAATTCAGTGAAAAATCTAAATCTGAGGAGCCTGAATGATCTACCCTAATACTCAACTAAAAAATGTCCTGTGTCTAGTCTTTGCAATCTATTCATCAGTTAAGAGTATACAGTAAGTTATATCTTTGATCCACAAATGAATCCTCCTATTAGCATGAGAACGAGGGGGAAAAACAAAAAACCAAACCCCACAACAAACCTTAAAAGAAGTAATCTATCCAGGAATAGTTACATTTAACATGTTCAGAAAACAAGGCATACCTAGGCTAGGCCTTGAGCAAAAAGCCTTCTCTAATGATGCACACACCCACCACCATGCACAGACTACTTATTCCTGCATAGGAATCAAAGAAGTTAGCTTTGATGAACATAAACTACATGGTCAGCAGAATAAACTGGTGACTGCAAAGCTGTCTACAGTATTAATTTATTATGAATTAGCATTCTGCTCTCTGCCCAAGTGGTTGTGGGTTGCTTTGTTTTTATAATCAGTATTCTTTGCAGGAATATGTTATGACTACAGACTATTCTATGACCTGTGATGTCACACTTAAGTCTGAAAGCACAGTAAAAGAGGTAAGATTACTATAAGTGCACTTCAAATGAGGCAGATATGGTGTTTGGCAGTGTGATAGGGAAAATGCACCTGTTCATAGCATGAGCAAAAAAATATGTTCCCAGAATATTAGCAACCATATATATTTAGACCAAGTCAATGACGCTGCAACATTGCTTGCTTCTGGGAACAAAGTAGAGAAACACAAAAACTCAACTAGTAAAATCAAGTTCACATGCCATATGACTTAGAAGAACTAATGCGTATATCTACAAGTATACCTATACCCAGCATTATTGCATCGCTGGCTACTGAAATCCTAGAGTAACAAAACTGGAAAACAACCAGTGTTTGAAGAACTTCATTCCACAACAGGAGGAAAGAACTATAAGATGTTGTTTCATGAATTACTGACACTATACTGATGTTAATATAACAATGGGACCTTGGCCAGCAAGGCTATAACCTCACAGATGACTAGAGTAAGAAAACAGTAATGGAGGACATCACTTTAGAGTGTACCTGTCCTTCCAAGTAAACTAGTATCTCCTACTGTGTTCCAAGTTGGCCAGGGACTGTAAGATGACTTTTCAAATTATATTATTAAAGCAGTATCAGATGCAGAAGATCCAGGACCTAACACTACATCTGGATATTAACAAGCAGTAGGAGAAAAAGCATGATACCTTCCTTTATACAGACAACTAACATTTTAAATCCATCCTGGAATACAGTATTTCTTACCCAAAAAAACCCCCAAACCACAACTCCACAAAAAAACAAAACCACCCACAACCACACACATACACCCCCTTCTTATTTCCCAGCAAACACTGCCTTACTATGTCATCAAAATTCATGAAAGCATTACTGAATTGAGTCCCAAATAACCTCACAGACAAGTTAAATATTGAGCCCAGAAAGGTAGAAAATTTCATCAAAAACAATCTGGCAATTTGTGGGAATAGGTGCCGACCAGTCCCCCAGTCAGCTTTATGGTATGCTCAATTCTAACAATACTTACTTAGATAAATACATAAACAACTTCGTCCCATTCTCCTGCATAAAGATACTAAGAAGATTCCCTGTGAACATGTTTGCCTGGACAACGTATTATTCTTAAGAACAAGGAGGGGCTGGCGGAGAATGTGAAGCTCAAGGGCAACTGTAGCTGCAGTGACCATGAAATGGTGGGGCTCCAGATCCTCAGGACAGCAAGGAGGGTGCACAGCAAGCTCACTACCCTGGACTTCAGGAGAGCAGATACTGGCCTCTTCAGGGACCTGCTTGGCAGAGCATCATGGAACAAAGCCCTGGAGGGAAGAGGGGCCCAAGAAAGCCAGTTAGTATTCAAGGATCACTTCCTCCAAGCTCAGGAGTGACACATCCCAACAAAGAGGAAATCAGGCAAAAATGCTAGGAGGTCTGCATGAACAAACCACCTAGTTGTACCTGGACTTCAGTAAAGCCTTTAATGCCATTTCCCACAGCATTCTCCTGGAAAAACTGGCTGCTCATGGCTTGGACAGGCGTACACTTCACTGGATAAAAACTGGCTGGATGGCCAGGCCCAAAGTGGTGGATGGAGTTAAATCCAGTTGGTGGCTGGTCACAAGCAGCATTCCCCAGGGCTCAGTACTGGGGCCAGTTCTCTTTAATATCTTTATCAATGATCTGGACAAGGGGATTGAGCGCACCCGCCGTCACTTTGCAGACAACACCAAGCTGTGCGGGAGTGATGATCTGCTTGAGGGCAGGAAGGCTCTACAGACGGATCTGGACAGGCTGGATTGATGGGCTGAGGCCAATTGTATGAGGTCAACAAGGCTCAGTGCCAGGTCCTGTACTTGGGTCACAGCAACCTCATGCAACGCTACAGCCTTGGGGAAGAGGGGCTGGAAAGCTGCCTGACAGAAAAGGACCTGGGGGTGTTGGTCGACAGTTGCCTGGATATGAGTTGGCAGACTTCCAGTACCTGAAGGGGTCTACAGGAAAGCTGGAGAGGGACTCTTAATCAGGGCATGTAGTGATAGGACAAGGGGCGATGGCTTTAAGTTAAAAGAGTGTAGATTTAGACTAGATACTAGGAAGAAATTCTTTACAATGAGTTGTGGATGCCCCCTCCCTGGACATGTTCAAGGCCAGGCTGGATGGGGCTTTGGGCTACCTGGTCTAGTGGAAGGTGTCCCTGTCCATGTCAGAGGGGTTGGAAGCAGATGATCTTTGAGGTCCCTTCCAACCCATTCTATCATTCAATGATACATTAGATGTTTACTTAATCATTCACTAAGCATTTAAGGACACTTGTCATTCACAAGTTTATACATGCAAACCAGGAACAAAAGTAATCAGGCAAGTACCAGATAATCAAGCTGTATCTCATTCAAGTCAGTTATGATTTCTTAATGGATGATTAGAATATGTACTAAAGCAAAAATAACTGAACAGGCAATTTCATTTATGAAATTTTGCTAGGTCTTCTGATCCTACTGTCATTAAAAAAAGATGCATTTGTTTCCTTCGCAGTAGATTTCACTTTCAGTTTTTCTTCCACTTAATGGCTGGCATGCTTCAAAAACCTTTAAGGCTTCATTAACATATTCTGAAGTGACACTAAAGAGCAGCTAGATTTATTGTATCTAACACTCTTTCACTGAAGATCCATAAGCAGAGAAACAGGTTTCATCTTTCAACTGTATTTTTATAGATCACATGCTATAGTCACTATCAATTTAAAAATACTTTTAGAGAAGGTTGTTATAAATACTTAAAGGTAAGACAACACTGTGCTTACACTACTACACAAGAGTAGCTGTAGCAATGCAATACTAGAATTGATACCTACTATCACTGTTAGAAGAACTGTCTTGCAACATCAAGCCACAAATGACTTTAAAAACATGGAGAAGCTGCACTTATACAAACATGAATGATCATGCAGAGTGCAGTATGATACTACATTACTTAGGAAAAAAAAAAATACCTGACAAGTAATTTGCCAATTACTATCACATTAACTTGTCTACAAGTCCCAGCACAAGCACAGCTCATTACGAGTTGTACAGTGTGTGCAGAAATCTCCCAAGAAAGCACGTTATCCTTCTTGTAAGAACACATTACCCACTGTTTTTATCTTAAAGTGTGATCCAGAGGGTAAGTACCTGGGTCACTTCAATCCAGCCATTCCATTTGACAATAAAGATCTTTAGTCACTTACTGAAGTGTGCCTTTGAGCATCTTCTGAGGTTTTCTTTTCCAAGAACTACAGCAGTGCCTACATCTAGCAATAAAGATGAAACAAAGTATAATGAATGCAGAAAAGCTCTTTAATTAATATAGTATGACGAAAAGTTAACTGACATTAATCTGTTATTCTGCACAGGTATTACATGCACCCTACAAGTTTAACAGGAAATGCATAAAGGTAAAAGAGCTTCAAGCTCAAGTTCAGTAGAAAAACTTGGTGAAGAGTTTGGGAGGGTTTTTTTTACAGGAGTTACCCAGAAGGTAAGTTAGTCTGAAGAAATCAAGAACCTGTAACTTCCAGCTGGGTACTCACTGAAAGCAAGCAAAGTAGACTTCTAGAACTTCTAGTATTCTCCATCTCAAGACTGATGTACACACCTAACTTCTTCTGCCTGCAAGAAGGCTGTTGGAATTGTGGATTCCACTTAATATTTTCACAGAAGCATTCAAACATATCTCCAACCAGTACCTAGTATTGAAAAGACTAACTTAAAATTAAAAATCAGCTTTTAAGTATATAACAGTGAGGTTTTGGCCAATGGGACCACCTCAGGTCAAGAAAATTTCAATAACCTTTACTACACAACATCCGACACTTAGCTGATGGACTTCTGCCATTCACAAAGTGTGCTCAGTTCGCTTACGCTTTCAAAGCTGAAAGAGAACCTGAACAGTATTTTTTTGTTCCACATGGAAAACTGTAGCCTACACTTGGATTATATGGTATCTGAAGAGAATGCTTCAGGATTCTGAGATCTTTAAATTCATGTATTAACCACATTCAGAGTGCTAGGCACATGGTCAGGTTTTTACAATAAAACTGTGTACTGTAACCGTTTCCCAAGGAAGTACAGTTGTCTCTACTGCAATAAAGACAAAAGCTAAATAAGAGGGAATTTAGTAGCCAACCACATAAAGAAAATTACTGTCTTTACATGAACTGGAATGTTTAATACATGCTGTCTTAAAGTGTTTGCAACTCCAGGAGATCCACTTCCTCCTCAAGCAATTCATTTCAACAGTTCTTTTTACAGCTCCCAAAAAGGCTGCTCTGTCAAAAAATATTTTGTCTAGAGATCATTCTACTAAAACATCCCATCTTCTTCTTGCACATGGGACAGTTCTGCTGCTATCAGTAACATTTGAGTGAAGTATCAGTAACTGTTGAGGGTCCAGGAAGATATTCCTGGCCCTGCACAATGAAACTCCACTCAGCCAATCCATTATAGCAAGAGAATAAAAAGGCAAGTAACCACAGCCAAACATCTTCAAGCAAAGACTGCACATCCACAAGGTTTAGTGGCTCCTTCTCACATGTCATGTGAGAAGTAGAAGAAAAAGCCTACAGAGGGTGGAAGCAAGGGCAGGTAGCCTGGGAAGAATACAGAGAAACTGTCCGAGCAGCCAGGGAGCAGGTTAGGAAAGCCAAAGCCCTGATAGACATTAGTCTGGCCAGGGAGGTCAAGGACAACAAGAAAAACTTCTATAGGTATGTCAGTGATAAGAGGAGGACAAGGGAATACATGGGTCCCCTCCAGAATGAAATGGGTGACCTGGTTACCCAGGATATGGAGAAGGCTGAGGTACTCAATGACTTCTTTGCCTCAGTCTTCACTGGCAAATGCTTGAGCCACACTGCCCAGGGCACAGAAGGCAGGGACTGGGAGAATGCAGAACCGCCCACTGCAGGAGAAGATCAGGTTCGAGAGTATCTAAAGAACCTGAAGGGGCACAAGTCCATGGGACCTGATGAGTTGCATCCGCGGGTCTTGAGGGAACTGGTGGATGAAGTGGCCAGGCCACTCTCCATCATATTTGAGAAGTCCTGGCAGTCTGGCAAAGTTCCTGCTGACTGGAAGAGGGGGAACATAACCCCCATTATTAAGAAGGGTTACAAGGAAGACACAGGGAACTACAGGCCGGTCAGTATCACCTCCGTGCCTGGCAAGATCATGGAGCAGACCCTCCTGGAGACTATGCTCAGGCACATGGAAAACAAGGAGGTGATTGGTGACAGCCAACACGGCTTCACTAAGGGCAAATCATGCCTGACAAAGTTGGTGGCCTTCTATGATGGGGTTACAGCGTCCGTGGATAAGGGAAGGGCAACTGATGTCATCTACCTGGACTTGTGCAAGGCATTTGACACTGTCCCGCACAACATCCTTGACTCTAAATTGGAGAGACATGGATTCGATGCATGGACCACGCGGTGGATAAGGAATTGGCTGGATGGTCACACTCAAAGAGTTGTGATCAATGGCTCAATGTCCAAGTGGAGAACGGTGACAAGTGTCATCCCTCAGGGGTCGGTACTGGGACCAGCACTGTTCAACATCTTTGTCGGTGACATGGACAGTGGGATCAAGTGCACCCTCAGCAAGTTTGCCGATGACACCAAGCTGTGTGGTATGGTAGACACGCTGGAGGGAAGGGATGCCATGCAGAGGGACCTGGACAGGCTGGAGAGGTGGGCCCATGTAAAATGCATGAAGTTCAACAAGGCCAAGTGCAAGGTCCTGCATGTGGGTCGGCGCAATCCCAAGCATGACTATAGGCTGGGCGAGGAATGGATTGAAAGCAGCCCCGAGGAGAAGGACTTGGGGATATTGATTGATGAGAAGCTCAACACGAGCCGGCAGTGTGCGCTTGCAGCCCAGAAAGCCAACTGTGTCGTGGGCTGCATCAGAAGAGGTGTGACCAGCAGGTCGAGGGAGGTGATCCTGCCCCTCTACTCTGCTCTTGTGAGACCCCACCTGGAGTACTGTGTCCAGCTCTGGGGGGCTCAGTACAGGAGAGACATGGAGCTGTTGAAGCAAGTCCAGAGGAGGGCCACGAAGCTGATCAGAGAGCTGGAGCACCTCTCCTATGAGGACAGGCTGAGATAATTGGGATTGTTCAGCCTGGAGAAAAGAAGGCTCCAGGGAGATCTAATTGCGGCTTAGCAGTACCTGAAGGGGCCTACAGGAAAGCTGGAGAGGGACTGTTTATGAGGGAGTGTAGTGACAGGACAAGGGGTAATGGGTTTAAGCTGAAGGAGGGTCAATTTAGATTAGATATTAGAAAGAAATTCTTTACTGTTAGAGTGGTGAGGCCCTGGAACAGGTTGCCCAGAGAGGTTGTGGAGGCCCCATCCCTGGAAGTGTTTAAGACTAGGTTGGATGGGGCTTCAATGAAAGCAAAGCCCAAATAGAAACAGATCAAGATTTTATGAATATGTTTCTTGCTTGCCACTAGAAGCACTTTAATTTACAGTTTCATTAAAAGTCCTAGCATTGACAATCTGTTCTCTAAGATTCACGTTAACTTTTTATTTCTTAATAGCTTGGACTTCATAGCTTGCTGTTAAAAATAAAGATGCAAATGGCAGACCATTCACTCATTTCAAGGAGAATTTACTCATCAATTAAAAAAATAAAAATCATTGCTCTATTGCTCTTATTCACTCTTAGTACTCTCTAGAGTGATGAAATCACAATGGAACACGTGAGTAGGTGAAACATCTGGACAAGGAAGTTCTCTGACACTTAGATCCATATCCCCCCAGAACAGAATACAGGCAGATCACAACATTTTAAAAACCAGTAACCAAACAAGTTATTTAGTATCTGGACAATATCATCCTAATTAGATTCAATTCTGTCTTTTTTTTTTTTTTTGCCATGAGATTCACGTTTCAAACTAGCCTACAAGAATGTTTCAAGAAACGACCCTTATGCCACCAAAAATCCCACCACTAGGTAACACAAAATTAGTCTTTATATCAGAGTGTGTGCTCCCTTCTGACTGCCTATCTGTGTTATACAACAGCTAATGATCTCCCTTGGACTCAAGTAAAAAGGTAGTCACAACACTGGATGGTATCAAATGTCTCACTCTCAGTAAATCATAACCTATATAGGTATCACAGTCTTATAGAGACTCCCACAGAAAGCGTACAGCACGAGGAACTCCTAGAGAAGGAATATGGACACTTCCACTACTTCTACAATTATACTGACAACCAAAGAGTTTGATCATAGCACAGTGTGAATATGCTGTGCTTCTTCAACTCCCCACACAAAGAGCAAGTCTGGCATGCTACACAAAGCCAAGCAACCTAGGAAGAAATTACAGAATCTTGTTGCTGACACTCTGTAGTCACACATCAATCTCAGTACAGTGGTTTTTATGCCATTACTACAAAATTATTTGCAGAGTGTACAAGTGGTACCAACACATTTTAGCTTTTGATCTGGACTAACTATAATCCAAAAAAGATTCCAGTGTACAACATTAGTGCCCACACAAAACCAGCTGAAAGTCAAGAGCTGTAAGAAAAGACTAAAGGTGAAGGCAGCCATTCTCAATCTCAACCAATGATTTCTACAGTGTTCAAGTCTGCACCTCTTCCAAGTTAAATTTTTACATAAGAAGTTCAGGTTTTGAAAATTATTTTTTCCTTTATCACTGGGTGACATACAGGAAAAAAAATGTTACTTTAGATACGACATTTTCTTCTTGGATGCAACTCTAAATCCCACTAAAGGAACCCTTGCTCATTAACTTCTAGCTGGAAGATGGAGTTAGAGGAGTAAGGTTTTTCTTCTTTTGCAGTTCTCAGGAATCTTCTAATTAGTTAAATAAAGTTCACGGCGTCTTCTGGCTGATATTTAGGATTACCTGATACTTTTGTAAACAAAAAAAAAGAAAGTATGTCAAAATATAGACCTGCATTGAAATTCTGAGAAGCATGGAAGGACTCATCCATCTCTGTGCTGATTAGATGAGAATGGTCAAGTACCTCCTGTATGATGGTATGGACTTTTATAGCACAGGCAACTGAAGTTCAGCAACAGTGGTGCCAGGGAGAGCTTGTAAGGATACCTGTAACAAAGAACTGATTATTATCGGAACCTTCCGTAATCAACAAGAGAAGTGAAAATGAGTAAATAAATAAAACAGCCAAGTATATCAGGGCAGTTATTGTAACATAATTTTACAGTTAAATGGTTAGGAATAGAGATTCGGTTAACAGCCTTTAAAGAGGAAAATCATCTCATAACTTCCATCAACATTTGATCACATTTCTTACTGGAAATCCTCATCATCCAGTTGTCAGTGTAGGCCACACATCAGGTGTGTTATGCATCTAAGGGATTTGGGGGCAGAGGGGTGGGAAAAGTGTTTATATGAAAAGAAACATTCAGTTTCCAAAAGCTTCCAGAGTAATTAAAAAAGTACAAGTACTAAACTACCCTAACTAGATTACATGAATAAATATATATGCCACAAAATATAGCCTTAAAGCCTGCTGCAATTCTTTACAGGTTATATTATGTATTTCCAGCTTCCTAATACTGAAGTCATACATACAAAATAGTATAAAGTATTCTGTTTTCACATATGCTTCAGCTTTTCCTTCAGTTTGTTTAGGTGCCCTGAATAACAAAGATAATGGTAACAAAGAATGGCAAGTTGCATTAGTAGCTTTACAGTAAAAATTTAACAAGAAGCTGATTTCAGTAAACAGCTTCTGCAATCGTACAAAAAACTTGCTAACAGGGCTACCAAACCTACTGCCAGATAAGTTTGAAGTATATTCTATGAATGTTTTGGGAATTTCGGAATGCAGTCTGATTGTATCTGCCCTGAAGACTCCAGATGAGTCTCCCTCATCAAGCTACAGAGCTACTTGCTACCAGCTTCATCGAAGAAAGGAAGTGATTGTCGTTCTAAGACTTCTTCAAACTATTTATCTAAAATATAAAACTTAATTGCTCCAGTTGAAGATTTCTCACACCCAGATTCTGCCTGAAGCAGATGGGGTTTGGACAGCTTCGGCTCAAAATGTTTACAATTTTCCAAACAAAATAAAGCTGGGAAGAGATTGTGTGAAGAAACTTGATTGTTTTATGAATAGGTTTAGCACTCCCATTCTTCAGGGAAAGACTCAACAAATAATGCTTTTCTATCCTTCTGGAAATTCACCTAAGCCGTAAGTATTTAAGAAGCCCTAAAACACAGAGTTTACAAACCTGAAGCTTAGAAGCTTAAACTCACAGGAGATTCTATCCACTGTTACATGCCAGCCTGAGGCAGCAGAGGTTAAAGAGGTCTTATATAAGAAAGGCTGTAGTTAAACCAAGGCATGTCCTATTGCTAAATTTATAACTGTATGTTTCACTGAGGCTGCTTTATCACGATGCTGTCATGCAAAACTAAAGCTCCTCTGCTCCTCCTACCCCTTTATTGTTTCAGTTACGTTTACAGAAACAAAACCCCAAACACTTGGGCATTACAGCATGGGCCTGACAAAATACACTTAAGAGTCAACTTGCGCAGCTAAGTAACACGATGCATACCACCATGCTATTTTGTGCATAAAAGCAGAGCTAAATTTCTTCTAATGAAGTAAGCCTGACTTGCAAGAACTTTCACATCACACAAATAAATGGCGTCAATATCTCACTTCCACCTGCTGACTTCAATCTCCCATGAAAAAGGTTTGGAGTGTCTTCCTCACCAACAAGATTAACAAGTTCAAAAGCAATTTCAGTCACTGCCTCTTATATATACTAGGAAGCAATATTTGGGCTCCAATGTCCTTCCTCCCTGACTCTGATAAGCCCTATGGAAAAGCCACTTGACATGATGGTTTCTTTCACAACAACAGCCATTTACAAGTTTTCACTGAATTCAAACTCCAACAGGGTGGGAAAGGACGATGGAAGAAGCCAGCACAAGATCATATTATTTTTTATATTCCATAAACAATACATATCACTGAAATACAACAGTGTGCAAGTTCAGTTCTGTGTGAAACATAAATTGGTATTCATACCTCTACAATTTTCCAGACAATCTTAAGTTCTCTGACAAGTTTTCAAACTTAAATAAACTTCAATGAATTTTTACTGCCTAATTTTTCCAGCATTGTAACTGGAAGCTCAAAGTCCCACAATGACGGTAGCTTGGTCCTATAGAAAATCTGCTCTGGTAGGTCAAGATGCCAAGAATTTGTCTACTATAATATCTCCTTCACTTTCTTGAATGAAACCGAGAACTTCTATTCTCATCAAGAAGTGCTATATAGGTTTTCCAACTAGGACAGACTAGCTGCCAGAAGATACATTGTCTCCTTTTGCTTCTCTGACTTTTAGAGGAACTCCACACAATGCATTGTAATTTATGAGTTTACTCAGAGTTAACATATAACACCATGGACAAAGCATTAGATGGGAATAGTCTCGTAGAATAAGGTTAAGATATGATTTATTCCAGCATAAGAAAATGTATGTGTTATTCCAGCATAAGGAAGTGTATGTGTTCCTCCAAGAAGCTCCTTCCAGCCAACGATTTACCTTCTTCAACAAAGAAAACAAGGGGTTTCTACGTTCAGTAGATTTCTCTGGCTAACTGCAACTAGGTTATTGCATCACAGTAAAAAACTATGCATACACTACTATTCCCTTTCCTCAGAAAGTTCTACCTTGATCTACAGAATGACTTGACTTCTCTGGCTGATATACAGTTAATCAGCTCTGCAGAAACGTGGATCCCCAGAGAGTCCGAGATGTCCTCACAGACCAGACCATGTTATAGAGTAATACCATCTTGCTCACTCTTCAGTGCCACCTATGAATGGTAGGTCGTCCTGGCAGTAAAAGTTAAAAACCAGAAGTCAGTCTGTTCAACTAAGTAGTGCTTTTCCTGGTTTTACGAGAAAAAAAAAATGGTAAAACGAAGTACTACATTAATCACAACACGAGGTTTTCATCAGTAGTTCCAGGGTATTTTAACCCTTAAAAGCAGGGACATGAAGCACTGCCCACAGAAGGACTCGCAGACAACAGCAAATTACAGCAAACCACATAAACTACATTAACTGGACACTCCAAAAGAACTGCACAATAACGGCTCTAGCTCAAAATGTTAATTGAAGCTGTTCTCTATTGCAAGATAAGAGCATGAAGTTGTTGAAATTCAGCCCATAAATGGTGACTCACTTAGGTTTCTATATCCGTATAACCTTACACACCTCCCATTCTTAGAAGAAAGGAGGTTATTTAGCTAGTCTTCTGCTACCCACCACTTGCAAGGTCCAAATATTTCTAGAAGTTCCCAGAGAGACTCCAGTAAGAAATACTCAACAGCAAGATCACAATTCTACTAGCAGACTGTAGAGATTTAACCATACTAAGCGCTAAACAGGTAAAATAGGAAAATAGTTTGGACTAGATAATGGATTTTCCAACACATGCAGGCATCTTCAGTTTTTCCATGTTTTCATCTCAGTATACCTCACATTTAAATGCCCATTTTTATTCTTTGTTATTTTATCACAGCCCTGACAGAGTTGTTTAGTTTCTTCTGCTCATGTCTCTCAACACCCAATTTTACTTCTGACCTTTTTATACTTACTAGCACCATGGGATCAGAAAAGCAATCCATAACCATCAATGAAACTTCAGAATTAGTTATGGTAATTGCAAGAAAATGGACATAAATGGTGAGTGAAGCTATAAAAAAAAAAAGGAACTTCCTAACTCTTCCCTGAAGAGAATCCCAACTGTGTCCTGAACTACATAAACTAAGTACTAAACTCACAGATCCTGCTCCTGTAGGCAACTTCAGCTAGACTATTTCACTATTCTGCTTTCTTAAGACATCTGTTAACTAAAATGTTCAAGCTAATTGGTCTGGCCACTGACAGACTACACAGAAAAGCACAACTCATTACTGGCTCATCTTTCATGCTTCTCAGATAAACCTTGCATCCCACATCAAGCTCTGCACCGAAAAGTAGCTTTGTGCTGTGCCAGCACACCTCTTAACAGGTTACATAACTTCAAGTTAAATTAAGTTCCTTGATTTGGTCCCTTCAGAGAAACATGAGACTGTCCATAATGGTCTTGATAGACTCATTCTTACAAATGCTCACTCTCGACAATCTGTAGAACACAAAAATCTACTAATTTGCTATTGGACTCACAATCTAGGCTTAGCATCTGGCCACTAATGCTTACCTCCTGGTCAGAGTTAAATTTCTATTTAACTAAAGAGAATATTTCTAAATTTTCTCTTTTGTCCCCTTATTTGTAAAGATACACACTTCATCTCTTTTGAGGCAGGAATCTCATTGCCTTGCACTACTCAGTTTAGGTGAACACTGCAACACTGATCTGTTATAAGAAGGTGCATCTTAAGAGCCATGCTCCCACAAACACATCACACATCCGATACTTTTCTTGTCAGCTGTGCCTTACTTAAGGACTCAAGAATTAAGTACACCTCAGAGTTTATGTAATGCAGCTTGAAAGGTTACACCCTTCAGCAACAAAGACGCAGCCTGAGGCAATCTATTCGGATAAAAACATATCTGGCACCGGAGGGGAGGGCAAGTATCAGCCCACAGAAAGCTTTCAGCCAGTCACTCCAGTACTACGGGACCCCGGTCAGGATGAAGCGCCGCTGCGGACTGCCAGCGGCTGCCCCGGCCCCACTCGTGACACACCGGTCCCCGCGCCGAGGAGGGCCGGGACGCACAAGTTGTGCCCGCGCAAACTAACGCGGCGCCGCCCCGCCCACGCGGGAGCCCCGCCGGGCCGAGCGCGGCCACCGCCTCCCCCCCCACCCCCCCCGAGGCCGGGCTGTCACGTGCCCGCCCCGGGACACCCCCCCCCCCCCCGAGCCCCCCCGCGGGGAGGTGGGAGGGGTTCACAGCCGGCAGGCCCCGAAAACCGTTACTCCGTCGAGCGGCGCCGGACGCCGGGGGAGGGGCGCGCCGTACCCACCCCGCAGCGGGTACTGACGGGACATCGCACTTCGCGCCGCCTCCCCCCCCCTCACCCCCCCGCCACGTGCGGGCCCCGGGGGCGGCAGCGTTCCGCCCTGGAAACCGTCCGCGGTACCCCCGCACCACACGCTGCCCCCTGCCCGGCCGAGGCAGCGCGGGCGGAGGGAAACGGGCGAAGCACGATCCGGGCGCTCCGCTTCCCGGGCTCGGGAGGGGTGTGAGGGGGACAGCAAGGAAAGCGGAGGGGCTTCGTCCCCCTCGCACCCCTCCCGCGGCCCTGTCACTTCGGTACGATAAAGGCAGGGGCTGGGGGAGGAGCCTCCCGCGGTTCAGGTGGGAAAACAAATACACAAAGGGGCCTCCCCGGCACCCGCTCGCCCTCGGGGAAAAAGGCGGGCGGGACGGCGCGGAGAAAACCCGCGCTGGGACCCAGAGCCTCTTGTCAGGCCAGACACCTTGGCTCCCCCCTGCCCCTCACCTCCCCGTAGGCCCGATGGGACGGGAATAAACAAAAGCAGGAGGCAGAGCACACATGGGTGGGGATGGGGGACCTCCGCGCCGGGCCACACAAAGAGCCAAGCCCCAGAGGGGACGCGCGGGGCGGGAGAGAGGGGAAACCCCCATCCGTCTCCACCCCTGCCATCCAGGTAGGGGCGTTTCCGCCTCACCTGCTTGCCCCGGTAGAAGAGGCGCTGGCGGTCGGGGCTCACGCGGAAGGTCTCCTGGATCTTCTCCCGCAGGCACTCGATCTTGGTAAGGCGGCTCAGGTCATCAATGGTCTGGGTCTCGGTGCCGTCTATGGTGCGGACCTGGATCCACATGGTGCGCGCCCTCCCACTCGCTCAGCCGGCCGCGGGGAAAGGAGTTAGGTCTGGGGCAGAAGGTGGAAAAGGGGTCCGCTCCCCGGGTGCGCTTCTGCGGCGTGCGAGGGAGAAAGGGAGGGGGCCGGGCGCTCCCCCCGCTCTTTGTTCGGCTCAGTGGGGCAGGATTTTCAAATCCCGCGGAACAGACGCGAGCCTGCCCGCCCGCCGGGCCGCCGTCCTCCCTCAGACGGGCGCGGAGAGGGAAGGAGACCCGAGCCGATCTCCTGCCACTTCCCGATCGCCCGCCCTGCGAGCCCCCGGAGGCAGCACAAGGCGAGGCGGAGTCTGGCGGGAACCGCCGCGGCCAGGTCTAACGGGCGCCGCCGGGAGCCATCTCCCAACCCCGGGGAGTGTTTACCAGGCGCCGCCGCTCTCACATGGAGGTCACGGCGCCAACGCTGATCTCGCGAGAGCCCCCGGCCTCGGCTGTGCAAAGACAACAACACCGGGGCGGGGGCGGGGCCGGGGCAGGGGGGGGGGAGCGAGGCGGGCGGGCGGCACCACGCCCCCTCTCGCTGCGCTCGGGCTGGCAGCTCGCGCGCCGCATTCGGCACGGCGCACGGCTCCGCCCTCCGGCCCCGCGCCACGCCCCCTGCGCCGGCCCCGCCCCCTCGCGCCGTCGCCGGCCCGCGGCTGGCGCGAGGCCGGCTGGGAGGGGGCGGGGTTGGCGCGCGCTCTGGAAACGACCGTTAACGTCTCCATGGCGGCCAAGCGGTACGGTCTCCTCGGCTCCCTCTCGGGACAGGCTTCCCTGGCCTCTGGGGCCCGCGGGGCCTGCGGCCTAGCCCGGCCCGGAGGCTGGCAGGCGTTAGAATGGCTACGCCTCCGTTGGCAGGCAGGAGGGTCCACTAGTGAAACCCAGGCCCCAGCGTTTTCCAGGACATAAAGTCTCGACCCAGCCAGATTGAGCTCTACCTAAAAAATACAGATCAAGTCTGTTGTAGTAGATAGATGGAAACATGGGCCAAGAGAAGGCAAGCCTCATTTATACTTCAAATCTGATGTGGGTTTGACTTTCTGTATTTTTCTAAAGTGGGTAATTCTGCAAAGTAACATCGGAAAAACCTAGATTTTCCATGCTGTTGTGGTCTAGCCCTGGTAGGCAGCTGAGCCCTACAGAGCCACTTGATCACTCCGTCACAGTAGAGTAGGATGGGGAAGAGAATCAGAAGGGCATAAGTGAGGAAACATAGGTCAAGATAAAGACACTTTAATAGGTAAAGGAAAAGGTGTGTGCACAAGCAAAATAAGGAACTAATTCAGTACCTCGCATCGGCAGGCAGATGTTTAACTGTTTCCGGGAAACCAGAGCTCCATCACATGTAAAGGTTACTTAGGAAGGCAAGTGCCATCACTCCTAACATCCCACCCTTCTTCCTCTTCCCCAGCTTTTATTGCTGAGCACGACATCATATGGTCTGGGATATCACTGGGGTCAGCTGCCCCAGCCGGGTCCCTTCCCAGCTTCTTGCACAGCCCCACAGCCTACTCATCGGCGGTGCAGTGTGAAAAACTGAAGCGTCCTTGGCCCTGTGTAAGCTGTTCAGCATCAGCCAAAATGTCCCTGTGTTATCAGCACCGTTTTCATCACAAATCCAAAACACAGCACCATACCAGTACCATACCTCTCCATCCTTGCTAATCTCTCTGCTCTTATGATAGCACACAGCTTTCTTCACTGCCGCTGTCACAGCATGTCACCAAACTGCCATTTACACAAGTTCAGAGTTTGGTTTTCAGTTTGTTGGTGGCAACAAAGGCTCAGGCTCAAAGGCTGCAGCATGCATGAACTTTGGCGATCTTTCGGCCCCAGCCCTCTGGGGTTCCTTGAAACACTCAATGATTGTTTAACACAGAGGAGTACAGTAAGAATGTGGTTTAATAGTCCTATCTGAAAAAAAAAAAAAAACCCAACAGATAAATCAAGCTGTCTTCAGCTTTAGCTTAGTTACACTCCACCTCTACAGTAAAAGGAACAGAGTCTCATTATAATCCCATTTGCAGAATACAGCCTTTCTGTTGAAGCAAGCGGTAAAATGTGTCTGTCTTGCAACAGGAAAAAAAGATCTGAAAAAAGTCTGAAATGTGATATGTTTTACCACATTATGGAGAACACCATCAGTTTGTGCTAGGGAAGCTTTGTGGAGAATGCAAGATGGCCTTCCTACAACAGACGACATTTTTTGATACAGAGAAAGAAAATGGAAGAGGATCATTTTGTAACAACACTGTGTCTGGAAATACATTGTCTAGTGGGAGTATAAAGAAAAGCAGATCAGGTTGCTGGCACAGGAGTTACTGATTAGAAAGAGCACTTTGCTATGGAGTGATTATAGGTGGCCTATCTCATAATGTGCGGTATGGACTGGAGGCTAGGATATAGCGCGGAAAAAGTGTGTAAAAATTCTTGACTGGGAGTCTGAAAGAGGATGTGAAAAGGGGCAGTTATTGAGGAGGTTAGAGGAAAAGAAAGCTAGTTGTTCAGAAAGCAATAACGTCCTCTTTGGGATATGGTTATACCGATGAGGAAGTTAGCTAATGCTAAAGGAGAAACTGATCAGCATAGCATGCATGATGGACTGGGGTGATAGTAGCAGAAGAATTACTAGAATGAGCAGGACAGAGAGGAAAGGAATCAAGAATATAAAAGTAAAACATGGGAGTAGTGAGGAAAGTGCAAAGATCTAATTGTAGGCAAAAGGAGAAATTAATGACAAAAGAGCATAAAGGAACATACAAAGGGAAAATTTGAAATGAGATTTTAGGAAATAAGAATGCTAGTTTTCTTAGAGGAAAGCTGTAGAACAAGAAGGAGAAATTAAATGAAAATTAAATAAATTGTGAATGACATAAGGATAAGCATGAGTTTGTTTTGAAGTTAAGTGAATTTTTTTATGATTAAATGTTCAAAAGCAAACCGTGACACAAATTATGGGGTTTTGTGAGATAAAATAGTCAAAGGTTTAAAATTATGGGGTGAAGTATGGGTGCTATTATAATGGGGCCTTTGCCTGTGTAGGCAATTTCACAATTTTCCATGTGTAGGTTGCTTTAGCATGTAAATAAAGATAATGACTTGCTTGAGATTATGTTCTTGTATTTGAAATTCTGTCTGAATTCCTAAAAATTCTGGAGATGATCTTACATATTTTGTGTTTGTCAGTAGGAGACCTCTTGATTCAATAGCCTGAATGTGGATGAAGTCACAGGGATAGACAGAAGAAACCAGAGGTGAGCTTGGCAAAGAGGCAAATGTGTAGGACACATGAGGAGGGGGTGCAAGAATAGAAACGTAATAGAAAGCAAAGGGAGCAGAAAGAAGCCAGCAGAAGAGGGGAACGCCTGCTACTGAGTTTCAAGGAGGAGGTGTGCAAGAGGAGCAGCAAGCCAGGAAATATTTTTACAGACTTATTTTTCTAGTGAGCTTTGCACCTGGGAGCCTCTTAATGACTTGTAGGCAATGTAATAACCTGTCTGGATGCTACGTTACTGTTTTGCTCAGATGCACTGATGTGCCTTCCAGGGAGGAGGAAGAGAAGAAGGAAATTTAAGTTGTCCATCTACTGAACTTAGCAGAAATGTGTCGCTTAACTCCCATGAAGTCAATGCGACTATTCCAGCGTAAACATGTTGGGATAGAAAACCAGGATGGCTGACTTAATTAACTTTATTTAAACTTGATGAAGAGAGCAAAAGCAAGTGCACTACAGCTGTTGCAGCTAATGTAGCAAGCATGCATAAGCAAGTGCAGTATAGTTGTTGCAGATAATGCAGCAAGCATGCATAAGAATGGTATCCTGTATGTAGAGCTGACTGTTCTTTCCACCGTGTAAGGGGAGTTATGAAAGATGGCAAAGTTCTGGCCGTAAGAGTTCATAACATAAATGTTTTTATTTGATTAGTTTAGAAACAGAACTGCTAACAACTCTGCCTTATTAAAGATGAGATATGTAGCAATGTTTCTTCTGCGAGAAGGGTGGAGACATTACAAACTGTGGGTTCTATGGCAGCTGGAATGGGATGAGACTTACCCTAAGTAGGGTCAGAGTTCAGGGCAACAGAACACTGAGTGTTTTGCCCTGACTAAGAAATAACAAGAGCCTATTTCTATTTATAGTGAGAAAAGTCCCTGTCCTGAGGACCATACAGCCTCGAGCAGATGCTGCCTGTTTCTTTAATACATTGTACATGTACATGGAGTCATGTACTTAAAACTCAGTGAAGTGAGCCTTAAACTATATATAATCTGTATTTATATAATTTTATTTTTATGGAATTTCTACAGTGAAAAAGGTAAACAGTAAATATAAGGATACTGCATCGTTCTGATAACCCCAACCAGAGCTAAGTCAAAAGTCTACATTGTTTTCTCATGTAATTCTACTGATTCTAGAAAAGTTGCTTTAATAATTAATCTCAGTATATGCTTTTGTCTTTTAAAAGCTAGCTAATTCATGTTAGTAAGGTTGTCATCCTTAATTATTTCAGATGTCAGTAATTTTTACAGTGAAAAGTAACACTTGATGAGATTACACTCTCTTCTCTGTATATGATAGATTTTTTCTTAGTTTGAATTGTTCATTTCAATTTAGATATCAATATGATGTATTACACCATGTAAAAGCTGTTGATTTTTATGGACATGCAGTGATTTTATCAAGAATTTTTGTATTATAATTGTGTTTCAAATCCTACATTACTGAAATGAGTAATGAGACATTTTCTTTCAAGTTTTTATTAATAAATTCTGTGGTGTTATGTCCGGATCTACCTGTATTGCATTCTCTGTGTGCATCCTTCTACGAAGATGCTTAAGAGCAAAACTATGGTGTTGAATATAGTATTTATAGTTCTGTAGTTTATAGTTATGCAGAAATATTTTATGTGTATGATAAAACCCATCTTCTATAGCAAGGCAGATAAATATTAAATTCTTTAGTAACTACTTGAGAAATTTAAATGCCAAGTAATGTTACTAATGCTTAGTTGGTCAACTAGGAGCTTTTAAGTATTAAGCATGAACTCACAACTCATCATGTAAGCATAGAAGTTAGAAAATCAGGAGTAGACATGGGTAAAAATATTCGCGTTTTGTTATGTAGAAGGAGAGAGGCATATCTAGTTTACATCCTGTTGTCCATTCTTTCTCTGAATAGAAGTTGCAGCCCCTGTAAGTTTGATCCTCTATCGTTTTTGAGGGGATGTGAAAGGATGACGTATTTGGGGCCATTTAATATTTTCCACAGTACCATTATCTTTTATGCATGTGTTTCTCAGTAAAAGACAGTGGTGTAAACGCAGTCTTATCCTAGACTTGTATCCAGTCCTCAAAACTTGGCTTAATTAGGAGGAAAAGCAGCAAAGCCTTGGGGTTTTTTTAGAAGTCTGTGTGTTTTTTCTCCATGGTTTTAGATTTGTGAGATTCTTTTCTTCCTAATGATATTTTCTTAAATTTTTCTCAATGCGACAGAATACTTTCCAAAGTTATAAATTTTTTCAAAGGAAAAATCAGAAAACTTTTTCTGAAGCTATAGACTGTATTGTGATAGGCCTGGAGTTAGGATAAATAGGTTGCCTTGTTTCCATATAATATCACTCTATTGTTGGTGAGAATTAAAGCTATTTGAATTTGTAGCTAGTGATCTTACAAGATAGCTCAGGCTAGCAAAATAAATAAATATGCTAGCAATTAATAGACTCTTGATGTGACTAAAACTTGAACTTTACTGTAAGCTACTGTATAATTGCAGGATTTATAACAAACATTAATTTTCTTTATAATCCCATCTTTCTATTTCCATCTGAACCTGTATGATTCACATAATTGATTTTTATTGTTCTACTACATTTTTTGCTTCAGGTGATCCTGTGGTATCAGCAGGGTACATACCACTGTTGTTGCTATTGCACAAGTAGAAGAGACACTAAAGAGTCAATAAAAATCTATTTTTTATTGATTAAGAGTCAATAAAAACCCCTCATCTCACCTTCAACACTGTGATGAACTGTATTTTAGTTAGTGAGTTGGCTGAAATGGGGAAATACATATCTGGTTTGAGAGTCGGTGAAAAATAGTCACAGTGAGAATTTTTACTGCAAAGTAATAAACCCACAAACCCAGGCTAATTGTAGAAACATCAAGGTAAATGTAATTATCTGGGTGTCGTGATATCCAATGCTAATGTTATTTTTCAATAAATTTTAAGAACTTACTTGGTGTAAGCTATTGTAGACCTCTTGCACAATTACTGTTTTATCCATGTAACAGGGGACACCTGCGTTCTTCTGCACTCCCAGTAATGCAGAGAAAAGTGTACTTCACGAGTTTTGCAGGTACCTTTTAAAGAAACAAACCAGAAAATAATCTTTTCAGTGGTTATATTAGCCAAAACAGATGTGTGGAAGCCTTGTCACTCACACCCCTCAGGAAGTTTCCAACGTTTGGGAAGGCATATTTTTATCACATAAATCTTGTATTTTCTACTAGAGCTATTTTTCCATACATGCAAAAGGACTCAAATGGGGACCAGATATGTACAAACCTCATATGAAACTATCTAAAATACTGTTTAGCATTATCAGAACAGCTTAGTTTAACTAGGCTAGGAATAGGTACAGAAAACTGCTTCTAGGATAGTCTACAGAATAGAGAACCTGTCTTAGAAGACTAGAAGGGTTGACTTTTTCAGGGCTAAACATAGCAGATGAACAAAATGAGAAAATAATTAAACTATGTGAGTTCAGGTATAATGTTCCACACAGACAAATTAAAGCTTCAGAAAATTTTGAATCATTTTTAGGCTGGCAACTAAAAGTTGGTTTCTAATGAGTAGAAGTTGAGGAGTAAAGGGAGGTCTTTATTTTTATATTATCATACAGCAGTAGTATTCTATATGGGTTTATAACATCTGTACCTTGCCAAGACATGTGAGATGATAATTTTATATGGAAGGTAGTTCCATGGTGGATGACTTTGCTACATCAAACTGGATCAGCTAACTGTAGATCAATCAAGAAAATTAAGCTGGACCCAGAATCCCATCATTTGTGGCAAAACACTTCTCACTAGAAAATCATTATTTCCACTCCCACTGACTTCTGTGTCATTTCCAGTATGAATTTGAAGTGCCAGTTTTCCTTTGAAAATCTTCAGATAGGTTGGAGCCTTGGTCCTTATGATACTGTCATTTCTCTATGAAAGTATCACTGTAGGACTGAAGCTGTCTCATGATCTCACCATATTACCTCTTACAATTTTACCTCGTTGACCTAAGAGCATTTGAAATTGCAGTTCTTCTGCAAACTTTACATGACAGCGCCATGTTTAACCCAACTCAGCATCATAAGCTCCAGAACATAGGAGTTGGCAAAGGAACTAGAACGTCTTTCACAAGCAATTTGGCACTACTGTATACTGCTTCAGTATAAGGAAATAAAGAGCAATTGAAATGAAGAGGATGAAGACCAAGTGCTGCAATTATGTAAGTAATGTAAGGTCACTTGAATTACATTATGCGTATTCTTGTATGTTTTTGAAGACTTGTAGAATGGTTTGGGTTAGAAGGGACCATTAAAAGTCATCTGGTTCCAACCTCTATGCAATGAGCAGGGACATCTTCAAATAGATCAGGTAGCTCAGAGCCCCATCCAACCTGACCTTGAATGTTTCCAGGGATGGGGCATCTACCACCTCTCTGGGCAACCTGTTCCAGTGTTTCACCACCCTCATGATAAAAAAATTTCTTCCTTATATCTAGTCTGAATCTCTCTTTTAGTTTAAAACCATTGCCCCTTGTCCTATCGCTACAGTCCTTGCTAAAATGTCTGTCCTCATCTTTCTTATGAGTCCCCTATAAGTATTCAAAGGCCACAACAAGGTCTCCCCGCAGCCTTCTCTTCTCCAGGCTGAACAACCCCAACTCTTCAGCCTGTCCTCATAGGAGAAGTGCTCCAGCCCTCTGATCCAACAGGTCCATGTCTGTCTTATGCTGGGGACCCCAGAGCTGGACACAGTACTCCAGGTGGGGTCTCATGAGAGCGGACTAGAGGGGGAGAATCACCTCCCCTGACCTGCCAGCCATGCTTCTTTTGATGCAGCCTAGGATACAGTTGGCTCTCTGGGCTGCTAGCACGCATTGATGGGTCATGTCCAGCTTTTCATCAAACAACACCCGCAAGTCCTTCTCCCCACAGCAGCTCTCAATCCCTTCACCCTCCAGTCTGTGTTGATACTGGGGATTGCCTTGACCCACATACAGGACCTTACACTTGGCCTTGTTGAACCTCATGAGGTTCACATGGGCCCACTTCTTGAGCTTGTCCAGGTCCTTCTGGGTGGCATCTGGTCTCTCAGGCATGTCAACCACACCACTCAGCTTGGTGTTGTCTGCAAACTTGCTGAGAGTGCACTTGATCCCACCATCTGTGTCATTGATGAAGATACTAAACAGTACTGATTCCAGTATGGATCCCTGAGGGACACCACTTGTCACTGATCTCCCTCCAGATACCGAGCCATTAACCACTACTCTCTCGATGTGACCATTCAGCCAATTCCTTGTCCAGCGAATGGTCCATCCGTCAAACCCATGTCTCTCCAGCTTAGAGAGAAGGATGTGGGGGACCGTGTCAAAAGTCTTACAGAGTCCAGATAGATGGTATCTGTAGCTCTTCCCTTGTTCACTGATGTAGTCACTCCATCACAGAAGGCCACTAGTTTCATTAGGCAAGAGTTGCCCTTGGTGAAGCCATGCTGGCTGTCTCAAATCACCTCCCCGTCCTCCATATGCTGCTCCTAGGAGGATCTGTTCCATGATCTTCCCAGGCACAGAGGTGAGTCTGACAGGTTGGTAGTTCCCAGGGTCATCCTTTCTACCCTTTTTAAAAATGGGCGCAGTGTTTCTCTTTTTCCAGTCACTGGGGTCTTCTCCTGACTGCCATTGCTTTTCAAATATCATGGAGAGTGGCTTGGCAACTACATCAGCAGTTCCTTCAGGATTTGGATGCATCTTGTCAGGTCCCATAGACTTATGTATGTTCAGGTGGTCCCAATCCTGATCTTCTCTTACAGTGGGAGGGACTTTGCTCCCCCAGTCCCTGCCTTGAGGTAAATGCACTTGAGAGGTGTGGGAATAGAGGATGCCAGTGAAGACTGAACCAAAAAGTTGTTGAGTACCTCAACCTTCTCCTCGTCTCCTCTGTTGTTACCAGTTTGCCAGTCGTGTCCATTGGGGAGGGCTACACTTTCTTTGACCTTCCTTTTCTGGCTGACACACCTACAGAAGCCCTTCTTATTCTTTGCATGCCTTCCCAGGTTCAGGACTGGGTCCTTTGTGGCTTTAGCTACAAATACTGGTTATCTTAAAACAACAGATTATAAAGTTGTAAAGAAGATGACTATTTTACCTCTTGAAAAGCTTTATAATTTTATCAAGTAGTTTTTTAATGGCATTAGAGTTTATCCTTTTAGAAATACTTCTATTCCTGACTATCCATCAGAGAAGTGATTCATGAACTATGCACAACCCAAACCAGCAATGCACAAGGAATTTCTAAATGATTCACATTTGGTCCTCATTACACAAATGCAGAACATTCTTGTCCTTTGTGGCTATCCCAAGGGCTTATGAGAAAGTTGGAGGGCTTTCTTGTGCCAATAGTTCGCTGGAATCACTGAACAGCACAAAACTTTCTGGTTAAACAGCTAGATCTTTGTAATGATGGGTAGGATAAGTGGAAGTAACCTCACAGTAATGCAATACCTAACACTTCTGGAGTTGAATGCAGATCTCTGAGTGAAGCGTTTAAGCTAACTGCACATTGTGTGCTAAAATTAGATGCCCAAGAAGGACATCCAAAACAGGCAGCATGATGAGTAGAGAGCTATTTAAATTCGGTATGGACAGTTTGTATCTCTCTAGATCTAGAAGGACAAAAGCAATAAGGGAAATCTTAAATTCTGTTTTACAGATAATACAAACAGCTTAAATAGCTAATTCTGGATCCCCACTTAGTTTCTGGAACCGACTTCTAAAAACAAAAACTTATTTAATTAATTTCCAAGTTACAGACAAAGTTAATTTTTTTAACAAAAAAAAAATCAAGGATATATTAGAATGGCAAGGGATACTCTTGTTACCAATTCCATTCTTCTAAACTATCTTCTGCAAGATGACACATGGCCTTTCAAAAAGGCCTGGGACATATCATGAGATTTTGTCTGTGTGTATGTGTAGGTATTTTACTATCAATTTGTTGTACTCAAGTTACAGACCAGTTTGAATCTCCCACATTTAGTTGCACAAATTCTGCAGTTGTGAGCCAAAGAACATACCTTATATGCAAAACCAAGAATCTACTGTTAGTCTATGTAAAATCTTAATAGTCCAAGTAAACTCTTAATGAAGAATTAATATTAGTCCCTTTAAATGTATATCACCACTTATAGTTCAGACTATGTACAGTTAAAACTGATATAAGCTAACTTTCTAGTATGTACCACTTTGATTGGATGCTAACCTTTCCACTGATCCTCTGAGTATGGAACATTAATGGCTTCAGTTTGAAGGCTGCATCTTGAGGCCAGCACTGAGACGAGCATGATACTCATGGTGGGGTTTCTTCCTCCTCCTTACTAGCAGGCGTAAAATATTGCTGCTGCTGATTTGTTTCTCCTCACTCTAGGATCTGTTTGGAATCACTTTTATATGCTTGTTAACATATTTTATACATTGCTCTTTCCTCATCCAACTGCAAGTCCAGGGTAGATTAAAATTTACTAGAAGATGTGGTTTACACGTGTTGGATACTTGTTCTTTGTTCTGTTGCCACTAAGACTGGTTTTACCTAGCTCCTGCACACCTTTAATGACCAGTAATAGACTGGTGAGTTGCTTATAGCCTGAGGACCCCACTATTATTCTGTACCTAGGCCTCTACTATCATCTGATTTCTCTAGCCCTCAATGCTGTGTTTTATTATGGGGTCATAGATACTTCATTCTACAGAAAATAATTACTTCCTGTTGCCATCTGTTAGTTCCAAAAGGCAACAGTTTGTTACAATAGGCTACAACTTGAGCATGATGGTGGGCTTTACACACAGGGCAGTGCAATGCTAAGCAAAGGGTAAAGTATAATACAGTGATAGATAATAGTCATCTAGGTAAAATATAATACAATAATAGGTAATAGTCACCTAATACTAGATAATTACCAAAAGAGTTAGGTAATTGCCTATAGAACAAAACAAACAAAAGCAGAAGTCCAGGTACACCAAAATAAATCCAGGCAAGTCCTAAGGCTTGCATTGCTAGTGTAACACAAAGTCTGTGTCCTATTACAAGTATTTGCATGCTACATTTACTGAGCTTTAAGGCTACAACTTTAATATAACTACAAGGTAAGAAACACTGCATATGAATTAGACTAATGTTTGCAGTTGCCCAAACTAGTATCAGTATTAGTTGAGCTTACAGCCCTCATGTTTGCAGGATACACGTTTTCAGATGAGAGTCAGGAGGAGGGAGATTCCTCTGCCATGGTCATGGTATATGAACACCCCAGTGGCCATGCAAATTAAATTGGGGATTGTCTTTCACTGAAATAGAAATATAATTGTACTGTGTGTCTTAAAAATTTAACTGCCTCAGTACTTCCAGTGACAGGACACCTGGGAACGGTTCAAAGCTGTGCCAGGGGAGGTTCAGACTGG
Source organism: Grus americana (assembly GCF_028858705.1). Taxonomy (NCBI): domain Eukaryota; kingdom Metazoa; phylum Chordata; class Aves; order Gruiformes; family Gruidae; genus Grus; species Grus americana. The sequence continues at coordinate 32,193,446 of NC_072891.1, read as the reverse complement.
ACATTAGGAACCATTTCTTTACCAAGAGGGTGGTCAAACACTGGAACAGGCTTCCTGGAGAGGTGGTCAATGCCCTGAGCCTGTCAGCGTTTAAGAGGCATTTGGACAGTGCCCTTAATAACGTGCTTTAACTTTTGGTCAGCCCTGAAGTGGTCAGGCAGTTGGGCCAGATGATCGTTGCAGGTCCCTTCCAATTTAAATATTCTATTCTATTCCATTCCATTCCATTCCGTTCTGTTCCATTTACAGCATATTACTATGCCCACCATGACAAACCAATTTAAAAAAAAATCTGTGTGAGACAGAAAATTGAGCACCCTGTTTCATTAATTAATGGCTACTCTGATGGCTGCTTGCACACAAGGTCTCTCTTCCACTATCTCATTATAAGCTTAAATATATGAAACTTCCATAGCTGTATGTAATGCTATTTACATAACTGGTATTTGCAACTAGAGCCACAACAGACCCAGCCCTACAAAAACATCAAAGAATAGGTGGTGTGTAGTTCCACTGACCTTACACTACTTAAAAATGGCTTGGCTACTAGTGCAAGTATTGTATCAGCCTATTGTGGTAAGATAGGTATTGAAGCCTTTTAGTAGAACAAACACATTATTCCAGACAGAGAGGACAATATATACCTGCATACTTGGTCTCGTATCTTGCATCCCATTCTTGGACCTCCTCTGCTTTTGTTCTGCCTGTAAGCCTGTGGAACTTAGTCATGATTTATTCTAAAGACTGCCTATTCCACGTTGGAAAGTAATGGATTTTATTTCATGAAAGAATCAAGTCTTACCACTGTTGCAGCAGCTGTTCTGTACATGTGTAGGTAAAGACATTGCCTGAATTTGTCTTCAATATGCATTGACACAACTCCAGGCAAGTAGACAAGATTTTGCCTCTGTTTACATTATAATAGCATTGATTCTCTGTTTCCATCTTCAGTTATCATATTTCATTCTATAAGTAATCTGCTCTGTTAAAGAAGGAGTTATAAACTAGGCTCTCGGTAGCTGAGATGGCTATTCAGGGAGCTTTTCTCATTTTTTTGTGGAATCTGGCAGTTTGTAACAAATAGGTAGAAGTTTTATTTAAGTAAAATCCCTGTCTAAGTACAATAAGGTATCGCTTCCTAAAGGCAATGTAAGGCAGTTCTTCCAGCTAGTTAATTGACCTGGTACAAATGATTGTGGTTTTGGTTTATAGTGATGGCATTCTTAGTATTTATGTGTCTAGTGTAGTATAAAACTATTAGCCTTCTGTACACGATGGCTACCATTCTTCACTTCTGAGAAAAAAAAGGATATTTTTATATCCCCATGGTTCACACACTTACATGTTCATTACATTCAACACATAGAGTGACACATTCAACATATCAGACAGCAATTATAATGTATTAAAACAATTAAGACTGAAAAATTGGAGTGAAAGGTGAATGCTATAGTGACATTAGAATATTCAGTAAAACAGTTCTTGGACATCAGTGGAGTTTTATATGAGTAAGGGATGTAAGATGGTTTCCCCAGAATGAATCTATGACTGGTGACAGAATCAGCCCATTATCTCCATTATTTTTATGTTGTCTTTATTTAAAATGTTTTTTAGTTGTCTGGTATTTAAGGAATTAGCTGAGACAAAAAGGAAGAATTAAGTCATTTCATACTGTGCTATGAGATATAGACTACGAATCTAAGACATTTTAGGAATTCTTTCAGAGATATTCAGGAATTTTATAATTCATGTGGGTGATGTTATCAGGTAATAGACTTTGCAATAAAATCTCTATAGGAATAGTGCTAAAAATACAACCAAATGGAAAAACAGAAATAAAAAAGGCTTTACCTTTTCAACACAGGATGTGGATTTGTGTTACACTTTACCCACCATAACTGAAGACTCTGGCTTGTGTTAAATTGTGGAGGTCATACAATCACAGATTTTACCATCTGATCTAAAACTAATATGTCAGAAAAATTCCACATAATCAGCTTTTTGATCTGCAATATCCTGCAGTAACACTATTGCTAGATCTAACTAAGTAAAGGAGTGAGCAGGGCTGCCTGGTTTAGGATCGACTTGCTGTTAAAAGTAATGTGAATCCACACTGCAAACTTGAACTGCTGCAAGAACCAAAGTGTATGCTGACCTGACACCTCTCATTTTTATCATTCTTGACTCCCACAAGCCAAGCATTTTTGACATGCCTCTGTTCCTGATTTTTCTTTGCCATGTTGCCTTTGCAAGGTTTCTAAGGAGGATGGGTTACTTCATGATAGGATAACTATGTCTGTGACTTGCTGTAATGCATTATAAGAGGATGGAAGTTCCAGAATCTAACCCAATTTAATTTTTTGCCAGTATACTCTGTGGGGTTTAGGGTCTTTTATTGTGGTGGTTGTTATGTGTATATATCTGTTCTACCATCTTTTACACTCGCAGGTTATCAGCCACACTTTTGTACAAGAAACTGAAGTTCATTGTTTTGGGGGGACACCTTGCACTTGCAAACCTGCGGATCACAAATGGAAATGCTTTTTCATTTGTTCTGAGCAAAGTCTCCTGAGGCAGTGCAGCTCACCTTTTGCAGTTACAGCATGGCAATACGGTGCTCAAGGAAATGCAAACCCAGAGAGTGGTAAGGGAGCCATCCAGTGGACTATTGTGAAACATACAACCAACACAAAATTAACAATCTCAGAGCGGTTTTTTCTGCCTTTTTGGTTGCAAGATGTTGGGTGTTGTGCTTTTATCCAAAACCTACTTCTCCTTTACTTTTTGTAAAGGAAAGAACTAAATTGTAAAGAACTAAATTTCCCCAAAACGTGAAAGTTTTTGAAGGTCAAGATATGGAGCTGCATTTTCTAGAATACTCATTCAATTAAATTGTGAACACCAAGCTCAATTTTTTTTTTTTCAATGTATGTAGTGGAAAGGGAAATGTGCTATATAAAAATTATTGACGTTGGAAGCTATTCATTTATCCCTTTGATTTCTATTCTGAAATACAGTTTAATCCTAATGAATGTTTTCAGTTTTAAGTGTGTGATGTTTTACCTGAATTTAAAGGGTTTCCAAATTCTCAGTAAGAAAACCGCAGTATGTAGGCTGATCCCTTTGATCAGGGAGAACAAAACCTTCATAACAGTTGTTGCAATAGGTATGGATTGCATTTGGACAGAGTTGTGCGTGTGTTCATCCAAAGGTGCACAATGCAATCCTGTGCTAAACTCTCTCATTATAAACAAAGTGAGGTAGAGAGTCATGTACCAGGATCCCCTGCACCAGGGACAGCTTCCCATAGTTATCTAACTGTACTGTAAGTCCAGAACATCTTGAAACGTGGTGCAAAGTGACCATATTTCACATACTTCTCTCACAGGAAGTCCAGTTCTGTATTTTGAATAAAACAGGACCATTTTATTTTGTCCTTTCTTTCTGTTAGTCCAACAAATCTAGTTTAGGCTATTTTAAAATATATTTTCTGCAAAATGACTGATTTTAAAAGTAAACATTAAGGAATTGTAAATAATATGCACTTAGTTAAAAGAAACAATTTGATTATTTAATTAATGCTGGCAAAACAATTCATGCTGCTATGAGATACAAGGCTTTCAGATCTGATATAGCATATACTGCACACCATGTTTCCTGTTAACTCAAACCAGATAGAAAATGGTTCTTTCTCTTTTCTCTTGCTGATTTTATTCCTTGGCCTCCTTGCTTCTTGTTTTTCTGTTTCTATTCATTTTTTGGTAGTATTGGCAAGAAGAATACAGTTTCTTGCCAACACTGGGCTTTTTTGTATGTTGGGGGAGGAAAGATCAACAAATAGACCTTCTGTATTGATTTCCAGCAGAACTGAGGGGAAGTAATCCAAAGTGTATCCTTCTTGCATCTGTTTGTAAAGGTCTGGGGGTGGTGAAGAAGTCTGACTTTAGAATGTAATAACAGGTTTTAAAAAAATGGTAATTTAAGAACATGTAATAATTTTCCATGGTGGAGCTGATAAATAAATTAAGCTATTTGGTTACAGAATATATTTCATTGGCCTATTTTTACTGTTAGAAATATATCAGTATGTTGTATGATTCATAGCTACAATATGAGCAACTATATGAGTTATAGAAACTAAACTGCTAGATGAGAATGCAAAACACTCCTTCTTAGAAACTTTTTCAGCATCTCAGGCAAAATGGGACATGCATCTCAGGCAAAATGGAACATACATCTCCATCTAGGGATTCAGGTTTTTTACCATCTTCCCATACAGCTGTTAACAATGAGGCTAATAGCTAATCTTTTCCTAGTCTTTGATTAAGGTGTAGCACCAAATTATATTTGATTTATCTGTTTGCTGAACTTACCAGTTACTGGAGAATATAAAGCATTTTCACAGTGCACCCTGAGAAAGGGGCACTTTATTTCTGAGATTAAATTTTGAGCCCATGAAATCATATTTCAATTAGGAACCTATTTTCAAAGTAAATTGATTTCAAAACACGAGTTAAAATTACTTTCGGGTTTTACATCTGCCTCTGACTTTCTGCCAGTTATGAGGCTTTGGCACTGTTTTTTCATGTTTTAAGCAAAGTTATTCTCTTCTTGTTATGTTAAAGACCCATTCAAACAAAAGAGGATTGAAATACAGTCTTCCTTGTGCAGCTGAACCGGCAAGTATTCAAGAAACAGAACAGTTACTAGGAGATCTGAGAAACCATAACTCACAGTAGCCCTAAAGCCTTTCTAGAGTCTGTCTCTGCCAACACTAGCAGGTTCCAAAACAAGAAACCTCAGAGCCACTGTTTTCTTAATGCCAACTCCTTAGCACTGCCACTCCACCCTGGTTAATCTGGCCCAGAAACTGATATACTTCTTTTTTAATTATCTCAGGCACTTGTGCATTACTATCATCTACCAGCAGTCCTGACTAACCAGGGAGGTCCCAGTTGGCTGGAGGTTAGCAAATGTGGCACCCATCTACAAGAAGGGCCAGAAGGAGGATTCGAGCAACTATAGGCCTGTCAGTCTGACCTCGGTGCCAGAGAAGGTTACGGAGCAGATCATCCTGAGTGCCATCACGTGGCACGTGCTGGACAACTAGGTGATCGGGCCCAGTCAGCATGGGTTTATGCTTGACTAACCTGATCTCCTTCTATGACAAGGTGACTTGTTTAGTGGATGGGGGAAAGGCTATGGGTGTTATCTACCTGGACTTCAGTAAAGTCTTTGATGCCATTTCCCACAGCATTCTCCTGGAAAAACTGGCTGCTCATGGCTTGGACAGGCGTACACTTCACTGGATAAAAACTGGCTGGATGGCCAGGCCCAAAGTGGTGGATGGAGTTAAATCCAGTTGGTGGCTGGTCACAAGCAGCATTCCCCAGGGCTCAGTACTGGGGCCAGTTCTCTTTAATATCTTTATCAATGATCTGGACAAGGGGATTGAGCGCACCCACCGTCACTTTGCAGACAACACCAAGCTGTGCGGGAGTGATGATCTGCTTGAGGGCAGGAAGGCTCTACAGACGGATCTGGACAGGCTGGATTGATGGGCTGAGGCCAATTGTATGAGGTCAACAAGGCTCAGTGCCAGGTCCTTGACGTGGTTTAGCCCCAGCCGGTAGCTGGGTGCCACGCACCACTCACTCACCCCTCCCCCGGCGGGCTGGGGAGGAGAATGGAAAAACAACGGCAAAGCCTCGAGGGTTGGGATAAGGGCAGTTTACTGGGACAGCAAGGGAGAGGGAAACAATCAACAACAGTGCTGATAACAGATATTCACAATGGGTGATAACAAAGAACAATTTACCGATCCGACAACCGACCAACCGACCGAACGCTCAGCCTGTCCCAGAGCCACACCGAACCCGCCCCTACCCAACTAGCCCCCTTTTATGGTGAGCATGATGTCACATGGTATGGAATAGCCCATGGCCAGCTTGGCTCACCTGTCCTGTCTCTTTGTGAAATTAACTCTATCCTTGCCAGAACCAGGACATTATCCACCCCTTATTCCATACCATCTACGTCATGCCCAGATTATTTCACAGATCTCATTCCCTTAATTCTACGGGCTATCGCTCTAAAATGCCTGTCAAGTTCATTTAGTCCATGGCTTTTGGGTTCCATCTGCCATTACAGTCTCTCAGAGCAGGAGCAATGGTGCGTGCTACTGGATTGTTGCACGCTACATCCAGAGTTTTCACGGCCGGTGTATCTGGTGTGGTCCATGATCACAGTCTGGATGTCAAAGATGTGATTTTTTTAATGAAGTTCCTGGGCACCAGTTGAAGTCAGTTCTAGTTCCATCATCATGGCACTTTGTTCAGTTTCAAAGTCCATCCTTCATTAGTTTTGGGTGATTCTTATGGTCATACCATTGATACAGTATATAGCTATTAATATCATACAATTTGATTTATTGGCTATTTTCACCTAAAATCAAATCCCCTTGGGGTACACACCGGACTTCCCCATCTTTTCTCATCACCCACCAAGCACACCCTGGTCCCTGAGCAAAAGCAATCCCACAGATGGGCTTGCCTTTGCCTGAAGCGGAGATAACCCAAACTGTTTTACCCAACATATTTTTCATGCGCACTACAGGAACTTTATCCCCTTCTACTGGGCGTGGAAGTTTTGATTGGGCAGTGCCAGGTCGATTGGCAGATCCCCTAGTGTTAACTAACCAGGTGGCCTTTGCTAAATGGGTGTCCCAGTGTTTGAGGGTCCCACCACCCATTGCTCTCAGGGTAGTTTTTAGCAGTCCATTGTACCTTTCAATTTTCCCAGAGGCTGGTGCATGGTAGGGGATGTGATACACCCACTCAATACCATGCTCTTTGGCCCAGGTGTCTATGGGGTTGTTCCGAAAACGAGTCCCATTGTCTGACTCAATTCTCTCTGGGGTGCCATGTCGCCACAGGACTTGCTTTTCAAGACCCAGGATGGTGTTCCGGGCAGTGGCATGGGGCACAGGATATGTTTCTAGCCATCCAGTGGTTGCTTCCACCATTGTAAGAATATAACGCTTGCCTTGGCGGGTTTGTGGGAGCGTGATGTAGTCGATTTGCCATGCTTCCCCATATTTATATTTCAACCATCGGCCTCCGTACCACAGAGGCTTTACCTGCTTGGCTTGCTTGATGGCGGCGCATGTTTCACATTGATGGATGACCTGTGAGATGGCGTCCATGCTCAAGTCCACCCCTCGATCACGAGCCCATCTATATGTCGCATCTCTTCCTTGATGGCCTGAGGTGTCATGGGCCCACCGAGCTATGAACAATTCACCCTTACACTGCCAGTCCAAATCCACCTGAGCCACTTCAATCTTGGCAGCCTGATCCACCTGCTGGTTGTTCTGATGTTCCTCAGTGGCCCGACTCTTGGGTATGTGGGCATCTACATGACGTACCTTTACAACTAGCTTCTCTAGCCGGGCAGCAATATCATGCCACAATGGGGCAGCCCAGATGGGTTTGCCTCTGCGTTGCCAGTTGTTTCGCTTCCACTGCTGTAACCACCCCCACAGGGCATTGGCCACCATCCATGAGTCAGTATAGAGGTACAGCGTTGGTCACTTTTTCAGCAATATCTAAAGCCAGCTGGATGGCTTTCACCTCTGCAAACTGGCTTGATTCACCTTGTCCTTCAGCAGCTTCTGCAACTCGCTGTGTAGGACTCCATACAGCGGCCTTCCACCTTTGATGCTTTCCCACGATGCGGCAGGACCCATCAGTGAAGAGGGCATATGGTTTCTCATCTTCTGTTAGTTTATTATACGGTGGGGCTTCTTCAGCACGTGTCACCTCCTCCTCTGGCGACATTCCGAAATCTTTCCCTTCTGGCCAGTCTGTGATCACTTCCAGAATTCCTGGATGACTGGGGCTTCCTATTCGAGCCCGCTGTGTAATCAGCGCAACCCACTTACTCCACGTAGCATCGGTTGCATGATGTGTAGAAGGAGCCCTCTCTTTGAACATCCAGCCCAGCACTGGCAGTTGGGGTGCCAGGAGGAGCTGTGCTTCAGTGCCAATCACCTCTGAAGCAGCTCGAACCCCTTCATAGGCTGCCAATATCTCCTTTTCCGTTGGAGTGTAGCGGGCCTCAGATCCTCTGTATCGCCGACTCCAAAACCCCAGGGGTCGACCTCGAGTCTCCCCTGGTGTTTTCTGCCAGAGACTCCAGGTAGGGCCATTCTCCCTGGCTGCAGTGTAGAGCACATTTTTTACATCTGGTCCTGCCCGGACTGGCCTAAGAGCTACGGCATGAACTATTTCCTGTTTAATTTGTTCAAAAGCTTGTCGTTGCTCAGGGCCCCATTTAAAATCATTCTTCTTCCGGGTTACGTGGTAGAGAGGGCTTACTATTAGACTGTAATTCGGAATGTGCATTCTCCAGAAACCCACAACGCCTAAGAAGGCCTGTGTCTCCTTTTTGTTGGTTGGTGGAGACATGGCTGCTATTTTGTTGATAATATCTATTGGGATCTGACGCCGCCCATCATGCCACCTTATTCCTAAAAACTGGATTTCCTGCGCAGGCCCCTTCACCTTACTTCGTTTTATGGCAAAGCCAGCCTGCAGCAGGATTTGGATTATTTTCTTCCCTTTCTCAGAAACTTCCTCTGCTGTGTTGCCCCATACAATGATGTCATCAATGTATTGCAGGTGCTCTGGGGCTTCACCCTTTTCTAGTGCAGTCTGGATCAGTCCATGGCAAATGGTGGGGTTGTGTTTCCACCCCTGGGGCAGTTGATTCCAGGTGTACTGGACTCTATCCTTGCCAGAACCAGGACAGTCCTGTACTTGGGTCACAGCAACATCATGCAACTTTACAGGGGTTGAGGGGGGAGAGGCTGGAAAGCTGCCTGGCGGGAAAGGACCTGGGGGTGTTGGTCAACAGCTGGCTGGATATGAGCCAGCCATGTGACCAGTTGGCCAAGAAGGCCAACAGCATCCTGGCTTGTATCAGAACTAGCGTGGCCAGCAGGAGTAGGGAAGTGATCATCCCCCTGTACTCGGCACTGGTGAGGCCACACCTTGAGCACTGTGTTCAGTTTTGGGCCCCTCACTACAAGAAGGACACTGAGGTGCTGGAGCGTGTCCAAAGGGCGACAAAGCTGGTGAAGGGTCTAGAGCACAAGTCTTATGAGGATCGGCTGAGGGAACTGCAGTTGTTCAGCCTGGAGAAAAGGAGGCTGAGGGGAGACCTTCTCACTCTCTACAACTACCTGACAGGAGGTTGTAGTCAGGTGGGTGTTGGGCTCTTCTCCCAAGTGACAAGCAACAGGAGAAAAGGAAATGGCCTCAAGTTATGCCAGGGGAGGTTCAGATTGGATATTAGGAAAAATTTCTTCACTGAAAGGGTTGTCAATCATTGGAACGGGCTGCCCAGGGAAGTGGTTGAGTCACCATCACTTAAAAGACATGTAGATGTGGTGCTTAGGGACGTGGTTTAGTGGCGGACTTGGCACAGTCTCTTCCAACCTAAACAGATCTATGCTTCTATGATTCTATGATTACCAGTGTGCACAACGTTTTTAAAAGTGTGATTGGTAATTTGGCCTATTTTAGGCCAAAGTAAGAGCAGCATGAAAAACATTTGGTGTTCTAACGCAAGCTGAAGCATAACATTCAAACCCAAGGAAAATGATGGGGCAGTACCACTGCATTCAGCAGTACCGTGATATTTAGCATCTTTAAATGTAGCTGAACTTTACAGTTCAGCAGTGGAATGTAGAGGACTCAGGGGCAGATCTTCCATTAAGGACAATTGAGTTCAATACCACCACATCTTTACCACAAATCACCTTGGTAATATCTTTATTTTCTTTGTGCTGAACACAGACAGAGGCAGTCCAAATGCCAGCAAAAATGTATCATAACCACAGAAAAGGATGGTGCCATAGCTTCCAGGAAGGTGGGGACTGGCTAAAAAGCATCACAACTGCCACTCTTACATCTCAGGGTATAGCCCACATTGCAATCTGTCTTCGCCCCCAAAAATGCCTTCATCAGAATGCCTTCTGCATTCATCGACAGTTAAGTAACACAGAGAATAGATTTATGTAATGAAATTATTTTAATATTAACCATTTATAAATTAGCATCTCAGTGTACAGCCAATAATCGCTTTGTTTGCCAAATGCATAGTCCACTGTGATAAGGTGTATAATTGGGTTTAACAATGGAATTACACTAATGTGTCTGGATTCTCTTATCAGCATGTTATCAGATAAACTACTAGCTGTTCTGTTCCTTAGCACTAGTACTACACTATTGCTTACAAAGTAGCTCCATGCTTGGAGTGGGAGAATCACTTATCAACAGCCTACTTCATCCTTACTGTTAAAAAAATGTTGTTATTATTAGAGTTGTTAAGAGAGTAACTGTGTTCACTGTATTTATTTAGTGATTAAAGGTTCATAGTCAGAACTGGAACCTCACTGAGATGTTATTCAAACACAGTTTGTTTCGAGTTCTATTTAAAGTAAGGCACAATAAGACAGTATAACAAATGATAGAACGGGGTTACAGGCAAGAAAGGATAAGGGTTATAGTATATTTCTGTGTCTGACCTACTCTCTCCTGTAGAGCATTATACTTTTTGTGGATTTTAACACATTTTGTGATTTAAGTGGAAGCTTAGGGAGTAAAAGTCCCCCTGGGCTAAATGACTAGAAAGTAGATGTCTGTTACATCTCTAGTTTCACAGCCAGACTTTATGACTCAGCTGATCCCTTCCATTTCCATGGTTGTTCTGTATTTACACAGGTAGTTCATAACTTTCAGCAATCCATGGTAAATTCCCGGCCTTATGAAATTTAATTTCAAAGTCAACTTCAAGGCATATTACTACATTTAGGGGATTACCAGATGGAAGCTGAAAAATTACGGCAAATACACTGAGGTTAATCTTAGGTTGTAAATAAAAAAGTTAGTTCATCATCATGAGTTAAAGTAGTGCTTTTGGAAATTGAACAAATTACCAAAAGACAAAAGAAAACATTGTCATATTGTCTGTTTGCCCATAAAAGTACTGGACCCTGTCCTGCCATAAAGACTACAGGACTGAAGCCCAAGATATACTCACTTCAGTGTGAAGCTAAGTATACTGCCACTTAGTTTTGCAGATGGCTTATAATGAAGATATGGTGTGTCTGTATTTCTAAATTTTCAGTTCAAAGCTATCAAAGCCTTAAATGTATTTCAAATAATCAAGAGGTAAGCTGCATAAAGTTAGCTGATTTTTCCTGATCTTTGTCACATATTAAAAAGTACGCCATAACAGACTTAAGAGAAATATACGTAGGTTAAATTTTATGGCGCTGTAAGGAAGATTGTGGCAGGGCCTTGAACACGTGAGCAGGCTCTGATTGCCATGAGAAGCCTGTAACCCTCTTTCTCTGTACCCCTCTCCCTCTGCAATCTCTTCGCCTCACTGAGTGCTTCACTGCTTTTATTTAAGGTCAGCTCACTCTCCCTTGCAGAGAGGCTGACCCTTGCTGCTCCCTGGTGGGTTATCTGCCACTTCTTCTTCCAAATGTCTGTATTAGTGCCTCAGAATTGCATCCCTATTTTTTAAAAAAAAAATAAATGCAAATTCCAGAAAGTTCTCCTGTAGATCTCACAGTCGAGTTAACCTAAATAAATTGATAAAAATCTTCTGGAGTGTGAGAGTTTAATAAAGACCCACGATAAAGATTTGCAATAAATCTTTCTCCTCTGCCTCTCTGGAAACAAACAAACAAACAAACAAACCAAACGAACAAAAAAAAAAACCAACACAGCATTTGGGAGGAGAGATCAGGTTTACTTCAGTAGGGTTAGCTGAAATAGATTTTAATTAGAACACTGACAACTACTAATTTGATAACAAATTTCAGATGCCTTCTAAAAAAATTTATGAATCTTCTATTAAACTTGCCAATCCTCTGGTGTCTGAATTTTTATATATATATTAATTTCTGCATTACAGTAAAGGCAGATAATGTTTCTATTTTTAAGCAGTTTCTGGTAATTAGAATCATATCTGAAACTTGTAACACAATGCTGGAAGTCTGTGTCCACAGTTGAAACTTGTTAAATTTTTCTGAGATTTATATAGTACACATATACCCAAGCACTGTAGATCATCTGTTAAAACTAAGTTCAAAAAAATATTCAGGTTGAAGTCCTTTCTAGCTTCCTGTAAGTAACTTGTTATGTTTCATCAGAATAAAAAACATATGAAATCACTTTCGTTTCAGTTTTGAAAATAGCAATTCAATACTAAAAGGTCAAAATCAATCCTGATTGGTACATTTGCAAGAGGCTTTGCTTTGCTTTCCTTTGAAGTTCATACTCTAAAGTGTTCATACTCTGATAGTTATGGAGAATGTTAGAATCTTATTATCTAGCTGTGAGAATGTGTGTGGACGTCAGACATACCGCAGAGCTGCAATTCTGCGCTAGAACAATACCGGAGGAATGTGTGTAGGACTGGGAATCATGAGTTAGAACTCTGGCTTTGCCATTTGCTATCGCCTGGTCTTGGCTAAGTCATTTTTCTGTCTCTAGTTTCCTCTATTTAAAATGTACACAATACAATTTGTATTCACCTTTATTGCATGTTAATATTTTACAAAATTTTTGCTTATAAAGTACTATAGGATTGTGAAGTGCTATTGAAGACTTTACTAGTGCAGACTATGTAATTGTTTACAATACCACAACTTCAACCATTTTGCTTATTTACAATTTTAAGATGTGGAATAAATGGAAAAAACACAGTTGGTTTCCACCCAATTAGTACATTTGGAGAATGATACATATCTAATAATACCTTGTGAAGGTATATGAATACAACGCAAGCTAGGGAGCTAAGTTTATAGTTTTAGTACACATGGTACAGTTACTGTTGTCAGAAAGAATTTTTCAGTTACATCTAAAAAAAGTAGATAATGCAGTACTGAAAACACTGGACACAGAATTAAGAAGACATTGTAGAACTCTTACAGTAATATAATCTACCAACAAAAAGATTACTAAGGGTTCATATATGATGATTTAGCGCAGTGTCCTTCTGAACAGAAAAATTCATATGAACAAATGTTTTATTCTTACCCAAAGTATTTTTATCCTATTTCTATCTTCCTGATGCCCCTCCCAGAAGCAATTTTTCCTGGCATAAATTCCTCTTAGAGGACAGAATCACCAGCAATTATCATAGAGTAACTGAGGCTGGACAAGACCTCCAGAAATCCTGTAGTCAGCTCTGCTGTTCAAAGCAGGGTGAACTCAAACATGTTAGTCATCACTTGTGACGCACATCATCGCTTTTTTCTAATTCATGGCTAGTCTTGAGATCCATCTGGTCATCATGAACAAATCTTAAATTTCTTGTTTTCATCTACTACAAGAACTGGGGTTTGTGCTGCATCCAGATTATACTTTGTAAACTCGAATTTCAAAAACATTGAGCAATTATCCCTGTTAATTATTAGACTAATTTAAATGATAGATAATTGAGAAAAATGCATACTGTCCAGACATTGAAATGCCTCTCTATATTTTGTCACATGGTCTTTAAAAGTATAGCTAGTTGTTACCACCTCAGTGACATGGTTTTGAAAAAAAAAGTTACAGCAAAGGCACCTCAGTGTGACATGGTAAAATATTAATTTCTCTACTCTTTAGTGAAACCCATAGAATAGTTTTAAGGCTTATCTTAAGAGTGAAGCTTAATTGTCAGCAAAGATTGCCTAACTTTACAGAATACAGAACATATTTGTTTATATATAGGCAATCAACAAATGGTAGTGGTTAATACTAGTTTTAATACTAATGTATTAGTATGACTAATAGTCTAGTATTTAGTATGACCTTATTCAAGGTCATATCATTAGGAAAACAATATTAAATTAATTTCAGATAGAAAATGTGGAGCTACCAGTAACAGAAGCAGCAAAGGTCAGAATGTATGGGTCTTTTAAAACTGTACATTGGATTATATAGCCCCTATTTCTAAATAATAACTTTATATCTAGAAGCTCAGACTGAAAACAAAGCAAACTCATAATTAATTACTAATTAACTACTTTCTGTCTTTCTAATCTATCAAAAAAATGAAGTTGAAACCAGATTGAGAGATCCTGCAAATTCTGTAGTAAAGCTGCAGCAAATACTGAAGAACATATGACTTTCTAAATAAACAAAATGTAAGTACTCCACATGCATGGATAGCTGTATTTAATTTTTTCCCCCTGCATTTCTCCTCATACAGAAAAAAAAGTAATTCAATACGCCACTTAGACAGTTAACATGATGTCTACCAAGAAGCTAAATCTTCAAACAACAGACAATAAATACATTTAATATCAGTTGTGTATGAGCACATACCTGCTATAAACCCCAGGGCACCATTATGGTTAGTCTATCTCATTTGGAGCTCACTGTACAACTGCAGAATAACCTGGGGCCAGAGGTGAGCAGAAGCGTAAAAGGATTTTTTTAAATATACCTTCATGACTTCTTCGAACTGTGATTTGCACTCATTTGGGAAATTTGGTATTATGATAAAAGGGCTTTAGGACCAATACAGAGATTTCAAGACCTTGTCCTCTGCTCAGCTATGTGAGAACTACAGATTTTTATCTGACATTAGTGTAGTTAACTCTTCTATTTGTTAGTTTGGCAGTGGGAGGAAGGAATGCACAGAGAATCATGCTATTCTTTCTATGCTTCATTTTCAAACTTTTTCTTTATCCTTCCCCATTTTATACCTATTAGCTAGTTTTTTTTTCTTGCATATATTTCTGCTCTCCATACTGTGTCTTTCTATTCTCATCTGTCTTCTTTCTCTATATTTTTCTCTCCAATTTCAATCCTTTTCCAGACTTTCTCACCCATTTTTCAGGTACTTTTCATATTCATTCTCTGTAAGCCACCTTAGAATCCCTTTACCAATAAACTGGCAGCAAAGATACATTAAACGACAGTTTAGTTTTTCTTATCAGTGTCTGCTAATCACTTCAGTTAATTGCATTGACAACAGTTAGGCTTGAAGCCCGCTACACCAACTTGTTTAGAATACTGGAAATCTAACTACTTTCTCTTTGTAAATATTTTTATGAGAAAGCAGTGCAAATGTCAGTCTTGCTGGTGTAGTGACTAACTGTCAGCCACAACTTCAGTGTATATGAAAGAAAAATCTATTTACTGTAGGAATTAATTATTCTGATAGTAATTTGCATAACTTGTGGAATTCAGGTAACACTTGTAGCTAGGTGTATTAGATCTTTTAGCTTTTAACATTATTAGAGTACCTAATATACATTCTGATTTCTTTAATAAAATTGTAGTTTATTCATTACTTTTAATAGCAGGGTGGGGATCCTCACAGAACTGACCAGACTTCAATATGATGAGATGTGCTTACTGTATTTTGTGAGATCATTCAAATATTGAGAAGACTATTACTGCAAGAAAAACTATACCAGAGACAATCAGGTAAAATGTCAGTAGCTTTTAAATTCACCTGATAACCATATTGCAATTACTTTTTATTTTCTAAATGAACCCTTGCTCTCGTTACACAGTTTTCTGCGTTGACATAGGCCATGTGCTTCAACTGGAGTTTTCAGAAAATCAAGAGAGAATCTTTCACTTATTATGACTATTTTTTTTCTGACACTGAATGTATTTTCCCTTTGGCTCAAGCCTGCATGTAGTCATGAAAATATTGTGCTTTGGGATGAAATCAGTAGGATTTATTTTGTTTGCTTTTGTATGGTTCTTCTGTATGTTTGTGTAGGGTGTATTGAATATTTCTGCTCTTTGGATTAATCACTGTGTAAGTTCTGAGACACTGAAGCTGCCTTTGAATCATAGAATCACAATATAATTTACATTGGAAGGAATCTCTGGAGGTCATTTTGTGAAACCATCTAGTCAAAGCAGGCTTACCTTCAGCATTAGATGAGGTTACACAGGGCCTTGTCCAGCTGAATTTTTAATACCTCCACAGATGGACACTTTATAATCACAAAACCTGTTCCATTCCATACCCGAATGATTAGGGGACTGGAGCATCTCTCGTATGAGGAAAGGCTGAGAGAGCTGGGTCTGTTTAGCCTGGAGAAGAGAAGACTGATAAGGGATCTGATCAATGCTCATCAATATCTACAGGGCGGATGTCTAGAGCATGGGACCAGACTCTTCTCAGTGGTGCCCAGTGACAGGATAAGGGGCAACAGGCACAAACTGGCACACAGGAAGTTCCATCTCAATATGAGGAAAAACTTCTTCACTGTGAGGGTGACCAAGCACTGGAACAGGCTGCCCAGAGAAGTTGTGGAGTCTCCTTCTCTGGAGATATTCAAAACCCGCCTGGACACCATCCTGTGCAACCTGCTGTAGGTGATCCTGCTCTAGCAGGGGGGTTGGAATAGATGATCTCCAGAGGTACCTTCCAACCCCTACTGTTCTGTGATTCTGTGAATATGTGATTCCATTTGTTACATATCCTTATAATTTTTTTTTTCTTTACAGGCAGTCAAAATTTCCCTTGGTACGACTTGTGACTACTGCATATTGTCCTTCTGTTTTGCACCTCTGAGGAAAGTTTGTATCCATCTTCTCTACCATCCCCCTTCAGCTCGGTGAAGAATCGCACTCCTCATCTCCAGGCTAAACAAACCCTGCTGCCCTAGCCTCTCCTCCTCAAATGCTCCATGCTCCTAACCATACTTGTGCCTCTGCTCAGCCTTGCTCCAGTATGGGCTGCAAAGCCCAAAACGGGACACAGTACTGCAGATTCGGCCTTACAAATGCCAAATAGAGGGGAAAGATTTCCTTCCTTGACCTGCTTGGCTGACCCCTTCAGTCATTCCAGACACAGGAGATCTAGGCCCTGTATCAGTTGGAAATAAATATCAGGGTTTGGAAAAAGAAAGAAATTTTTTATTTTCAGCCGCTGAGGACTTTTTTGTAGCTTGCTGATGTGCTAAAATTTGGATACAAGGTTACTGCCGTTCACCTGAAGTCCACGAGATGGTGCTAGAGAAGGACGACTTCAATGAACCGTATGTTGAGTAGGAGCTGTAGGTTAGCAGCCGCCGTCTTTCGTCCTCAGCGCTAGTCAGCCCATGTAATTTGCCAGAAGCAATGAAGAGAGGAGCTTGCAGACAATCTGCTCCTCTGCAGCTATTCATATATACAGGGAATACAAGGAGTCTTATTTAAAACACACAAATAGCGAAGGAATTTAGCCTGCATATGATTTCTTTGGTTAGACAAATTATGGACAAATAGAAACAAATCCTGGATGACATTAAAAAAATAGCTGTTTGTACACACATTCTACTTCAAAATTCATGCCATGTATGTCTAAAAGCAGCAACACTCAAGACAGCATACTCTTCTGTCTAAATCAGTGGGTAACTACAAGATACAAACATATTATTGTATCTATTGTAATGACAACATCATCACATCATCCTATCTGAGAAAAAAGAGCCCTTGACTTCAGACTGAGTGACTGGAAGGGTGAGAACTTCACACCAGGGAAGAGGCATAAATGAGTCTTTGTCTATTGATGCATTACTAAAGATCGTTAATAGAAACTGCATGATTTGGAGTACTTACAAGTTTTAGTACTGTTGCAATTGCACTAATGCTAGATGGTTATATTTTGTTTAGACAAAACATAAAAACATTCATTAGACTAACAATTTCTAATTCTAAGTAAAAGTTAAATAATATCAGTACTGTTTTGAAAATAAACTGCAAAATAGTAATTATATTTTATATTCAACTGTTAGACACATTGCATAAATGTTTTTGTATTGTAAAGTGTTGGAGGCTATGCTTTTCTAAAAGACTTATTTGCTTTAATTTTCTATTTTTAAAATAAAATTTCTACATGTTTTCCACCTCAAAAAATAAAAACTTATCTGCCACTTATGAGACACTCAGATTAGTGGGAATTTGAAAATGTCAGTTTGAAGAATTTGTATGAGCAAAATAAGAGTCCAGGAAAGCTTAGGATCCAGAAATTGTTAACTTGTTTTTCTATGTACATTTATAGTTACAAAGCTGGCTGAATTTGTTGTGTTTTCTGAGAAAATTATTGAATTACATTACTGTCTTATATCTCAAACCTGAAACTTCACAAAATTACTACTGCTGCTTTCCATAAGGGATTTTGTCCCTTAAATTGTTTTTAAAAAATCTTATTTTTAAGATAGATTGTAAAAGTACAAAATTCTGCATATAACCATAATTTAAGTTTTAACTGTAAAATAGATTCAAAATTCACTGTGGTCGATGTTACTTTTTTGCTGACATGCTTGGTATGAGTTTTATGATGAGTTGTCACCTTTTCATCAACTTACCATCCAGAGAGCATGTTCTGAAATTTAGTAAGGTGATCACATTACTAATAATGTATATGACTGTGAAGTATTAGTGTATCAGTGAAATTATTATACTTGATACATAAATGAATTTATTTCTTGTGCAATATAATAGATAGTGCTAAAATAATTTTATTCTAGTGTAATGTACGCCGAAGTCAGTATCTAGAGTTTGGGGTTTTTTTCTTCCCACTGACTTCACTGAATTCTTAACAGATCCAGAAGTTGTAAGTATTATTTAGGGAATGATCAAAAGCTCTCTTCTGTTCAGTCAGCATTGGAAGCAACAGAATGATTTTCATTATTTGAAGAATACAACAAGCCTAGCAGTGAAACTCCACACTGCTAGTGGGCGGGCAGGGGTAAGAAAAATCTTTTAAGCTCTCACAGACCTTTGGAGTTTGGTCTGCTATAGATAATTGCCTTATTGTAATGTGCATTGGTGTGATTAACTGACGTTAGGATTCCTATTTCAGGTATGCATTGTTTATTATATTTACACGGAACAATTCCTGCAAGTGCTGTGTAGCTTGTAGGTTGTTCCACTGCAGCTAAGGGACAACCTCTTGCAATAGGTGTATGATGTCTATCATTTATACACATACATTCTCAAATGACTTGCATGAAGGAAAATTGCCACTAAATTACAGTGGGGCTCCAGGCACAGCAGTGGAGAACCAGATCATTAACACCTAGTGATCCTGTGTACACTTTTGGTTTGCCTCCTATTGTATTTCAAATGTTTTGTGCCTTGCAGGGTATGATCTATGGACATTTAAGTGTCAACATCTTCCATTTCACACCAACAGACCCTGTTGCTAAAAGGCAGGTACTCCTCCTGCTCCTCCAGTGTACCCCACATAGGCACCTAGTGTTTATTTTATTCAGACATTTTGAACATTTAATTATTTTTTCACATGTTGCTTTCTTCACTCTGCTTTGCAGCTGAACACATGATTGTTTTTCCCTCTGTGATTCAGAGATGGAAACCAGTATGTCAGAGCAATTTTCTGCTGGTGTTCACAGGCATCTGTTATGCCCCATCAGTTCAATGTGCCTCCCTCCCTCTGCCTGCACGTTGTGAGCCTGACGCTCTGAGTACCTTTTCTTAGAGAGCTGCCATGCTGGGTAGATGCTGAAATTGCATAATGGAATACATGGGCTGACTTGGAGCCACAGGGGTGGACAGATCTTCTCTCTAACTTTCAGCCTCTTCCTTTGTTCTCAGTTAGACCTAAGAACACCTTTTCTGCTCCTTTCCCAAAGGCAACCAGTCAATCAGTCAGTCAGGACTTACACATACGCGTTCAATAACTTCTAAATGTTTTCTTCTCAAGTTCAGGTGAGCTCATAAGACACTTTTTTTAAAAAAAGTAAAATGTTTACCACATAGAGAACTAACTGTGCTTTGTATTTTGTATTGACGTATGCTTTTCTTTATCCCCTGTCTTTGAAATATCCCCTGTGTATTTTTCCACTTCCAGAAGAATTCAGCTCCTTAAAAACATAATTGTGCGGTTAAGACACGAAAAGATTTATCAGTTAGTATTTCTTTCAAACTTAGCCTTTCTCTTTTCCTATTGAAAGTACAGAAATAAAGGATGTTACTCATGCAAAATGGTGACTCAAGAAATTACAAAAAAGGAATAATTAAGCCAAAATGGAAATCAGTTGATCTCAACCTTCCTTCTCTTCTCTTAGCTTATTATAGGCATTGTATGGACACTTCGGCCACTGAAACGTAGACAAGTTACTTTTCCTGTAAATATGACACCCTGAAGTAAAAATTTTTGTCCTCGTTTGGTTCTTTGTTTTCTGGCTTGCGAATATCAAGTGAGTCATCATTCACATACAGGTAGTAACTGGTATCCTCATAGCATTGGAACTGCACCGAATCTCCTTGGTAATGCATGATGAAAAAGTGATTATCTTCACTCAGCTATGAAAATACACAAAGTAAAGAATATATGTTACATTTTTAAAGCCTTTCTATAGAGTATCATGTGACAAAAATTCATTTATGTTGCTGGCTTGTTATATTTTGAATGCTTTTCTCCCGTGACATATATTTCCCAATTTTAAGATAAAGCTTTGGCAACACCTAATCATCTTGGGACAGATTCTGTGATAACTATGAATAAAATAATACCTGTCTCCCTCAAAGGACTGAGTATTTCCAGACCCATAGCTGCATTCCTTTGCTTCACAAAAAGACAAGCAGTTTTCCTCTGCAGTATACCTGTTATTGGGATAATTATGATTTTCACCTGGTTATTTTCTTACCACAGACCTACCCTGTCAACTGCCACTAGCAGCAAAATGTCAATCCACATTTTTTTCTTGCCTCTTTTGGAGTAATTTAGAATGTTATAGTACCAATTACTCTTAAACATCTGTTCTATTATCTATGATCTTTCTGTAGTTTCTCCAGTTTCCAATAGACTTGTTTTAAGATCCATCTTTGGAGGAATGGCTATTGTCAAAACAGCCCATGTCTGTGTGTGGATGTGTTTGGGTTGTCTAGGCACCTCAGGGTGAGGATGGGGAAATAGTTACCAGAAAACAGCATCCCAGAGAGAGGAAGAGTATGTGCTGAGAGTTAGCCTCTGAAACCATAAGCCCTGGACGCTAGCCACACTGTTAAATCTGCAAAAACTGATAAACTCAGGAGACCAAGGAGCTGCTGAACCTGCCCAAGGCCTCCAGCACACACTGGCACCTGCGATGGGTCACGTAACCCACACCATATCCAAGAAGGCAGCGGCTGCTATAGGTGGACAAAGACTACAGGGCAGTATATGTAAGCACACCTGCTGAAACGAGGGACCCGGTGTGTGACTCTGTGCATAGCTGCCTGGAAACCTCTGGAGTGTGGGTACGAGCCCCTGCTCCTCAGTGTACGCACTGAGTGAGGCAGTAACTGAGAGGACTGTGTGAATCGTTATCTGCTGCTAATAGTAAGTACTTAATTAATAAAAGGTTGAGATTTGTGTTTCCCCCAACTCAACCTCTTGTCATGGAGCAGGGAACTTATGATATCTTTTGAGGAAGACTGAGTTGGTAAATGAACGCATCATAATAAAATTATTTCATCTTCCCTTTTGAGTGATGTGTTTGAACACTCTTATCCTACCCACAGGATAGTTCTATAAATCTGACCAGTCTGGTGTATTATCATTGTACACAATGCTTAAGGGGACCTCTAAAATGAAACTGAATGCTTAGGGAAAAGCAGGAGGATATTAAAGAGTCCCAGCTACGCTGGAGATTACAGCTTTGGCAATAACCACCTTTCCATGGCAGGAGGAATGTGTCCTTTCAGCCCATATGACAACAGGGGAAGGAAAGAAAATGTCCTGCAAGTTATTGCAGGGTATGTGAAAGAAACTTGAGGATGCAACTCCTGTATTAGCAAAGCTATAACGGGAAGCAGCTAAAACATTCTGTCTTGATCAAGCCAGTGTAACAGAAGACTATCTGCAGCTTCAATCCAAAAATTATGTTTTAAAAAATACTATTAAGAAAGTTGAAGACAATTTGTCCCTTCTAGGGATTCAAAAAGGTAATAAGGAAATACAAATGGAATAAGATAATCTGGTGACTTCAGCGAAAAAAAAAAAAAAAAAAAGGAAGAAAGAAAACCTGCAGAAGCAAGGAGAGGAATTAATGTGTACAATGCAGAAATTCACACTAGACCAAGGGAGACTCCAATAGGATCTGGTAAATTTGAAATCAAAATCAAGATGTAAAAATTAAAAATACCTGCTGTATCTGCATGAAATGATGGAAAATTAGATGGACAGCCACCACAGGAAGATGATTTGGGTAATGATATTGTGTGACTGGGAGAAGAAAGAGGAGCTGGGAGTAGAAGCATACCCAAACATTGCTAGGGCTGGTAGTTGCAGCAGGTCATTGAAGAACAAGGTGTTTTGCAAGAAATCATGACACAGATAATTTTCTATTATGGCCTGTTAAGAAGGCTAGTAAGAAAACTTGGTGAATACAGTGGACTACTGCCAGATAAAGTTCAACCTGAGGACAGCTCCTATGGCAGCAGGCATGCATGAAAGATCATTTGCAAGTTCCAAGAAAAAAACAACTGGGTTTCAGTTACAGATCTGACTGTTTCTTTGCCATTGCATTAAACGAAGAAATAATTTGTAGGTTAGGTTTCACATTTAGTGACAAAAAATACACCATTACTCATGTCCCACAGCTGATTCACAATGCACATGCAATAGCATATGTATATTCATGTTAGAAAAATGCTACAAATGTTATCTCCACTGGTTAAAGAAAAAAACATTGTTTTATGGAATAGTATGTTAGCTATGGGAGCTACAGAGAAAGATGTGAGAGAGTAGTATCCAAGTTTTAAAATAAACTAACTCAAAATGATTTAAAGTCAGTTTGCATTAGGCACAATGAGCATTAGCCCAGACTCAGTTCAACTGCTGCACTCTAAACCAGGAAGCAGCTAAAAGATAAAAAGGAATGTATGTGAAGTTGTCATAGTTTAACCCAGTTGGCAACTAAGCACCACGCAGCCACTCGCTCACTCCCACCCACCCCCCGGTGGGATGGGGGAGAGAATTGGAAGGGTAAAAGTGAGAAAACTCATGGGTTGAGATACATATAGTTTAAGATGTAAAGCCAAAACCGCGCACACAAGTAAAGCAAACCAAGGAATTGATTCACCCCTTCCCATGGGCAGGCAGGTGTTCAGCCATCTCCAGGAAAGCAGGGCTCCATCACACGTAATGGTGACTTGGGAAGACAAACGCCATCACTCTGAATGTCCCCCCCTTCCTTCTTCTTCCCCCCGGTTGTATATGCTGAGCATGACATCATATGGTATGGAATATTCCTTTGGTCAGTTGGGGTCAGCTGTCCCAGCTGTGTCCCCTCCCAACTCCTTGTGCACCCCCAGCCTCCTCGCTGGTGGGGTGGGGTGAGAAGCAGCAAAGGCCTTGGCTCTGTGTAAGCACTGCTCAGCAGTAACGGAAACATCTCTGTGTTATCAACACTGTTTTCAGCACAAATCCAAAACACAGCCCCATACTAGCTACTATGAAGAAAAACAGCTCTATCCCAGCCAAAACCAGCACAGGTGGCCAGCTGAATCAGAACAAATCATCTTACATTGTCATGACATGTTACACAATGGAGTATAGGGCATACTACAATATCAGATGAAACAAGGAAATGAGCACATGATCAAAAACTGCATGAGTCACAGAATGATGATAAGCAAACTAGTAAAACTGAGCTGTCACCTCAATTGTATCAAAGAAACTATGGACCTTGGAAAGTATTATAAATTCATTATATGGCACTTTGGATTTGTGACTGAAACAGGATAGATGACACAGCAGTGTTTTGCCTATTACTGAGCAGTGCTTGCACAATATCAAGACTTTCTCTTTTTCCCACTCTGCCTCAGCGAGGAGGCTGGGGGTGTGCAAGAGGCTGAGAGAGGACACAGCTAGGACAGCTGTCCTGGACAGGCCAAAGGGATACTCCATGCTGTATAATGTCATGGTCAGCCATAAGGACTGGCATAGAGGAAGAAGAAGATGGGGTTTTTTTTACTTCCAAGTGGCTGTTGCTCAGAGACTGCTCAGAGCAGAACATTAATCTGCTTATGGGAGGAGGTGAGTAAGTACTTTTGCGTCACTTGGGGTTTTTTCTGACCTTCACATATTATACTGGTTTGCTCTTGCTATTCTCTGCCCTGTCCCACTGGTGCGGAGTGGGATTGGGTGAGTAGCTGAGGGGGGGGGGGTTTGGCAGCTGGCTGGGGCCAACACACCCTAGTGCTTTTTTTCTCACAACTGGTCCTGTCCTGACAAACGGTAGGTCTGTGCTTCCAGCCCTGGGGCACTTGGTTCCAGGTGTTTTGGACACCCCGCCACATGAAAGCGAACTGTGGCCTGCACTCTGCTGCCAAAGGGGTCAAGAAAAATGCCTTGGCAATATCAGTTGTAGCACACACTCTGCCACATTTGACTCCCACCCGTATTGGAGCTCTAGGACATCTGATATAGCAACACTCAATGGTGGCATGACTTTGTTCAGGTCAGAATAGTCCACTGTTAACTTCTACCCTCCATCAGACTTGCACACTGGCCATATGTGAGTGAACCCTGCAGATGACTCCTTGGGTCTCCAATAGATGAATCAACTTAGGGACCCAAAAAATCCCCACAAGTCTCATGCCGAGAGCCAAAAAGAACTGTGGTGAGTTGACCTAAGCCAGCAGCCAAGCACAGTAAACATGGCATTGTCATTACCGGACAAGGTCAAAAGTTCTGAACCAAGGTAATTCTGTGGACCTCACTTGCCAGATTTTGCCTGTTTGGGGCTTAATTTTCTTTATTTTGGCCTATCCACAGAATGTGAACTACTCTCCTTGGTAATTGCCCTCTATACTATTTGTTTCCCCTGTACTCCCTCCTCCTATGATCTGTTTAGCTGCCTGTATCCCAAGGATACGGGCCCAGCTCTGATATATGGCTGCATAATTTTGGTTCAGAGTTCTAAGGAAACTGCTAATTTATGAGACAGCCTGCAAGAAAATAAAAAGGGCATGAAACAGTAGCAGTCTAGTTGAGAACTCTGTGTCAAATCAAGCCATTAATGTCAACAGTGAATGCTAAATAAAACTCATTTCAACATCATAACCATATGCTGGTTTTGGGGGGGGGGGTGTCAGAAATGACTGGGATTAACACTTTCCTGTGTGTGGGCTACATCAAGTGGCAAAGTTTGTAAATGTAATCTTACTTGTGCTAAAAGAGACCATATTGGCTAGTGGAAAAATTGTTTATAAAAGGTGGGAAATATCCCATCATTGTCAACATGTTGTGGGGAGATGGTTGGGAAAAAGTTTTCTGTGGTGAGGCTAAAGGGAAATAGTGCTCTGTGTTTCTTAATTCATGGTGTTATGTGGGGTTAACTACATTGGCTTGTATGATATTATTAATTATGATAAGCATGCTCTTATAGAATTAAAATAATTACAGTTATAAGTAACTGTAAGCCTGCTCCTGAGTGAACCGCTGGGCTTGGCCTCTCCACTGCTGCTCCAGTTGGGCAACCACCAGTGTGTGCACTGTGTGAGGCAGTAACTGCATGTACGATGCAAACAGTTTTCCACTCTTACCAGCATAGTAAGTAACCAATAAATATTGGTTGTGATCTGTGTTACATCCCTGACTTAATCCCCTATCAGAGTAAGATGTTATTATAAACTATTATTTGCTGTTACAAGCTGTTATTATTTCATTGTGATAATAACAGCCTAATTAATAAAATATGTTTTAATAAATATGGTGAACTGTGTCTCCATAAGGCTTCGTTACAGAAATGTAAATTTACAACACTATATGCAATTCTTCCTGCTGATATAACAGCAGGCTCCACAGATTCTCATGTTTCTGGTAATTCTACTGGCAGTCTTCCAGAAAAAAAAAAAAAAAAATCCCTGTCTTTAAGAATTGCTGTTGAAAGCTAGCAGACTAAATATCACATTGCAGCACCACATAGCTTTGTCATTGGCGATGAGAAGTATTTCTCCATCTCAGTCAACTACTCCCACACTTTTTTGTCCCAAGGACAGTGGAAGCTTAATTCATCACACCAGAAATTTTTTCCTGATCAGTGCACTCATTCTAGAAGGTTTATTAATTATCAGATGATTCAGACTTGACTATGATTTTGCCTCTTGGCCTGACTGAATGTGGTTCAAGTGCAGGCTGTTGACTCCTCACACAAATGAGTAACATTTTTTTTCTTCTGCTCAAAATCCTAGAATTGCTTAGGTTTGAAAAGACAGTTAAGATCTTGAAGTTCTCAGCAAGAAACCATGATAAGTAGATCACTATCTGTCTTGTTAGGTAATTAAAGGGTTCCCAGAATTAATTTTTCATTTTAATTATCTGTTTAGAAACCCAGAGTGATGAATAGGTCTCTACAGGCAACTGTTACAGCTCTTCTTTCCAGCTGTCCCAAAAACTAATTGTTTCCCTATGAACAGCTCCACAGAAAAAGGCTTATCTTTTTCTATAAAAAAGCACATGAAATACATTTTAGAAGAATGCAATATGACTGTGGTAGTTTACATCATACAAGGAGGGGACTAGAAGTTGCCTTATAAATTTCCTAAGCTTTGTTGCTTTCTCCTTCTCTGTAGAGCCAAGGAATACTTGTGGCAAGTACCTCAGCAGGAACTTAATCTCAAGGACCCACGTGGATTTTCCAGACCCAGTGTGTAGAAGATCTGTTCATTAACTATTAAAAAAAATTAATAGTACTGTGGGTCATACCTTTGAAAGACCATTTCAGAATGGCTTCACACAAGAAACTTCTTATGATTTCAAATTACCAGAACTCCTTTCTGATGTAGGAGAAATGTTAGCAATGTTAGAAATATCAGGCTGGAAATTCTAGGTTTTCAGTGTTTCACATTCACTGTTATGAAGTTCTGAAAGCTATCTGATCCCAGTTAGCTTTAAATTTGCTCACTGAAATTGGAAAGATTGTCTTTTCAATGCCCCTGAATAGTAAATCCACAATTTAGCCACAATGCTAACAAAAATCAATATTAGCTACATTTCCTTAGTTTTTCATTTTCTCTAGGTTAGAAGATCTGTCTAAGATATCTTATAGAACAACTGAAGTAGCTTCCTTCCTGTGTTCACAATGTTTTATCATTTCTATCTAGAGAAGAGCAAATAAAATCAAGCTTTGGTCACAAAAATGTGTTAAGAAGCCACCTGGCTACCTGTATTTCTATACAAAATGCATTACTTCTGATTTATAATCATCTGCTGATACAGAATTCAGTCTGAAAGTACTTCAGGGACTGCTTACTTTTAATTTCTTATTTATATTCAATTTATATCTATCTATATATCTATATATATATATCTTTCATGGGTTTATTACTTCCCAGAAGTTTTTGACTGATGGATTTCCTATTTCTTAAAAACATTGTTACTCTTGTAATTTGACCCTTCTGGATCCGCTAATACACTCATCCAGACTTTCTAGATCTTGTCTAAGAATTTGTACCAGGTGAAAATTACTTTGTATCTCCCTGCATTTTATATAGGCATAATAGTATGGGAAACATCTCCATCTATTATGTTTTAATTGAAAGTCAGATATTTTGTCTGTAGATTGAAGGATGTATTCATACACACAAGTCAAGTCAAAAGTATGGAAAAGTTCTTATTTTCTTTTTTCTGAGGAAAATACTAAAAATCAGCTGACGTACAAAAGTAGACAACTAGTCACTTAATGAGTAACAATAGGATGCATTTAGCTGCACTTTTTTCACACCTATGTTTGCACACACGCTCTCACACACGTTTGATCATGATGATATACCTGTTTCAAGTCAGGATCTTCATGGTTGCATGTTTTCATGTTGCGTCTTTCCGCAAAAGGATAATCTGGCTCTGAACAGGAAGCTTTTAAGACCTGTGTTTACAACCACCGAGATTGGTAATTTTGTCTTCATATTTCGCTCTTTTAATCCATCAAATGTAGTATTAATTCTAAAGAAAACTCTCTTTTTTATAAAGTCCATTAATGATTACATTCAAGTTATCCAAGATGAGTAAGTTAGTAAGTTCTTAAAACACTTCCATGAATATGTTCCTCTTTTACCATTTGCAATGCAAAATGAATTTGGTTGAAAGCAAATACTGAAGACAGTCCTTCAAACTGCTTAATACCCAGATTCTATTTTGCAATGCAGCCAAGACTGAATCATGTTGTAACAGAATACCAAAACTTTATCATGATAAAGAGCCTTGTCATCTTCCATATCAGAATTCCTGTTGAGATTAAGAAAATTAGTTGTATTCTGCTGAAAAAAGAAAAGTCCATGATCTTCCCAAGGCTTTTACATATTTGGGAGACACTGACTATGTCTCACCTCATTTTCAGATAAGAACTGGTTTTAATCATGTCAAGAAACATAATCTGGTATAAAATCCATTAGGGCTCAACACTCAGGTTTTTTCCCTGATTTGGTGGAACATCTTTCAAATAATTAATTTATGAAAAGGTAATCTCTGAACCAGAAAAATCCTTTTAAAATAGTTGTTCTTTCAAGGACAGAAAGGAAAATCCCAGTGGGATAATAGGGATAAATATAATTAATGAATCTTGCAACATACATTTCCCCAGATAATTTCAGGAAATAGATTTTATGGAATGTCATCTCTGAATTGAAATCAAATGAAAAACATCAAAGACTTAATTTGCGGAAGTGTTTGGTGATTTACACCATGCTCCATAGCCAGCATTAGACAAAGGGTCACTCTTTATCTGAACACAGCCTGTGTAAACAGAGCTTAAACTTTTGCCCTGTTTTAGAGAATAAACTCCAACATAACGTTCTTCCTCAGACAGATTTTAGTAAAGGTTATAACCCTCCAATAGGGAAAACAATCCTTGCCGGCCCTTCCTATAGTAGACAAATCTTTACAAGACTGGAGAACATGAAAATGCTCTGACAACAGATGGTAAATGTCTAAAATAGGATACACCATTCAGCTGTATTTTATTTTCATCACACTCCTTATTTTGTAATCAGGTTCCTTAGGAGAAAATAATTCTCTTAAACTCATCTCTTACCAAGGCAGCGTTCCTGCTTCTTCCTCCCCTTTTATTTCTTGCATATTTTCTGTTAAGAAGCCCCCTCTCCCTCCACAGAGACTGGAACCCAACATCCTCCACTGTCTTCCAGTGACAGTAGTCAACTACTTAACCCAATGATTTTTGCAATAACCTACTTTAAATATTTCCCCAGATGGAATAGAGGGAGGTTGTCAGAACTTGTGAAATGTGGAAGGTGGTAAGTAAAGGAAAATTAATTTGAAAAGGTCTGTAGGGGAAATGTACTGTCCTACAGTAAGAAAGAGCACCCACAAGTTACAAAGGAAATAAAATACTTCTTACCTTCAGAGACAGCTGCTTCTTACCCTTGCACAATAGGACAAATTCATTAAGCTTTGACCTCTGCGTGAGGATCACCAGATTTTTAGAATCTGTTTTACATAGAAGGGAATATTGTAATAAAATGTGTATCCCTTTGTAAAACGAAGCATAGCTGGAAATATTTTGTAAAAAGACAACATTCAGGTTCACTTTACATAGATAGGCATAGGAACAGAAACAAATATAATCATTCTTGATACCATTCCCTTCTGTAAAGTATTTAAAGTCTACGACTTTATGATGCTTTAAATTTGCCATGTATACTTTGTGTTTGTAGGTAATGTATGGAATATCAGTTATACATTAATATACATAATATGAACTATAAAAGCATACATATTAGTACTTAATGCATACATTTAATATACATGTTTATGTAATATACCTATGTATACATCAGTATGGAAAATGTAGGATTTTTCCCTTTTTATTTTCTGCATGCTTTCTAGGTCAAAATCTTTCCACTATCATAATTGTGGGTGCATTGGATTTACTCCCTTTTGAGATAACACTGTTTTTTTCAACTGCAGAAAATAACAGTATATCAATAATATGGGATATTCCTCAGCCTGATAAACTGACAATATTCATTACCTTTTAGTACTTCAAAGCCTCAGCAAAAAGTAAATAAATTAAGGTACCCTTTGTTAACTAATACAGCATACAAGACCATTACCTAGCAAAGCCTGTGACATTAATAACTATCCAGTGTTGTTATAACTATCTGCCTTGCTGATTTACTTCAAACATTACCATTTGTGCTTTTAAAAGTACCTCATGTGTACTGTTTAAGACAAAAAATATAAAAGAATGTAGCAGTTGATCACTGCAGTCCATCACTGAGCAACTGAATACAAATTTTACAGAGGTTAGGTAATTATGCATTAACAGTTGCAGTTAAGTAGATTTTTTTTCATGTTACCAAAGGTATTTTTTGGCCTCTGAAGGATATTCTGAATCAGCAAAACATATTCATCCCATCTGACTGATTTTAGCTGCTCTAATCCTGGTCCTGATTTTAGTTGCCCTAACTTACCCTAACGGTAATGCTTTTGTGGAAGTCTTCTGAAGGAATTTTGTCTGAGCCAGCTACAGCATGAAAATAGCATAAAAATCCTTGTTAAAAATTGAAACGCACTCCAATCTAGTGCATTTACTCAATTTACATATGTATTCAGATAAATGCCATAGAATTTAGAAGGTCTAAAATTCTGCCATTTTTATTACTTTTTGTGACATCAGTTTAGATTACCTCAGCTGCAATTGTCCACCTTCAGCTGTAGCAGGTAAGAGGCACATCAGCAGGCAAGAGATTTCATATCCAAGTCAAGAGTGTTTTGACTTAGAGGTAAGAGTGGCAACAAAAGGGGGATGCAGGAGTCCAGCCAGTTGACCAGGGACATATGTCAATATGAGTTACATCCAACTATCCTTGGCTTTCTCTGTCTATGGAGTTTATTGTGACTTGCTTATACATTGCTTAGTCTGAGTAAATCTGAAGGACTCTAACTTTCCCTATCATCTCTGAAAACCAAGACAAGTGGTCTATCAGGCAGGCAGTGAATGGCAAGGAAAGGAAGGAACTTTTCCATGATTTCATACATGATACTTGCACTCTCTGATGGCCTTTGGGTGAATTACCTAGCCTCTCTGGCTAAAATCTTACCAGCCTCTAAGGGGCAACTGTACAAATTCATGCATGAAATTAACTAAATACAAGAAACTACTTCTTGCTTGGCTGTCCCTGAAATGCAAAGCGTTGGGATTTGGGTGGGTATCAATATTTTACCCTGTTACCTAGAAATCCTCATTTGGCTATTGTTCAAGGTGCAGTCCTGGACCAGCTGGATATTTGCTCTCATCTATCACAGCACTCCTTTATGGTTGAAACTGGAATACATTTCTCTTCTACTAGAATACCTGAAACTAATGTATCTTTGATTTTCCCAATCATTTCTTATGCTTACAATATGAAAGTTCCAAAAATGTGTCTCCTCTTTCTTCATAACCATTTCTTTTGTTTTTTCCGCTCCTGTTACAACAGTCTTTGCTAGCTAAGATCCATGTGCCAGCAATACAGCACACACACTTTTTTTTAAAAAAAAAATTCGGATTTTCTAGCTCGTATACATCTATTTCCTCATATACATTTGCCTTCAGTCCATGGCATTACTCATAACTTGCTATGACAAATTTTGTGACTGAAAAATTCTTATGGAACACAGAAAGGCTCTTTCATTTTAAGAATTGTCCAGCAACCCAAACTAAAAGAAAATCTGGTATAATATGTTACTTCTAATGTCAAGTCTATATATAAAACGTTATTAACTCTTTTTCCTACTCTCAAACATCTCTTCAAAACCAGACACTAACAAAGAGAATGATACCTCTTATTCCCACAGAAGTCTTACCAGTAACTGCTGGTTCATTTCTTGTGAACACACTTAACCATGCAATATCTACAACAGAAGATATTTAACAAATACATGGAATTAGATAGTTACATTCATCAAATTTAAAAACATCACAAACATATCCAATCTAAACCTCCCCTGGAACAACTTGAGGCCATTTCCTCTTCTCCTATCGCTTGGTACTTGGGAGGAGAAATCAACACCTGGCTACAACCTCCTTTCTGGTAGTTGTAGAGAGCCATAAGGTCTCCCCTCAGCCTCCTTTTCTCCAGGCTAAACAACCGCAGTTCCCTCAGCCGCTTCTCATAAGACTTGTGCTCTAGACCCTTCACCAGCTTCGTTGCCCTTCTTTGGACATGCTCCAGCACCTCAATGTCTGTCTGGTAGTGAGGGGCCCAAAACTGAACACAGTACACATAATACATTTTAAAATGTTCTATAGTACTACACATATGGTTGGTGAGTTTTGGTATAAAAAGTGCACTACCTTCATGGGATTGTGAATCCTTGGTTGATATTTCATGACGACCATCTTCATCTATGTCAAAATGCACTGTTTTTGAATCTTCAGTCAGTATATAGCATTTCAGCGTTTCTCGCAGACAAAATACTAATCAAAAATGAGTTGTAATTAATTTTACTAGCAACGGAAAAATGGTAAAATTCCATAGATAAAAAGATCAAGTGTATTTTAATAGCAATCTTTGCTTGATAATCTATGTATATTTGAACCATGATCAGTATAGCCAACATATAACAGAAATTATACAGTGGGCTTAAGCAGCTGGGGGTTGATGGCGGTGTGAAGAAGGAAAGCAAAGATTTCTTTGCCTGGAAGGGTATCTCAGTGAGAAGAAGAGATGTATGCCAAACCTTTTGGAGAGTTAACATGCAAAAACCTGAGCTTGAAAAAATGGCTTCCAACTCAAGAGCCTGAGGGATAGTGTAAGAAGAGGGATTGTAGACAACCTGCAGATAGCTGTGTTGAAAGACATTAACAGGGACAGAAGGAATTTGAACACGAGAGAGAGGATCCAAATTAGCAGTTGTCTGGTGAATGAGTAGTCTTATGGTGGGGGAAAGAGCCCTGTGAGGAGCCGGAGCCAGAGCAAGGCTGTGCGCAGGAGCCTGCACATGGAGAGAGATGTGAAAAACACAGAGTTAAGTTAAAAGTTTTCATTCTGAAGATGAGAAGAGGTGAAGTAGAGAAAGTATCTCTGCAGCATACTCTTTCTAGACTAGTTTCCTTTATTTCATAGATAAGTACTTGCCTGTTTCCCAATTTTGCACTTTGAAAATTGAATCTGTGTACAGACAAGAGTTTTAGGTTAGAGTGCATGTGGCTACCTAAAATAGCAGCATTTATTTTGGGGACCTGTCATCTCTTACTGAATGAAAAAAAAAAAAAAGAGGCCTTCATAGCTAAAAGCTGTCAAGAGAGAAATTGTTTCCTGTCACTACTGAAGACAACTGTGCTGTTCTGGTTGTCAGAAGGATTTAGGTCCAGCCACTTGGGTGTCAGACACCTTCAGGATAATATTATAAGGCACAATCTTGATTACATTAGGCTGAATATTGTTTTGCCGGAATAGGCTTGCTACTCTGAAATTCAGTTAAGACATTTCTGAGACCACACAGACCTCCAGGGTATGCTGTAAGATAAACAGTCCTTTCCTCGCCAGAACAATCAGGCAAGTAAAACAACAGGATATGCAAAATGCACCAGCAGTGACATAATATTCTGGGAATGCCTGACTTCTTCATGAAAAACTTTGTTACTCATTTTATATTGATGTACTTCCTCTGAAACATTTGTATTTAAGCAAACATTTTGGGAAAAAAAAAAGAAAGAAAAGAAAAAAAAAAGGAGTTGTTTCCTAGAACCTTTCTTTCCACCCTGTTTAGGCCTAGCAGAAACTGTGCACATACAGTCAGCAAAAGAGATGGACAATGCACACCCTGACAGCCCGAGTCACACCTTCCAGAAGTGTCAGGGCTGACATGTCCTATGTCGAACCTTTGGCACACGCACAGCTGATCTATGCATGGGCAAAGGCCTTTTCTTCAAAGGCCTGGCAACTAAGGCTATCAGGCTTCCAGAAAAAAGATGGGTTGATCTAAAAAGCACAGGACAACAACTGCAATAACCAATACAGCACACCTTTTAAAAACTGTTGTATTATAATAGTTATAGTGTAAGAATTCTACTTTTAAATAGTACAGGAACTAGTACAGGAACTAGTACAGTGTCCAAAATAAAATGGCTGGCAGGCCTGCTATGTCATTCACTCTTTTACAGGGAGGTATATATGTACTCTAGGAATTACTAGTCTGAATTTGGTGGTATGAAAAATCTAATGTCACTGCTTTGAGGAGTATTTCTGTACTGGTTGTTTTAAAGGCAGCTTTCATTTTTTTTCTTCTTCCAGGTATTTTTATTTTTTACTTTATTACAGATAAGTTCTTCCAGATACTACTTAATTTGGTTGGATTTGGCCTTGGATTGGAATCATCTTTCCAAGATTACAAACATACCTGTCACTCAGGAAAGAATTACCTGACTTTTCAGAAGCTGTTTTCACAGTTTTCAGCAGAGATTGCCTCTTAACAGACTGCCTTTCACGGAGAGACACTTCATATGGCTTTTTGCGGCCTGAGCGGAGCAGCATTGTGGAAGCACTCGAGAAATCCCAATAACCTGAGTTGCCCCTCTTTTTCAGTCCTAAAGTAGGAGTTAGAATTTGTCACAATACTTCATATTTCAGTTGAGAAATGAGTTTGCAAAGAGTATAATTTTCATAAATGACAGTTAAAGGCAGCAGGATAAACTCAATAAATGTTTCACTGCTTGCATGACCCAAGCCTGTGTCTTGCAAGGCAAAAATGGTGTGTTTACAGTGATGGTAAATCAGTTATCTACCTACACTTCCACTAAGATGCAGGTTATCATGGATACAGTTGTGTTGAAAGAATACATTTTAAAAGATTTCCCCTTAGATAAAATATAAGCAGTTTATATGACTTCAGTTTCATTTATTTATGCTTCTCATCCACTTTGCTAGCTGGATTGAAAAATCAAATTCTTTTTGCCCTTCAGAATATAGTCTAAGATAATTTTCAAAGTATTTGCAAGTGATTGAAAGTGATGCGAACTTCAACACAGAATAATCTGACTTTCAGTAAAGACATGGTGCCATACTGCAATCTTAAACCAAGGTTCAGGAAATGCTACTTCAGGAATGAGGACTGGAGTTTGGAAATTTGAGGAGTATATTAGAAATATTATGAATATCACAAATGACCAGAAAAATAATCAATCTCCTACCATTAGCAACCATTCATATTTTCAAATTATTAATGTTTCCTTTACAATTCAATAATTTGACTTCAATGTGCTCTGCATTTTCCAAATGATGTTGTATTTCTTACTATATTTACAAAAATTAATTCTTTTCAGTTTTTGAAGGCTAGAAGAATAAAAGGATTTAAGCATTACCTAGGCTAGATATCCTAAGGAGAGGCTGCTCTCTAAGAATGGGAACTACATTGACTGAGGAACCACCCAGACAGCTAATAAGATACCTGAAGACACAGCTTAAATCACTGCATTTCAGAAAAGCCATGGACCTTACTTTGGTTTGAAGAAAGGGAAACCGGAATTCTCAACATTCCTGAATTCAACTGTTAATGACAACCATTTATGTCCAGTGCAGAGCAAAGAAAACAATGAGCTTCAATTGTGTCTGGTACCCTGGCAAATGAACCAAGCAAAGGTGGGTATAATTTTAGCCCCATGCAGCTTTGCACAGAATAACTAAATATCAGTTAGGCCAGACAGATCATGGCTCTGACACTAGTGTAATGATTTGTGAATTCACTTGGGGGAGGGGAGTCCCATCTTCTAATTTGGTTCAGTTCTCTGATTCAGAATTTCATATTAAATATTTACGTGAAATGGTAGACATGAAAGATATCTGTCCATTGAAATTCTCTTGTTACTAGATTATGAAGGCTAACTAAGGCTCTTTTTCACTCTCTTTGGCTCTTTAGTTATAACTAACATTCAATTAGGCCACTGGAAAGTGAAATATTTATTAGAAGGAATTAACTTATTCTTCCTACTAAAGATGTCTTATTTTTCAAATATCTGATAACTTGTAGTCAGAGGTAGAAAGTAAAGGCTGGGTTTTCTTCATCTTGCTAAAATTTCTTTTATCACTGAGCATGCTAAACAGAAAAGAAGACCCTTCGTGGTTTTCCACTGACCTCTGCAATCATCTAACGGAACCAGGCTCCACAGACTATGTGGTCAGTGATACCAGTTTGTGGATCTTGAGAGATGTCACTGTGCTAGGTGTTCAACATTAACAAAGCACCAAGACTTTGTTAGATCTAGGTTGCTCAAAACCAGACATTTAGTCCCTTACAGAACATTCCTACTGAAAACATAAGTGCAATTCTAGTTTGGCTGCATTTGATCAGAAATTCTGAAGATCCTAATTCCTGATTTTTATACCCAGTGAAGCAGTCAAAGATATGTCTTCTGCTGGATTTGCCCTTCATACATTGCAGTTACTAATGCCAATTTATGTTGAGTTAGTCCTAAATGCTTAATGAAATTATTATGGTTTTTGTTTTAGAACCAATGTGATACCATCTAGAATCAGAGTCTTGTATCTGTGTTACTTACACCCACCACTGTAAGAAAAGAAGGCAGATGATTACAAGCCAAGACTCTGAAGAATTCCTGAAGAAGGCAGACCAGTTCAGAGACATTTTCAGAAGCATATTTAGGAAGTGGATAAATTCTTAGGTAACTTTCATGGTGAAAAACAGGTAATCTTGAAATTCTGAAGGACTTAATAATTTTGGCTTGTTTGAACAAGTAGAAAATTGAAAAGTCTAAGGTAGAATTTCACCTCTGTTAGCTCTCCAGAACAAATAAAGCTCTCTATAAAAAATGACAAAAGCTTCCATAGTTTGAATTTCCTCACACATCCCTTAAGACTGAGTGACATATGTATACTCCCATTTTAATAAGCCTTTCCTCTCATGTGATGTTCTCGCATAGATGTCACCTACTCCCACTTTTTTCATTCTTACTCATAGTTTTTGATGTTGTGTGCCCCTATGCCTATTTCTTTGTCTTAATGTCTTTGACAACCATTTCTTCAGTTCTTTTCTCTCTTCTGTAAGGTATATGCTGCTTGAAGAGGGCTAGGAAGAGCTGGATACTGTTTTTGGCTGCAGACCAGTCAGCCACTGTTTGTTTTGGAAACTTGCGTCTGTTTGGTTTTGGTTTGCATCTAAGCTAAGAGAAGCAGAAAACTCAAGCTATAGCTCTTTAAACTGCTGAAATCAGATATACATGCACACATTTGTGACCAATGGCAACAAGATCACCCTTAAAGCACAGGGAGTTTGAAATTTTTTCCTGCTACATAGACCATATCAATTCATTTATATGAAGGCAGCAAAGAAAATCTGTTATATAGCTTCTCTTGCCCCCTCGGCAATTGCATTTGTTCTTAGCCACCTTTCTCTCTTCCACTTAACCCCCAAACACATCAGATCATAAAATTAAAGCAAATTTGGAACATGAAAACAGAATTTAAAATTTTGGAGATCATTCCCACAGTGGTACGACCGACCTATTATCTCGTACTATACCAGTACGTTCATAACAAGATAGCTCTAAGACTGTTAAAGGTTCAGAACTGTTTTTGTCGAGTGTACTGGGTTGCAGCTGACAGTCCTGCTTCCAAAGAACGTAAGTAACTCCTCCGAGTTTGTTACAATTTGACAGTGAATTAAAAAGAACTCTTGGCATCCATTAATAAATAATGAGGTTATCATCTCTTTCACATCAGACAGACTTTACAAAATCTATACTCTAAAAAAGATACAGGAATATATAAAAATAGATATAAACAAGACTAAAGAAGAGATTTCAGAAGAAAACGTTAAAGTCAACTGAAAAAATCACTATTTGTTAGAATCTAAACATGCAGTTTGATAAAATAATTTTAAATCGAAGCCTATTTAAAATCCTGCTATAATCTTCCACTTCTGCTTACCTTATTTTGCTTGCTATTGTCTCTGCTGGGATACTTCTACTCAGCAGAATGCCAGAAGCAGCTCTGTTACAGCCAATTTATTGCCTGAACACATGGCAGGAAGCCAAACCTCCAAATAAAAGAAATGTCTGACGTGGACCTAATCTTTTAGATTTCTACATTCACTCATTTACATCAATATTCTCATGGGTCTAAATGCTGCTAGAATTCCAGGAGTGTTGGAAATAGTAAGAACAAACTTTTAAATGCCTGTTTCTCTAAGATGCCACAGAAGCTGTCTCCCCTGGAACTGCATGCAAATTCTTAGCTAGGAGTTCTGTGTAATGCCTGAATATACTCATAAATACAATTCTGATATTTTACGTCACTGATATTGTTCTTGCTATCTGTTATTCTTTCCAAGGCTGACACAAGGGCAGATGCTGGTTTTATGGTAATGTAGACATATTAAAAGTAGGAGTGTAGCCTCAGTTGCTGGGAGCTTGTTTCAAGCTGACTGCTTAAACATTTACCTAGCTATTAAATGGGCTTTGCAGGCATTGCACCAATGGCAATAGTTGGACTGCCTGTGACATGGGTAAACTTGTCTAAAGCGGATGTACAGTTATTTCTTTCCCATAAAGCCCAGATAATGGTTTTTATCATACAAGAACTAGTTCTTTCATTATCACATCTGGCATGTTAAGTTGGCTTTATCTACCTACCTACATACATTCCTAACCCTTCACTCACCTATTGGTCCCCTCTATTCATACACACTAAATTTGTTTTAATAAGTGAGCCTTGCATTTTTAAAGGAGTGAATCACACTTTTATATACCTCACTGAAATAATGAAACTCCTCTAAAAATAATAACTTCTTTTTTTGTCACGGAGCTACTGCTTTTGTCTAGATAATATACTATGTCAAGAAAGTTCTATATTTTACCTGTGTTTGGTTTAGGAAAAGTGTTTTTTCGTTTTTTAAGCCCTCACTGGGCACTGATAGTATATCAGGTCAGTAGAAATACTTTGTTAAAAGATACCTTTAATGACAAAGGAATGTGAAACTTTGAATCTCAAGTCTTTGGCTATTCAAGCAGACTGAAAAATGTGGGAAGGATTCTAAAGGTACTGTCATTTCAGTACAGGACAAATGCTATGAAAAATATATAATGCAGCAAAAGCATTTTCTTTTTTTTTAATACACTTGTTCAGAGGCTACACTGGGTCAAAATCTGATGATGCTGCAGCAGCTGCATCTTTTGGTAAGGAGCAAATGGATCCAGTTTGCAAGATGTAAACTGCATGTCACATAAACCATCCCTACAGGCTGTAACTATTCCTGGGCCATGAGGTAACTAACATTCCAGGTTTAAGTGAAGTGTTTGTGGTCCCTACAGCCACAGCACAGAACTATTTTTTATTTTAAATGACCAACCATATGAACATTATAATCCACTATAGCAGTACTACTGTAAAATAGCTAAATAATAACATATGCCATCAGCAACCACAACAAGAAACAATCTTAAACTAATTGTAATTGATACAATCTGGGTAGATTAAGCCATGTAAATACTGAGGATGCATCTGCATTTCAGTCGACCTTCCATCTTAGTCTTTACGGTTTAAACTTTATTGTTGTTTAGACTGTAATTGACTATGTCATTGAGCATTTCTGGATCTGAAGAGTCTGTCTAAATCCAGAGCAGCAGTAGTCTTCAACAATAAACAGGGGTTTAGTTTATTGCATCCCAAAGCTTAGTGTTGGCAAAAAGCTCAGCAATGAACCATCTGTGCAGCATCTTCCCTGACCAGCGCATGCTCCCATCAGCAATAACAGCATCAGAAGCAGGATCAACCAACGGGGAATTTGTGCAGGTCCTGATGAAAAATATCAAGTTATCACAGGAAAAGTACTATTGGGGGGACCACCTGCTCCACTGGAGAGGGAACCAGGGAGGACACTCATCTGGGGAGCCCCACACACTTTTCCTGGCTGGCCACTGGGAAGCATTTTCTATTCTCTCTCTCTCTCTCCCCATTCCCTTCCCTTCCCTTCTCTTCCCCCCAGACTCCATCTCTCTCCTTCTTGGTCCCTACGTCTCCCTTTCCCTTTCTGTCACTCTGTGTCTCACTCTTCTTTCTTCTTTTTATTTTTTTATTTTCCTGGCTTCACCATTAGAGTCAAGGTATTTCATCAGCCACAGACCACACTAATAACTGTATCCCTACAGTTACAACGCCAGGTCTAGTCCATCACTGGACATATCTTCAAAATTTTCTTCTAATTCAAATTAGTATCTCATATTAAACTATCTTGAAAGGCAATAGCCTTTATAAAAGAGTCATATTGAGAAAAATGTGAATAAAATTACTATAAAATTAGTTTTAGTGTAATTATTGGCATGCAAAGTAAGAAGGAAAACAACTGCCTAAAACTGGTTTGTGGAGTTTTTTTAGGTACAAGGATATTCATCTGCAAAAAGTCAATATTTGCAGCAATGAGAAGGTGAAAGTTTCCTGGTACTTGTTGTGGTTTAGCCCCAGCTGGCAGCTAAGCACCATGCTGCCAGTGACCACAATATACCACATGCTATTCATGAATAATATTGAGCATACTGTAAATACCAGCAACTACATTTTATCAGCCAGTTAATTTGCAAACAATTTGCAGGAGACCTAACTTAAAGTCTCTCAAGCTGGAACAAAACTCAAACATAACCAATGGACTGTACCAGAAAAAACAGATCACACATAAAAACTTACTTCTAATTCTGACTCCACTGTATTGCCAGATTTACACTTGAGAAAAGTTTGATCACAAATAGTAGTATTCTAAAGAAAGTCTATCCAAAACTTTTTCAGTGAAAGTGACTGAAAACATTACAACAGATGTGAAATATATGATTTTCAGATTTTGGAGATGTCAGGCCAAAAATGCTTCCTCTAGTTTTGAATACACAGTTTCTAGTCTAAAATCTAGTAGGTTACTATTAGAGAATACAGATTATATTTTCATTATCCCAGAACATATATTAATATTTGTATGAGACGTTCCTCTTTTTCTTCACATTGAAGTCTCTCTCCCCCAAAGGCATGAAGATACCAAACTGAATATATTTAGCAGCTTACTGAAACAAAATGACATGGCAATATATCAATACTTTTTTTTCTTGGAAACTGTAGGGTTTTTTAATATTTTAAGAACATTTTAACAGGAGTGTGTAACAGTCAACTTTATCTTACTTCGCATCCTGTTTACATAGCATGCCAAAGACATATATAGGACTAAACTGAGTCTACTGTAGCCTATCTCCTGCTCCCAGTACTTACGAACTGTCATTAAATAATTCTGTTCTACCGTATAGTGAAGCTTTCTACTACTCAAAACAGTGGGCACTTATTTAAAGCTCCATGTCTTTCTGTATACAACAGAAGACTATGACTTAGTAATGCCTATGCTGACCACTGCTGCATTGTCTACCATTTTTTGAGAAACATTTGTTCTTAAACACACAGTCACAAAAGTGAACAGTGTTGCTGTACAAACGGAAGCTATTTCTGGTCCTAATGCCATTTTACTATTTTTTAACATTTCTCAAAGTCTAGAGCTCTTATGCTGAGCGTTACTGCAGTTGTTTTTTACTCATTATGGGTTACATTATTTTTGGTGCATCCAGGAATAACAGAAGGATGACATCTTTTGATCACAAAAGATGTGCGCTCTTCACTCACTAGGGGACATGGAAGTCCATAGAGGAGGTTCAGCAAAAGTGCCCCACTCCACAGCAAAATGCTGCGATACCCAGCAGTGCTATAAGCCATGTGGTTTCACTGCATATAGAGGAAAACCTGGAGGCTGCCAGGATATCTTGGACTACAGTAGCTTCTCTTTCTTACATGCAAAATTAAGTCACATTAACTTTGGCTATAGCCATTCTATTCCAAAGGAGAGTAGGGTTAACTTCAAAAGAGAGTGGGAGTGACACAATATAAAGGCACATTCCAGAATTCTACATTTTCATATTAAAAGTTACACAAAGGGAGCCCATGCTTTATATTTAAAAAGAGATCACTTCTTCTCTTCTTCTGTAGTCGTTTTGATTTCAATGGGGATTTTCAATGAGGCACAATGAAGATTTATCCTCTGTAGAGAAGGATCCAGCTGGAGAGCTTTTAAACAAATTGGATGTAAACAAGCCCTTTGGACTTAACCCACAAATGCACCTACAAGTGCACCTACAGCTGAGGGTGGTGGCCAATGTCACTGTAAGCCCACTCTTGGTTATCTCTGAAAAGTCATGGCAACTACAAGGGGTTCATGAAGACTGGAAAACGGCAAATGCTACTGTTAACTCCAAGCAGGATGGGAAGAAGGATCATGGGAAGTACTGACCTGTCAGCTTCACCTTGATCCCAGAGAAGGTGAAACAAATAGTACTAGAAGCCATTTCTACACTAGATGAAGGACAAGAAGGTGATTGAAAGTAGTCATCACGGATTCATGAAGGGTAAATCATGCCTGATAGTCTTCTGCAATGAGATGACTGGCACAGTAGATCACAGGAGAGCAGTGGATGCTGTTAATCTTGACTAGAGTAAGATTTTCGACACTCTTCCATTGCATACCTATTGACCAACTGATGAAATATAGAGTAGATAAGTGGACAGTGAGGTGAGTTTAAAACTAGTGCCAGGCTTAGAGGGTTGTAATCAGTGGTATGAAGTCCACCTCGGAGGTCAGTCACTCATGGTGTACCCCTGTGTTGATACAGGGGCTAGTATTGTTTAACATCTTGTTGTGGTTTAGCCCCAGCCAGTAGCTAAGCACTGCATGGCCGCTTGCTCACCCCTCCCTGCCACCACAGTGGGATGGGGAGGAGAATCAGAAGAAAAAGGTAAAACTCATGGTTTGAGATAAGGACAGTTTACCAGGACAGCAAAGGGAGAGGAAAATAACAGCAACAATACTAATAAAAGAATATACAAAGCAGGTGATACATAATGCAATTTGCTCACCACCTGAAAGCCTGATGCCCAGCCTGTCCCTGAACAGCGATCCCTCCTCCCCAGCCAGCTCCCCCCTTACATATGGAGCATGACATCATATGGTATCAAATATTCCTTTGGCTAGTTTGGGTCAGCTATCCCAGCTGTGTCCCCTCCCAGTGTCTTGTGAAAATTAACTCTATCCTAGCCGAAAATTAGGACATTACCCACCCCTCATTCTACATCATCTACATCATGCCCAAATCCTACACTTTCCAATTAATCACCAACAATTTTCCTGTCTTTTATATATATTTTTTTATATATATATATACACACATATATATATACACACAGATATCATTCCCTTAGTCTATGGGCCATCCCTCTAAAATGTTCGTTGAGTTCCTTTAGTTCAAGACTTTGGGATCCATCTGTCATAACAATCTCTCAGGGCAGAGTGATGGTGTGTGTTGTTGCACTGTTGTGTGCTGCATCTGGAGCTTGCAGCTGGTGTATCTGGCATGGTCCATGCTTGCAGTCTGGAGGCTGAAGATGCCAATTTCAAGGAAGTTGCTGGGCACCAGTTGCTGAAGGCAGTTCTAGTTCCATCATCATGGCACTTTGCTCGGTTTCATCGAAGTTCATCCTTCATTAATTTGGGTGATTCTTACTGTAATACCATTGATACAGTATATAGCAATTGTAGCAAGGATGACATACAATGGCAGGGTTATTTAGCAATTAACATCATACAATTTAATTTATCAGCTATTCTTACCCAAAATCAAATCCCCTTGAAGTATACATCGGACTTCCCCATCCTTCCACATCACCCACCAAGCACACCCAGGTCCTTGAGCAAAAGCAATCACATGGATGGGTTTGCCATTGCCTGAAGCAGGGCTAACCCAGACTGTCTTCCCCAACATATTCTTCATACGCACTATGGGGACTTTTCCCCTTCTACAGGATATGGAAGTTTTGATTGGGCAAGGCCAGCTCAATTGGTAGACCCCCTAGTGTTAACTAACCAGGTGGCCTTTGCTAAATGTGTATCCCACTGTTTGAGGGTCCCACCACTCATTGGTCTCAGGGTAGTCTTTAACAGTCCATTGTATCATTTGATTTTCATGGAGGCTGGTGCATGACAGAGGATGTGATACACCCACTCCATGCCATGCTCTTTGGCCCAGGTGTCTATGAGGTTGTTTCGGAAATGAATCCCATTGTCTGGCTCAATTCTTTTTGGAGTGCCATGTCACCACAGGACTTGCTTTTCAAGGCCCAGGATAGTGTTCCGAGTGGTGGCTTGGGGCACAGGATAAGTTTCCAGCCATCTGGTGGTTGCTTCCACCGTAATAAGCACATGGTGCCTTGGCAGGTTTGTGGGAGTGTGATATAATAATCTGCCAGGCCTCACTATATTTCAGTCATTGTCCTCCGTACCAGAGACACTATAACCACTTGGCTTGCTTGATTGCAGTGCATGTTTCACATTCATGGGTAACATGTACAAC
The DNA here is from genome assembly GCF_028858705.1 of Grus americana. Taxonomy (NCBI): domain Eukaryota; kingdom Metazoa; phylum Chordata; class Aves; order Gruiformes; family Gruidae; genus Grus; species Grus americana. The sequence goes on along the minus strand of NC_072891.1, from coordinate 32,149,036 downwards.
AGAGTCCATGGGCAAGTCCACCCCTGCATCACGAGCCCATCTATATGTTGCATCTCTTCCCTGATGGCCTGAGGTGCCATGGGCCCACCGAGCTATAGGTAATTCACCCTTGTGTTTTCAGTCCAAATCCACCTGAGCCACTTCAATCTGATCCACGTGATGGTTGTTTTGATGTTCCTCAGTGGCCTGAATCTTGGGTGCGTGGGCATCTACATGATGTACTTTTACAACCAGTTTCTCTAGCCAGGCAGCAATATCTTGCCACAATGGGGCAGCCCAGATGGGTTTGCCTCTGCGTTGCCAGTTGTTTCGCTTCCATTGCTGTAACCACCCCCACAGGGCATTGGCCACCATCCATGAGTCAGTATAGAGGTACAGCATCAGCCACTTCTCTCTTTCAGCAATGTCTAGACCCAGCCGGATGGCTTTCACCTCTGCACACTGGCTCAATTCACCTTCTCCTTCAGCAGCTTCTGCAACTTGCTGTGTAGGACTCCATACAGCGGCCTTCCACCTCTGACGCTTTCTCGCAATGCGACAGGACCCATCAGTGAACAGGGCATATGGCTTCTCATTTTCTGGTAGTTTGTTATACAGTGGGGCCTCTTCAGCACATGTCACCTCCTCCTCTGGTGATATTCTGAAATCTTTGCCTTCTGGCCAGTCCATGGTCACTTCCAAGATTTGTGGGTGACTGGGGTCTCCTATTTGAGCCCGCTGTGTGATGAGTGCAACCCACTTACTCCACAAAGCATCGGTTGCATGGTGCGTAGAGGTGGCCCTCCCTTTGAACATCCAGCCCAGCACCGGCAGTCGGGGTGCCAGGAGGAGCTGTGCTTCAGTACCAACCACCTCCAAAGCTGCTCAAACCCCTCCATACGCTGCCAATATCTCTTTTTCGGTCGGAGTGTAGCAGCCTCGGGTCCTCTGTATCCCTGACTCCAAAACACCAGGGGTCGACCTTGAGTCTCCTTGGTGCTTTCTGCCAGATACTCCAGGGAGGGCCATTCTCCCCGGCTGCAGTGTACAGCACATTTTTACATTTGATCCTGCTCAGACTGGCCCAAGGGCTACTGCATGAACTATTTCAATTTGTTCAAAGGCTTATCGTTGCTCAGGGCCCCATTTGAAATCATTCTGCTAATCACTGCTAATGAATTGGCATACACTGGTGGTGCACTCTGTACAAACTTCCACCACGTGGGTCAGCACATGTTTTTTTGGTTCAGCTGCAGTGCCTGTAGCTGGGGCTGGAATGGCTACAGTGCCTGTCACTGGGGTTTCAGTAGTGTCAGTGCTTGTTGCGGGGTTTGAATAGCCGCAGTGCCTGTCGGTCTGTTCTCCCTCTCTTCCCCCGATGGTGCTGCCTACTATCAAGCAGTGTTTGGTAGATACTGGCCAGGGCCCAGGACAGGGCGGTAAGTTGTGCCTCTTTGGAATAGCCATAGCATTTTCCTTTCAAATATTCTATCACTTCATCAGGGTCCTGTAGTTGTTCGGGACCAAACCATTGGGGTGAGAAGGTCTCTAGATACCTGCCCATATTCTCCACCTGTGATGTCTTGGGGCAGATCCCTGGGTGGCATTCTTAAAACCATTTTTTGTAACCCAAAACAAGACCTGAAATCTATTCAGGTGACCTAGCAATAGGAGCAGGCTGGCTTAAACATCCTAAGGATATTCAAAATTATCAAAAGCTGCTGTAACCAGCCAAAAGGAAAAAGGGGAGGTGAAAGTGTGGGAGAAAGTATCCTCCCCGTTTTTCCCATAGATTGGGTTCAATTATTATACCATTCAAAGAGATGTTGTCCGAAGTACGGGCATGACAGCAAGGCCACATACAAATACCAGCTTAAGCTCATGACCACAGATGTTATCATTATCATAAGTTGATATTACACCACAGTACAGCAAAATGAGAATCCTGACCCCTCTCCCAGAGGTGACAAAGAGCGGCATATGAAATACATACAGCAAGTAGGGGTTTACACAACCATGTGAACAAACAAAACATCATTGTGACCAGCTACTATTTACCTTACATAATAAATGCATATAACAACTTTGTTTTAAAATGCTCTGGTCAGATCTGTTGTCATCTCAACCTTTGGTGCCCTATGCTGGGTGCCAAAAAGGACTTCTCATATGTCATGGTTCAGCCCCAGCCAGGAGCTGAGCACCACGCACCGATTGCTCACCCTCCCCGGTGGGATGGGGAGGAGAATGGGAAGACAAAGGCAAACCCCATGGGTTGGGATAAGGACAGGTTACTGGGACAGCAAATGGGGAGGGACATAACAACAACAATGCTAATAAAAGAATATACAAAATGTTGGTGATACACAATGCAATTTGCTCACTGCCTGGAGCCTGATGCCTAGCCCATCTCAGAGCAGCGATCCGTCCTCCTCAGCCAGCTCTCCCCTCATATACTGAGGATGATGTTATGGTATGGAATATCCCTTTGGCTAGTTTGGGTCAGCTGCCCTGGCTGTGTCCCCTCCCAACTTCTTGTGAAAATTAACTCTGTCCCAGCTGAAAACCAGGACACATCTTCATTAATGATCTAGATGACGGGGCAGACTTCTCAGTCAGGAAGTTTGCAAGCAACTCAGAATTGGGAGGAGTGGTTGATAGACCGGATGGATACACCAGAAGCTGCCACTCAGAGGGACCTTGACAAGCTGGAGAAATGGCTTGACAGGAACTTCATGGAGTTCAACAAAGGGAAATGCAAAGTGCTGCACCTGGCAAGGAATGACAGCCCACACCAGCACAGCCTGGGGGGTGATTGACTGGAAATCAGCTTGGCAGAACTGGAACAGGTTGTCTGCAGAGGTTGTGGAGCCTCCATCCTTGAAGATACTAAAACCCCAAATGAACGAGCCCCTCAGCAAGCTGTTCTAGTTGTCCCTGCTTTGAGCATGGAGGCAAGAGACCTCCAGAGGTCTGTTTCAAATTCTACTATCCTGTGATTCTATGAAATCAATACTAAGAAGAATATTAATTATTTTATTGATTCATTTATTTACTCTGACTTTTCTAAATCTCCTGTTCAGAAATAACTGTGTTTTTTCTTTGAATGTAGAGTCAAAACAGATATACAGAAGAGATGTGGTTGGATGAGACTGAAGACTGTTAAATTTTAACCAAATTTTACTGATGGATTCCTACAACTTCTGTGAAATCACTCCAGAACAAGCATCAGTATTTGTAGTTATCCAGAAATACTGATCATCCTTTTAATTTACACTTTTCAAGTATTGCCCAGTCTTTCCACTATTCTTCATTGATAGACTAGTACAGTAGGGTACACATGTTGCCTTGTATGTGTGTTCAGTGTGTAAGGTAACTAAGCACTGCCGCAGCTTCTTTTGTTTGACACCAGTCACCAGGCACAGTGACATACAAAGCATATTGCAGAATTGTTGATAATGTAAACATATTTGCAGGAGTTCTCTTTTCCCCTGTCAGAAGCAGACATTCATATCTAGAAGACTGCAGTTTTAGCCCTGGCCCATGATAGATCTTCTCAGATACTGCAGAACAGGGTCTTTACAGTTAATGATTATAAAGAAACTGAATGGGCAGTGAACAGGGCAAATGTTTTAGTCATCTAAATGCTGCCTCTCTGTGTACTTTTAATGTTCGTATCTAGCCTCTCTCAAAATCTCTCTTTGCTATTAAAATGATATCCTTGTATTTTTCCTCCACTCTTCAGCAATGCAAGAGGGAAATAACTGCCATTTCTATAATACCAGAACAATGAAAAATAAGTTTCAGCTCTGCAATTGGACATAGTAAAGTATAATTGCAAAACCTTCCACACAAATAAACGTTAAGTCTGTATGAAGCAATTTTGTGGTTACTTTTCTTGTGTTGCACAATTATAGAGGAGTAAAAATGTACAGTGTTGGAGATTACTAAGTTCCTGTTACCCTGATTTTTGAAGGAACATGCATTTGTGCTGCCTGTCTGTCCTCTCCAGTGCTTTGAACCTGCTGCATAATTTTGACCAAGTTTGGCAAGGGCACGAAAGGAGGAAGTTTAGCTGAAAAAAATAAACATTCTTTGAAGTTTTATGAACATGAGCAGCTGAATAGCAGACAGACTGACACACATTGCCGAATGAAAAACTGCAGCTTGATCTCAACAGTTATCCCTTCTCTTTGGCTAAGGATCTAATTATCAGCCTGGATGTACTGGCTGTCCAGCTGTCCAGGTGTAACAGAGTAAATGACAACTCACAGTGAATCTGAACAGTGGAGTTTATTTCACAACCAAAGAGATGAGAGCTTTTACCCTACTTGATTATCCGGCACAATCACTCACTCACGTCACATTCCGAAGTCTCAACTTGCCTCCTTTGCAGGAAAGTTCCTGCTGGTCTGGGATGGTCAGGCAGAAAATCATGTTGGTGCCTGCTGCAGCCTCTGGTCTCTGGTATTAATGGCCAAGGTCCTTGGGCATCCCACAGCATTCATCTCCACACAGCTCTCTGATCTCCAGCATCTTCCCCACTTCCAGGATCTTCCCTCCAACCAGGATTTCACCTTCCTCTTTCTGGGCTCCTTTCCACTTTCTGAGATCACTTCTATTCGGGGACCCTTCTTTTTGGAGCCAGCTCTTCTTTCCAGGGCCCCAAGCCCTTGGTTTTCTAAATCCAGACAGCCTATGTGCAGTCGCACAATGCATGATCTGCCTCCTAACTGGTGGTTTTGTCTCTTTATTAATTGGAGGGTTCAGGACATGTCACTTTTATTTTGTCCAGATATTACCAAAATTTACAGACAGCCCATATAAATTGCCAGTAGCAGGCTTGTGCTTCAGAGTTTCAAAGATCAGTTTCATATATTCATCACCACCTCAACATGCAGCCATTATCTGCCACCTTTTAGCATTCACAGTTTAAGTTATTTTTTGATCTGTGACACCAGCAAGCACGTATGTAGCCAAACCAGTCACAGCACTGGGCTGTGACACTCTTGCCTTGCTGTTAATGGAAGGCAGAGGAGGGAACAAGGGAACGTTTAACGACGTGAAGGTACAGCAGCAAAGTAACTTCCTATCAGTACACATCGGTTCACAGAGAACCAGCTGAGATTAGTTCTACTGTTCAGAAGCCAATGTTCGAGCTACATTGCTCTTCTGCCTGTCACATATTTAGGTGAAAAAAAGTAATTTCAGTGCAGTGCTATGGAGAAAAAGTAGCTAGCACTAGGCAAGTGAGCTATAAAATGCAGAAGTGGGAAAGAAAATAAAATTTTAAACTTTTAGAATGAAGATGGTAAGTTCCATCACGCTACTTTTCAGGAGAAGCCTGGTTTAGCAGTCTAATCAGGAGTAACTACCTCATGCAGTAGACTTCAAAGGCAATCTGGAAAGAAGAAATAAACATTTGATTTTGTTCAACAGCTTTATTCTTTCTCTAGTTCTAAAAAGACATCGTAACAGAATTTTGAATCATGTCATATTAATAAAAATTAAATATTTATTCATGGTCTTCGTAAGAAAGTATGGATTTTTGATGCATTGCAACACATTGTAAAATTTTACTTCTGCTTTACTTTAAGTTGCTGTGAATTACTTATTTTAGGTAGAACTGTAGTTTTGCAGCACTATTTGCTGCAGAACTTTGGATACAAAACAGTTCACAGCATTGAGAACACAAAAAAGGGGAATGTCTCTAAAGTGTAAAATTCAAGGATGCTTTCTCTGTTTTCTGTCAGCTTGTGTCACCACACAGCTTGGTGTCGTCAGCAAACTTGCTGAGGGTGCACTTGATCCCACTGTCCATGTCACCGACAAAGATGTTGAACAGTGCTGGTCCCAATACCGACCCCTGAGGAACGACACTTGTCACTGATCTCCACTTGGACATTGAGCCATTGACCACAACTCTTTGAGTGTGACCATCCAGCCAATTCCTTATCCACCGCGTGGTCCATGCATCGAATCCATGTCTCTCCAATTTAGAGTCAAGGATGTTGTGCGGGACAGTGTCAAATGCCTTGCACAAGTCCAGGTAGATGACGTCAGTTGCCCTTCCCTTATCCACGGACGCTGTAACCCCATCATAGAAGGCCACCAACTTTGTCAGGCACGATTTGCCCCTAGTGAAGCCGTGTTGGCTGTCACCAGTCACCTCCTTGCTTTCCATGTTCCTGAGCATAGTCTCTAGGAGGGTCTGCTCCATAATCCTGCCAGGCACGGAGGTGATACTGACCAGCCTATAGTTCCCTGGGGCTTCCTTTTTACCCTTCTTAAAAATGGGGGTTATGTTCCCCCTCTTCCAGTCAGCAGGAACTTTGCCAGACTGCCAGGACTTCTCAAATATGATGGCGAGTGGCCTGGCCACTTCATCCGCCAGTTCCCTCAAGACCTGCGGATGCAACTCATCAGGTGCCATGGACTTGTGCGCCTTCAGCTTCCTCAGATATTCTCGAACCTGATCTTCTCTTACAGTGGGCGGTTCTGCATTCTCCCAGTCCCTGCCTTCTGTGCCCTGGGCAGTGTGGCTCAAGGATTTGCCAGTGAAGACTGAGGCAAAGAAGTCATTGAGTACCTCAGCCTTCTCCATATCCTGGGTAACCAGGTCACCCGTTTCATTCCGGAGGGGACCCACATCTTCCCTCATCCTCCTTTTCTCACTGACATACCTATAGAAGCTTTTCTTGTTGTCCTTGGCATCCCTGGCCAGACTAATGTCTATCAGGGCTTTGGCTTTCCTAACCTGATCCCTGGCTGCTCGGACGGTTTCTCTGTATTCTTCCCAGGCTACCTGCCCTTGCTTCCACCCTCTGTAGGCTTCCTTTTTTTGTTTGACTTTGCCCAGGAGCTCCTTGTTCATCCACAGGGGCCTCTTGGTGTTTTTGCTTGACTTCCTCTTTGTTGGGATGCATCGCTCCTGAGCTTGGAGGAGGTGACCCTTGAATGCTATAGTCCTCTTGAAAATGTTAGGATAGACAACAACTTGAGCAAGAGGGCCTTTGGATTTAAGAGGTTTAGAGTAGCTTTTGTAAAATATTTTACACATTTTCTGAGAATTATGTACAAATCTCTGAGAATGCACATCTGCTGTTAAATATAGACAATGGCCGCAAGTAACTCAGCAAGTTAAATTTTTGGGGGTTTTGCCTAATAGTGCATTTTACTCTGTATAATATTTGTAGCCACTAGCTTGTTCCTTTATGGCCTAAACCCACTGATTTCAGTTTGAGAGCAAATGTAAAGGCAAAGCATCAGGTTAGGGCACACTATAAACACTTTATAACAATACCCAAATCAAGTTTCAGGAAGAGACTAAATATTTACATTGTAAATGGGTTTCTGTAGAAATTGTGGATGCTTTCATGGTCAGTCTAAAGTACTCTCTTACCTTCAGATCCCTGAATTTGACCTCCATGACCTGCTAAGGTTCCCTCACCCAACAATCATATCAGAGGTAGAGGACACTGGTCATGTCTGATAGTTGCCTGTTCCTTTACAAGATCATCCTGTCCTTCGTGAACTGTATACAGAAGATTATTCTTTCCCAAGCATATGTCACATTTCTCCCTCATGGTATAACTTTATCCACTTGATATTTGCACTTGCACTTTTCCCTAACCACCTCAGGCACTATGGATAACACTGTAATTGCAAAATTTCTTGCCATTTTTGTGATAACATGAAGGCAGAAGCATTCATTTAGTGTAACATTCTGTCTTACAGAAAATCATGCAGATCCACATCTGCAATTATTTATTTTAAAAAGATGTAAATCTATATCATGACATTTTACAAAAATTGTATATCAAATTCAGACATATGGAGAGAAATTAAAATAAGCCTCATTGAAGTGTTAAATTTATTAGCCCTATTTATTCTGAAAAAATTTCTGATATGTGGGTCAAAGCTCCTATTAGGAACACTGAATGTGGTAAACCACAGCTATATTTCATCACTGTTACATATTTCCAAAAATTTGTTTGCTTTTCCTCCAGCAGTTATATCCGGGTTACACTGAAATGGAGTACTACCTCGAACTTAAAGTAGGAATGGGGTATGGTTTTTATTCAACAGTGCACTCATGTGGCAGGAATTAGAAAGTATATAAATAATATATTATGAGATTGTTTAAATGCAATGTATTTTTTAATTACAGGAGAAAAAAATAACACATTTAAGTTGTTGTGGATAGGTACAATGATCTGTTCTCCAATAAAAGTCATTTCTGGTACTTTTTTTTTATTCTTTTATCCTATTTTGATTGCATACTTAGAAAAAATACCCTCTTTCAAATATTTTGGTGATACAAGTCACAGCTCCCAGTAAAGGATATTATCTTGTTTTGTCATATGTGGCCCCATTCTAAGGCAGATCTGAATGTATCTGAGAAGTTATCACACCAAAATCCACAGACATCACATTTTGTGGCTCCTCAGGTACTTGTCTATAAATTGTATGCAGAATTCTGACTACAAGTTCTCAGAGCCTCAAGGCAAGGTATAGCAAGAACAACTTTTATTAAGCTACCTGGTATTGTCTAAGAAAGTATAAATGCAGTCAAACAAGCCCTTAAAAATAATTAAAAAAAGTGGAGTTGAAAGCTAAACATATATTGAAAACAACCGCTCTTATTTACTTGGATATGCAGCATATGATATAACCATCTATTTTACCTCAGTCCTGACTTGCATGGAAGACCTACAAAACATTTTCAAAGGATAAGCATTGAACCAAAATTCTAACTTTCTGGAATACAAAAAAAAGTGGAAAACGGATACTGGCTTTGTAGTTCATTATAGTCTCTCCCCCCATCACAAAGCTGCATATTTCAGAGACTACAAATTCTTTTTCTTTTATTAAGAAGACAGCCACCTCAAAGAAATCATAACAGGCACCTGTACACCACCGAGAGCTTTTAGGCAGCTGGAGAGAAGGTAACTGGTTAGCTGACACAGGTCAAATCAACTTTACTGTTGCCATTTCTAGTCTTTGTGAAGTTGTATTTCAGGGAGAAAGCAGCCATTTGGAGCACTCCTCCCACATTTTGGGTGATCACGAGCAGGTGTAGATTGGTATAATGTAACTGGCTAAGAAGGTTAACCAGGAGCAGAGAGACACAGCAAGGCACGCAGGGCAGAGTGCTCACTGCAAGAGCTGCAGTACCACAGTACCCAGGCAAGAAGAACAGGACTTGTAATTCCCTCTCTCCTCCAACAGTATGTTTGGTCCAACTAAAATAGCTGGACTTTCTATAGTCTTGCTAAGTTTTCTTTTGCTATGCCATTTCCTGTGGCTAACAGATTTCTTGCAAAGTGTCTGGCTGCCAGCAGGTCCCACAGCAGGGAGGTTGCAACAAACGTGCATCTCAATGGGGCTGGAATACGGGAGGATGACGTTCACAGTCCTGAAGAAAGAAAAACCTTGAAGATTACTGGAGAGATGATCCTCGTTAATCCAGGGCAGGCGTGATCTCAAGACTTGTGAAGACCCGTGGCCTTACATGTTGCTAGGCCAAGGATTGAAGGGAGGAGGGAAGCCACTCTTTGAGTGTCCTGTGAGAAGAGGCCCAAGAGTCCCGCTTGGATGGATTTTCCCATCTGATTGATCCAGCAGTACCAGAAAGCAAGTGTTGCTAGCCAAACATCCAAAAGCCACAAAGCTGCCAAAAGAGCTGCCAGTCTAATCTACTTTTATTTAATTTGTACTAGAAATTCCCACTGTAACTTGGCTGGCTGCTTTCCATCATCTTCAGCCAGTCTTTTTCTACAGTTGATTTATAGAATCATAGAATCACAGAATGGTTTGGGTTGGAAGGGACCTTAAAGACCATCTAGTTCCAACCCTCCCGCCATGGGCAGGGACACCCTCCACTACACCAGGTTGACCAAAGCCTCATCCAACCTGGCCTTGAACACTTCCAGGGAGGGGGCATCCATAGCTTCTCTGGGCAACCTGTTCCAGTGCTTCACCACCCTCACAGTAAAAAATTTCTCCTTTGTACCTAAATCTACCCTCTTTCAGCTTAAAACCATTACCCCTCATCCTATCACTACTTGCCCTTGTAAACAGTCCCTCTCCAGCTTTCCCATAGGCTCTCTTCAGATACTGGAAGGCTGCTATAAGGTCTCCCTGAAGCCTTCTCCAAGCTAAACCATCCCAACTCTCTCGGCCTGTCTTCACAGGAGAGGTGCTCCAGCCCTCTGATCATCTTCGTCACCCTCCTTTGGACTCGCTCCAACAATTCCATGTCTTTCTTATGTTGGGGACCCTGAACTGGACACGGTAGTCCAGGTGAGGTCTCATGAGAGCGGAGTAAAGGGGCAGAATCACCTCCCTCGACCTGCTGGCCACGCTTCTTTTGATGCAGCCCAGGATACAGTTGGCTTTTTGGGCTGCAAGTGCACATTGCCGGCTCGTGTTGATCAACCAGCACCCACAACTCCTCCTCCTCAGGGCTGCTCTCAATCTCATTCTCCTCAGGGCTGTAGTTGTGCTTGGGATTGCCCCAACCCATGTGCAGGACCTTGCACTTGGCCTTGTTGAACTTCATGCATTTTACATGGGCTCACCTCTCAAGCTTGTCAAGGTCCCTCTGGATAGCACACAATAATCTCCACATAGCACATAACAATCTTCCTGCAACAGAAAGCCCTCCACCACTTCTGTACCCTTGATGACAACCCTCCACCTTCAGCTTGGAGTAGGAATTAGACAAGCTGAACACCCTCCCTGAGATAAGTTATCAAAGAAAACACAAACCACCAATCCCTTTGGAACCACGACATGCTGGTCCATTATGTTCCCAGAAAAGCATTCAGACTCTGCAAATTATCACTTCAAATACAATTTATTAGAGTTAACACCATAAAGAAAGAATTGTTATCTTACAGCGTTTCAGATTCTGCAAACCATGAGCAGTGCAGCACCAAACAGGCCTCTGATCAGGGCACACTACAAAGACCCTGACTGCAGAAGAGCTACCCCATTGTGGTCCTTCAAGCTATTAGAGAATTTTCTTACAAGAAAACTATTCATCATTTCTACTGTCAAACAGAAATGATATTCACATGATAACTTCTTGCTGCACTTTAAGGTAGAGGCAGGGTCACGGAGGTGGTGTAATTGCCAGTACAATGTGGGAGCTGCCCGCCGGCTCATTTAACAGTGAGCTGGCCGAGTTTATTCCGTGGCCATAGGGTACGCATGGCAAAACACAGGAATGAAGATCACGCTGTACGTGGGTACACTTGGGTGAACTGTTGCACGGATCACTAAGGTCTCAATGCACTCCAGGCAGGATCACCTCCCTCCATTGTGGAGGCACACTGCAGCCTCTGCTCCAGTACCACACCCCGCACACCGAGGTGTCTGACCTCGTTTCTTCGGAGTCTGCAGTTCAAAAGGAGGTTCTGGAGGACAAAACCAGGCAACTGTAATAACAGCAGGTGATCAGGACAAGATGGCAGGACCTCAGAGATCAACGTGCATGCATAGGCTGTACCAGGGCTTTGTAGAGGGGGCTTTTGCTGACCTTGTGGGTCCCAAACTTCTATCCTATAGGCATGGCTTGCAGGGGAAGCGTAGCACTGTGAGCGGGGTACCATGCTGGTGGCCTCTGCTCAGGCCCCTTCTGCAAAAACAACTTGACAGAAGCATTTATGAAAGCTGTCTGTGACCAAACGGGTATAAAGGGGACCAAAATTTCCTGGTGTCCTTAAAACAAAAAAGTGCAGTAACAACAGGGACTGGTTCTACATTTCTTTATGTTGCCAAGTCTGATTTATTCCCATCAAGATGGCACCATGAGCAAGGTCTCTGGAGTGATCTCTGCAGAAAGTTACTTTGCAGAACGGACAAGAACTTCTATAGAAGTAGAGACTTGATCAAAGAAAACTTGATTCCCCAGCCCACCCACCCCTGCCCCTTACATTCACTGTCTCTCTCTCTTAGCAAGGTACACTAAGCTTTTCAGACGCTTGTATGTTGGAGGGGCTAAGCTCAAAAGTGTGCGTACAAAAAACTGCCTCCCAGGTGCTTAATACTACTGCTGTGGAGCCCCTGAAGCCCTGGCGATGTATGTCAGTATGCCAGCATGGGGGTGAGCAGGCCTGGAGGGGGCTTACGGGCAAACCTGAAAGGGCCACAAGTGCACTCCCAGGATAGTTCAACGTGGTTTGTAGTAGCTCCAGCTCACGAAACACCAACTCCTCAGGTAAGTACTTCGGTAGGTGTAACTGAACACTTTCGCAAAATTCCTCACTTTAACAGCTGAATGTCTTTAACGGAACACCTTTAACATTAGGGAAACCCGTTATTCGGGTGTGCTTAAGAGGAAACCTCGTCTCCACAGCACAAAAGTGCGTTGATGCTTTCGCGAGGTTGGCTGGTGTTACTATGGGCCTCTATCGACAACTGTGCCGAGTGAGAACAGCCCGAGAGCCCGGGGGCCCGCACCCACCACCCGCCCGGGGCCAGCGCGGCCCCGGCCGCCGCCCTGCCCCAGCGCCCCCAGTCCCGTCCGACCCGCCCACCCCTGCGCGTGCGCACCACGGCCGTCACCCCGGGGCGGCGCAAGCGCCCTCAGCTTCCCGCGCCCCACTCCAAAGCAAGCGCCCTCTGATGACGCTCCCTCACCTGGCGTCCAAAACAACCAGCGCGCCGCCGCCGCTGGGGCGCATGCGCGCTAGGTGAGGCGCCGCGTCCCTTTCTCTCGCCTCTTTCCCGGGCCGCCGCGCCCCCTTCCTCCCCCACCCGCTCCTCCCGAACGCGCTGACCGTTAACTGGCACCGCTGCCCGCCGCGGCCGCCTCCAGCTGCTGCCACTGGGCTGGGCCCGCCGCGCTGCGAGGCGAGAAGGGGAAGCGCTCGCCGCGCAGACACGGGCTGGCCGGTAGCGGCCAGCGCGGGGACGGCCCTCACCGCCCGCCCTCTCCCCTCCTCCCTTGAGGAGGGGGCTGCCGGCGAGCGGAGGAGGGAGGCCCCGTGGGGGAGGGGGACGGGGACAGGACACCAGGGGTGGTGAGGAAGTAGGGATGCGCCGCTGCCCGCCGCTGGGGGCGGCCCCTGAGGGCGAGGGCGCGGTCCTCGGGCGGGCGGGGCCGCACGCAGGCCTGGGCACGCCAGCCGGAGGCCGGGGGAGGCTGGCGCTGGGGAGGGGCGGGCCAAGCCGGCGGCCGGCCGCTGCCTCCTCCCCGCAGCCGCGGTCCTCGGCCCCCGTTTCCCCCACCCGCTCCGCAGCTGGGGGCACGGCTGAGGCCGTCGCGGGGGAACGCGGCGAAGGACTGAATCGTGTCTCTCTGTATAGGTGAGACCGATGTCGATTCGCCGGCTGGGCGAGGAGGAGTGCGGCGGTCCCTAGCTGATGCTGAAGAGCCGGCCCGGAGCCGGTAGCCCCCCTGGAGCCGGCGAGGCCCTGTGTGTGCGCGGGGTGGGAGAAATGGACTCGGCAGAGCCCGCGGGCGCCGCGAGCGGAGAGCTTTCGGCGGATGGGCCAGAGTCTAGCCGCCTTCGGTGCGGCGAGGAAGAGCCGGACAAGGAGGGAGATGATGCGGGAGGAAAGAGCGGTGGCTGCTCCTGGGAGCAGAGCCTGAATCCCGAGCTGCAGCAGGGATACCGCATCTTGCGCGAATTTCTCATGGAGAAGTACCGACCTCTGACAGCACCGTTTTTGAAGCCCCTCGTGGATGAGGCATCCGTCAGGGAGGAAGGAGCTGGCTCCCTCTCGGGTCGTAACACCAATCCCTCCTTTCAGCAGTCGCCAGCTGGAATGTGGCTGTTGAAGATGGAAGAGAAATTTTCCAGTGGGCAGTACACAGGCATAGCAGATTTCGTGGGTGACTTCCGGCTAATGCTAGAGACATGTTACCGGCTGAACGGTGTAGATCACTGGCTTTCCAAACAGGCCCAGAAGCTGGAGATGATGCTGGAGCAGAAGCTGGCACTGCTGTCCCGGTAGGTGTAGAAAACTCTATAGGGGCCCTGGCAGATGCTGTTTACATAAAGCAGAACAGGAGAGCGTGTTTCTTTCTGTAAAAAAAAAATACCTCTTGAATGTTTGTTGAAAAACATGCAGTAAAACACATTGAATAATTCCCATTCAGAACGTTGGATTCTCAGTACTTCCACAAAGAGGAACGTTGCATACTGGGAACTACTTGAATCTCAATTCAAAATGCTTTGGAGATTCCAAACCCAAAAATACCAAAATGCAAAATAGGGCACAGCATTTCCTGGCTAAGATTTTCCTTCTGAAAGAAGCCTTTTATGAGCAGGGAGGCACACTTGTTTAGACAAGATGTCAAATGCTCCTTTCTTTATTTTATGCTGTCAAAAGACAAGTGACTACTGAAACTCTGTATGAACACCTGGCTCTTTAAATTTGTGATTTTTGCAGTCTGAAGTTTTTACTCTCTTTAAGTAGGAATAAAATCTTCAGCCAAAGTACTTGCTTTGAAATGGGTAATTTAATATCAGAATAATTTTGATAATCATAAAATGAAAGATAATACTTGGCATATTATAGTCTTGAATAGCAAAATGAAAATTGTGATTTCCTCTGGGAGGAAATTGTTTATCAACCAAAGCAGCTGAAGCATAGAAAACTGTCAAGTTACATAGTAGAAAGCCCAGTTTAAATCACAACTGAAATATATGCGTTCTCACAAGTTTGACATAGGGTTAGTATTAGTCATATTTAGAAAACCATGTTAGCTTCTTACAATGAAAGGTCCGCAAGACGTAGAATTTTGTATTTAAAAAACAAGAGGATTTTTTGGCAAAGGGTGAAGGTGAAGAAGGAACAGTATTAGGAAACACGTAAAGCTGTGAATGTCTGTCATCTGTAAACTTGCTAGTGACTCAGGGCATTAGCCACCAGCTGGTAAGAAGAACTTTGCTTGTGTAGTAGGAACACTTGAGGAGTGTGGTGCAGAGCTCAACTGTACAAGCCAGAGTGAATGTATTCTTTGTTGGTGTAGCAACGCTGTATTTGAACCTGGTTTTGCTTAACAGCAGTTTTGGGACAGTTTGGGAGTAGAAGGGAAGGAGCTGAAGCTATTGGGGCATGAATGTTGCTAGTTTGCTTCAGTAAAACTTGATTAAAAAAAATAATCAAAACTCTTTGCTTAAAAGAGTTACTGATTGCAAATAAATAGCTAACTAAATGCAGCTTGGAAGATTCGTGCCAAGTTCATTTCTGTATGTTGTGTGACTGTAACGTCTTGACTGTATTGAATTGAAGGACATTTTGTTGAAGGCTCTTTGCTGAATTACATGTCTACTCACTGGATTCGGTAGGACCTGGGAATGCTCAATGCCTTTTTATTAGAAACTCCATAAGAAGTCAATTTAGGTACTGCATTACCAAATAGCGATATACGTATTTACTAAAAAAATTCAGTTGCTGTTGTCATGTTTTCACAAATGCACAGTCTTGTTGAAATAAATATTAAGAGATATTAAACTGGCCAGAAGTAATCCTACCTCAGTATATAATGAATTTCTCTTATATTAACTCTATAGAGATTTGTGAAGATTTTTGCAATATGTCTGTGTACGCTGGCTTAGTAAAAGTTTTTAAGAACTATATATAGAAAGGATTATGGCATCTAGAAGTCTCAGAGTTCTTTTACAATTTTTAATCAGATTTAAGTGTTTAAGAGAACTAATTTTATTAGTAAAATGAAATTCAAGAGCTACTTGGAATAATCATTTTTGCTTCATTACAAAGCATATTTAGCTCAATGATCCTCATGAAGTGACTTAGTGGAAGCGATCAGTGTTGGTTGTTAAATTCTCAGATATTACAAACCATAGAAAATTGCCTTGGAGTGGAGGTTGCTTTTCAATAGAGGTTGGATTTTTTCCCCCTCCCCTCAAATGTTTTCAGAAGTTGTGTGATAATGTTACTTATCATACCAGTTTTGCTGGAGTACTTTGAAACACTCTAAGATGAAAGATAACTTTACAACTAAATTTGTAGTGTTTTGCTTTTAATCTTTTTTTAATTTTTAACAAAACTAAAACCGCTGTTCAATACCTCCTCCCAACCCAAACTAACAAGTGCACTTTTCCCCCCAGTATTTTCAGATGTCTTCTGAAAATGGTAATTTCCTATCTCAGGTCTTGTGGAAGTATTCTCTTTCCAAATATTTATGGATTAATACAGGAAATTCAATCTCCAAGTAATATTTGGTTACCTGAGATAAATATCCACCATTTTTAACAGATGTGAAAACATAGCTCATGTTAGCATGTTGGTTTTAAGTTTAAAATTTTGTAAAGGAACTTTCAAAGTGGAAAAAATGGCAGGTGAATAACTGGTTTTTTCTGAGTAAGTATGCTTGATCTGTGGTTGGTAGTGTAGGCATTGGAGTGCTGTTGATAAGGGAAATTGTAATTGTGGACTGGCTTGTTTTTTTCTTCTAGACATTTAAGAGAAAAAACATCAATAGCTGTAACATCTAGAGGATGCTGTGGACTGGAAGATGAGAAAGGAACAGGATGCATTTCAACAAGACGTCGTTCCGCACCTCGCAATTTAGTAGGCTTGTCAACAGGCATGTTTGAGTCTGTGATGGTTCAAGTTCTAAGACAAGAGGAACAGCTGAGAGCAAAAGAGGAAAAGAGGTAATAGGAAAAACTGTTTTGGTTTGGTTTTAAATAATTATGTCTTCCTAGTTCTCTACAGGGGCTAGCTCCTTAAGGCTTTTTTAGGTAAATAAATGCTGTGGTCCTCTTTGTCTTAAATTGATGAATGAACCTGGGACTTCAATACAGTGCATCCACAAAGCAAGAAATTAGTTTTTGATTTACCACCACCTTGAAAAATTGCTGAAGTTGTATAAGCTTAGAAATAAATTAAGGCTGCTATTATTTTAGGATTGTGAAACTTTTAATAGCAACTGAAAGCATCCACATCAATTCCCTGTTAGGTCAGTCATGGTTTATTATACCTCTCCTTGGACTGCTTTCCATGCAACAATTAGATTAAAAACCAGCAGAATGTTTAACTACAGCATTCTGTGATCTTGTCACTGCCTCCCTCACTGACAGCCAGAAGCAAATTATCTCTGCCAGTGCCACTCCTGTTATCTCACTGACGCGGCATTTCAGCTTGTCAGTTAGGTAACAAATTTACAATGTGTGTGTAATTAACTCTGTGGGATTTTGTGGTGTTCATAAACTTAAGAGGTATATAATTCCAGGCAGTGTTTGATGTCAATTGTGATATGTTTCACTTTAAGGAAAATGAAGCTTGTATACTTGAACTTGACAGACTGTGTCTGAACATGGAGCATGGTGATAAGATGCTATTAGCCTTAGGAAACAAAATATTTCCAGCTTTTGTCAAAGTTTACAGTGTTGGAGATTTTTTTTCCATTTATAACCAGTTCACTCTCATTTTGCAGGTAATCTTCATTTTCAACAGATTTGAAGCCATACAGTTTTGACTGACTTGAGTGTTAGCCAGTACTTTGTCCCTAGAAATGAGTGAATCGTTCTTCTACTCCACCTCATACTTTGCAAAAAATCAAAAATCACCAGGGTTTTGTTTTTCTGGTAAAAGTCTCTGTGTTCAACTGTGTGTTCTAGATCTCTGAGCTTGATAACACTGTTATGAAAAAGGACATTTTAATTGGATTTTAGTTAATCTGTAGGGTCAGTAGAACATACTACCTGATAAAATCTTTGCTTTCATACAGCTGTTTTAAGCCTGTTCCTGCAAAACTGTAGTAATTAACAGTTAAATCCTTGTATCTGGATATACTCAAAAGTCCCAGATCCTGTGCAAAGGATACTCAACCTGTTAATTCTACAGAATGTTCTATGATAACAGAAAAAGATCACAACTAACTTGCTTCTTTATTTTGAATTATGTCACTTCTTAGGAAGCAATAAAAATGTGTCAGTAGATAGCTGGTTGAATAGTTCTTTGACTCTATTAATCTCCTCAAATAATCATGCTTCAGATATCTTCTTAACTTTTCTTATTTCCTAATGGATCCACCATGTTTCTGAAGTAACTTGGACCTCCTTACCAATTGTTTCCCAACTCACCAAAATGCAAATGTTCCAAATTGTAGAGGTATTTTATGAGGGCTTGGAAATTGGAAGGCCTATAAAATTAGTAACACATTACCAGTGAAGATCATATGATACAGCATATATACATTTTCAAAGTGCTTTATATATAAATGCACGTACTTGCAACACTAAGTTGGGACACTATTTTTATTCAAAAATGTATTACAACTTCCTAAACTTACTTTGGGTTATTGCTAAAATGTAGATTATGTTGAGAATATTGTTATTTGTTAAGAAGAGAAAATTGTTATTCAGATATTTTTTATTTTTATTTTTTAGAAATCTGACACACTGAAGTTGGCACAGAATAGATACTTTCAAAACTATATGCAAGATTGCAGATGTGGGTAGTTTAATTGAAGTGCACAGTGCCGCCCTTTTGGTAACCCCATTGCAGTATTCCTTAGAGCTACAGTCTTGGTCCATTGACAGATGTGCATTTTCATTACTGAATCTGGTTTTCACTCAGTGTTCATTTTTTGTAATAAAGTTTGCTGAACTGAAATTGCACCTGTTTAAAGCTTATACTAAATCTGCAAGGAAAATTCAAGTAAAAATATGTGATTCTGAACAATTATCTACATCTTTTTCAGGCCACAAAATGTTAATGCAGAATTCCTATTTATTTTAATGTATCCCAGTAGAATTCATGGTATAAATTGTATTCTTAAAACTAAAATGCTACTTTAGTGCATACAGATTATTTTATTGATTATTATTACTATTATTGATTGTTTCATTTAGTCTTTCATCATAGTTGTAAAAGAATGAGTGTCCCAATCTATTGATGTAATATAGGCTATCCTATGTTGGAGTATAATTATGAATGATGGTGATGGTCAACTCAGATGAGCGGATAACATATTTAGGATTTTAATTTCTGCCATACTGAACTTTGCCTTTCTTTCGGTCTTGCTGTGCTGTTGGTTTTCCCCATGAAACGGTGCGTAGTGTGGTAGTGCGATGGATGGACCACGCAGTGGATAAGGAATTGGCTGGATAGTTGCACTCAAAGAGTTGTGATCAATGGCTCCATGTCCAAGTGGAGATCAGTGACGAGTGTCGTTCCTCAGGGGTCGATGCTGGGACCAGCACTGTTCAACATCTTTGTCAGCGACATGGACAGTGGGATCAAGTGCACCCTCAGCAAGTTTGCCAATGACACCAAGCTGTGTGGTGTGGTCGACATGCTGGAGGGAAGGGATGCCATGCAGAGGGACCTGGACAGGCTGGAGAGGTGGGCCTGTGCGAACCGCATGAAGTTCAACAAGGCCAAGTGCAAGGTCCTGCACGTGGGTCGGCGCAATCCCAAGCACGACTATAGGCTGGGCGAGGAATGGATTGAGAGCAGCCCTGAGGAGAAGGACTTGGGGGTATTGATTGATGAGAAGCTCAACATGAGCCGGCAGTGTGCGCTTGCAGCCCAGAAAGCCAACCGTGTCCTGGGCTGCATCAAAAGAGGTGTGACCAGCAGGTCGAGGGAGGTGATCCTGCCCCTCTACTCTGCTCTTGTGAGACCCCACCTGGAGTACTGCGTCCAGCTCTGGGGGCCCCAGTACAGGAGAGACATGGAGCTGTTGGAGCGAGTCCAGAGGAGGGCCGCGAAGCTGATCAGAGGGCTGGAGCACCTCTCCTATGAGGACAGGCTGAGAGAGTTGGGCTTGTTCAGCCTGGAGGAAAGGCGGCTCCAGGGAGATCTAATTGCAGCCTTCCAGTACCTGAAGGGGCCGACAGGAAAGATGGTGAGGGACTGTTTATGAGGGAGTGTAGTGACAGGACAAGGGGTAATGGGTTTAAGTTGAAGGAGTGTCGATTTAGATTGGATGTTAGGAAGAAATTCTTTACTGTGAGAGTGGTGAGGTACTGGAACAGGTTGCCCAGAGAAGCTGTGGCTGCCCCCTCCCTGGAAGTGTTCAAGGCCAGGTTGGATGGGGCTTTGGGCAACCTGGTGTAGTGTGGAGGGTGTCCCTGCCCATGGCAGGGGGGTTGGAACTAGATGGTCTTTGAGGTCCCTTCCAACCCAAACCATTCTATAACTTGCTTGTGTGCTGGCAAATCAGCTGTGTTTGGATAAACAGCACCTGCTGTTCACTCAACCTGCAGATGAGTTATCAGAAACATAAAAACATGCTCAATTTCTGGCCATCCAGCTGACCACTCAGCATACAGGTACTTTCTAGCTAGTAATTATCTTAGTTGAGACTGTTTAACTGCCTCCTAGGAGTTACATACTTTCAGCCCTAGCTAAGTCAGGTTGCAAATGCAAATGCCTTTCTACCAAACTTAGCCTCATACCTAAAGAAACTGCCTGTTGAAGTCCAAGGTAATAGCTAATCCTTTGCTTTAGGTATTTAGATACTCTTGTAAGGCACAGGCATCTTATGATAAGTAGAAAGAACTGCAGTAAATGAAAACTTTAAAATAGTTTTTGATATTTTTTTTTTCCAAAATCCTTGAAATTAATTTTACAAGTCGTTTTTATCTTTTCTGTAGTTAACTTCATGGAAATCCAAATCCTTTCATTATTTTTGTTATATAGGTATCTATAACTTTCTAGGGAGTTCTCTTCTTCTTTCTTGTAGTTTATCCATTTCTTGCACAATCTATTTCATTTTTTAATTATTTAATGTTTTGTAATCTCTCCCAAGTGCTACATTCATCATGGCAGACTCAACATCTGAAAACTAAGAAGATGTCTTTGCAAAGATGATTTCAGTATTTTGCAACTAATAGTTTCTGTACGGGAGCACATGCACTTTCCACCCCCCCAAGTATATGTAACAACATCTGATTTACTTTCCTTGTCAGTGTTGTTTATAAGCTTTCCTTTTGTTCAGTTGTTCTAATTATCAGAATATTGAATATCTTTGAATTATTGGTTACCTTTCCATGAGGTTCTACTCAGCTGCTTGGTTATGTGCTAATTAAGTAACATAGTAATATACTTACTAACTTACATATTAGTTAACAATAAATAATTGTGGAATTATTATATAGCTGGAAATGCTTGCCTGTTTAGAGCCATTTAGATACCAGAACATAGAGGTAGATTACTACTGAAATTTTTAAACCCACTAGTGAATAATAGGTAATTAACTGGTTAATTTCAAGAGGAATTAAGTGTCTGTATGACTTTGGTTTGTTGAAAATTATGCTCGGCAGCTCTATGTCCTTACCATCTCTGAAAACGTGGTCCTGGGATAAGTTTCAGATATGTTCATGAAAACATCTAAAGAATTCAATTCTGGTTGCAAGTTAGTAATTTAAATTAGGAAATGGTGGAATGAGGTATGCTCATACAGTCAATTTTGCCTTTTATGGGATGTTGTGAGCATGGAATGAACTGGGTTTTACCGAAAAATATAGAGTATGTCATAATATAAAGTAAGACATAACCGATACAGAATTAAGGTCACATGGACATCTCCAAATTTAATTTGTTCTGACAATTAAACCTTGATGTAGTTTAGAATAATGCATAATATTGCTATTTTTGTATGTAGCTTTCTAGTTTATTGTTTAAAAAAAGTTTGTAGAAACAAGTCATTGTAGAATTTAAAGAGTTCTCTTTACTTTGTCACCAGAGTTCCAATGCCTTACTTTTTACCTGTGAAAAATTACTCAACACTTACGTGGGTTAGAAGTGGTAATTGGGGACGAAAAAAGTACAATCTAGCCTTTGCTTCCTTTCCCCTCCAAATGAAATCTCTTGATGCAAGTGAGAAGGAATTAGCTGGTGAGATGCCTCTGCTGTCTTAAAGTAGAAAATGATAAAAAAAAGTGGGGAAGTATGTCTGGATTTTGTTTTAGATGATATCTCTACTTTGGGACCGTGTCTGCTGAGTTTTAAGGTCAGGTGCCATGGTTTTATCCACTCAAGCTTTAAAACAGCTGCTGCAGATGTGCTTTAGGAATGTATGTCCTTTATTAATCTGGAAATGTCAGCTTGACCTTACTTTAGTGTTGTTATTGTAAACACAATACATGTTTGCAAAACATATTTCTGGTAAATGTAAATAAAAGTATGAAACAACAGGGTTTTTTACAATTGCTGTCAGCATAAAAGCCAAATGTGTTTGTCCAGAGAATTTCTCAGTGTAAGGATATTTGTCCTGCTAAATATCAAGTGTTTATCTCTCTCTCTCTCTCTCTCTCTCTCCCCTCCATGCCTGCTGCCCTCTTCATGCCGCCCCACCTTCTCTCCCCTCTTCATCCCCCTCCTCCTTCTCAAAAAAACACCCCAGGAAAAAGTTATGCCCTCCAAAAGATGGGCAGCTAGTAGGAGGACCTCAGTAATGAAGATATGAAAGTGTACTATTATTTACATTTTCTCTTGAATGTCTACTGAGAATGGAATGACTACAGATAATTGTGATAAAATGATAGCTTAAAAAAAAAGAAAGGCAAACTTTTGGCAAGTGAAACAATGTATGTTTTTCTTTTTAAAAAGATCTTTAAAATAATGTAATGATCATTTTATGAAGTGCAAGATAGGGGTGAATCTAGGGTATTGTATTTATTTTGAGAATTCTGCCTTAATTTAACTTACTAATTGATGATAAATTGAAACTGCTTGCAAAGATGATATTTTTAGATAATCTACAGCCCATGTTTTTATTAAACGATACTGAAATGTGATTGTTTTTACAAATGTTCTATCTTACTGTCTATCTACTCATATTTAAGCTTATTTCCATACTATTTGAATAGAGTTCACACGTTTTGGAGGCAGCAGGCTATTTGGAAGTATGTTTTACAATTAGGAGGGAAGAGGGACTGGGATTCAGGAATGCTTTGAAATTTATTTTTGAGAACACCTTTTACTTAGTATCGTTTCTTCCTCTGCCCCACTTGTAAGTTATTTTTATTTATTATTTTTAGTTATTTTTATTTATTATATTAATGCAATATTAAAGCATGCAAATAGAACAAAAGTCAGAATTAAAAAATGCTCACGTTACTCATGCAAGTAGTATTGTTAAATGTACTGGTTTATTCACCTAGAATGGCTAATGGGATTTTGTTGTTAGGCCACATTCATTATATGCTTAAATTACTGCTGCAAAGTGCGATTTTTGTCTTTAGATCTCATCCATTATACGGTTAAATTAATGCAGCATTGGGAGAGTGAAGTTGAGAATTTACTGACCTGCTTGCTTTTACATTTTAATTTTATGTTTTACATTAATCTGTCTTTCTGCATTTGATAGATACATAAATAACAAGGATGCGTATATGTGGTATTAAAAATTTCTGTTAAAATTATGGGAACAAGTCACTTGAAATTTAATTTTAATTATGTAAGATAAAGCATTCAGTGGAATCTTACTGTACTATATGTCATTTTGCATAGACAGAGGATGCAAATGTTAAGTTTGTGCTCATGGCATATTTTTCCTGCATTGATACTAAAATGTGGGCTAAGCTAGGTTTGTTGCATTTTCTACATTATCGAGATATCTCGTCAGTACTTAACATTTCAAATATGCATTCTTCATACCAGAAGCCACTATTAGCTTCATTTTGTCAAAAGAAAGATTTTAATATACCATTACTCTTTGGCTGAATTTGGAAAGCATTGATGCTTTGAACGGATACATGGCATTTATTCACTACTTGTATATGAAGAAATATACTTGGAGGTTAGCAATCTGGAAATAAGGGCATGTAAATTCCAGTAGCAGGTCGCATCAGCGATATGCACAGGTGATTGTTTCTAGCAGTGGTCAGTGATAGAAGCTTCAGAGAAAATGATACAAGAAGCTTTGGATGAGGTCTAGAAAAATTTTCCTGCAAGTACAGCTGTATCCTAATCCTATCTTTTGGAATTTGGTCATGCCTTGAGGCAAAAATGTTAGTTTACCATTGCAACATTGAAGAAAAATCCTTCCTGTTACTGGTAACCCTTGATATTCTTGTGATTTGTGCAGATGTCCTATTTTTCACTTTGGAACTCAATTAACATATCTTGTGTTCTAGTAAGTTAGATGGTAAGCTACACATGATCGATTATCTGAAGTGGAAGCATTTCTTCCTCTTAAACTTGTTGCCTTTAAATTTCATGATGAATTTACAAATAAAAGTAAATAGAAGTTCCCAGTCTATCATATTAGTTTTGTATATTGCTGTCATGTTTCCTCTTGCAAGTGTTTTGTGTAGAGTCCCAGATTTTTCAGAAGTTTTTACAGGCCTCTGATTACTGATAACCTCTTTCTCTGAATACCCACTATTTCTGCTCTATCCTTTTTTTAGATAGGGGGACCAGAACTGAATACAGTTTTTCAGGTGAGGGCAAACCATTTATTAATGTAATGACATTTTATTTCTGGTGTTATTTTCCATCACATTCTTCATGCATCCTGATATTTGTTTCCTTTTTGACCACCATTGCAAACCAACTAGTAACACACCTATGGGTGGGAGGGAAAATGGCTTTTGTATGTGAATGAATCACTTAACTGTTAGGCATGTATACCTGTGTACTGAGGAAGGGAGTTACAAGGTAGGTGACACAAGCCACAGGGCAACCATTTGAAAGTCAGACTTATCAGGAATTTGTTTTCAGAGATTTTTATAGGGATAGTTTGTTGGAAATACTTCATCCTACCAAAAAGGGATTGGGGAAGGGAATACGTTTTTTTTTTTTAAATCTAAACCACCTGAACTACTGATATCTGCCAGGGTTTTTCTTACATTTCCCCTTTTTTTAAACTAGTGGTGACAGAAATAAAAGACTATAATTTGCCATTTTGGTGCAGTGATGCGTTGTGTAATCCAAAGTAGGACAAACTGAATTACAACTTTACGTACTGTGTTCTTTATTACTTCAAGATAAGTTAGTTTATTGTGCTGTAGTTCTGATTATTTTCTCCCAGGTTTCTTTTTGTTCACCTGATATCTGAATTTTCATGAACTTTCTTTTAATAGGCTGAGAGAGCAAGAAAGAAAAGAAGCAGAAGAAGCTAGTCAGAAAGAAATAGAAGAATGGGAAAAGTCACTTTTAGCTCAAGCAGCACCTACAAGGATGGAGACAATGTGGGAGATTCCAGCTATTGGTCATTTTCTTTGTTTAGCACAACAGATTTTAAATTTACCTGAAATAGTATTCTATGAATTGGAACGTTGTCTTCTGATGCCTCAGTGTAATGTTTTTTTATCTAAAATAATGACTTCTTTGTTAAGCCCTCCTCATCGCAGATCTACATTACATCGCAGACCTACACTTTCTTACAGGACTTGGGAAGCAGCACTCAGACAGAAAGTACAACACTGGTATACTGTTGTAGGGCAGACTGACAATCCTAATAGCTCTGCAGAAAAACTTGGATTGTGTCCCCAGTTTTTCAAAGTCCTTGGAGAAGTTAATCCCTTGGAGGAAAAACCATTTCATGAGCTACCATTCTATCAAAAAGTGTGGCTGCTGAAAGGTCTCTGTGATTTTGTGTATGAAACACAAAAAGATGTTCAGGATGCAGTGCTAGGTCAGCCTATCCATGAATGCAGAGAAGTAATTCTTGGTTATGACTACTTGGAGAATGCATATGTTCATTTTCCACAGTTCTGTGGTGCAGACGTTCGGATTTACAAACAAAAACCTTTTCAGGCTCCTGAATTCCCATCTCCTCCCATCAAAGTTAAAAAAGTGTCACGTATTAAATTGGAGAAAGTAAAGCATGAATATGTAAGCAAAAGCAATGGGGAGGTCAGTTCTGGTGGTAGAAGGGAGCAGCTACATCATTCCAAGACGGAAGTAGGCAAACGTATGGACTCTCTTGTTACCTGTCCAGAAAGAAAAACACATTTAGGTAGCTTTAGAGTCACTACAGAGGAGATTAACTGTGAAATCAAGACCTCAAGAGTCTGCGACATCAATAAAACTGGTTGCTATAAAGAGAACTTGAGGAATTTGGTTAGTTCAGAAATTGTTGGTATGTGTGGTCACCCTAGTTCAGGAGAAATAAGAGCTGTGGAGAATGGACAAGGTTGTGCTGAAATGGCCAGAGTAAAAGCTGAGATCAGTCCGTTCAAGGAGCACACATTGAAAGCTTGCCAAATGCATGTCAATGGCACTCATAATGACAACCAAGACATAAATTACCACGAATCTGCTAAAGAAACAATGCTAGAGAATTCACTGCGAAATAACAAGAACCTAAGTAAGTTGCGGGCAAAAAGGAAGAAGAAGAAAAAAAAGAAGTTGAAGGATATTCTAAATGAAAATCTACAGAGAAAACTTGATGACTTGCAAAGAAAACGTGAGATTCATCTTCATCCATTCAAATCTTATAAATCTGAGATCCAGAACAAGTTGTTTATTATTAAAAAGAAAGCAAAACACAAGAAGCACAAGTCTGGTAAGTTGACATTTTTACCTATAGTAAAAATTAGGAGCATAGTGATTTTTTTTTTTCTTGGCTGATTAGTCTACCTTCTATTTTGTGAAACAGGACATCCTTATTGCATTAGAGTTTTCTGATGTCAATTTTAGCATGAAAGTTTTCCATTTAGAAAAAAAAGCATATAAAACAGGCTCGTCAACTGGTGAAACCATGATTCATTTGCAGAATGTATCTTTAGAGAACATAATTCATTGGAAGAGTGAGTTTGTTACAAAAAATATTTAGGAGAATGAATCTGACTGGTTAGCATCAGAGAGTGTAGCCTGAAGTTGTTTTATGCTGGTTTACTTCGTAGCACTTGTGGAAGTATTTCTCACCTTTCTGATAATACTACTTTATCCAAATTATAAAGAAATGCAGAGTAGTTACATGAGATCATGAATCTAAAATCATTCCTACTGGAACTGTGCAGTCTTAGGTCACCCAGCAGTACCTCTTTGACTGTAGGCCTGATCACATTTCTGCTTAGTCCAGCAATTAAGATACAAAATTTATGCAGATGCCATTTTTACTGCAAATGTGGGCAGCATCTAGTTAAGTGTTTCAGGTAGATGATACATGATCCAGATTTCAGTTAACTCACTGGAAAATTTTAAAACAGTAAAGTTACAAAGTTGTTAAGTCAGCTCAAATTGTCAGATAGTTGTAGTATTTTTGATGTCATATGAGGCACTATAAAGCTTGATCTACTATCCTGTTGAGTCATGGGCTAAGCTATCTGTGCTAGATTTTAGCAGACTACTTCAAACATTACGTTTTTTTGAAATGACAGGCTTATTTTCAGAACAGTGTAGATTGGCAGGTAACTACTGGATTTCAGCTGAAAAGCAGAGAGCCAAAACTAAAAATCTGTGTAACAAAATGACTTCTAAAAGGTAAGAGAATTCAGAGATCTGATGCCAATGCATTTTAGCTAGAAGTTGAGTGGAAATTTAAAGCTAAGAAAACAAATAATGTTTAGCTTCCAGATATTTGTGCAGAATACCCAAAGAACTGTCTTGTCATATAAATCACAAACTCCTCCCTCCTTGAAATTTCAATGGCCACATCTAAGCATAAATTTTAAGGGTTACAGTTGAAGTTCATATATGTACTATTCATCAAAAGTAATGTATTTTACATTCACTTTTGTGACTGTTAGCTCTCCAAAGGTATCACTGTTTTCGTTCTTCTTAAAACCAAACAACAACAAAAAAAAACCCAAATTGCAAATAAGAGCTCTTTAATTTGGAAAAAAAAATTGGGACCAAGCGTCCTTTATTTTTCTGGAAAATAAAGTAGGTCACCATCTTCATTGTAACCCTCATTACATGTTACGTTTAAGCATGTAACTCATGCATAAAAATCTACTTTCTGTGAATTGAGCAATGCATGTGCATGCATTGAGCAAAATGGCATGTGCCATTTTCTGATTATTATTTTGCAAGACAGCCACTGTTAGCAATACAGACTGGGAATATTCGAAAGTAGCTTTTGAAGTTAATAGAGATGATGTTTAGTGTGATAACTGTTTTTCTTAATATGTGCCATAAAAATAGCAAATGTTCAAAAAAGCTGCTTGTTTGCCTCCATGTTGATATACTCAATATACTTGATAGCATGTTAGCAGATTTTTTTATAGTTACAAATTATGTTTTGTTTTTAAAGATGAAAAGAGACAAATTTTGAAGTGCTGTTAGAAGAACTGTAAATACTGGCATATGAGTTTAAACTTTTTTTAAAGAAATGCATCATGAACAGCTATCACAGCTGTATATTACATTTATACTAAAAATGTATTCTATAATATAATCTCAGTGAAAATTCTCACATTTTCAATTTCTGTTTTTTAGTCTGTAACATTAAAGTTTTGGTCTTGAGTAGATCCCAGCCAAAATCCTGGACTGTTAGTGGAAACTGTAGTGCTTACTGTAATATGCTTAATCACAATACCTAAATACAGTCCATTCTTTTGGTTTGAAATTCCTGTCTTATAACTGAAACAGTGGAAATTAAGCTCATTAATGAAACTGGAATCAAGAGAGAACTTCCCTTCAGTCAGTTTCCTTTTGGTATCTTGCATATGGTGCACAGATGCTACAGTGAAAACAAAAATCCCTGGCTTTTCATTATCCCAGTTACCTTAGGTATATTGACCTGTATAGTTATTATATGATCTCCACTTCTTGCAGTAAATTTGTTTTGTTTTCTGAAATGCTAAAAAAAGTTTGGGCTTTGTAATATTTAATACCAGGGCTCATCTAATGCTGATCTGATACAGGATTATAATGGAGATTATTTATCCAATTATCATCCTTTGTGCTTTATGCTGAGCTTTTTTAGTATGTATCTTAGGACTCAAATATGTTTCAGAAACTTATTATAAAACAAGCTAGTGTTCCATACCACTAAAAACATGGGAGTTAAAGCAGTTGTTCTTTCAGTTTTAATTTGTGGTTTTACATGACTGAATAGTAAATTCAGCAGTAGAATGCCATGTACCTCTGTTTTTCCAATTCCATATTGTGTCATAAGGAACTTAATGTTATCAGAGGTAATTTAGTATAGAAAATAATTAGTGTATAGTTTTGTTAGGAATACGTATCTGTAACTGTAGACCAGTACCAGATGCCATTAATCATCTGAACTTACGTTTTAATTATACATATTTTCATCATCAGAAAACACTGCAGCTATAGTATTACTGCCTTTCATTGTCAGTTTCGGACAGGAAGGAGATGTGTCAGCACAGGTGGAAATCCAGAGAAGAGTAACGAAGTTTTCTGTCAGGCATTCTTATGGTGTTTGCACAGTTTTGCAACCCTGACTGCAAACAGAGATGTCACGTGTGTCTGTTGAATGAGGAATGATGGAAATTCCTCTTCTTCACTTTTACATTTCCCATGTCTTTAACTTCTTGATCTGATGAATCTGATAGTCGAAGTTATGTTCAAATAGGGTGTTCATTTCCATTCAAGGTGGACAGCATAAAACATTCTTTTTCATCTGCAGGTGACAGGAATTGTCCTGGGCATGAGATGAAGGGTCCTATTTCATCGGGTCCTCTCTTGTCCTTTATCTCTTAATATGTTGAGGCATTTCCCTTCTAACTCTGACTACTTCTTCAATGCAAATTTTGGCCTCAGTTGAGAAAATTTTCGTAAAACATTACAGTATTATGAGAAAGAGCTTTTCTTCCTATGGTTGTTAACTGTCCATTAGTCCTGTAGCTGTAAGGCTGAAATAGATAGGATTGGATTGAATTCATGCTAATGCCTTATTGTTTTGTAATATTTCATAATGTTTAAGGCTGAGCCGTATTTCTCAAAGCTCTTCTGAAATGTTGTCTTCTGTTTAAAGATACTCTTACAATGTAGAACAGAGAAACAGATTTGGTAAAACTTGGTCTGAATTCACAAAAACACTTGATTTAAATCTGATTATAGCTGTAATCACTCTAAAATGTTCTTTAAAAGTACAGGAATTAGAAGAGAGCTTCAGGAATGTAAAAGTGAGTACCTTTCCTTACAAGGAAATCACCTTAACAAGGTGATTTTTTTTTTCCCCCCCACTATTGGTTCTCTAAGACAGCGAAATGTAACTTTTGAGTTCATGTTTCTGTTGAGATAATTTGCACATTCCTGACTTGCTGTAGCAGTGGTACCCAAAAGATACTGTTCATGAATACAAACTGGCTGTGCAGGTTTTTTTGCTGGAAACTTTCCATAACTATTGTGAGCAAAACTTCCTGGAGAGCACAGCCATGTTGTGAGCATTGCCATAGTTAAGAGGTTTTCTTACAAGTTATGAAAAGAAAGATGTAACCACTTTATTGAATCTGTGTCTTTGAAAAAAGGGGATAGTGGCAGCCTTGTGTCTCTATACTATTGACAGAGTAGTACTGAATATAATGGAAAAACAGAATCAGAGAGAGTAGTTCTGTAAACAACTTGCATGCTACGCATTAATTTTAAATGTTATTTTATTACTAGAGTTAGATAAATTAGGATATAAGTCCTTGAATTACACTGTGACAATGGTGATAGGCTCATTGGATCTGGATTAAGACAGCTACGCTGAAGTAAATTGTGGGAAACAAGGAAGATTGCAGTGCAAGGCACAGTACAAAAGCATGAGAATTCAGTGATTGCATGCTTGAAACAAGGATTGGATGAGGTTCAGAACGTCCATAGAGTTGAGGAAATAGGAGGGACCAGAGGCTGCTTGACATAACTGTGATGTGCCTGAAGCACAGGTTGAAGTAAGTCTAAGTTGAATCTCTTTTATTCCAGTTGGTGTAGAAAACTCCAATATAGCACAGACCTTTAGAAGAACCTTGATGTAAATTCTATGCACTGTACTCGTGCTTTGAAAGATTCACAGCAGTCCATCTGCTTAAAGTCTATTTCACAGTATATTTTATTTATTTGGAGTACCATTACATTTTCTGTATGAGATCCAGCATCGCTTGAATGTCGAGAAATTAATTTAACAACCTGGCAGCAGTTTTGTAGTGTCTGGTGTACTGTCCTTGGGAGCTTAATCTTCACTTTTGTTTTCAGAACTGTAAAAACTTCCTTGTAGTGTTGTCAAGCCTCTAGATGTGAAACAGCCTCTTAACCACCTTGAAAACATTACATGAGATATTCTACCAAGTTGTAACAATGTACTCAGTGGATTAAGCTGCAGTGTCAGTATCTTCAGAAACACATACCACTGAGATTTATTGGGTTACTTACATTGTTCTGTAAAGCAGCATTATTAATGCACTTGTTCAGACCTGCTTTGCTGTTTTGACTATATAAAAGCATATGCTGTGTCGGTGTGGAAGCTTCAAAAGTCTATAGTAATGCTTCATTTTCCAGATTATTGCACATTGTATTATCTAAAAGAGGAGCTGTTGGGAGCAAGATAGAAGATCAGGAGAATAAAGAGAAAACAGGACATGCTCAGTAGCTGCCAAATCTTTGAAAGGCATGAAATGTGTCTTACAAATTTGTGAACAGGAAAATTCAGGCCAGTTTTTCAATTTGAGAACAGTGGAGTTGCTGCTAGAATGCAATGAGAAAACAGGAATTCTTGCAGTTGGAAGGTGTTAACTTCACTTTATTTTACCCTGTCAGATGTTACTGAGATAGTAAACATCCATTTCCCTATCTGGGGGAATGAGGCTCCACCGCATATGCAGTAAAAATTAATTTTATTAAAAATTATTAATAATTACTTTTAGTTTTTATTAAAAATTGATCTATGTTGTCACTTTATAATTTCAAGCATGGATTGTCATTACTTGTTCTTCAAGGAGGAGCCACAAGGACTCAAATATCGTAGTTCATAACAAAAAGTTTTACTGGATCTGTAAAAATGTTCTTTTTTTTCTAAGTCAAAATGTTTTATGTTATGGTAACTTTTAAATGGGTTGTATTGTCCTTGCTGAGGTAATTTACAAATGTCAAGAGCATTTCTGTGGCTTAGTGTTTTATTTGTCTACATTTTTATGCCTCTAAAATAGGACTAGAAGAGATCTGAAATATCATTTACTAATTTATTCCCCCTTCTTTACCCTCAGATGGCGAGACCAACTTGAGATGGCTTCTGTTTTAGTTGCATTGAATCTCCCTAGTGGGTTTTTTGGATGCTCATAACTAGTGTCCAGGCCACAGTTTTTATGTTACCTTGTTAATTGCCTGCACATCTATTCAGTGATAACATCTGTGGAATTTGTTTTGGCTTGAAAGGAAATTCTATGGCAGCCAGGCATCTTGTGGACCTACTGAACTTAAATAACATCCAAGAATTTTCTCAGAGCTGGCTAAGGGGCTGTTGCTTAGTAAAATGTTGATTTCCAGTAAATCTTAGAACTTAGAAATGTTCCAGCAATTATGTTATTTAAAAGAAATATATGTGAAAGATCTGTAGATCTGGATTTCGGTTTTTTTACTTTCAGCTATCAGTTTATTTAACAAATTACGTGTTGACAATTATAAATATGTAGAAGGAAAATAAATACAAACCAGCTCTTAACTATCAGTCAAAGTGTAAAATAATCCAATCTCTTGGAATTGAGATTAGAACAGATGATAAAGCAATATTAACTCAGGGAAGACATATTTCTTCCGTTCCACCTACTGTGATCACTATTAATTTAGTATTAAAAATTAAAAAGTAGTAATGTAAAAATTTTTCACCTTTGAATTATTTTACTCATTTATTTTGGTTTAGTTTTGGTTTGTTGTATAAAGTACTGTCTTTACTCTGAGACTGATTCATACATGAAACCTGGAATACACTATTTCAAACAGTACAAATATTTCAGTGCTTTCCAATACAACATTCACTTACTTTGAAATCAGCTTTTCTCAGAATAACATTTTTCACATGCATTTCAGTGCTTTCACTAACCTCTGTTACTGACTTACAGTGATACTCACTTATGGTTTAACCACAACGGGCAGGCAGCTAAACACGGAGCTGTTTGCCTCCCACTGCCTCCCGCAGTGCAATGGGGAAGAGAATCGAGGGGAAAAAAAGGTAAAACTTGAGGGTTGAGATAAAGAGAGTTTAATAGGACAGAAAAGGAAGGTAAAATAAATGTTGTTATTCATAATAATACTACTATATAAAACCGGTGGTGCACTATGCAATTCCTCACCACTGACTGATGCCCAGCCAGCTCCTGGGCAGTGGCTACTGCCTCCCCCTGCCCACCCTGCCCCCTGGCCAACTCCCCTCAGTTTTGGGTTTGTTTTTGTTTTTTTTTTTTTTTGTTCAGCATGATGTAATATGGTATGGAATATCCCTTTGGCCAGTTTGGGTCAGCTGTCCTGGCTGTGTCCCCTCCAAGCTTCTTGTGCACACCCCTCCTCCTCATTGGCAGGGCAGTATGAGAAGCTGAGAAGTCCTTGACTTAGTCTAAACATTGTTTAGCAACAACTAAAATATCGGTGTGTTATCAACATTATTCTCATCCTAAATTCAAAAGACAGCACTGTACCAGCTACTAGGGAGAAAATTAACTCTATCCCAGTCAAAACCAGAACATCACTTTACAGGTTTCTGTCCTCATCATCCTTCAAGCACCAAATGCTGTCTGGGTGGACAGGGCAGTATCCAAGTTAATGTTACTTTGGTCCACTTCATACAGTTTCCAACTTTTTTGGCAGATGAGTAAGGGCTTACTCAAGTAAGTTTACTGTGAAAAACCTGTATTTTACTGTATTCCTGCTGCAAGATGGTTTGTTTCAGCAGGTAAAGTCAGAAAATGTGCAAATTGAGCTTTTGGGTTCTTATGCTATCAGCTCTAGGTATAGGTTGGTAGCATGTTATTGGAGAGAAATATTGCCTCAAATCAATAGAGAGTTTTGTTCTACATCCACATATAACTGAATTATAGTTTAATTTAGGATAAGATCTGTTGTAGTTGACTTGAAGAATAAAGTGATGGTGTATTTTCCATTTATTCTCTGGTAGGGAATGAAAAGTACTCTTTATTTGTTGCACAGAACATGGAAGGGCTCTTGCCTTAGGTGTCTGAGTTGTCCTCTCCCTAGTTTCAGGAGCAGCTTAGCTCTTGGTTAATACTGAAGGTGGTATAAAAAGAGCTGATCCTCTCCTGCAGCATGGGAGGGGAAAAGAGATGATAGTTACAACTTCTGTCCAAGGTAAGATGTCTCATAGTCTTTTCCTCTCTGAACTGAAACCCAACTGAGATATGGAGCCTGTTGGAAAAGGCAGTGTGGAGACATAATTAGTAATTGTGGCACAGTAAAATCATGTTAGTGGGTGAATGTAAGGTTACGCAGGAATAATATAGGCTGACATTTCCTAGCTTTAGAACAGTTCCATCTGCAGCAAAGTAGATACATATAGAGAGATAGATAGATATAGTTTTGATGTGCATATATTTGAATACAAATCAGGGTTTTTATTCAGTAATGTTATTTTATAATTCTGGCAAGGGAGAATAAAGCTCTTTTTTTCCAAAGAAGTGTTGACTGTATTTGATATCAAACTTGATATCAAAAAGTAGTAAAACTTTAATTTTTATTACAAGTATTGCCCTGTAGTGGGAACAGGAATAAGAGTATATCAGTATATATTTATCAATATTTATAAAACATTTATCAAGTACTTGTCCAAGTAAGTATTTCTCTACTCCACAAAAAATAATTTAGTGTTGTAGCTGTTGCTGTATAGGGAGGCCACTGTTAGTACCTGAAGATGGTAAGCCTAACAATAGCTTTTATGCAGTTGCAGCTATTGAAGGAGAAGGCCTCTTCAGCTGTTTCAGGATCATGATTTTCTTTGGACTTCTTGTTCTAGTTTGGAAAACTCTTAATTTGTTTTGATGAAGAGTGTTTTTTCTCATTTGGTTTTACATAATTAGGGAGAAGTGTAAAGAAATTGATTGGACAGAAGTATTATCTGATTTATCTTCCTTCTGTTCAGTGCATTCCAGAGTTAGTGATTCCTATGTGTGTTACTAATACATGTATACTGTGCAAGGCAGTCTTTTAAAGACTCACAGAGCCATAGAAAGGCTGGTTGGAAGGAACACCTGTAGGTCCCTGATTCTAGGACTGTCACAAATACCAGATCAGGTCAGCTGTGACTCGAAGTCCTCTAAAGATGGAAATCTGTTTAATGAGCCACTGTTTCCCCTTTCCCTTCTGAGAATTTTTGTACTGAAATTACTTTATTATTTTGTCTATGTGTGGAACTCTTGTTAAGTGCTTTATAAATTAGGGCTAGTAAAAGCTGGGGACCAAGAGATGGGAAGCAAGCAGGGTGTCTTGAATTGGAATAGGTGATCTGAAGAGATAATGCATATGAGCTTCTTTTAGAAATACTTTTTTTTTTCTTCATTATTTCTTAGGTGTGTTTTTCTAACTCCAGTTGCTTTCAGAACAGAAACTAAATATATTTGTAGATTGAGTGTGCTCTCAAGGGTTCAGTGTGCTGTGATTCAAAATGTGTCTAGCTGCTGTCAGAAACATTACTTCATCTGCTGAAGTAATTAATTTAAATCATATTAAATAGTCTCTTTACCTAGGATTATGGGCAAAGGAGCTGTAGACTTCAGTGGAGTGGTCTGAGAAGCTGCAATCACAGTTGATGCCTGTTCAACCCTGTAGTGGGTTTACATTCCATACAGAATCTATGCCCACCTCAGCCTGGCCGTTCAAACTAAGTGACTGCTCTGTGGTGGCATGGCTGAAGTGTTGGCGTGTTTATGCTACATGCAACAGGTCCAGTAGTACGCAGCTGGTAGAGGCTTATATCCCTTACCATTGCTGTTGGTTTTGCTGAATGTGTCAGCTTGTGGTCTGAGAATCTAAACTAGCAGATCTCGATATGTGGAAATCTGATCCTTGGTTAATCTCATCCAAAAATTTTTCCACTTACCTTTAAGTGAGTTGGACTACTTTTAGGTACTAAAGTCAGTTTGGAAACTGGACACAGGTGCAGCTGCATTGTTTCAGGAATACTAAATAGTTTTCCTTTATCATCTTTGGGTTTTTCCCTTGAAAACCTATTAAAGAAAACATTTCTTTTAAAACTTGGCAAACAAGAAATAGTATTTTTGGAAAACCATAGATAACTTTTATTTGGGAGAGAGATTATCAGTTATTGCTATAACTTCATTTGAATTTCAATTTGGTCTAAGGATCTTATTAAGGTAGAAGATGAAGTTGCCAAAGTCAGTTTGCTGTTTATATTAATTACCTCCCATTGTTCAAATACCTGTAGTGTTTTCTTATTTTTTGGTATGTAATATGTGCCTGCACTATAGGGCATCTGCTGTGTATAGTCACAAAGTGGAAAAGAGACTGTGGTGCTGCTCTGTACAGATACGTTCTTAGTTCATGGCAAATGTCTGCCTGGGAATTGTGCAAGTCTTATGGTATGTATATTCTAGTAGGCATGCTTTATGACAACCCATGTGTCATACTCTATTTTCAAAGACTTATTTTCCTTGATTCAGTTTACGCAGAAGGTAAGGCTCATTTTCCTTGTGCTTCTAGTCAGTTTGTTGGTTTTTTTTAATTCTGTCTGTTACCCCATATCTTCCCTACTGCATGCTTTTCAGATGTTGCTGTGAAGGAAGAAATACTTACTTTCTTTTTTTTTGTAATTAATTGTAGTTCTTCCTAACAATTTTTACCCCCTTTTTCAAAAGGAAATATTGGGGGAAAGAGAGTATATCTCTGTTAACTCTGTTATTTTTTGAAGTACACTGCATCATACAGCACCTGATGCTGAAAATATTCAAATAAATATTTGCTGAAAAGTATTCTGAAAATATTCAAATAAAATGAAAATTTTCATTTTAATCTTATTCAAATCTTTCTTTTTGTAAAGAAGCAAGAAAGTCTAGCTGTCCCATGTTTTTATTCCTTCATGTTCTTGCCAGATAACATTCTTTTACAGGACTATAACAAGGAATCATGATATAACCAGATTTCTTTTTGAGTCACTTTGTCAAGAAAGCTTATATTGGAAGTCTGCTTAGTTCATTAAATGTTCAGCACTGTTCTCAGTAGTAGCAATTATGTTTTCAGTGCAGCTGGATTCATAAAATACATAACAAAAATGCTGACTTTTTTACACATTGTCAAAACACTTGAGTTGTTCTAATAAACATGCTTCTCCGTTTTATCACTTGTTCTGTAAGGTGAAATCTGTGAGTATTTATTTTCGGTAGTTGAGGGCTCTTTAAATTGTGTTCAGGATGTGGAGTTTCAAATCTAGTTTGATTTATTGGTTTTTTGTATGGTTTGATTTTATGTGGAATTTCAAATCTGGTTCCATTGAGCCCTGTCTCTTAAGTATGCTTTATTTCAGACTCAGGTAAGATGTTCAGGAAACTCACAGTGTAATAAACTGAAAATAGAATAGTGTAATAAACTGAAAATAATAGATGCCTAGGCATCTGTGAATAGGTGTATGTATATCTACATACACATTTGTACACACAAGCAAGCATCTGTTAGGAAAAAATTAAATGCAATTCCTGCCAATATTTTCATTAGTATGCCTATCAAATCTGCCTGTGTTTGTGTTATTACTAAGTGCCTGTAATGATTCTATTTGACAACAAATTTCGCATACTTTGTATGATTTAATTTTTTTAGGTTTTTTTAAGGTTTTTAATTATTGTTCAGGACTCCTAAATGTGAGCACAGCGGTAATCTTAGGCTGATGGTTTTGATTTGAATGAACAGGTCAAAAGTGGGCTTGTTTCAATTTACCATGTGAATGTAGAAATTATCTTGCATATATGGCTCGGTGACATAACTACTTGATTTATGTGACTTGCGAACCCTGATACTATAAGCAGTAAAGCACTTGCCTTACCTTTAAGGAGATTTTTAGTTACATCCATGTCCTTATATAGCACAGGAAGGCGTTTGCTTTCTTCTAAAATAGTAGGTTTTGCCACGGCCAGAAAAAACAAATCAGTAATCTGATTTCATTGATAACTTCAGTGTGTTAATTCAGGGATTTCTAGATATTGCTTGTGCTTTGAGGGTATTTTTTACTGTAACGTACCGAGGTCCCAGACCCTAATGTGTGGTTCACTTTACAGTGTCAGAGAACAAATCTTGCAGGTAAGATGACATATTCTTAAGTTTGTGGCATAAGTTATGGATTTCACTTCTTTCATATCAGTGATTTGAATGTTTCTTTTATGACTTAAATTATTAGGAGGTATATTATGGGCCTTGTAGTGGGTTTGTTCTTTTTTCTTTTTTTTTCCCTTTCCTTTTTTCTTTTTTTCCCCCCAAAAAGATCGCCCTACACAGATACTTGTAGTTTAATGTTTGCTTTTGCTGAGTCCAGTTCTGATTTGTCATGTTTACGTGACTTAACTGTCAGCTATCTGTTAGTTATAGTTTAACTTTCAAGTCTGTATGTAATTTGGTTTTATTAATGAAATACAACAAACAGCATTATGAAGCTTTTCTCTTTTAATCTTACAAGGAAAAAAATCGATATCTAAAAAAGCAATCACAAAGAAGAGGAAAGGTGTCACAAAGTCTACCATACCAGAATTTCAGGTAAATTTTTTTTTTTTAAAGCACTTGAAATCTGAATGTCTGTAAAATAAGTCCTTTAGTTTCTGATAGAGATTTTTGGAAATCTTAATCAAAGATTAATTTCCTTCTTCTCATTCAAAAAGTTTAATCTGATAGTGTTTTTAAACATGCATTTCACCTTTTCTTGGTAGAAAATGTTTTAGCATTTTTTATTATGTGCAGCTTACACATTGTTTCACAGTACTGTTTAAGATTCCAGGTAAATCTGTTACAGGATAAAACCTGTAAAAACTAGTTGTTGTTCATGGAATTTTTAAGGTAGATACAGTTTTCTGGGATAAAATGACTTGGGTTTTGTATGAGGTGTGACATTGTGGTCCTTGAATTGAAACCTAGCTTGCTTTACTGAAGGACTGGGAAAATCTGTAGGTTCCTGTGCTCATCTTGTTTGCAACTTTTACCCCTTATCCGCATGTGACCTTTAGACCAGAGAGCACTAAGAGGGCTAATTATGATAATAGTTTTATGGTACTGTAATAGAAGTGTTACAGTACTTCTGTTCTAAGTCACAATTTATGTATGAATGCCTGCTTTTACTGAAGTTCTCCTTTAGCTATAATTTTTTTTTTCCGAAAGCAATCTGTGCTATTCTGAGGAATAGACCCACATTAAATCATCATTCTTGTGTAAAACCCTCACACTGAATTAATTTATTCCGTGATGATGATGTGTTTCAGGTGGAGCAAGTGGAATTTCTGGTGATGAAATCGGTTAGTAACAGTCAACATTGAGAAAAGACTGATTTTTAAGTGTGCACTGTCTTTTATCTGTATGCTAATGTCAGTGACTAAAATGTTTCCTAGCAGTTCCAAAAAAATAGGTACAGTGTCTAAAAAATGTTATTTTTCCCAGGACATTACCTGCATGCCATGGATGTATGTGGTTAGGTTAGAAATATTTTTTTACAATATTAAACTAAACTAAATTAACCTGTCTTTTTTAAGAGGACAGGGAGGACTGGTATGACTGTTAGAAGTATTTGCAAATATTAAAACATTTCTATTTGGAATACTACTAAGACTTTCAGAGCCTAGTAAAGCAGGCTTCAAGATACTCTTCTTCACATACATGGATTGCCAAGCTTAATGAAATTATGTAACTGTTTGAAGGTGAGAGTGTATTCTTTTAAAATACTTGATAAGACGGCTTGAGTGTGGCCCTGTGAGGTATGCCAGGGAGGGTATAACCATAAGAATATTGCTATTCATATCTAAATATCAGTTCTTTTGGAAAGAGAGTAAATAAATGAAAATTTGTAAGATATTTTGCATGCCTGCAGCCTACAAATGTAAAAAAAAAAAAAGCCATAAGGCACTTCATTTCATAAGACTAGATCCTGTACTTAAGTATAGATCCTTTACCTGAAAATCACAACTTGACATTAAAGTTGAGAAAATTAGTATTAATAAATCTTCTAATATTAACAAAAAAAATCAGGACATAGTTTACTATTTAATCCTAACATTTATAAATGCCATTTTTAAACAACCTTTTGAGGAAACATACTGCACAGATTTTCTGTTCTCTATCATAGTTTGAATGTCGTGGACAAAGCAGTAAAAGCATAGGTCAGTGAACATCGCTCCTTCCTTGTATGTGATTTCAGACCTTATATTAATTTCTAAGCTCAAGGCTGCTTTAAAAAAAAAAACAAAAACAATAAATCAAAAAAACAAACTCAAAACAAAAGCAGATGCAAATTAAATTCTCTTTACCAAATAAAAACCTGGTTGTAATATTTTGAAAATTAGTTGAGAAGTGAATTTATAGCTTCATAGATCATGAGTTAGTTGACTGTTGCGTATTTCCTTTTAAAAGAAATTCTGCATTCCAAGCTTATTATTACTGTTGCTCATTAATGTTTTAAAGAAATGACAGTAATTATATTGCCATACGGAAGGGACACTAATGTGGTTTTGGGGGGTTTCTTTTCCAGTTACAAAGTATATTTAGGTTTGGTAACACAAAGACTGCTTTGTTTTAGTCTTTCCTCCTTTCCCCTCACATATATACACATGTAGCTAGATAGACCTACATGTACTATAAGGAAGAAAGGAACACATACATTGTAAGGAACTGGACTAACTTGAGCTTTTCTGTTTAACCGTGTCTTACCAGTTTCAGTTTTATCAGCTATGGTCTATATTAAATACAGATATTGAACGGGGCTATCTGGATATTTTCCACATGGACATGGCAGCAATAAAAGAGCAGGTTCATTGGAAATAAAAGTATAACTTACAATCATTACATAGATAATCTGAAGTTAAGCACAAGACCCCATTGATGTGAGTAAAAAATTATGCTAAAAGATTGGCTGAAGTTAAGGGAGGCAAAGAGGGAGCATCAGTGATCTGGGGGAGTACGCTAGGTTTGTATTTATGAATAGATCCACAGATTAGATTTGTTTTTATAATGATAAATCATTCATTTATAATTTCTGAGAAATTAATCACAGGAGAGTCCCAAGTTGGAATAGAGCTTGGTCACTGTGTCTTTCCTTACAAAAATCAGGGGAGATTTCCTGTCTTTCCTCTTTGAAGTTCCAGCAGTCAGTGAGAGAGCTTACTGAGATCTAAGACTGTATCCTAACAGGAAAGTTGAACACTAAATTTTAAAATTTACTGGAATACTGAATACCTGAAGCTTTCATTGTATTCAGTTGAAAAACAGGATGTTTATTGCCTATGAAAATTAAGCCCATAGGTAGTATGTACTGTACCTGATGTGAAAATGTCTGTGTTGTAGTAAGCATGTACATCACTAATGACATGACTTGTACATTAATGGAAATATTTACAGCTTGAATCTTTAAGCCTCCATGTAGTGTTCTAGAGATTAGGGACTAATCTTTTACTACTTTTGATGAGTCATAAAAGAAACATTTTTTCTCTTCAGATTGTTTTTCTCATGATAGATGATTAGAAGGCATGTTCTTCAAGAGCAGTATGTGAAACTACCAGTGAGCTATCAGAATGTGACATTAGACTGTAATATTAATACCTTTCTTTTTGCCTTCACATTAATTAACCTGTTAAAACACACAAAACATTTTGGAAAGGCAGTGCTGTTTGCAGAAAATTGAATTTCTAAGTTCAGCCAATTAAAATCCATGAGCAAAGAACACTGAAACATATATTAGAGTCTCATTATGAGAAATAGCTAGATTCCATATCAAAATGATCATAAACATATGCTACACTTGTTTATTACTGTTCTTTTCATCTTTCCTTCAAAATGCTGGCTTCATTCAGTAAGATGGGAAATGTTAACCAAGTGAGAGAAGTTTCAGAAATAGCTTGTTCTTGATCAATGTGCATCTTTAGTACTGCATCTCAAATTCTACTGTGAATGAAGAAATACAAATTTCTTCTTGAACCTTTTTGTAGAAGTTTTCAGTACAGTATTGGAGTATTTCAAATACTAAACTCATTTTGACAGTAAATCCTCTAAGCTGAGGTGCTGTTACTTTCCTTGTTTTACCAGTGGGTAATTGACACACAGATATTAGTCTCAAATGTACACCTCTTCTGATAAAAATTGGGACTTAGAGATTTGATTGCTCTTCCCTGTCAACCCCAGCACAGAGACAACTAAATTTCATATATTTGCCTTGTTTTTCCCATTAATGTAGTTTGGATTGGTATATACTAACAGTTTTGCAAATCGGATCCTTATGTCTCAAGTTACTGTTCTGGAAATGAGAAACAGGACTGGAACCTGTGAAAAGTTTGACCGCATGAATTGTCTGATGACATGTAGGAGTTTTTTATGGTAGAGGCAAAGATAGAGTTGGTATTTTCAGGGCAGCATTCAACTAACAATAGTGAAGTCATCCTTCTCCTTAAAAACTCTTGCCTTTCTAGAAGGGAGTTCCTAGAGAGAAATGCAACCACTTACAGCACATGAAGACAGTATCTTTCTTTGTCTCATAGGAGAAAATAAAAAGCAGTGATAAAACTTAAAAACTGAATTGTCAGGTGCATAGTCAAAGGAGTGGATTATAATTGCATAGGGAAGATCTTTATCCATGCCTTTATTGACTTTTGTCAAGGGCTTGATGTGACAAACTTGCACCTTTTTGTATAATAATACAGTATCATAGATTTCTTTGCAGGCCAGATGGGAAAAGAAAAGCCGGTATTTGGCTTCCAGTTTACACCTTATGTATTTGGAACTTCTTTAAGTGCAGGACAGACGTGCATGTTGAACGTAGTAGAGTTACACATAGTAATACTATTTTCTGGGTTGAGGGAGGAACCTTTTGCAAGTTACTTTTACATACATTGTCTACAGCAAGACAGTGCCAATTTCCTTATTCATTTGCTATTTTAAACTTTATAAATGTGAACACTGTAAACTTTAGTTTGAGTAACTCCAATTCCCCAATGCTTTCACATGTACACAAGTGTTATGAAAATAATGGCAAGTATGCATTAGAGGTTTTCAAAATTTATCTCTTTTGCTAAAGGTGTCAGTTCTCTGTTTTAATAGAGAAACAAGGGGTTTTTTAATATGAATATGCTGCAAATCTAAAACTTCACATGTAATTGAAGTAAAAATATATTGTTATGAATTACTGATTTGGAAAAAAAATTAAGAATCAGCAGTTGTATGATAAAAGCATTTTTGTGGTTTTCTTTTTCTGTTTGGATTTGATTTTCTTAAATTATTTCAACATGTTTTCAGTAGTAATGAAAACATTTCCACTTAAGGCTGTTCAGAAGGAAGCAAGTCTTAACATACAATAAGTTGAAAGAACCTAACAGCTTAATAATTTCCAGTTTATTAAGTCTTTAATTGCCCTAAATGATGGTAAGCCAAAACATAGAGATTACTTTTGTTTGACATTTTTTTTGAGAGAATAGCATCTATGTTCTGAAAGGAAGATTGTAAAAAGCTATTTTCTAAAGACAGTAATAAGAATAATATGATACTTTTTCAAAATGTAGATAGATTTGATAGACATGGCTAGGTTATCTTTCAGGAATACTCTGTGTAAACATACAAAGTTCAGGAAAAAGTTGTAACAAGTGTAATGATCTTATAACCACAGTGTAGTCCAAAACTAGTACACTTTAATTCACCAGGGAATTGTTTGGTACTCAGACCTCTTCCAACTCATTACTGTAC
This sequence comes from Grus americana, assembly GCF_028858705.1. Taxonomy (NCBI): domain Eukaryota; kingdom Metazoa; phylum Chordata; class Aves; order Gruiformes; family Gruidae; genus Grus; species Grus americana. Next base: position 32,105,350 of record NC_072891.1, on the reverse strand, counting down.
TTGAGACAAATTGAGTAGCTGTCATTCACACAAGTTTTAAGAAAATACCTACATTTTGAAATGGAAGCTTACAGGCAGAGATATGGTTTATGACTGAAGAGTGAAGTCTTTTCTTATTAGTTTTTCTTCCTTTCAAAAAGTCCTATTTTTTAACATTTAAAAATGCTATAAGAAAATAAAAATCAAATGGTGGCACTAAGTAATAACATGTGCTTTTAGATTTTAACTTCATTGTACATTTTCCAAGTCCCACATTACCAAGTGTTTGTGTTCATTTGTTTTTTAGCTTATTTGCACTAATCTTGATGAACTCAGGGAATTAATCACAAAGATTGAGAATGAACTCAAAGATCTGGAGGACATTAAAAAGAAATCGGTATGTGATGTTAAAAGCTTTCTCTTGTATGGGTATAAAACGGTGCCAGTTATTTGCTGCGGCCTGTCAACTGGAGATTTTATGTCTGTTCACTAACTGCATGAAGCCTCATAAGGTTGATACCTGGAGATTGTAACCTTAATCTTTTCTGTATGTAGTGCTCTGTTCACAATGTTTTTTTGATAAGTAAATTCAGTAACTGTGTTAACACTTTTCCCTGCCAAAATAAAATGTGGATAGTGGTAATACCTTAGAAGGAGTAGTTCATTTCTATTAAACATGTGACCATTCTTCCCTGAGGACAGACTCTTGCCCAACAAGCAATTACAGGATAGAGTTCTCATATATGCCTATGCAGTGCTGATTAGATCTTCTTGTGAGCTGACTCTTATGTTGCTTATTAGGATTCCTAACTCCTTTTGTTTGCAAGTAAATTATTAAAATTGGCTTTCTTTAATTTTTATTCAAGTAGGTTGTACAGGAAAGCATGCTATCTGTCTTTTGATACCAGACTGAGATACAAATTTTACCAACATACCCTGGATCACTCAGTCTATGCAGCTGAAAACCTCAGAATAATAATGATTAGACAAGAGAATCCAACACATTTGGGGTTTTGTAGGAAGCAGTGATTCTCATCAAGATGGTGGATGGTTTTAAATACATAAATAGTACTCATTTAAATGGCTCTCTACAGCCAACTCTTATTACTTTCTCTTTCTCATTGCAGTTTTCTTAAACCTTTGGTAGGCCTATCTGTGGCATTTCTGTGAAGAGTAGTAGTTAAAAATGCTGCTTTTTCTATACCTTAGAAATTAGGCTACTAATTTCTGTGAATGTCTTTAGTCTTACGCAGAAACAGTTTATTCTTAAATTATTTAAGTAGGTGAGAGGCAATATAAATTAGGAGTCTGAAAGACAGATTTCAGTGCAGACAGTTAGCATAATAGTTGTTAAAATATCCAAAGGAATAAAACCAGACTTAACTTGAAATTATTTTGTAGTTGCTAAATTGCAAATTGGTTTTATGATAAGATTGTCAAGAGGTTATCAGAAAGGCTATGTCAACGAAGAAAAAGCCAAAAATGAGAGTACACATCAGTATATCAATAATCTTAGTATAGGTGAGACTTTTAGTCTACGAGTAAAACACTACCAACAAGACTTCTTCAAGGGTAGACAAATGCTAAATATGTCATAATTGCTCTTTGAACTGAAATCTGATAATGTCATTATGTAATTAAGTTGCATGACTTCAGCAGGAATACTATGTTTAGTTCTAATCGCACCGTCTTAAAAACAACAAACACAAGTACAGGGGAGTTAAGATACAACTCATTCAGCATTCAGAAGTTGCAAGGTAAGGACAATCTGTGTGCTTGTATAGATCTATCAGAACATGATTCTGGGTCTGTAAACACTTGTGTTGTTAGAAATTTTATATAAATCAGAAAAGCTAGGATTAATTGCTGAAGAAGTGATTATAAGGAAACAGTAAAGTGAAGTATTGATTTTTAAGAAATAAGTATCAGGCAAATTTTATATTCGCTTTTAAAAAATACAAAAAGAAAGATGTTAAATTAGATGAATAGTCAATAAACTTGACTTGCAAAAATGAGGTTTCACTTTGCAAGGGAAGGCGTTAGAATTTCATGTTTGATGTCTAACACCATGTGTAATTAGGTTAGATACCTTAAAAACTGGAGGAAATGCAGATTTTAGTGCTTCAGCTCTGACACAAATGACAGTGGTAGTTTCAGAACCATCCAGAATAAAGTTTGTTTCAATTTTTCTTCAGCGCCTAGTCTATTAAGTAAACATTGTTCTAATTTGATGGTGGAAATTTGACCTTATGTGAAAGCTTATTTTAATATGATGGTATTCATTCTGATGCTGTTCATGGACTTCTTTCCTGTTTTGACCCAAAGATAGTGTTCTTACGACTTCATGGTAACTTTATTGATTTTTTGTTTGCAATAGTGACCTAGGTGAAGCCATAGGAATCTTTCTTCTTTGTGGCTGACCTGCTCGGTAATTCCAGGTTTAGTAGTTGTTAGCACATGCTACTGAGAGAAGCCCTCAAGGCAAGCTTTAAAGCTTATGTTAAATACTAACACATATTAGAAACAGAGCTTGTCTAATTTATATTAAGACTTTAAAGTACAACCTTTTTCTTAGTCCTAACTGCCCTTTGTTTCCTAGGAGACCATTCTAGAGTACTTAAAAGGATTTCCTTCTCCAGAACTTGGAAGTACTGGAGGCTGTAATGAAAAAGCTGAGCTGTAAGACTTCTTTAAAATGAGTAAACTTACTGTTTTCCTGCGTTTTCTGCAGGTAGTTGGACTGGTTGTTTCTGACGCTTTTCAGAACATGAACTTGAGCCAACAAATGACACGAGAGATTTTTAGCCCAAACCAGTTTTGTTTGGCAAGTTAAAAGCAAATTAGAACAGGGTTATGTAATGGAAAGCCATGGGTAATTTTAAGTGTAGGCATTACTACCAGTTTCTCCTACAACAATGAAGTAATAAACCTGCTGGAAAGGATTTTCACTGTTCGGTTGATTAAAACAGTTTGGTTCTGGTACTCTTTTGTACATCTGTATTGTCTGTTGAATTAGCTATGAGTAATATTTTTCTATTAAAGTCTTGCACTTTTGCTTGATTACTAGTGATTTTGTTGTAACAATGATGAGATTTGCCTTAGTGCAAGTTTGCCATAACTGTTTAGAGAGGAAAATTAAATTTGACCTCAGTTCTTTGATTTCAAACAGAAGTTCAACTCAGTATTTTCTCTTCCCTGACTGCTTCGCTCTTGAACTCTAGCCACAGTTCTGAAAGTGAGGCTGCAATTTCACATATGCTTTCAACTGACATAAACCAAAACTGCTGCCAAATAAATAGTTGTTACTCTCTGTGTCTCTGGCAGTTTATATTTTCTCTGCCACCCTATGGGAGAGGGTGGCAAAATTCTTTGTTCAGCTACATCGTGAGAGAGTCAGTGATCAACCTAACTACTTTTTTACTGCTGCTGAGATGTTTGTAACCCAGATCAGTTTTCTAGTGCAGTTTGTCATGTAGTTGCACAAATACCTGTGCTTGTGTTCTGTCACTTTGAGGGGTCATTGTAAGGACAGGAATGAGCATCTAGGAGCAAAAGAAAGTGGGACTGCTTTTGACTGGAAAAATGCCATTTTGTGGCAGATAAAGTTGTACGTGATGTTACAATCAAGGGTGTTCTAAAAAGTCTACCCCTTCAGCTACTAAACGCCTTACCACCTACTACATTTCAAGAGGGAGAGGAGAAAATAAGTTAGTCAAATTTACTATTTGAGTGCCTGACTGGAAATCAGAAAGCGGGAGCTGCAGAAAGGGGACTTGAAGGACTTGAGTCTAATGCTCTGTGCACTGTCTAGTGAAAGGATGGAGGATAGATCCCTAAGGAATGTCTAAGCTAGCTTTAGTACGTTCCTTAGGACGTGTGAAGTGACATCCTTTCACTTTAAAGCAGTGTGACTAAAAAGTAGAGTTAAAATGGAATTAATAGAAAAAACCCACAGGATTTACTGTAACAGGAGTCAGATTCTAGAAAAAATTGTCTGGTTTGTGGCTAATACTGACATAGGTAAGATGTGGGGGAAGTTACAAGCAGTCAGTAGACAATTATAAATCTGAAGTAGAACATGCTGGCTAAAAATTCTGTTGAGATTTTATGGCATTCTTACCTCATGTTTGCTGAAAATTTAGACTGTGTATATATAAGCATAGCAGTTCAGTTGAATGTGAGCTCTTAGAAACTTGCTATAACTAGCAAATTGATCAAAACATGCAAAGTAGCCCAATTCCACTTAAAAATCTATTTGAGGTATTGATGAAAACATAATTTTTACAGACTTATGTAGCAGTGAAGCATTTTGCCAATATATTTAGGATAACACAAAGGCTTCTGTCTAATATATGAAATTTCATTTATGAGAAGAGATAGTAAAGTAGCACCTTCTATCCTGATCAGTACTCAAGATAACAACTATCAGTTTCTGATATTTTGGATCCCATTTTTCCCTGTTGTCTTCTGTGTCAGGTAAAATCAGTGGGAGGTTGCAGAGGGATAGGAAATATCTCTACTGTCTTTTGGATAGTCAGCTTCTCTTGTGATCTGAAGTCATTGGGGTTTTGTTTGAAACTGTTAATTAAGCTATTCTGTAGATCAGTTGTATGTATTTAACTGTTGCATGTCATAGCATAACTTGATAATTTTGTTATTCCCTTTTTGCCACTGTGTAGTATGAAACTGCCATGATTGCAGATACTTGATCAAATAGTCAACTTTGGGCTTTTTTGTAGATATTTTGCAAGCTGACTTTGTAGTAAGTATGTTTATTGTAAAATGAACGGGGTTTTGACAAGGACATTTAATTCTAGACCCTGTCCTGATTATGTGAAAGCATAGATTATCTTGGAGAGAACATAAACATTGAACGATTCCTTGTTTACTGAAATGCAAGACCTTGTTTTGGTAGCACCATTGGATTTCAATCATTCCCTGCAAGTCTGATTGGTAAGTCCATAGCTGTCTGGGGAGTGAGAAGGCAGGCTGGAACACAGGATTCTCACAGTTAAGTTGACATGGTTAGAATGGATGAAGGGCTGTACCTTCCTGAGAAGGAGACAAGACTCTCCCTGCAGGGAGAGAAAAGGACACCAGCCAAGTTCACGACTAATTAGGGTTTGGAGAAAATGGATTGAAGATTTTGTTGTTTTGCAGAGGCCTGTAACACACTGATGTTCTTGACTTAGTAGTACAAAAGGTAAAAACCTGCTTTAGAAAGATTTTGGGTTCTGCCATCTTCTAATGTTGTTCCTGAAAGTTTTAATTAGACAGTTGTACTTCCCAAGACAGGTGAATATCTTTGGGTTTGGGAGTGAATGTATTTTTTTAAGCAGGTGAATCAGAAGGGCTGAAAGCAAATTGAGGTTTTCTGCAGCTCTAAGTCCATATCACCTGCACAGTACACCTGAAAATTCAGAGTTAAAAACCCACAGGTTCCGGTCAGAAATATTTAGAACCTCAGACATAAATTTATTTGTAGGATACTGAGGCTATCCAAGGAAATACATTAGGCCAGAATGGATCATATTTTCTATGTCTGCTTTTTTTTGAAATTCCAAACAGAATTTGTTCATAGGAAATGGAAGTATCTAAACTAAGAGACCGTTTTCTGGTTTTTTACTGATGTGCTATACTCCACTTTTTTTTTTTTTTTTTAAAAAGTTAATATATGGCAAAAATAATGTAAAATGACTCATTTACTAAGTAAAAGTTTATAAAATATTTCCTATGTGTACAGTAAGGAAATGGGAAATATTGTCATATGTTTGAAAATATTTCGTAGGGAAACTGTGTTTAGACAAGACCATACAGGAATTTCCCAGGATTGCTCAGCAGGAATTCATGTAACCATCAAAAATAGATTAGGGCTCTTACTAATATTTTAGTGAATTGGACCTCAACTTTATGAACAATAAAGTGGAAAAACTTACTGTGTCTTCTAATTTGGGCCCTGTGGAAACTACTGGGTTATATCTTATTCACTTTTTAGCAGGAGGTGAACTTCATTCTCCCCATTCCTCCTTTCTCCTCTCCTGGCCTCTTTCCCCACTCCCCAGTGAAATATGTACCATGCTTGAGACTTTTTGCATGTAAGGAGTTTTCAGTTATACTTGTTTTCATCTGTATTACTATATCTACATAAATGTACATGCAAACAAATAATATTATAGACTGAGAAATCTGTGTTTGCACATACATTTGCAGGTTTAAACTGCAGATTAAGAGATCCTTATTCCAATAAATGTTTAGGATAACATAATTTAGTAGACCTGCTTGAAGTCTTGCAGCTGAAAAATTTTCTTTAATTTAAGCTTTGCTTCTGTTTTACTATGCATCTTTGTCTGTAATGTGTCTAACATACTCTCTTTTTCCATTCTTTGTCCCAAAAACTTGATTTGTACTTTAGTCACTTCCAAATAGTCTGTTACTGCTTTTTCTGGCTTGCCTGCGCCTTCTAAAAACACTGTTATGAGCCCAAAATGTTGAATGTTGAGTCTGAAACTTACACATTTACATCCATGCAGTTTCCTGTACTTCTAAGGAGAGATTGCGCATGTGGAAATCCAACCAGTTATTTAATTGTCAACCAGCGATTTAGTTTCATAATATGGATGAATTAAGCCAATTTTAGGCTTCAGATTTTGAAATCTTCTCCATAATAATACTTTTTCTTCCTCTGGTATTTCTGCATTCTGCTTATCGCACTAGCTTTCAATTTTTTTGTCCCAGTCTTCAGTTCTTCTTAGCTCCTCCAGTATCATCTTCTGTCTATATTGTCTAGTTTTTACACAACTATTTTCTGTTAACTTCCCACGATCTTTCATGCCTTTCCTTGTGTGGCTAGCCCTCCCATAAATATTTTCTAAGAAGCTTTCCTTAAGCCAGTTTTATCATGTACCTTTCTACAATTCCAAGTGTGGATTCTGCATCAAAGATGTGAATGTGTACTCATACATTTGATCTGGAACATTTTTGTCATAGAGATACTACTGTATATTCGGAACATCTGACAGTGCTTTGGATTTTGGTCAGTTAGTACATTATTTTGAAAAAAATTATTCAAGGCATTCCTGTCAGCACACAGTTATAACAAAAGACCTGATCTTAAGATGTTCAGCTGAAGAATAGAGAAATACTTGTATATCCAGAGTTAAGAAGATGCAAAATTCATCTATATGAAAGGGAGTTAAGTAAGATCCATAATAGCTTAAAAGATACAGCTCTTTTGTAAATAGTTTAAGAACCTATATACATCCAGTTTCTTCCTGAGTTACAGAAGTGTAAGTTAGATAATATTTTGAAGTTCTTCCAGTGACAAGTAATATGTGACAGTTCGCTGCTGGATGACTTCGCTCTTCTGAGTTAAGTTCAAAAAGATAGTAAGATAATACTGATAATAAACTTTCTCCTGTGTTTTTGTGTTTTATATCTTTAATATGGTAGATTAATCAACACGATGATCGTGTAGTAATTTTGCCTGAAGAAAATTAGAACATGTGGCTAAATGAATGAAAAGTCATTTCATAGTAATGAACTAAACCATGTGATAAAGACACTATCGGTAGCAAGAAATTTATTGCTTTGTTTTTTTAAATTCATTTGTTTGCAATCTTTAATAAGAGATTGTGGGATACCACTTTAGCATATAGATTGGTGTGACCAGATATCTAGGTCATGGAAGTGCAAGCTGAAATCTTTAAAAAAAAAAAAAAAAGTTTCGGGGCTGATATAAGATATCTTTTCATAAGTTGCCAGTAAATGCCCAAAGATAAAATTGATTCAGGGATGTCATGAGTCTTTCATCCTGACTATATCCAGTCCTAGTTTTCAAATAACATCAGAGGTTTGCTGTTGATAGATATTTATAATATTCAGAATGACATTTCTGAGGGTAAAATGCAAGATACTGACTTTCAGAAACTTTAACTCTAGTAGATAACTACACATTTTCAAAATGAAAACACTTTCAATTATAGATGAGTTTGTATATTATGTATATAATCTCATAATGCATTTTTATTCAGTCAAAACTGCCACTGAAGTGTCTGAAATTCTAGTATTTGGCCCATAAATTGGTTAATAAGAACATTCAATATCAATCCATATCTGAATTGAAAAAGTTACCGATCTCTTTTCTTTAGGTATCTGATGTCCAAAGCAGCTGCAGATCACCAACTCCCTCTCTGTGTGACATCACTAGAAAACGCTAGACTGGTGATGTCACACATACCACAGAACCCCGCTGCAGAATGGAGCAGGCCTATTAAGGGTAAGTTTTTTCCCTCCACCACCACCCCTTTTCAACAATATTGCATGGTTTTATAAGATTTCTGATTTTCTTTATTTTATGTCCGTGGGATATAAAGTAAAGATTAAAGAAAATCTTACAAAACTGCATAATATTGTGGTTGTGTGTGTGTGTGTTTATTTAAAAACAAAACAAAAACTCCCCTATAAAGTTCAGTCCTTACCCCATATATCCATATCCTGGCTCCAGTCTGCTTTGGGGTTCCATGATGAATATGCCAGAATAGTGTATGTTGGGGCATCACGGAGAGTGGAGTCAGCATTTCCTGGCTGCTCTGGATGTCAGAAACCTTATTCTAAAAGGTAAGTTTTCAGTTGAGAATGTGTTGAATGTCTTTCTGTGTTTACATGGAAACATTCAGCACATTTCTAAAATGTATTTTTATTGTGTTTTCATTTTTAAAATTTAGTTGTAACTTAACACAGCTGAAAGTCACATTTTATACTTGTTGTCTGTCTAGGACTTTTTCCTCTTTTGTTCTGTTGTTAATGCCTTACATTAGTTTCTGGAAGAAAATAATGTTTTGTTTGTCACTACCTGGAGCAAGATGGTAACTAGAAGTCAGATCCAAGCAGTGGTACTGGGAATGTGAATTACCACATAAGAACATAACCAGTAAACAACCAAGTTAGGTACTGGATATTTCTATTTAAATGATCAGTTAGGAATGCAAGCTCTTATCAAACTTAGGATTAGCTGTAAATTGAAGGGGAACAGTTTCTTCACGCTTCCATTAAGAACAAGCACTTCAGCGATAGAGAAAGATTGTTTTTACCTGTAAAGTACTGTCTTGGGTTGATGTAGTTGGTTAATTTTAGTTCACGTCTACTAATAAAATCCTGCTGGATTTCGTAAACACCAGAGGGTGGTGCATCCAGATCTCCGTTTCTACAGACCCCTTGTTGACAAGAGGACTGAACTATGGGGCTGTAATAACTATCCCTTTGTACTAACCCTGCCATTCCACTAAACCACTCCTCCTGAGATTTCCAGAACAGCTGTATTTTGATTACTTTGAGTGGAACAGTCATGGATACTCTACTTTGGTCAGTTCCTTCTGTGCCATTAGATGTTGCATTCCATCTATTTGTTAATCCCATGACACAGTAAGTCATACTTAGAGGGTTTTATCTTTCATCATAAGGAACCCTGCAGTCAGTGGTTGAAAGGGACATTTGGAGGTCCCCCCACCTTGAAGCAGGACTTCTGTCAGTGCTGCATTAAGTCATCCATGACCTGACTAGCCGAGTTCTGAAGATAAGAAAGAAAGAATGGAGGTTCAAGAGCTTCTCTGCACAACCTGTTCCAATGCTGTGTGTTTCTGATGAAAATATACTTTCTAAGGTCCAGCCTGAACCTCCTAAGCTTCAGTCTGTAGCTGTTCTGCATTACATCATTTGGCATAACTGAGAGGAGTTTGCAACACAGATATTTTTAAAGGCAAGTTTATTGTATGTAGAAATTAGTAGGCAGCTATGTAATGTTGAAGTAGGGAGTTAAGTCATAGCTCTATCTATTTTTGATTTGCCTTTTTTTTTCCCCTGGAAAAAACACAAGACTATGTTAGAGAATGAAATTGCACAGGAAAGGTAATGCTAGATTTTGTAGTGATGTGTCTTAAGATTATAGATTTTTTTGTCACTTCCTTTTTACTATTTTAATATTTAAGGAATAATAGCAGGTAATTTGTGTAACATCTGGGCTTTGCAGAAATCTTACGTGTTTGCACAGAAAACCAACTGAACCACAATAATTAAAGATAAGGCCTTTTTTTAAAAAAAAAAAAAAAAATTTTTTGGCCCATATTTGTTCTGTGTCCTTACTACTTATGAGGAAAGAATATTGTTCTCATGGCTTAAATTTGTGTATGTTTCCACTAACAGGTTTATTGTCAACTCCTAAACCCCAGTAAGAAAAATTAGTAATTGGGATGCAGGGAAATAATTAATTTACTTTTTAAAAAAACTTATGTTTCTATAATATTTGCGTTAAAATTATTTGGAAGCAAATGTGGAGTTTTCTAGATATTATATCCAGAGGACACTGTTTTTGTTAAAAACTAGTTCTAGAATTTGGGGGGGGCAGAGGATTGGTTATTTTTTGTTCATTTTTGTAGGCAAGGAGAAAAGTGGTTTGTATTTGTTCTTCTTGAAAGTGTTAATGAAGGTAGTAGAGCCTTGAAGTCTGCTCTTGACTAAGCCACCTACTTGTGGCTGGCTGTCCAATGCATGATACAGTTATCACTGTAAAGCTTACTCAGTGGTCAGCTGATACTTACCTGGCTCATATTCTTTTTTCTACTTAAGCCAAGATCTTAGCCTTATTTAAAGATAAAGAAGTCGCAGAAATTAAAAATCTCTTGTTGTTTTTACTCTAGTAATTTTTCATATCTTTTTAATATCATGTTTTCAGACATCCCATTCTTTGCTATATCAAATGCATCCGTATCCTGATACTGATGGCATTGTTTATTGTTGCTATTTTGATTGTCCAGTAATATTGTGTGGTATAGAAATTAATCCTTTTTAAAACTGAAACGTTTTGTATATCTTACAAGAAAGATAAATCTTTGCACATAATATTCTTTCGTATGTTAACAATTAATTCTATTGACTACTAACATTAGGAGGTGCTACCAAATGCTTTGGTAGGCTACAGTATACACAAGGGCTGTTTTCTCTTGCAGTGCTCAGTGGCAGGTTTTATGCTGCAGTGCATTACATGTGCAAATATGGCCACAAGTGAAGGAAATTAGAATACAGTTTGCTGGCTTGTCTGTGTGCTCAACACTAACCATTATGTGGTAACGTGGCATAATTTCCTACTTAAAATCTTTGCTTTTGTAATTTTAATTGAAGAATGAAGGAGTAGTTTTGTTATGTAACATGTAAACGATGATCCATTTTTAAAAAAAAAAAAGATACCTGATCTTCAAACAAGCATTCAGCCTGACTGATCTTGCTGTACATTGGAGAGCTGCTGAAATGTGTGGAAAGGAATTATTCCAAAGTCCATATAAAAATTATTGTTGTAGACTGCTGAAAGGCAGCTGTGTCAAGGTTTATCCAGCTTTTCCTGCCCTACATTTCTTGATGTGCTGGACCACAGAAAGCTGTGAAGGATATGATATCTGTCAAAAGCTGAATATGTATATGAAATAAATAAGCTCCCAAGTCTTGCTTCTTTTTCTTGCAGAACCATAGTCTCTTTACTGTCTTACATCGTATCTGAGAAGTCAAGAGATAAAATCCTCATTTACATTAAAATGCACAGAATAAGTAGAATGGCAGAAGTACTAGAGTGTATCACATCTCTTTTTGTAGCTGTTACATATATATGCATTGTTCAGTCTTTTATGTAATAAACTAGAGAATAAAGGTTTGGGGAAGAAATACTTACAGCGAGTATCTAAGAGTGTTAAGCGATGTGTTCTGCAGCACTATGGCCACCATGGTTGTGCTGCATATATGTATATACATGCTAATTGTCATTTCCTGATGTCTTTTATCCTCATTCAGCCTTTCTAGATTTATTAAAACGTGAATTCTTCATGGGAGATCATGAGGTTATATGTATCATTTTGGAAAAGAAAACCGTTTTTAATTATACATTTCTGTTGTAAGCTTCAAGCTTTTATGTTGGAAATCTGGTCTCTGCTGCATACTCTGTTACTTCAGAAATGACAAATTTGCAAAACTTTTCTTAAAAAAACCCCTTTATCTAGAACTTCAAATAAAATACAAAAATGTAATGCAAAAACTGTGGGTTTTATCCCTGAAAGTTATAGTAAATTGTTTTTGCTAATAATAATAAAAATTATATCACTTATGTTAAATGAGATTACGGTAGGATTTTCTGAGAAATTTTATCTGTTAACTATTTAACTATTTATCTCTTAAGCAACATGTACATACATGGTTTGTTTCCCTGACCTGAATGGATTACTACCTATGTTAGTTACTCATTTAAGTAATTTTAAACACATGGTGTGTTCATAGGATTGTGCTTTAGTTTGAAGTTTGACCTGTAAAAAGTTAACATCCTGGCAGTACTGCTTTTTTAACTCTGACATTATCTCTCTGTAGTATAAAAATGTCTTACAGAGGTTGAGGATGGATGTAACTGTGTAGCTTACTAATATTTTCTTCCAGTTATTTTCCTCATATGCTATATTAGTGTACCAGGATTATTGTAGTACTAATACAATATAACAAGATTCAGGTCTAATGCAATGGTAAATAAAGGGTATTTATGTTTGCAGGGAAGATGGTACCACCGGAAGCAAGCAGTAAAGGAATTGCATGGTACGTTGATACGACTGCTTAATGAACTGTTACCATGGGAACCAAAGCTAATGAAAGCATTTCAAAGAAACAGGTAATTAGCTGCTCTTTTTTTAAACAGTAGTGCATGGGATGGAAACCAGAACAAAATTTACCTTTTAAAAACTAATGAATAAGTTGGCTTCTCAAATAAATTAAATGAAAATACTTTGAGGAGAGGAATGAGGCACTGGCAGTGCTTTAATTGGAAGAGTTATTTTATGTTCCAAACTTACTGTCTCTAAACAAAGTTGAGTTTAACCACTTAATATTTTTTTCCTCTAAAATGCTGTAGAATCCTTAAGCATGCCTATCAATAGTTGTATCACAATCCAGCTAGGATTTGTTTTGCTGTTTATTTGGTTAAGAGGTGCTGAAAACCTGTATCTAGAAAACTAGAGCAGGGCTTCTTAGAATACTTTGTCAGACTACTGAATGTCTAAAGCTACCTAAATTGGTTGTTAATGAATTTTCCACAAAGCAATTCTTCAAACATTGTTTTGAGGTCTTTGTAACTCTGTAAACGTTAAATGCATCTGGAATAAGGTGTGTAGGAGAAACACCAGTGAAGCAGTGACTGATGTAAATCTAGTAAGGGCAAGTATTAGTAGCAGTGAAGATGCTACCCACATTATAAATCCTAGAGAGACTGGATATTGACTTGGTGTCGTGATTGCGTCTTGAAGCTTGGTGCCATTGTGATCTATTAGTCTTACAGCTGTTGCTTAAATCATACCTTAGCTTTGCCACATAGACATTTGAGAAGAAAGTAATGATTGAAGCTTGAACTCTGTGTCAAATGATGGGTAAAGTTAGGCAGCTGCTTAAACGTTCAGTGTGAAGGAAGCAGCTTACACAGTTATGTGGTGCAGAAGTGATTCTGAAAAGTGTTTAAACAAAAGCAAAACCAACACCATAGTGCTAAAGACAGTAAACAAATAGAACTACTAAGAGTTGGTTCCTTAGGAGCTCATTTTATGAATATCATGCATGAATTAAAATCCTTATTTGGAAATCTAGGATGTTGTTGAACATTTTCATTTAAATAATGGACCACAGTACAAGTTTTGGGGTTTGGGTTTTTTTTATTCCTTTCAATTCAAGTTTCTGTTCATTTTCCTTAGCTGTTCATTTCTTCCTGTCTGTAGCAATTCAGACTCCTTTTGCAAATGTGGCAGATAGTAATCCTGTTAGAAAGGATTTCAGTTTCTGGTATATGGAGTTTCCAGTTAAACCTTTATGTAAATTCTGCTGTGGAATGGTTTGGTACCCAGTATTAGTTCTTGTTTGTTAAAAGTGGATATAAAGTACAGGAGTAGAACTGCCATGTAAAGTGTGTAGAAGTACTATATATGAGGTGTGCATAATATGAGAAAATTTTAGTCTGGTACTGGGTGGTTGAGGTCTTGGATGTACATGTGATGGTAGCTAAAGAAGCATCCACTTAGTGGTGGACAATTTCTGAGATTAACTTAATTTCTCAGGATGTGTGTTTTAGGCTGTAACTCTAGTTTATTCAGCAGTGCTAGCCTCGGTATTTCCATGACATAACTGTTTGGGTAGACACATAGTATACCAGGGAACAGTGCCAGCTGAAAAACAATTTTTACAAATTGGGGGGAGGAAAGAGAGATGGGGAGGGAGGCTAGATCAGTGTCTTGGTCTGGTTCATTATGCAGCTGCTAGGCAGCTGTGTAGCACCAATGACTATGGTGAAGAAAGGGAAAAAGCAATTGAGTAAAGACTGCTTATGCTGGTGTAAACAGGAGCACCACCGCAAGCTTAGCTGCAGTTGCACACTAACAGCTTCAGCTTTGAAAACTTCAGCTTTGAAGTTTTCCTTCCCTGTTTTTTTATTGTCTTTAATTAGTAGGAGCATTCTGGATGATCAAAATCCTTTTTTTTTTTTTTTTCCCGTTCTGAAAGCTCGTCTGGTCTTGTCAAAATTATGACAGAGTATAATGTTGAATGGTATTTGAATAGCAGCAAGGTTTAAAAGGAAAGGTTACTTGTGGCCCCTGATCACATTTGTTCACTGGCCCCACAGCAGAAGTTCCTCAAAAGAAAAAAAAAAAAAAGAAATTCCCATCCAGAAGCTCTTGTACAATAGTGGTTCCCTAGTGTCCTCCCATGGCTCCCTAGTGTCCTTCTATAGTTCTTCCACACCTAGACTTCAAGGTCAAAATCCTAATGACAGAGTTGAAGTATCATCCACAGTACATCTTCCTACAGATTTCAAGGTTGTCTTCTCTCAGTGAGAGTGTCAAAGCCATAAGTAAACTGTTAGGTCTTACTGACCCTGACCAGCCTCATCTGGGCGTCCATGCGTATCACCTGCCCACAGGCCCAGGATCCCCATTTCAGGTCATTCTGCAGCCTTCAATCTCTGCTGTAGAAATGCCAGTTTCCAGCTCAACAACAGCAGTTACCCTGCTTGGCCTTGGGTAACCCTGGACTAACCCTCAGACTGACCTTGGACCTGCATCATCACAGTGGACCTGTCCAGAAATCACTCAACTGGGTCCTGACCCTGGCAGCCATCACTGGACCTTATCTTGATCTGAACCTGTGAATTGACTTCCCAGCCTGGCCTCAGACCTGCCTCAGCACCAGGAACTTGCCTGTTGATCTGGGGTCTTGGTTGATCCCAGTTACCAGCCCTAGGCCTGCCCTGCTCCCTTATTCAGGGGTGGTGGAATGGTGTTCTTGTTGCTGAGGCTCATGCCCTGCCAGCTGTGACATCATGCTTGGCTCCTCCCTCTCCTTCCTTTGGGGAGTAGCTGGCCATTGTTGGTCTCAATCCAAACAACTGTTATTTTAACGCATAAGAATAGGTAAATTTAAGATCTTATTCCTGCTGTCATAACGGTTAGATCCAGACTAGAGTCTAGATCCCACAAGGTGCTAATTGCTACAATCTATTTATTCATTTGCTAAATAATCCTCCTGGATATTGTGTTGGTTACCACCAGCTGAATCCTGTAGTTCAGTATATTTTTACACTAAGATATCCCCTAGATCTCATCTAAACAATGGTTTAGAAGAAGGGACAATGGAAATATGTAGCAGTTCAGGAGTATCAAGGTAAGTGGATGTGTTTCTGAACAGTGTTCAAATGAGTAAAGCAGCTATCTATTTTCATCATACGCACATTCTTTAGTGGAGTGTGAGCCTATGGAAATGACAGTGGCAGCTGTTCTAATGGTCCAGATATGAGAAAGTTTTCTTAAAGGAGAAAGTTACATTACATTGTCATAGCTGGGCCAAAAGCATGATGCATATAAGAAAAACAAGACTAACTAATTCTGTAGTTGGGGGTTGCCTTCAGGGCAAAGAGTAAACTTGTTACAGTTAATACTCAAGTCCACACAGGTACATTTGTCACAATGCATGATGAAGGAAGAAACAGAAGATGGATACAATAAAACATGATGGTCATATTTGACTCAGTCTTTTTGCCTATTGTTAGAGGGCTTAATGACATAGAATTCAGTTTTGGTGAGGGAAGGGATATTACTGTCACTTCATATTTTCTGGGTTTTAGAGACTTGCAGAAAGAGCTACCCTGAAACTTTTTGAAGGGCACAGGCAATTAATTCTACACCAACTTTTTGTGTTGCAGCAAAGACAAATTAAAAAAATGTCAAAAACAGTGTGGTTCTTTAGTAAAGTTAGTTTTGTTATTTTCAAGGTCTAGATTGAAGAAGGACTATGATGACTTTAAAAGACATCCAGACCATGATAAATTTACCAGAGAATTGTGGAGTAATGATGAAAGTGAAGTTGATTCTGGCAAAGATTCTTTTGCAGTATGCAGTAAATCTTCAGAGTCTGCAGAACATGTGGAAGTTCCCAAAAAAGATCACCCAGACAATGGTAAGCGTTTACTGGAATTTGATAGCTTGAACTGGCTTCAGGAGCTGAATGAAGTTGATTCAGGAGCTTAATTTTTCCATGTGAGCTTGTGTCCTACTTTTTACCTTTACTACTACTGTGGTAATATTGAAATGGCTTGTGATGCATGTCTGACGGATGTAGACTAGTAGGGGGCAGACATGACCAAGATAAAAATTCTGATTAATGCAAGTTTTTGCCACTTTTGTGCTTAACTGTTTATGCAATAAAATAGTAAGCCTGCTCAGAATTTACATTTATGGTGGGTTGACCTTGGCTGGCTGCCAGATGCCCATCCAGCTGCTCTGTCACTCCCCTTCCTTAATAGGACAGGGAGAGAAATAAGATGGGAAAGCTCATCGGTCGAGATACAGACAGGGAGATCACTCAACAGTTACTGTCACAGGCAAAACAGACTCATTTGGGGAAATTTAATTTGATTTATTGCCAATTCAAAATAGAGTGGGATGGTGAGAAACAAAGACAAAAACTAAAACATCTCCCCCTCCTCCCCATCTCCACCTTCTTCTCAGGCTCAACTTCATTCCCAGTTCTACCTCGTCCCCTGTCAAGTGGCACACGGGATGTGAGGATTAGAGGTTGAGATCACTTCATAACACTTTGCTCTGCTGCTCTTTCCTCACACTTTTGCCCTGCTCCAGTGTGGGGTTCCTCCCATGGCATACAGTCCTTCACAAACTGCTCCAGCCTGGGTCCTTCCCACAGGCTGGAGTCCTTCAGGATAGGACTGCTCCAGTGTGGGTCCCTCATAAGCCACAGTTCCTCTCAGGAGCCTGCTCCACTGTAGGCTCTCCGTGGGCTCCAGGTTCCTTCAGAGCATATTTACCTGCTGTGGAATGGGATTTTCAACAGGCTGCATGGATATCTGCTCCAGCATGTTTGTCCATGGGAGGGAATCAACCTGTTTCACCATGGTGGTCTTCATGGGTTGCAGGGGAATCCATTCCAGAGCCAGGAGCATCTCTTTCCCCTTCTTCTTCACTGACCTTGGTGTCTAAAGGGTTGTTTTCTCCTACATTTTTTCTTCACTGTTCTCTGTCACACTGTTCTGCACAGCATTTTCCATGAGGCATCACCAGCTTGGCTGACAGGCTCAGCCGTGTCCTGCAGTGGATCTATTTCGGAACCAGCTGTGTCTGGCACAGGGCAGCTCCTGGCCTCTCCTCACAGAGGGCCCCCTGAAGCCCCGCGCTGCCAAAACCTTGCCAAAACCTTGCCAAAACCTCAATGCACAGCCTCGCTGTCCACCCAGCACCCCTGTCTGCATCCTGGGCCCTCTTACCCACTTCATGCATCCCCTCCTTGCTGGCTGGTACAGCTCAATGCTTAGTATGAAACCTGTGGCACTCGCACCCTTGTCCCACAGGCACCCCACACCAGTCTGCATGAATTGCCAGCCCAGACCCCAGGGCCCCTGCTCACCGGCTAGTCTGGCTTGAAGTTTGACAGCGAATACACACACAGTGCCCCCACCCACACTGGATTTAGGGAAGATGCAGACACTCACCCCCCAGGTGGCACCAGGCACACAGGCTGTGACCTCCTGCTCTGTCCTTGCAGCTCCCCCTTCCTCTACACATCCCTTCATGGGTTTATATAGCTCTAGTGATTCCCTCATGCCTCCCAGCACAGTGTCCAGGATCTTTCCTGGTTTACAGTCATATCAGTTGCGAAGTCCAGGTTGATTTTCCTGGAAGCGGCACCTGCAGTTTCTTGATAGCCCATCAACTGGTGTGATTGGTGAGGTTTTTTCTTGTCATTGCCTCCATGCTTGTTTTGTTAGATCTGTGTCTCTTTTTCTTTTTTCCTGGCTTCTCCCTTTTTTCCCTTAGTTTCCCAATTAACCAGGTCCTTGATGAGATAACCTTGCTGGAATAAACATTCTCACGCTCTCACATGCCTTCATCAATTAGCATGAATGACCAGCTTTGATATCCCTCACTGTCTCCCATGCTGTTCAGGTTTGTGTCCCTGTATGTTCTTGTTTAGGACTTCCTCCTTTCTTTATTACCCCCTTTTTGCATTGAAAAAGGTCCTTGGCCAGGTGCCCTTAAAGGAGCAGACACTCCTTCCGCATATCCTTACACTTGCAAACTAGCATTTTGCCATCAGCTAGACACTGTAAAATTGTTATACAGAGGTATCAGTTGCAAACTTGTAAAACACAGTTTCTGTTTTAATATCCTTGCAGATGAAATGAAACTATTGGAGATGAATTTACCTGCAGGAAAAAACAGAATTCTGAAAAAAGAATCAATTTCTAAAGAAACACAGAAGACACTGCCCAAATGTGTTAAACGACAGTCCAAGCAAAATAGTTGTCTGGATCAAAGCACTAACGAGCTTTCACCAAGGAAGAAGGCTAAGCTGAGCACTAATGAGACTGTGGTGCAGAGTTCAGAAAGTAGCCTGCAGCCAGATAATTTTGTCACTGAGCTGAAACAGTCTGAAGGGTCAACTCTGGAATCCTTTTCCTTGACAGATCCTGCAACATCAGTATCAAACTTTGTGAAAGGGACCAAACCCATCCAGGCCTTGCTTGCCAAGAACACTGGGAACAAAGTGACCTTAACAAATCAACTGTCACCTCCCCCAGGCATAAATGTATCTACTTCTGAAAAGCCAGTTTTACCACCTTTGGAATCATCACTGATAAAACCAGCATTGCCCTGCCAGACCAGTTCAAAGACTCCTTTACAAATGGTATACAAAATGCCAAATGGACACTGTGTACCAATAGATCTTCACAACAGCTCTGTGAAAATTCAGATGCAACCTGTGATTGACCCTAAAACTGGAGAAAAACTCATGCAACAAGTTCTTATTTTACCTAAGAATTTTCTTATTCAGCAGAAGGAAGGAAAAATTGTTTCCAAGGACATTCAGTCACTACAACAAAAATCATCTGAGCTGCACTGTACAACTTTACCAGAAATATCAAATGTCAGTGTTTCTTTAACACCTGTTCTGGTAACAGACCCTGCAAATGCTACTACTCAGTCACCTAGTACAATTTTTAACAAGAATATTAGCCACTTGTCACACGCGACTGGTCCCATGAACACTATACAGCCATTGCCTGCTGTAACTTCAGCAGGTAACTTATTATCATCAACAGCTAAGGTGAGCCAAATGGAAACTGACAAAAGCAAGACTACAGTTTCAACTGCCGCATTCCTTGTGTCTTTGAGTTCACCTACTTTTTCCACAGCTAGCCAGTCTGTGATATCAGCAACAGCATTAAGTGGGTCTACAAACTCTGCTTCTGCATGTCATAGTCTTGCATCACAGCAGACAACTGACTCCTTTGAAACTAGGCAAGAGCTGAAGACAGTGTGTATAAGAGAATCACAATCTATTCTGGTCACAACACGAGGTGGAAACACAGGAATTGTTAAAGTGCGAACAAACCCAGACCAGATTTCACCCAGTAGTTTACCTTCTAGTTCAGTTTTCACTTATGCACCTCAACTTCAGGCCTTTCTTGTGCCAAAAACCACAGCATTATCATGCTCTACTCTTCCATCTGTAGCAACAGCCACATCTGGTCTCCCGCATATTGGACAGTCATCTCTTTCTCAATTTGCCCCCTCAACAGCTTCTTCCGTTAACATTCCAGCTTTTCCAGCTGATTTTACCCAGGCAATAGACAAGAATATCAAATTCACATTACGGCAGCCTGTTGTTGGGGCCACTTTGGGTAAAGTAATAGAGAACTCCTGCTGTGTGTCCTCTCCTTCTTTATCCTCCATTTCATTAACCAGCAATTTGATGGCAGCAACTCCAAACAGGCCTGTCAGTGTGACTGGCATTGGACAAATTAACACTGTCATAACTCCAAATTGTTCTGTGCAGCAACAAGGTGATACTAAAGCTAAGACAAATCCTATTATACAATCTGAGTCTATATCAGCAATAAATGGAGATTTAATCGGTGGTACTCCAGTCCAGAAATTTACATTAGTCACAAATCCACCTATTTTATCACCCTGTGGAGCGTCAGGAGTCAATGTTATGCCCTCTCCGGCATCCACTGGTGTTAATGCCCAGAAATTGGTTTTCATTAACACACAAGTTCCCAGTGGCCCATCAACCGCCAACCTTCCTTCTTCCCTAAGCAAAACCTTCGTTAGTGCCACAGAGCAACCGCAGTTGGTTCTGATCCCATCTACAGTAGGAACACCAATAAGAATAAATTCGTCACCAACTATTGCTCAAGTAAAAGAAGTGAAAATTGGACTCAATATAGGTCAAACCATTGTAAATACTAAAGGCAATGCACAGCAGGTTCCACCAGTTAATATATTGCACTCTGCCATTTCTAAGGGAGAAGGCAAAAAAAGCATGGGCTTGGCACTGTCTTTGACAAGCAGTGGTACTTTGGTTCCTGTTCAGAGTTTTGTGAGTCGAAGTGCTGTGTCAGTTAATGAATCTGTATGTGTTGCAACAAAAGCTGAAAATGCCTTAACAGTAACAACAGCAAATGCATGTCTAGAATCTGTTTCAGTAACATCAAGCGGGACTTCTTCTGGGACACGGCCCACTGTCTTGATTGGTGGAAATGATCCCTCAAGAATAAGGCCAATTCTGGGTAATCGAGTGTGCACATCAAATATTGGAAATACTGTGGGTATATCAACTGTGAAAACAGGACATCTTGCTTCATCTGTGCTGATTTCAACAACACAGCCAACACTATCTCCCCAAAACTTAGCATCTGCTTTGCAATTTCCAGTTATTAGCTTGCCTGGATCTCTAGCCACCCCCCACAAAGTGTTACACACAGTTCCTCAGTTGGCAGCAGTTCCAGCTCCTCCTCCAGTACCAAAAAGCCAGTTGCCCACACTTCTTCAGTTTCAATCATCAGGCATTTCAGCTGCTATGCCAAGTAACACAGGTATTCACAAACCTCAGACTGTGTTGCCCCCTCCATCACCAGATGCAGGTAAAGTCATTAGTTTTCCCAGTTTTTCTTCCCCACAATGCCAGCAGGTGCCTCCCCATACAGAGAAACAAAGTCATGCTTACACTTGTGCTTCTACCATTCAGACATCTGCAGCTTCAACTGTAATAAGCAAGGCAGGAGGTCAGTTGAATGAACCTTGCATTCAACAGAAAATAGTCATTAACACCTGTATGCCTTTGGCACCTGGAACTCAGATAATGATTAATGGTACTTGTTTTGTTGTTCCACCACAAGGCGTTGGAGCTGGCAGCCATGTTGTTCTTCTCTCTTGTAATACAAAACAGACACCTTTAACTATTAACCATGGTCAGGAGGCTCAAGGTGTACCAATTGTTAATCCCATAACCTCAAGAATCATGCAAGCACCAAGTAATTCATTAAGTTGGCAAATATCAAAACATCCTTTGAAAAGCTCTACAAAAATTGTGAACTCTTTTGGGTCTGCAGATGCTTTACCCATCGTACATGCAACACCCCAGATACTTAATACTCCAGCTAGCTCATGTATTCCACTGTCTGCAGCGACCCTGTCTGCATCTTCAGTGATCAAATCTCCTGTTAATGTTGTAGCTACTACACCTTCTGTGATTTCTGCCATTCATCCTCCGAACTCTCATTTACCAAGCAATACTTCAGTGCTTCACTTAGACACTTCTATCAAAAAACTGTTGGTCAGTCCAGAGGGAGCCATTTTGAATGCTATAAATGCTCCAGCATCAAAAGTTTCTTCCCTGTCTTCATCACTGCCTCCTGTTGTTGTGTCGACAAGCAGAAATCCTACCACTGTCTTCCCTGCATCTCAGTCAACTTGCCTTGATAAACCTGATAAAGCTGCACCCTGAATTTACCGCAAATGAGCCACTTTGAAATTTTGGGGCATTCTTCTGACTTTGCAATTTGTAACTATTGAATAATTTCTTACATTGTTTGAAACAGTTGATTTACTCAAAATTACTTAAGATTACAGTTCTTTCCTGTTTACCTGTGGGGCTTAGGGGGATGAAAAGTTATTTCTTTTGTCAGAAGTTTTCAGAGAGTTCTTTACTAAAAAGGTCAGAAATGACTAATGAGTTCCTTAAACATTTTAGTTTGGAGAAATCTAGCCCTTTGCACATGTTCCATCTTACAGTATGGACTGTTTGCCAGTGTGTTTATGACAGTATATATCTCCTTTTTATTTGTCAAATTTATTTTTTATTTGTTTCTGTAAAAAAATATTTATGCATTGTAAAAATGCAATCTATGGTATAGAATTGTACATACTCATGAATTCCTAACAATCTGTACTAAACTATATGTACAAAGAACTATGCTGTCTTATTTATGTTTTGTTTACATAATGTATAGTTTTTTAAGTATTTTAGTAACTTTGGACCAGTGTACTGTTTAGCAACAATGCAGAAGAATCTGCATATAATAAATGAAGTTGCTGTACTGCTTTGTGTTGGCAATAGTTTAAAAATGTGTATATCTGTTATACCATGGCAGAATACATATATATACATCTTCCTACCTAATGCAGATGCATCTCAGCTTTTGGAATGTAGTAGAATGAAATTATTTAATCTCTTCTGCTCTTCTTTGTGGTTTGCATTTCACATGATTTGATAGGAGTTGGAATGGAGGCCGTCTTGTTGATCTTCCTGATACAGGGTTGGATAATCCATATTTTATCCATTCTTAATAAACATTTGGTTATATTGCCTAAAATCTCCATTGATGTGGTAAGGCTAGAAATGGTTTCTCAGACACCAGTCTAAGCTGCACTGGTTCAGGACTACCATGTTTTGTCATAAAGCTCATAGGTTTGTTGAACAGTTCATTATTCTCTATTTTACAGCCCTGTATGCATTTCCACATATGTGGTAACTGTAACAAGGTCAGTCTTTAATCTTCTGTCTAGCTGTAACAAGCTACCCAGTTTTTTCACCAGTCATGCTTTCTAGATCTGTATTTTTCTCTTTAGCTTTTAATTGGTTTGTCTGGAAGGATAGTGCTAAAATATCACACAGTGTTAAAGGAGGCCATATTAGGGCTTTGAGTGAGAATAATTCACATATTACATAAACCTTCCGTTTTTATGCAGTGTATTCAATATTTGTTGGCTTTTGATCTGATAAAATCCTTGGGTATTTTCTGTAGATTAGCTGAGTTCACAGGTGCCTGTTGCAGTGTTTATGGAAATAGAGAAGTTTTTTGGTATCTTTTGAGACTGAGCATATAAAGAAAGGGTGCTCATCTAGCAGCTGTTATTTTATGGAAGATGGTGATTTTAGAAGTGCTTTTTAAAATCTGAAGTCATAGTCTCTCTTAGTTGCTTGGAAGATCCAGTCAGGCTGAACATGTTTGTATATGTGGGATTTTTTTTATTATTATTTTTAGAAACTTGAAGGGAAGATTTCAGAAGAACTCATGAATGTTAGTTGCCTTTTTAATAGCTATGACTTCGAAGGGGGATAAAAGCTTACACATCTGTATTTAGCAGCATTCTTCAACTGATTTTCATCAAGACGAAGCTAGAGCTTTTGCTCCTCATACTGTTGAGTTTTCTCCTTCCCTTCCCCATTTGCTATACGCAGTTTGGCAGTTTGGATTTTGCATTGAAGAATAAGACCCCAGCTTACTCCTGCAGTGTTGGCTGCCCTTCATATTGTTCTGAAAAGTAACCTGGTAACTAGTTAACTAGAGTTCTGGGACAGTGGGGGGAAGAAAGGCTTGTGCCTTCCATAGGTACCTTCCCTTTCTGCACTAACTAAAAAATTTGAATTGGAAAATTGTCTCTTTCTCAGTAACCTCTATCTTATCTCAGGGCTGGGAAAGATGGAAGCTGTCAGTTTTGAGGTGAGAGGTTTGTTTTTATTTTAGAAGAAGCTACCTGGTACACTTTTCCTACTTCTCACTAAAGATGTTCTGTAATCAATTTTGAAGACACCTATAGTAAGTGGTGTCTGCCTGCCAGAGTTTACAATATTAAGGATTTTAAAATCTGAATG
Organism: Grus americana; assembly: GCF_028858705.1. Classification (NCBI taxonomy): domain Eukaryota; kingdom Metazoa; phylum Chordata; class Aves; order Gruiformes; family Gruidae; genus Grus; species Grus americana. The sequence continues at coordinate 32,080,861 of NC_072891.1, read as the reverse complement.
CATTTTGCAGTTGAATGTTGCAGGTGACTTTTCGAACAGAGGAAGATGGCAGAGAATGGCAGTTTCTGCATGGACATTTTACATAGTCTAAAACCATATATACCAGCAATGTATGTTATTTCCATTTCACCTACTTGGTGAACCTTGGGACTGACTTTCTTGGATTGTTCTTTTACAATGGCTGTTTTTCCTTTTTAATTTTTATTTATGTTTGTTGTAGAGTGAATATCTACATTGTTTGGAAAGCTTAAGACTAGGTTCTACTATTGCAGGTGGCCTGGATGTAGAAAAAAATCTTGCATGACATTTTTTTGTGTTAATCCAGTAGAAAGATTTATGCTATAATTAATTCTAACAAAGAGAAAAGTTAGAAAAGCTTAATTGAGGAAATCAGAACTCAAGCTACTTACCTGAATTATTTCTGGAAAATTTTCTGAATTAGTACAACAATATTTTGTAATTGTTTTATAAATATTTTATAATTTGGGAGACATAAACTTTTTAACATGTGAAGTTATATTCAGTTTGATTAGAATTTTCATGGACTTTTATTCTCTACTGGACACATGGTCAGATTCCAAGTCCTATGGGAGAAAGGCTTGAGAATGCTATGTAATGCGTTTGCATGGTTCATTATTTTGTAAAAACAAATTTTAGTCATTTTTGTAAATAAAATTCCTCTTCCCATCACTCTCCTTTGATAATATGAATGTCAGAGTAAAACTTTCTTTCAAATGAAAGTAAATAGCCATTGACAATTTGCTGCTTATCTTTTGTTCTCTATACCAAATATATAGTTCTACCTATAGCATAAAAAGAACTGTAAAAAAGTAGATTATATTCACAGACACAATGAAAAAGCAGAACTACCTGCATCTTTACTTGAAGTTAAAAAGACATTTAATTACACATATAAACATATATATAAAAATAAATCTTTGAAGAAAATATGTTCAGTTTTTCAGGGCTTGTAAAATGGCTTGCTTTTAGACTCCTGCAGATATTATATACAGATATTCAGACCCTATATTATATACAAGACTTTGGTTTATTAATGACTTGCAACATTTTGGATGATATCTTTGATATTATCCTAAATGGACATATGCTGCACAATAATTTTGCTTTGAGTAAAAAATTACATTCATTTTGCCTCACTTTTCAAACTCGTGTGTGTGCTGCCATTTACTTCCGGGGATTCTGCCGCTACCACACTAGAAACAATTAAATTTCACAAGTATTAGGAGTCATAGAAGTACCTGTTCCAACCAAGTGTGTTACTATCAAATCATTCAAACCCACTCTGATTTCACTGTGTGACATACCAAAGGGTACAGTGCAAAAAGTGAAGCAAAAATTCTCCTGATAAGTAAGTGAAGAGAGACTTTGTCTCATGTAAGTAGGTCAGAAAATTGCTAAAAGCTGGCATTTGAAGGGAGTCCATAGCCTCATCACAGAATTTGTTTCATAGCTGGTTTTGCTTATATTTTGTGGCAGTGCAGAATTTTAGTAGCCCAAATTGATTGTAAAGTAAATTAATCATTTTTATTAAAGCATGAATGTTTGTTGTGGTGAGGCTGTTTCCTTTAAAAAGAACAGCAAGAGGTGCTCACAGACTTAACATTCATGTAGCCTGTTCTCTATAAGCTGCACCTGAAGTGAGTTTACTGACTCAAATTAAGATTAGTAATGCTCTATCAGACTAAAGGTCCATCTATCCTAGCATCATGTCTCTGGAGCAGTCAACAGTAGCAGTCCAAAAGAGCGTAATAACAGGCCTGAATATTCTTCTAGTATCCACTAATCTGTCAGCCAGAGTATTCCCCAGACAGCTGTGGGGTTTTTTCAGTTTAATAGTCCTCAGTGTATTTTTCTTGATGGAATTGACCAATCCTTTCTAGAATTCTTCTTGAACACATGTAAACTATTACAGTCCACAGCGTCATGGGGTAAAGAGTTTTTCACACAGTGTATCAATACATCAGTTTCTGAACCTGGCACCTGATAGTTTCATTTGATGCAGATAATATTTATATTGTAAGATACAATAAGCTTTTGCTCTTTATTCATTTTTCCATGTGGCCTATGCAGACCTTTGCCATGTTGGTTGTCTTTTTTCTAGAATAAAGAGACATCAATTCAATTATTTCTGATATGGAAGTAATCAGTTACTGTCATTACTGTGTGTACCTTCTTCAGGTTTACTGTATCCTTGAGATGTGGGATCAGAATAGTGCCTGTTCTAAAAGCACTATGAATCTACTCAGCGGTGTGATAATGATCTTTCTCTCATAATAACTATTTCAAATTTTGGGGGTGGGTTTCTGACTATTATTTAGCCTTGTACTAACTTTTTCATAGAAATATCAGTTGTAAACCAAATACATCTCAATGTCAAAATAAATTCAATTTATCCTATAGGACCATACCACTAGTAGAGTATCACAGCTGTAAAGATATGATCTTCAAACCAGATTATAGAAAGCAGTGCAAATCTGGCACTCTCTCTCTACAGTTCCCACTTTTGTTTGGTTTAGCTCTCTTGAAAACGTAGAAGGACAAACCGCTGCAATGATTTTGAATATGATGATTTTTTAACTCATTATTTTTGTCTATAGGATACAAGCTTAAGTCTGCATATTAGGTGCATGATCATTTTATACACATTGGCACCCCAAAAAAAGTTTTGAGTTGTTGAAGAGGCCACTTTTGCAAATGTGACACAGATTATGTTCTATTTTAAGTATTTTCCTTGGAGCTAGAGTGGCATAAACCAAACATGTCTTTTATTCTTTTCTCAAAACACTGACTTTGCTGATCAATAATCATACTTGGATGTCTGGCATAAACTCGGAAACCAGGATACTTTGTTGTTTCATATATCATTGGTCCAGAAGTTCTGCAGGAAGTTGGTGGTGTTACAGTATTTTTTATTTCAATCTCAGCTGAACTAAACATATTAAATTGAAATGATATGTAAAAGCACAGTGAAGGAAATGTAATTAATTGCTTATAATATTTCTTGAAATTACATTTATTACACAGAAAGTGTACTAAAAATGTGCATAAATATGACTCTCTGCCTTTTGCAGATGAAGAGAATGAAGTACACAGTTCTTGTAGCAACATGGAAGAACTGGGAACAGGATTCTTGGTCCCTTGACTCCTCTTCCAGCATCTCATCCAAAACTAAAGGTCAGACAACTAGATTAGTGCTTTATTTTCCCCTAGCCTTGCTTTTCACAAAGAAGAAAAAATAAGTAGAAAATTAAATTGTTTTCAAGAATGAGAGTGGCACTGAGAGGTAGCCTTTATAAAAATTAAATAGCACAGGAAAACAAGATAGGAAAGAAACCACTATAACCATGGTTTTTGTGATTGCCTTCAGGCTTTGCAACTTTGCTTATAGACTCATAGAATGGTTTGGGTTGGAAGGGACCTCAAAAATCCATCCCCTGTGCCATGGGCAGGGACACCCTTCCACTAGACCACGTTGCCCAAAGCCCCATCCAACCTGGCCTTGAACACTTCCAGGGACAGGGCCTCCACAACCTCTCTGGGCAACCTGTTCCAGTGCCTCACCACCCTCACAGTAAAGAATCTCTTTCTAACATCTAATCTAAATCGACACTCCTTCAACTTAAACCCATTACCCCTTGTCCTGTCACTACACTCCCTGATAAACAGTCCCTCTCCAGCTTTCCTATAGGCCCCTTCAGGTACTGGAAGGCTGCTATAAGGTCTCCCCACAGCCTTCTCTTCTCCAGGCTGAACAACCCCAACTCTCTCAGCCTGTCTTCATAGGAGAGGTGCTCCAGCCCTCTCATCACCTTTGTGGCCCTCCTCCGGACTCTCTCCAACAGCTCCATGTCTTTCTTAAGTTGGGGACCCCAGAGCTGGACGCAGTACTCCAGGTGGGGTCTCACAAGAGCCGAGTAGAGGGGCAGGATCACCTCCCTCGACCTGCTGGTCACACCTCTTTTGATGCAGCCCAGGACATGGCTGGCAATTAGTGATGACTTGTCATTACTGATGTCATAAAAAGAAGACAATATACTCCTTTAATTAGTTGTTCATATTGATTGCTTCTATTAAATATACAAGTATACGATCAGACTGTTTTGGGTAGCTATAGGTCATGGGCATCTAGTATCAGCATATACATTGAGATCCTGTCCACATAACATGCTGGTATTTGTAGAATCATTCCTTGCTCCCTTTTTTTTTTAATCATGTGCAGCAATAGAATAGAATATCAAAGAGGGATTAGTGATTGGGTATTACTATGTAGTCACAGGGTCTCTTGGCTATGATAAGGAAAGAGTGAAATTATGATGGAACCAATTTACACAGTATAAAAAGTAGGTATTTATAGCGTTATGTTCAATTTTAGCTACTAGGGAGGAGGAATTACTTACATATACTTAAAAAACCCTTGTCAATTCATATTAGCAACATGCCTATACTAGAATTACAATAGTGTGTTTGAGGCTTGTCTGGCCAGTATTCTACAGTTCAACTACATGTTATGCCTTCAAAAATATTTTTCTTGCCTGTAAAGTGCTTTTCTGCAAGGAGATGTTAGAAGAACCTTTGATAGACAAACACAAAAAGAGGGAGAGGCCTATCCTAAAATATTTTTCTCCTTCTATGGCCTAAGAAACTGATGCATAAACAAAACCTTTTGTTAAAAAAACAGTCCATATTTCAAAATTAGTTTCTTAACCTTGGCACGTGGAATACAAGTAATATGGCTGATAGAGCAGTTCAGTCATTGTATGAGCTGCACCTTGGACTGGGCATTTATCTCACTGTAATGGCCAGTACACAATGCTCAGTGGAAAGAACAAGAAATAGATCAAGTGTGAGTTCATTTTCTCCAGTATGTATACACAGCCTCCAACAGTAATTCCAGGAGAACTGTGTGAATTCAGCCTTACATGAAAGAACAGATTTTGCAGCCAGAAAAGGCAAAGACTGGAAAAAGGTGAGCAGTAATTCAGAGAAACAGGGCAGAAAAAAACAATAGACATAAAAGCATAAAATTGCTTCTCCAGTTTAAGAAGTGGTAGGTAGGAGAGGTGCATGAGTCCTGCTAAAAAGCATAAGTTTTAACAAGGAATTGACTCCGAAATGTTGTTGTTGTCCTTTCCGTTGGTAAGGCCAAAAAACAAGAGGTGTAGAGCATGTGGACAGGATAACCTGGGGATTACAAATGTAAGAAAGACAGGCTGCTTAAATCTGTTGACACCAAAAACGTTCAGGAAGACGTTTATGGAGATACAGAAATAGGAGTAATTTATTACAAGGTAGGCATCTGATACCTTTTAATCCTTGTAAGGATGCCTCTACAGGAGATTAATGTTCAGGGAATATTCACACTTACCGTATGATTTTGTTGTTTTAATGCAAATTCTGAAGCAGTTCCAAGATTTTTCTGAATATGATTACCAGATGACAAGTCTAAAGTTCCTCCCGCAAACAACTGCAGACAGGAAATCTAGCACAGTGTCTAAAAGGGGCAGCTGTTTTGCTCCTGAATGTCAATAAAGAGTTACTTGGGGTGTTAAGTGATGGTATGTAGAAACAGAAATCAATTACTTCTGCCAAGATAAATGGGAAAGGACCCATGGGAAAAGAAAGGCCTTTTTCTTAGAAAATACTCTTCAACAAAATCATAGAATCATAGAATGGTTTGGGTTGGAAGGGACCTCAAAGATCATCTAGTTCCAACCCCCCCTGCCATGGGCAGGGACACCCTCCACTAGACCACATTGCCCAAAGCCTCATCCAACCTGGCCTTGAACACTTCCAGGGATGGGGCATCCACAGCCTCTCTGGGCAACCTGTTCCAGTGCCTCACCACCCTCACAGTAAAGAATTTCTTCTGCAAATCTAATCTAACTCTACCCTCCTTCAACTTAAGGCCATTACCCCTCGTCCTATCACTCCATGCCCTTGTAAACAGTCCCTCTCCAGCTTTCTTGAAGGCCCCCTTCAGGTACTGGAAGGCTGCTATAAGGTCTCCCCACAGCCTTCTCCAGGCTGAACAACCCCAAGTGTCTCGGCCTGTCTTCACAGGAGAGGTGCTCCAGCCCTCTCATCGTCTTCGTGGCCCTCCTCTGGACTTGCTCCAACAGCTCCATGTCTTTCGTAAGTTGGGGACCCCAGAGCTGGACGCAGTACTCCAGGTGGCGTCTCACAAGAGCAGAGTAGAGGGGCAGGATCACCTCCCTCAACCTGCTGGTCACACTGCTTTTGATGCAGCCCAGGACACGGCTGGCTTTCTGGGCTGCAAGCGCACACTGCCGGCTCAGGTTGAGCTTCTCATCAATCAATACCACCAAGTCCTTCTCCTCAGGGCTACTCTCAATCCATTCTCTTCCCAGCCTATAGTCGTGCTTGGGATTGCCCCAACCCATGTGCAGGACCTTGCACTTGGCCTTGTTGAACTTCATGCAGTTAACATGGGTCTACCTCTCCAGGTTCCTCTGGTTGGCAAATGAGTCAGTTCTTTTCCCTAATAGCTGCAAGAATGCAGTTGATGATAAGGTAAATTCAAAAAAGAACTGGGAAGAAGGAGGGCTGCTTTCCTGTGTAAGCAGAGGACATCGTGAACATGCAGCAGAGCGGTCCACTTCTTCCATCCAGAAATGGAAGCTAGCAAAGTTGAAAAGACCTTACAAAATTAGTATTGAAAGACTAAAGTAGTTATATTAGGCCACCACTCTGTCTTGTACTGATTTGTACTCATGTGTTGTACCTTTCAGGGAAGGAACGAATAAAGCATGTGGTCCAAACATGTAACTGGGGCTATACTAAACTGGTTTGGAAGTGTGAAGGCACATCTGCTTCTCAACCATTGTTCAGGTTTTGGCCCACGTGAGTGCAGCAAGAGTGGAGTTTACCACTATCACATGGCAAGAGTTTTCTCTTGGTAGAGTGAAATAGAGAAGGCAGTAACTGTGGCTTGCAGCTTAGAAGTCAATAGTGTTGTCACAGTGGATTCTACATTCTGCCCTTTTTCCCTGGTAAAATAGGGCCCAGTAGTCTCTGGTTGTTTTTTGATGAGTAGATTTGAGAGATGGTTCAGGGTGGAGGATGAGACGGACAAGGGTCTGTCCATCATATTTCCATGAGCACAAGGCATTATAGGAACTCTGCTACCCCCAAAAAATGTGGTCTTTTGCATTGGCCCAAGAGTAGAACCTGTGTGTACAAAATGTCTTGAAGTGCTAGGGAAGGGAAGTTCTTTTTGTATATTAAAAAGCAAGCTGCCTTTAAGCCAAGGATTTTCTGGGGAAAGGAAGTATAGTGAAAATAGAAGTATTGTGTAAGGATGCAGAATATGGAGAGTCAATTCCAAGAAGAGCAAAAGGGCTGGTTTTCAGCTGTCAGCATGTACAGAATGTGTAGATAGTAGCTGTAGATAGCTTTTTTAACTTTATATTGCGGTTAGTTTACCTTTATTACTATATGTAAAGTTCAGTGCAGATGTGTGGCCAAAAGACAACACTGGAAACTTTCCAGCACTTTTCAGATCTATTGGGCAACAAAATTTATTTACTGAAATAGTGTCGAAGAATCATAGAATGGTTTGTGTTGGAAGGGACCTCAAAGACAACAGTCTTTCAGTTTTGTTGCACAGTTTAATATGCACTTATATGCAGTACATTAATATGTACTTTTTCAATGGAAAAGTACAAATTAATAAATGCCACTTCTCCAATGCACAGGGGAATTTGTTAACCTTTTCCTTTATGTAAAAAGTGAAAATAAGTTTGCTTTTAAAGGCAAGAAAATGCACTCTTATGTCACATAAATACATGGACATACACCAAAAAAGTAATGGATATTTTACCAATATTAGACATAAACATGAAACAAAATATGCTAGCAATGTTTTATTTAACTGAAAAATTAAAAGGAATATATACTAATACAGTTCTTGAGGCAAAGATTATCTGCATCCCCAGCTGCAGCCAACAGAGATTGCTGAGGTGAACGTCACTGGATTGTCCTGGCAGCCAGCTGCTTATGCCAGTCCTGTTACACTGGACTAGTGAGACTCTAAGAAACCGAGTGCTTCCTGCAGAAAGGCCTTGGTACTTTATTTTATCATAGCTCTCTGATGTATGCAGTATTAACTGATGGCTCTTGGCCCAGTGAGTGTTTTACTCCATGGTTCAGTATGCCAGGAAGATTGCACTCGTCAGGACCTGCTGCATATTGCCTTTGTGCAGTGGCTGGGATGGCTGACCAATGTTCTGGAATCTTTTAAGGCTACACTGAGGCTTGTAAACTCATTAGCAAGTACATGATCCAGCAGGATCATACCAGGAATCCAAACACAGACAGTGCAACTGCTACTGCCATTTTAATTTACCAATCTGACTAAAACGCACTATATTAATGAATGGCCTGGTTTTCAAGTTGTTCATTGTATCTACGTAAGAGTTACATGCATAGCCATAGATTTGGGGCTAAGATCCTCTTGTACAGATAACCTTTAATAACAGTGCATCTGCCTCTCTGATGGAAGCTGCTTAAAGCAGACCAGTAGCAAGCAGAGCTTCATTCTTCAGCTATGACCAGACACCTCTCTTCATCAGCATCCTGGGGGAGAACTCAAATTACCCATGGGTTTCTTCATTTGCTCATTTTGGCGGCAGAAAATAAAGCACAAAGGTCATGGTTTTGAGAATTATAGTTGTAATACAAGGCATCTCATTGCAGCATGATTGCAAAGAGGGTAAAAAAAGAGGAGCAGGAGATCTTTGACTTTTACACTCTCCATGTGCATGCATGACCATACCAGAGAAATTATAAATCTAAATTTTGCTCACCATTTATTACTCTGGGGTCATGTGACTGTCTAATGTGAAAGCCTTTCCTGGAAGTTTGAAAACTCTATACCACATTCTCCATGTGTGGTAGTTGAGAAGTTTCTCTATGCATTTCTCTTTCTTTTTAAGGGGACAGACATCCTAGAAAGTTTTAGCTTGACTTTGGTCAAGTGCAGTGTGATTGAGTGTAATACAGACAATGCATAACATAGCCAGTTCTTGCAGCATGCACCTTTGGCAATACAAGTCTCTTGCTTTCAAATTCTTACCTGTCCTGTATTGGCATTCTTTAATGGATCCACAGCCAGGCTCTCCAGTGTAGCCTTGTTGGGTATAGAGCCAGATTTGAAAAACGGAATTTGTGAGGGTGTATAGCATGAGCGATGAAGCTTCCACCTATGTATAGTACTCTGTGAACCTCAACTTCTTATTTTCATACACTAATTAAAATCTGAGACCACTGTCTAGCTGTGTTTATAAAAAAAGAATGCTGCTTTCACAGGGAGGAAAAATGGGACAACTTTCTGAAAATGGTAAAGATAGGTTTCCAAGAAGGTTTATCTATCCTTTATCTATCTATAAATTAGTGTCAAAGTTCAATAGTTGCAGCTCTGGCTGCTGAGCAATTCCAATGAGTTGGCCTTATGTAGTTCTGGAAATAAATTAATGTTTCCACTTAGTCAATGTTAACTTCCTCATGAGCTTTTGAAATGGCTAGTAACCTCTTTAATGCTGATACTACAGAAAAATATGTGGGATAACTCTAGGCACTTCACTTCTTTATAGTAATTAATCTTTATAGAAATCACGTTTTTTTTCTCAGCCATGAATGTGTATGTCAGTTGCATTCAACTGTAGCACCATGCAGCCTTTCAAAAGGACGCTGCCCCAGGGTAGAGCATTGCAGGGAACAGAGTTGCTAAAGATCATTAGCCTCAAGCTTTAGCTTACCAGTTCTGCAAAACAGGTAGTCAGCCATTGTGTTCTACACCTCTGTCACTTACTAGCTATAAGCTGGCATTTTGTATGTTTTCCTGTGTATTCCTCTTCCTGTCACTAAACAAGTCCACCGAATTTTTTCCTTAAAGGTGTGTATTGGAAACGACACACATAAGACAGCTTTATAGGTTAAAGTACCTCTCTACATTTTTAAATATACATATCAACTAAATTTATAAAAAGATATATTGATTGTAACTTTTCACAGCAATTACAGATATTTATTACCTTCCAACAAGTATATGATTTTACTATAATTTTTATTAAATTATTAAAAATTATATTTTTTTAATAATTATACTAATCTGTATAAACATTTTCATTACAAAAGAGACATTTCTAAAACCATATGTCTTACTAGTTATCACCACTTATGGAGTTTATGTTAGGCAAGTAAATCTACATTGTATTTAAAGCTTTTTTTTTGTTTTAAGGTGTTTGTGTTTGCATATTTGATGACAAAGAACTGGATTCTTTTCCAGTAGTTGTCAATAATTGTTTTATGAAAATAGTTTTCTTCTGTAACTACTTTTCATTTTAATGAGTGTTGTACACTTCTAGCTGCCTCCTGCTGTGAAATACTGGGCCTTGCATATAAACTCATTGATTTGCATATAATCTTGAGTAATAATCTGGCAAGTAAACAATAACAAAAAAGGCTAAGTAAACAATAACTACCAAATGTATGTAGCCTAATTTATGTGTATCACAATTCTTTGTTTCCTATTACTGCTAGTGTTCTGGCAACGTGGAAAAATTGACATCTTGGAGCCTGCTGTCTTCTGTATTCTTCACAGAATGGGCTTCACACATTTTTTCCTATTGTTTCATCATGTCAGAAACAAATGACACGTAAAGCTCTATATCTACCAAGTTATTTTGCTATCTCACGAGACAGCCAGAAGGAAACTAAAGGAGATTGTCATTGTACCCATTGACTGGTATGAAATAATATGGACTCTAAGCAGAAAATCCTAGGTTGCCTGGATCGCGTGCTATGTGGAATTATTTCATTACAGGTACATAAGTAAGTGATGTGAGGTAAAAGCCTGTTGTAAAACATAGTTGCTTTTTGCAAGTTAATTTTAGAACTGCTGGTAGGGAAAATGGTTAGTCTTTGTAACAGGACATGTAGTCAAATGGTTTTGTCCATTTTATGACAGATTCTTGTATATTACATTGCAGGTAATTGTTTATTTTTTAAAGAACGGGAGAGTAAATGGGGAAGATGAAAACAAAGGTGCCAACATTTTCTACTCTGGTTGATACTCAGTGTTATGTACTTTTGGTAGATCTATGAAGAGTGCAAGATGCCCAGACTTGAGTGTAATGTATTAATCTGACCACAGGAAATGAAAAACTTAAAACAAAAGCACATTCAGATTTATTGAGGCATTTCAAGAACCACTTCTGTAAACTAAGCAGGAATAATTTTCAGCAACTGCTAATGAAAGCATGTGATTTTTTAAAATGGTTTTAGCATTAAGAAAGTTAAGCGTGTACAGGAAATTAAGAGGGAGCATGAATAAATTGAATTGGTATGTTTAGAGTTTAAGATTTTCTGTTAAGGTGAATAAGGTGGTGGTGACAGATCTGCAGCAATTTTGTCATAAGCTGGTGGAGCATCAGGTACCTATGGTAAGGAAAATGGGTGTGAAAGATTGAAAAAAAATGGAGGTACAAGAAAATGACATTAAGTGTGCAGCAAGCTATTTACCTTCATATAAGATATGGTACTACAGCTTAAAATAGCTGAGCTCATTTATTATGTCTTTAATTTTTTTAAGGTTAGTTTTTGCCAATATATTTTTTGGTTTTACATCAGATTAAATTCATATTGTTTGTACCATTCATCCAAAGAGAGAATTTTCAGTATTATAAGGACAGGACTTTTTTAAAAAAAAAGAATTTATTTTTTTATATTGAGAATTCAGACTAATATTGAAAGTTTTCCTTAAGAGTTTTGATGCAGGTACCTTGTCTTATTTCCAATGTTAACAATTTGGGCAGCTTACTTAAAATTGTTTGTAAATTAGTCTTTTCCCTATTCTAAAACTATTTAAACACACCCATAACTTAACATATATATTTATCAATTAAGTTATTTTAACTGTTTTAAAATTATAAGTTTGAATGTTCATCTTTCCATAATAATTAGAGGACCTAAAACGTTGAGGTTTTATAACATTTCCTGATAATCCTTGTCAGGGTATGGTATGCCAGACACAGTCCATTTGTTGTTTGTCAGAACGGCGGAACATCTATTAGGGAGATGTTTGTTTATGCAATATATTTCAGCATTCAGATGTTACATCATTCTAATAGATTGCATAATGATCATACAACTTAAGAATAAAGGTAGGTGAAAGAAGAGAACTTTTTAAAAGAACGATTCTTAATAGTACATTTAAAAAACCCTTTTCACAGTAAAAATTGTGCAAAATACTACTTTTTAAGTTAATTTAGAGGCATTGAAGATGCAACCTAAACAGTATACCCCAAGAAAGAAATGATCCACAAGTGACGGTTTACCAAGATGTTATCACCATGTCTTACTATGTTGTAAGAAAATGAAACCTTGAGTTGCAACTTACCACAGAATTGAAGTTTCTGTACTCCTGCAGAGCCATTTTGCAGTCCAGTATTGTTCCCTCACCTACCACGGTTCGTATTGTGCCCACCCTAGCACTTTTGCTCTGTGACAGATCATAAAGCAATATGGGGAAGATGAAAGGAAGAAGAGAATGTGAAGCTGGCACAAATTATGCATCATTTAGTATTTGACAGCACATTTGCAGTATGTATTAGAATCTGGGATTAGGGCCAGACACAGTGCCAGCCAGTAAGAGAGGTCATCCACCTGTCACTTCTTGCTGTCTCTGCTGAGACATACTCTCTCTCATGTATTCTCCAATTATATTGCCAGAAAAATGCGGATCACATTTTTTAGGTCCAGGACTTCTGCAGGAACTGACACCTCCTCACGTACTTGAATGCCTCCTCGTTTTTATTCCACACATTTCTTTCTTTAATCTCCAATGTTTTTCTTTTCCATTTTCCCACCATTTCTTTTGTATACATTCTGTACCAGTTCTCCCCTAGCCAAAAAGCCTAACAAAAATTTTATTTTCAAAACCAGAAAGCAGCAATCTGCAATGAGAAGGAGTTAAAAAAGAGATTGTGCTTTTTGCCATGATGTACAAAGCAGGCATCAAAGAATTCTGGTTTGCTTTTTGATGGGTTTTTTTGTAGTATTACCTTCATTTTGGTACATTTCACTATGAAAATTAAGGTTTTATGTATTCTGCCAGTTGATATATGTATTGGATAGATCACTGGAAAGGTAACAGGACAAAGCTATTGGAAACAACAAGGAAATGGATTTGCTGACTTAGATGAGAGGTATGGTTTTTTAATTCCAAATGGTGACATCTTTTTTGAAACATTAGGATAACTAAAAGATATTTTACTGTAATACATATAATTGGATAAAGTCTTCACTTTAAAGGATTAAAAGTGGCCTCCCTTTCACAGGAGAGAGAGCAGAACTTCAAAGATAAAGCTTTGAGACTTCTAACAACAGAAGTTATGGGAAGGATTATACCTTCTTTTCATAGTTTTTAAGAAGATAGAAAGTAGAATATTTTAGAAGTAATGTTTACAAAGCAAAACTCAAAGCTGCCCTGCTTTTTTGTAAATCTTAAAATTGCAAGTCAACTTCTACACAAATAAATAATGCATCACCCATACATGAACATAACAGTTACTTGTAACAGTTATTTTTCTTCTCTGCTTCCTAGGTTTACTCTAAACATATCTGTCCCTATTTAGGGGTAAGTCTTATGAGTAGTGAATATGTTATTTTTATTTAAATAAAAATACACAGAACACATCTTGGGTTTGTGTAAATATTAAATATAATGCTTCTTAGGGATAAGTTTTTCCACTGATGTGTTGTGCAATGTTGGGCAACTGGCTTTATCTCCCTATGCCCCTGCTTCCTCTTACCCCTTTGCCTGACTTCCAAATTCTTTGGGGCAAGGTGTGTTTTGTATTGTGCAGTTTTACCTGTGTCTATGTCAGTATACATATTGCCTGAGATAATGATGTTCTATTACAGATTCAATGTTCTCTGCATTAATATAATGCAAATAATGGTAATATGTTGTCAGAATAACAGCATGCTAGAAAGTGAGCTGCCATGCTTACCCGCAGACTTTTATAGCCACTACGTCTTTTGTAACACCAGCAGCCAAACATAAGTAAAATTGCCAGCACCAAAATGAAGAGTCCAATACCCAGAACTCTGTTGGGAAGGCAAAACAAAATAATTAACACAAGAACTAGATGCATTCTTCTGGGAATGAGAATGATTAAAGCAAAAGTTTGTATCAGTAACCTTTTATCAGAGGAGGGCATGGAGCAGAATCTACCTCAGAAAATAGAAAAAGTGTCAATAACTTCAGCCAGTCTCTGTAGATTAAGCAGTTAGCTCAATTCTCTGCCAAGTTCTTAAGCATTTTAAAAATGAGGAACATACTGCTTTGGAGATAATAATCTACCAGTGACTACTGCTTCTAAAAAAAATCCCTGCCTGTAAATCCAGCAAACAGCATTGTGATACTGGAAGAGAATGTGAAATAAACTAAATGCCACACCTGCAGAGACACAGCTCATGTTTGTTTGTTAAATTTCTCTAGGCAGCAATGTATCCTAATTGCATCACATTGCAAAAGCTGCTGGCGAGAGAAGGATTTTTTGGATACAACAATCATTACACAACCTCAAAACGCCAAGTAAGAAACTCTGAATTATTCATAAAGAGCTCTATAGTAATAGAGCATAGAGCTCTTTAGTTCTTGTTCCATGACTAGGCACAGTATTGGTGTCACTGGGTCATTTTAGGGAACGTAGGCTTTGCAAACTGTGCTGTAAGACATCCTTCCCACCGCTTACCGGGTACTTGGGAGCAGTAGCACAGTTCCACTATCTGTGAGAAAGCAAGCTGACAAAGTGATTGCAGGTTTCCGAGTCACAAACCCTTCCTCCTGTGCTAATACCCTCCCTGTTAAGACATACAGAATTCACTCTCCATCTTTCTGTTCTTTGCCTGTCTGCAAAGCGCTTAAAGGGAAAAGAAAACAGGAAAAAAAATGACCACGAGTCAGGATAAACCCATTCTAACATACTTTTATGTATTTTGTATCAAGTTGCCCTGCAGTAATCACCAGGCTTTTCCGCTGGAACTGAGGAATGGGGTATGTGGCTTCTGAGAGACCTTTTATATCCATTTGCTATCATTTTAACCAACTCAGAGTCTCATGGAGTGTTTCCTTGTGCCCTAAGAAGCGTGAAAGAAGACGCAAGCAGATTCGTGTGGCAGAACAGGCTGTCATCTTGTCTGAACTGCCACTGTGCTCTTTGAAGCATGAAGCCCCTTGGAGCCAAAGGAATTTTCTTCTTCACAAGTACCTGTATTTTGCAAGTTACTCCTGCCCGCTCATGACTTTGTGTTGGGTGCAGATCTGTTTAACCCAAGAATACAGTTCACTTGCTTCCTGGTGCAGCTGTGTTGCAGCTGATCTCCAAAGTTATGAGATGGCTCCACTGTTTTTGTTACTGTCCCCATCATGGTTAAAACTTGGAGAGACTGCTTCTCCAAGTAACTGCTGCCTTTTCTACATTTTGAGACTGCTTTCTGCTTTTCACGTGCTCTGTGGTTTTAGGAATCCATTAGCCTGTACCACCCACAGAATATGTCATTTCTGGTGTTGGTGATTTTAACTGCATGTTTGCCATCTAACTCCTTCCCTACCTATTCAGAGGTTAGTATGAAAAGTGTGTATGCAATTTCTTGCAATTCCAGTTCAAGTTGCAGCTGTGCTATTAGGAATCTCTGCTTCTATCTTGAATGCTCCTTATGGTACCGGAAGGAGAAAGTCACTTTTCCCTCGCATATCTGGAAAAAAATGCTTGCAATCGCGGCCACTGGAATTCATGGCCGTTAGAGGTGAGCATGCTTCGTTTCAAGTGCTGAGACACGACTAGCCACCTTCTTCTTATGGAGAACTGAACCGCTTTGGAAGGACTATGAGAGCGCCTTCCCCTTTGTTTATTCTCTCTGCCCAGGGATGAACATGGAGAAACAAGCATCTTGCAGTATGTGCGACAAGTCACCAAGTCTGGGGGCACTAAACCAGTACCAGAAGCGCATTCCACGTACAGATATCCCAAGCACATTGCAAATATTTGCCTAAAGTAATAACACATCATCAGTGGGATCCTGTCGCTAGTAATCCAAGACACAACATACTTTATTGTAAGCCAAAACTAACGCAGTATTAGCTTGAATTACTCCTGCTTAAGTAGAGTCTCACCCAGAAACAATTTACTGAGAGTCATGTTTGTATGGCATTAATGTCTCCATCTGCTTTTTGATGGTATTTTACCATTTCTCTGGGTTCTCATTTATATTATTCTTTAGGGTGAGACAATGTCCCTTTGCGGTTCTGAAGGGCGGTATGTGGATCTGGAGATAAAACTTACTGTAAAGATCACCTTTCAATAGCCTCTAAAGAAAATTCTAAATGAGCCTCAATAAACCTGGCAATTTTGTTATAGAGGTTAATGACTTGTGATCATAGGATCAAACTCCAGATTCTTGAATTCTGCAATTCTGATTTTTCTTAACTGTTGAGGACTCTTTATGACTCTGCAATGACAAACACTAGAGACAACTACAGGATAGCTAAAATGCACTCCACATATACTGCAGTGACTTTGATACTGTTTTCTGTATTTCTTTCAATGAAAATTTTTGTCACTAGATTACATGCTAACATAGCTTTTGCTTTATGCTTACTCTGCTGCTGCAAGATAGCTGTGTCCTTTTCCTCTGAAAAAGTTGCCATCTGGATAGTGGTTTCTTCTGGGCATTTTGTAAGCTTGGTCCTGCTCAAACCTACAGGATAGAAATACAGTGCCTCAGTGCAATAAATAATTTGTTATCTTTAAAGCATAATATTATCAACTTTTTTGTTTTAATGGGACCACTACAGGGAGGCAGGACAATCTGATATCTTCAGAATCGAGTAGATCCATATACATATGCAACTGTCCCAATTTAAGGCAAAACTCAAAACCGTAACTATAAGCTACATTTTGATAGTTCCACCGACATCAAGGTATTTGCACCTGAGTGCAACAGAGAATTTGAGATGGTCTCTTTAGGTACTAAGTGATGGCAGACTTCTGAAGTAAAATCTCTCAGGAAGGAATATAGAAAGAAAGGCAATTTACCTGGACGAGAAAAACTATTTAGAAGAAGAAAATCTAATATTGTCTTTACATGTAGTTGTTTCTTTATTTCTCTTATTCCCTGTAAAAGCTCAAGGGCCAGGTTTTCAATCAGCATAAACTCTCAGAGCTCTGTTGATTTTCAGATGGTTATATTAATTTATATCTGCTGACAAGCTATACTTAAACATGCAGGGAATTTATATTGTAATCTTAATTTCCAGTCTTCAGGGAATAATCATCCAGCTAAAAGCAGTCTGAACAGTTAAAAATCTAAGTGATCAAATATAGTGAAGAAGAAATCCACAAGTAATCATGTTTCTGTCATTTAAACAGCACAATAACACATCCTACTTGATAGTACCCACCTAATCCTCCTACCTTACACCAGTGAAGTATAAAACTCAATGACTTTAATAAGAAAATTCTAGCCAAGGAAACAAAACATTTTCAGAGTTCACTTAAAGACAGTCAAGCCTCTTCTGAAGCATAATTTTGAAGAAACACAGAAAATTTTCAGTAGAATAAAATAATACGAATCTTACCTCCTTCAGACCTGTATTCTGTCTGTTAACTGAAAGGCATGTACAGCTTTCTTTTCCTTGACTTGGTCTGTTTTTTTCTTCTTTGATCTGTTCTCTTATGACTATCACGAGTTTAAATTCCTTTCAGTACAGCTTCTGATTGCATTAATTAGCATGAAAGAGGAAAGGAGACAACTTTTCATTTTCTTGTTACAGTCTGCATCCTTCCCTCCTAATAAAGCAGCTCAAAAATCTGTTATTTCTTCATTTATTACAAACCCTCTGAGAAATGGCTCAACACCATTTTACCTGCCTAATCAGTACAAGCTCCTAGAGTGGGCAGACTACTTCTAAATTTAAACATGTTTTGATTTAGGGCTTATTGTTTTATGACAGAGGGCTGGTGTTTTCACATG
Source organism: Grus americana (assembly GCF_028858705.1). NCBI lineage: Eukaryota > Metazoa > Chordata > Aves > Gruiformes > Gruidae > Grus > Grus americana. Next base: position 32,062,780 of record NC_072891.1, on the reverse strand, counting down.
TGTTTAAATAGCGGTGTTTCTGCACAGTTTTTGCACCATTGTAACACTGTGGAAGCTAGTATAGTGGGAGAAAAATTCATAGATGGATGCTGTTATACTGTGATAGAAATGTCTTAGATTAGGGTGCGTACAGTTTAATTCTGTACTGGTAAGCAAATGCTGCAACAAAAGTAGAGTATGTCCCATGGGCTGCGGAACTACTGAAGCCTGGTTTCCTATGGATTTGTGTGAATTACCTGTGCTCTTGCTGCAGTAATTCCATTTACGACACCAGGCAACAAAAGGCACTCTGATTAATTCAGAGGTCTGTGTACTGTGATGGGCTAGCAGTGTTTGTTAGTTACTGGAGGGGGGTGGGGGGGAAGAATGAAAAAGAAAAAAAGACGATATAAGAACCATGTTCTGCTTGTCATTTGTCCTAATGAATCATTAATTTGGACCTCTCTATCCTGCCACAAATTATTTTTTTTTAAGTTTGAAGGACTCAGCGTGGTTGAAAATGGCTGACAGACAGTGAATAGGAAAGAACAGATCGTGTGAGAGATCAACGTCCATTTCCTTGGGAAATCAGATTAAAAGTCTTAGCATCAATATTCTTAGATAGTGCAGGGCTGGGAAGAGCCAGACCATTTTTCCGCTTGTATGTTTTGTCTAATTATGGTAAAAATCTGATCTTTCTTTGGATATTTTTCCATGGTGGTGCTCAGTGACAGGACCAGAGGCCGTGGGCAGACTGAAACACAGGGGGTTCCAGCTGCAGATCAGGAAACACTTTTTGACTGTCAGGGTGACTGAGCCCTGGCACAGGTTGCCCAGAGAGGTTGTGGAGTCTCCATCCTTGGAGATACTCAGAAGCTGTCTGGACACAGTCCTGGGCAACCAGCTCTAGGTGGCTCTGCTGGAGCAGTGGGCTAGATCAGATGGGGGTTAGACCAGATGACCTCCAGAGGTCCTTTCCAACCTCAGCCATTCTGTGATTAACATCAGAAGAATCTAATTGTTTTTGCTAAACCCATGAAAGTTTGAAACAACACATTTTTCACAGAGGGAAAAATAAAGGGAGAAAGAAGAATGAACGTTAGTGAGGAGCATAAACTTCCTCATTTGACTCAATGGTTCAGTGTTTCTCTTATATTATCCCAGTTTAACTCAATGGGAGTTTCAAAGGTGAAAGAGATGCAGAGAAAGTTTCTGTAGGTACCATTGTGTGTAAAATAGTAAGTGTACACAGTCTATCAAGTTCCCAAGCAACATGCCAGCCCTTGTGCAGTACTCTGAAAATGTCATAGAGCTCATTACCAAATCATGTGTTTTCCTGAAGGAAAGCTTCACTTCTGGGAGAGGATGATAACTGATAACTGATTCTTCTTGTCAGAATCAAAACAGACATACCAAATCCACATGATACCAAAACCAGTCTCTGCCCCTTCCTTGCCTCAAGCAGAGTGGGAGGCAAAATGTCAACTGATTGACTATTTTGTGTTCTAATGAATCTCTTGTTACTAGTATAACAAGGAAGGGGAAAAAAAGAACAACTTTGTCATGGATCTGTGGTGCCATCTGGTATGTAAATGCACAGTGCTCCTATTGAGGAACTGGATGGATGAGAAGGTGAAATGCCATGTCCTGGTTCTCATAGGTTTTTTTACAAAGTCTTATTTCTCTGAGGTGATGCTGCTAACTCCATCAGCGTAAAGTCACCGGAATTGATGAATGGATTCCACAGGTGTTGCCTTTTTAAAGATAACACTTCAGGATGAGAAGAGGATGGAAAAGGAGAAGTACATAGGCGAAACCCCAAAGCAACCCAGGCCTTTTGTGATAGCCAGCAACCTGCTGCAAGCCTAGGACACTGATCAATCTTGATGATAGGTATGAAATGAATGCTTCTAGTGTAACTGAAAATAACATGCTTGACCTTTTAAAAAGAACAGCAGTTGTTTTTATGCCATTGACAGTGTGATTCCATGTTTCTAGGACAAGATCCTGGGATTTTCATTAGTTTATTTCCCTGAACTGATAATCTTTATTTTTCTCTGGCATTTGAGGCTTCCTACAGCAGATAGAGCAAAGAAACATAAGTACCTTGACACTCGATTCAGTAAAGGTTTTAGTTTTGAGTTTTATGGGAATTTCAGCGGAAACTCTCAAGTATTTCAGTGCTAAATCTACATTAACAGTAACACAGTACAGTCAGAGTGAATAAGGAAATTATACCCCTTTCAGTTGATGCTGAGGATCCTCATATCTCCATGGTTTTGGGGATTTACTTTGAAGTAGGTATTATATGGCTTCCAGGGCTGAGCAGTTCCACTGTAGACCTGGTTTGGAGCTTTTTGAAGAGAAGCTATTCCTCAAATTGCTGCTACCTCAACTGCAGGCACCTCCAGAAAGCAACATGTTGTCCTGTAGACTGCAATGCACAGACACCATTAATGTAATGTCACCAACTGTGGGTGAAAACCTTTTGGACACAGTCGGGCACTATCGAGGTGAGGCAGAGTTATGACTTTCCTTGCACGTAATCTCCAGAAGCCATACCTGGATTCAAGAGAATGGTGGCAGTGCTTTCTAAAGCCTCACAGTCCTGTTTCCACCAGTGAGTGGCTAACTGGTGTGGGGTGAGAAACTCCTTGCAGGTGAGCTGCTGATTTAGGTCTCTGAGGCCATCTCAGAAACAATTTGTTTGAAGAAAGGGAGTATTGGCAACACTGACTACATCATTAGCAGCTTGGAACAAAACAGCACTTTGCAAGTCATCCCTGCAGTAATAGTCCAGTGAAACTTAACTTGGAATATTGCTGCTACAGCTGAAGTAAGAGCAGTCCCAAAATTAATACAACCACTTGGTGCTTTTTCTGTGCTGTTAAACAGATACGTAGCCATCAGCTGACATAGTGTCCAGGTGGCTAATACCATTCAGTGCACTTAGCAAAAAAAAAAAAAAAAAAAAAAAAAAAAAAGGGCGGGCTTTTCATTTCTCTTGGTCAGGTTGGTGGGGACCAAAAACTGAGGTCTGAGGTCTCCAGCTGAGGTTTCCAGCCCCAGCCCTTGTCCAGAGCAGAGTCAGAGTCAGTTCTGGGCTCAGACCGGCCTGCTCAGAGCTTCATCCAATTGGGGCATGAAACCCCCAAGGATGGAGCAGCTCCACTGCTGGGCTGTCCTCATGGCTCCAGCCTCAGCCTCTCATGTTTCAGCTTGTGCCACTGCCTCTCGCCCTCCTGCCATGCACCGCGGGGAAGAACCCGGCTGCATCTCCTCCATCCCTCCCATCGGTGCTGGGGAATGCTGCTGAGTGCCCCCAAAGCCGCCCCTTCTCCTGGCTGAACCACCCCGAGTCCCGCAGCCTCTTGGTGGCCCTCTGCCCTGCTATGGTTATCAACTTCCTTCCTGTATTTGCTGCCCTAAAAAGGATGCACAACTGTGGAGCAGAAGGGAATAATCGCCTCCCTTGATCTGCTTACTATCTGTGCCCCTGTTCATACAGCCCAGGATACCACTAGCCTTCCTTCCTGCCCGTGTCAGATGTCAGAACATATCAAAATACAGAAATTAGTGACAGGGCTTGTAAATAAAATACAGAATTTTAACACAAAGTCAGACGTGGAAGCTGCATCTGTTAAACGTCTCTCCATTCCTCCTCCCCCACCCCCCCCCACCCCCACAATTCCCTTTCCTTTCATTTTATAAAATGAAGAGTTATTTCAAATATTTGAACACTGCAGAAGACTGAAGAATAATACTTTCTAGAAAAATCTTTTTCAATTGACATCATTGAAAAATGTTTTGTCAGAAACTTCAGGGCCTTGTTACAAGACTTTGCCCACCCAGTTGTGTCCCTTCTGATGTGTGCTCTGCAATCAAGACCTCGCATATAGTTGATTTATTAGTGGTTTGGCTAATTTCTTGTAAGTTAAATTAAATTTTTTAAATAATTGTTATGAGACAAGAAATAATTATTTTAGATGAGTGATTTATGTTAAACTTGGCTTCACAAATAAAGTGTTTTAATGGTAAAAATTTCTGAAGTTCACAACTAGGACAGCTATGACATTTGTAATCGTTTGAAAGTTTTTAAGTACTATGTTTTTTCCTTTTACTGTTTCTTTTTAAATGTGATCCAGCCTTTCCTCCCTTATTTTACATTCTCTCTTCCCACTGATAAAATAAAATGACCAAATAAAAAAAACGGATTTGCATAGAGACTCTTTTTTATTCTCTCAAATTGAATATTTGCTCAAAGAGCCTCAAGATAGTTGAAATGTGGGACTAAAGAGGACCTCAGGAAGTCATCTAGTCCATCCCACTGTTCTGAAGCACAATTGAATATTTTTAGATTCTCTCTCATGTCCTACGTGTTCTCTGCTATCTCTGTTTTCATATTCTCCCTACAGTCTGTTTCTATGCTTAACAGGCTACAATGAAGTTTTTTCCCCATTACATAACTCTGGCTTGCTGCAAATTGTATCAATTACTAATTGCCTTAAAAAGGAAAGGAATTAGGTGGGTCTTCTTTATCTCAACCTGTTATGGATTTGAAGACTGTTCTCATGCTCTGTACAACTTTTTGTCTTCTAAGCCAGACAAACTTTATTTCTTAAACTTTTTCTTTAGGCTTTGTTTTTTTAACCTTTCTCATTCTTGTTCCACTTACTTCTTTGCAACTTACATGCTTCTTCCAGTTAAAGACTTGCAAGCACCATTATCTCCTCTATCTTAACCATAGCACAGAAAGACATTTACTGTTTTTAGTATAGGCTTGCATTTGGGATTCTGGCCTGGTTTGAGGTCCACTGTAGCCTTAGGTCTTCCTCTGTTATTCATCAATCCTTCTCCATTTTGTCTGTGTGTATTTTGCTTTTCACTTCTGAAATTTAGGACTGCATTTCTCTGTACTGAATTTTACTATTCATGTAACTTACCCCATTTATCAGGTTTATTTATTTATTTATCAGTACCTGCAAACCCTTTAGCTCAAAACTCTATTCACGTAGTCTTGCTTTCACATCCAACTTGTTTACTGAAAATACTGAACACTACTTCCCCAAACTAAACATCTGTGAGCTGATGCCTCTTCCTATTTGATAGTGATGGCTGCAGTCTGTATTTGGGGGAGGGGTTTCTATCTGCTGCATACACACTTCGTGGTAATTTCATTTAGACCATGTTTTCCATAGTTTGCTTATCACAGCCCTATGGGACTGCACTGGAGACTTGTATAGTCAAAATGCAACTTCAACATCAAAATAATATGATAATGGTTACTGGTGTGGTTTGCTTGTAAAATAATAACTTTCCTCCTCAGTTTCAAACATTCCTATCCAAAACTTCCATCATTTTATAAACCCTACTAATATTGAGTTTTGGGGAAATAAAACACTTCCATATGTCCTGAAATGCTGTAAGATGTCCGATGTAGTCACACCACTACATCATGTTCTCGATACCTTCTGTTTTGAAGTTTCAGGAGATGGAGGGAAGGGTAGGGTAATGTTGACTTTTCTGGTTTAGTATTAGTCTGACTTCCTCTTTCTTTTCTCTGTTGGAGTTGATCTAAAGTAACTAAAAATCCAGCTGATAGGACGAGAGTGGCTCCCGCCATATAGAAGCCTGCTCTGTAATCTCCAGCCATGTCCACAATCAGACCTGGAGAGAAACAAATGACAGCAATATGATTGACAGAAAACAACCTAATGTGAATTAGCTCAGCAGTGTGAACGTATCCCCTCACAAAGGGAGTATGCAGGCTACATACCTGTCATGCAGCTTTCTACATCATGAGTGCATGGAACATCACCCCATTATAGCATTTTAAAATGTGAAACACAATTAATGTCTCATTTACTTTGCATATGTGAATTGCTAGTAAAAATATGCTATACAGTTTGAAGCACTTTTCAACCTAAAGCATGGCAGACAATTAAGGTAATGGCAGAAAAAAACCCAAATCATGCAGCTCAGTAGCCCTGGGTTCTGTGGTGTAGCTGTCATCAGTTGCTATGATTTGGACCACAACTGTTCAGCCGGAGAGTTTAAAGTAGGAAAGGAGGGGCCTCTGCTGGAGACACAGTTGGCAAGATTGCCTGCAGTGTTACGGGCACTCTTGTTCATCATCTTACAAAGACGTTCACAAAAAGACAAAGATGTTAACAAAAAGACCGTGTTTTTTAGATAGCTTTAAGCCAACCAAAATACCTAATGCCATTGTGTACCATACTGAAAAAACAGTAGTGTAGTAGTAGTAGTAGTACTGCAGCAGTATATGTGGTAGTATCTGCTGCTCAGTGGGTACGATGGCAGGTTCATTTGTGGGCTGATGAAGGCTGCTTTCTTGGTCTCCCATTGGAAAGTTTGTCCACATTTAGCATGCTCCCTAGCCCTCATTCCAATCTAACATCAGTCCTGTTAGACAAAGGAACTCTGAATACAAATCTTTCAGATTTTACTCTTAAGGTAGGAGAGGAGACCTGAAGAGGCACTTAGGGTTCCCTCCTCTTCCATACCTTCTTTTTAGCTTACTATGTGTAGTGAGCTTACTGTGTGGCCCCACAAAGGGGTCACACTGATCTTCAGGTAATCAGTACTAGTGACCAGCCACTAGATAAAGATCTTTGTATTTTATTCAGATCTTCCCAGCATACTTTTGATACTGTTCTGTCTCAAATTCTCTATAAATCTTGCTGGTTCTTGTACTATCAAAAGTGAATTAAACTGTTCCAGTATTCAATCTGACCCATTTGCAACCTATTAATGATGTCATTACCACAAAAGTCACTGTAGTGCGTGAGCAGTGGTCTTTGGATGAGTACTCAGATCTGCATTTTACAAGTCACATTGGTCATTTTTCTGCCATATCACTTTGTAAAGTCCCTACAGCTTGCAGCATGTTTGTCTTGCATTTTTCCAAGATGACTTTGTCTCATTGCCAGCCCATAAATCCATGTGCTCTCTCATTGTCTGCTCTCTCTTCCCACTGTTTTTATGTGCTGCCTCCCCCGTTTATTATATTGGTTAGCTCAAATGCTGTCTGAAAACAGCAGGCATCTCGTGAATATTTCCTTGAGGTTCACACAGCCAAATGTTTTAAGCTGTTCAATTTGACCTTCTGTAGAAACCCTCCCAACAATACCAGCATTTATGCAACATCACTAGTCTCAAATTTCGGTTTCTTCTCTGAAAGTATGGATCTGCTGCTTGTCCCAAAGGTATGCTTTCATAGAAAGACAGTGGGAGTCCATCAAGGGAGATTCTGTGGGATTCAGGAAGCAGGAACACCATATGTGAACTCTGCCATTCTTCCCTGCTTTCACGTTGAACAGGTATCTTTAAAAAAAACAGAGAAAAGAGGGAGCACGATATCTTGGAGAGGAATTAAACTGACTCTTTGTTTTCAGATATTTCTTGGTCCAGATACCCCTGAGCTAAAAAAGAGGGAAATGAGGGTCCAGATCCAGATTTTTTTCAGTTTGAGTTAGCATTCCCCTTTCTTCTTGTAAACTGTATTTGGCAGAGTATCATATTAACTTACCAGCAAGAGGAGGCCCCACAAAACCTCCAGTGCTTCGAATAAGCATGAAAAGCCCTAGAGCACTGTCAAAATCTGGCATGCCTACAACATCTGCTAGCACTGTAATATGAATGGCAACTGTTGTACCAAAGAAGAATCCATAGAAGCCAGTGAATATTGCCAAGGACAGGTAATTGTTAGCCAGTGGCAAGAGCATCAGGGAAGTGCTGATCAGTGTAATTGTCATTGTCAGCAAATGAACAGTTTTGGTAACATGGAGATTGGCATACCAGCCACATAGCAGTCTGCCTGCAAAGTCCACCATAGCCAAAATAGATAGGAGGGATGCAGTCCACGATTCATCTATTCCTAGGCTGTAGCTAAGTGGAACTAAAAATAACGGAGGAACAAAAAAACTCATAGCAGCTAATATGCCAAAAATGGCATAAAGTACAAACTCCGGTCGCCTCACAAGCATCCAGTTGAAGGTTTTGTGAGTGATGGCAGACTTCTCCTCTTTGTCTGTCCTGGATGCACCATTGCCAGGTGGTGTCTCAGTTTCAGAATGGCTAGCCTCAAGGAGGCAGCTGCTTGCCAGAGGTCGCATCAGTACTCCACAGACACAAATGTTGAGTTGGATGCCACCTATGATCAAGAGGGCACCTTTCCATCCATATTGACTAATCAACCACTGGAAAAATGGCCCAAATGTGAATGCAAAGGCACATTCTCCGGCACTGGCAATAGCATTGGCCAAAGCTCTTTTCTTGGAGAAATAATGGCTAACAATGCTAATGGCTGGTGTCCATGAAAAAGAAATCCCAAGTCCTGAAAAACACCAAAACAAATAGCACCAGTTAGACACTATTGAGGTATTTTGTGAAGGTGGAAATTAAAGTAATCAGTGGTCCTACATTTGCAAAGTTAAAACCTGGTAAAAGAAACACATTTTTGTTCCTAGCAGAAGCCTGAGCTCAGCCATAATATGTGTAAGAGTATATTTGTGGTGTATGTTCTGTAAGAGTGAGTTGTATGTTCAAGCAAAAAAGCAGGAGTATGAAGTATACACTATTATATTCTCACAAAAAAAAAAAAAAAAGTTGGTTTGACAAGTTCGCCACTGGGTGAGAAATCACATGGCCATGTGGTTGAAACTAGACAGATCTCAGAGTGTCCATGCTGTCCTAATTAAGGCTGGTGCTAGATCAGATCACTAGGTTAAGCTGAGTTGTGTTCAGGGTAGAAAGTGAGGGAGTGTTGTTCCAAAATCTGGGTTCTTCACCCGGTATGCAAGGAGCCAATCAACACACAGAGTTGAGACACTTGTTTTTATTTCTAGTCTGCAGAGTACAGTGCTGGGCATCTAACACCAGCAGGCGCACTGAAGGCACCAAGAGTTTCTTTTTTAAAATAACAAAATGCAGCTGATTGGTGTTCTTAAACTTCCTTATCCACTTTTCACCCTCTCTCATCATACATAAGCATTTTACTTTATGTTCCAAACATTTGGAAAGGTCTCCTAATTAGTATGCTCATTATTCACAAAGGGGTGTACATTTTATTATTATAATCAATATGGGTTAGCTGAGGATACACTATTTCTTGATACTATTCCAAGGCTAGATATATTTTATATAAACTTATAATAGGGAAAGAATACTTTGATGGCTCCTATTGTTCTAAATCCTTGGTCCATTGAGAGATCCTATCCTGGTTACTATAATTTCAGAACATACTGTCAAGGATACTTGAGGTGGCATATACTTTGCACAGTCTTAACCCTTATTTTTCCTACATCAGGAGGACGTGAAGGAAGCTGGTGTATTACCTCTATTTGCTCTTCATTTTCATGCCCAACTGCTCTGAGCAGGCTTCAAACCTGTTCTGACTTACAGTGATTTTTAATGGCTCCCTAGAAACTATGTGGCAGCCCATGACTGCCAAAGGGCTCAAATTCCAGACATTTTCTCAGGCATCCAGCATGGAACTGGGAATGGTTTATTTTATTCCCTGCCAGCTTTGCTTCCTGTTCCAGGAAAATCTGCTAGCTGTTGGAGACAAATTTCTGGCCTGTTTTCACCTGGAGTCAAGGAAAGGATTGGAATCAACTGAAAGCCTGGGCCTGTGTTCAAAACACATTATTTGATAGAAAGTAGAAAATTTGGGATCTATATGTCCATGTACTTCAGCACCCTTTAGGTTCTTTAAAACTTCAAAGACCTTTTGGCTCTGACTGAAAAATAAAACATGTTACATTTTCTGGTTGCATATAATTTGCAGGTGAAAATTACTAGCATCTAATTATTCACCACCTTTGTTGTTGCAGGTTTCTAGCACAGATTCTTACTTTCAGCATGGGATATAAGGGAAATTACCTTTAAAGAGGGTTGCAGGTTCTCGGAATCAGATTTTAAAACTCCTACCATTAGCACCCTCAAATAAGGGCTCTGAGTTGCTGGTGAAAGAAATCCATAAAGCCATAAAGCCATACCCTGTAGGAAGCCAGTTGTTGCGTACATCCAGACCATGTTGAGTCCGAGAAATCCCAGTGCCATTCCTGAAAAAGCCAGGAGTCCTCCAGTGATCACAACTGCCCGATGGGTGTATCGTACACATAGTGAACTGGCAACAGGGGCTGGATCAGCAGCACAAGAGGAGAAAGTTAAACACATTAGGAACATTAAATTGGTCGACAGGACTGAAAAATCAAATAAAGCATTTCGAGGAGAAATACCCTTATAATGCTTGTCTCAAATAGCCTGAGTTCTGCTGGACAGGGAGGGTCCAAACTGGTTTAAAGTTGGATCCTTGCTGATACGGAAATGAGTGTCCCTGGGGCACAGATTTTTAAATATATTCAAAATATGCGGACTTTTTTAAAGTGCCTTCCTTGCAGAACAGTTCTACTGACTTTTATGTAAGAATACAACCAGCAACATGAGAGAAATTTGTGTAGTGTTTTAGCAGAAAGTGTAACCCCAGCCATAGAATTTCTAGGCTAGTCTATAAAAATTGAATTATTGAGAATGTATTAGTCATATGGGTGGCATGAAAACTTTCTAGAGGAAAATAATCTTTATCTTCTAGAGCTTTGAAAAATCATCTGTTCATGGAATTGCAAATGTTTTATAAAGGACCAAAAATCAAGGTTTATTTTGAGACAGTATTTTCCCAGAAAATTTGCAGTTCATTTTTTAAATTTTTATTTCAGTGGTAGTTTCTCTCAGCAGACTGCAGGAACTTTTCAACACACGAGGGGAAAGTTGCACCAGGTACAGATCTGACTTGGTGCAGCAATTCCTAAAACCAAAGCTCTGCTCTCTAGTCACTGTGTGGAAGCACCTGAAATGTTAGGGATATTTTTGCTTAATTAATGATCAATTATACTGCCTGGCTGTTTGTTCCATCAGCATCGCAGAGTGAAGATCAAGGCCATACCTATCATGGAAAGGCACTCTCTTCTGTGGGGATAGTTTCAAACTCCAAGTATTGGATTTTTTTTCCTAAAAACCATGGCCACTAGAGGGGTCCCAAGTAACGCCTGACACCACCAGTTCTCGGTGGGGCTTCGTAGTGCGAACAGGGAGCCAGTTCCCTACGATTTATTGATATTCTGGAAACTGGAGTTCTGGGATAAAATGAAATTCGGTTAAAGAGGACCATGCTCATAAACTGAAATAAGTGGGGAGACAATGAAGGAGGGCAGTCAGCAAGGGAGTTTGTAGGGGCAGGTTCTAGGTTCAGCTGCGTTAAGCAAGATAAGAATGAAGAGAACTTGGTAGCTAGGATAAGTGAAATAAAGCTGGCAGAGAGATAATAAGGGCTGCAAAATCTGCAGGACGTACATTGCCTGACAGCAGGTAGCTGGCAGAAAAACCTCAAATGTCTCATCAGCATTTACAGCAAAAATACAATTATTTGATAAGCATGTAAAAATTAGACTGGAACTCAGTCATGGTCTATAAGATGTAGTGGAAGCAATAAGACACGATAAAACATATACAGTTGGAAAATCTTACATATAAGATGAACAAAAGAAAAGTAGGCTCAGGATAGCAAGAGAGATCCATGGAAGTGTTTAAAGACACGAGAAAGATCTGCAGCTGGGGCAGAAATACTGCCAAAAAGCAACTTTTAATAGAAAATGAGGAGAATAAATAGGCAGAAATTGAACATAGGGTAGCAGGAGGAAGAAAGAAGCTAGCCACAGAACTGTAAATGCACAAGATAGCTAGGGTCTAGACTCTGAAAGGATAAAGGGCAATACCCAGAAAACTCACAAACAATGGAAAGGGATGATAATCACAGGGCAAAGAGAAAGGTGATGGGAGATGTACACTGGTACCAAGAAAAGGTTTATGTGTGTGATGGGGAGAATCTTTGCTGTGGTAAATTGAACATCCTGTTGCAGGTGCAAACCCCAAAAGTAGAAGCATGTGCTCTCCTTCCACACAGGGCACTGAGCTGCTGTTGAAAGGATCCAAATGGGAAAAATTAATAATTCACTGATAATCCTTCGTACTGAGCCAAATGACACTGAAGGTTTCCCAGAGGAACATATTAAGAAAGACTAAGCCAGGCCAGGAAAGATGCTCAAAGAACTGGAGGCTCAGATGATCTTCAGCAGAAAGTCTTCTGGTCCCTATAAATGAAGCAAAGGCAGGAGAAGATAAGGAAAATTACCTACTGATCTGAGACATTACGAACTGCTATACAGAAGGGTTTTGGAACATTTGGCCATCAAGCTCTATTCACTGAAAGAGGATTATTTTCATAGGATTTCAAAGGATGAAAAACAATTTCTGCTGAAAATTATAGCTGCCTTCTTTGAAGAAGGCCAGCCTCACACCTGAATAGGCAAATACAGTTTTGTTGGTTTATTCTTTATATTATTATTTAACATGCTCTATCCTTGATACATTCCTATATAATGTATATATCTATTAAAAAAAAAAACCACCACAAAAACCCAACCAAACAAAAAAATCCCAAAAAACCTAAAACAGGACTTGGAGTTATTTTATCTTCCTATGTTGGCTTTTTTTTCTCATTAAGTTCATATGCCTGAATGCCAACAGCTCTGTGATAAGTCTAATTTTTAAACCAAATTGATAGATTCCCATTTGTTTATTTCTGTAGTCGAAGTAGATGGAACAGCAGGATTTTCACTGATATTTCAATTAATTATTTCTGTCAAAATAAAACAAGTTCTAATACTGCAAATCAAGCATCAAGGATAGCAGTTTATGGAATTGATAAAATCTTTTCAATCCATATTTGCTTTATCTTTTCACTTTGACTTTGAATTACTGTTTTGTTCTTCTGAATACATTTTTCACAGAAAGATCAGTTGCAATTACAAGCAATAATACTGATAGGTGTGGACTGAGTAGGATGCATATAATTACAAAGTTTCTATGCAATGAAGTGTCTTCACAAACAAAATTATGATAGCATTTATTACGTAAGGATACTTACCTATTGCAACTATATATCTATATCAGAATATGTAGAGCAGACATCACAAATTCTGTACAGTTCATGCCAGCACGTTTGGAATCCGCACCATAATGGTGAAGGATCATCCAGTTTACAAGGGCACAGAGGACTCTGTAAACAACTAAGTTAAGAGTCAACCGCAGTATGTTTGTTATTTTTCCCTCTGTTTGGTGAGATGTGGTATTTGACCTGATCCCATAACTCATTGCCTTTGACTGGGATAGTTCACTCTTTCCTCTGCTTGCATGGTCTTGTCTTACTTATGCTATGAGTGAACTGATTTTATTTTTTTTTAAACTCAGTGAGTATTCTGTTAGATCAATGACTTGGAATCATTCTAAGGGGAAAAAAGGAGAGCCAAAACTGGCAATACATGGAAGGAATGGGGATCTCAATGAAGACAAAAAAAAGAAGTGGGGGCAAAGCAGGACTGAGAGTTCGCTGTTTTGGTACCTGGTTGCTTATCTGCTAGGGTGACAGTCCTTATACCTTAAAGTACTTTGAGAAAGTGACAGTCACTGTGAGATCAGTGAACTTGCACAAACTGGTTTAAGAGCTTGATCCAACAAGCTCTGGAGTTCAGGATTATCTCCAAGGGGTTTGATTCAAAGCCTGTAGGAAAATTGAATCATGAATCTAGGTACATGAAGTTCTTTAAAGCAATCAGATTCCTGTGTATATAACAGAGTTCTCATTAACTCACTCCATGTCTGAGGCATGGGTACCTTTTTATGAGAGGAAGCAAATGCCAATTTTCTGCAGACAGAAGGAGGAAGTATTTTCCTTACTTGTTTTCATTTTGTGAGTTTTTTTAAGGCAGCTCATAAAAATTTCTTGAGTAGTTAAGACATTAAAATAAAGTGCTAGACTAGCGCTTCTACCTACCTCCTAAATGAAAGATGACAATAGTTACTGATGTGATCCAGGAAGTGGTGCTTGCAAGTTCATCAAAGTGCTGCTGGATTTCAACAAAGAACAGACCAAAAGTCTTGAGGACGGCAGCAGTGAGGCCCATCACCATGAAGGCTGACACTACCACAACCCATCCATAGCCACCATCTGGTGGATTGCTGTCTTTCACCTGCATCTTTTCCAACTCTCAAATCTTCTCTCAGTTTTTTTTGCTGGGGTGGTAGTGATGACGGTAAGGATTTTTAACAGATCTGCAAATTAGTAGAAGGCCCAGTGTTACAGAAATTAATTAAAAGATTCTATGAATAGGTACACAAGTAATTGCCAAGTGAAAACACAATATGTATTTCAATGGTTTGATTGAAAATATTACCTGGGAAACAGATGCCCAAGGAGACAGAAGGCAGAGTACAAAGTAAAACAAAGAAAGTAAAAAAATAAAGAAAGGAAAAATATTCAGGTAAGGAGGGCAGAAAAAAGGAAGCATGCAGATGTGAAAATAGTAAAGATGTGAAAAGAAGACAATGGGAAGAGATGACACAGACACTAAGATTTTCATGGACAGGCCCAGAATCATACCTATTCTAGTAACTTCAAGAATCTTATTCCACCTACTTTTCAAAACAATACATTATTGTAAACAATGAGAAAATTAAATGCCTGACAGGATACCATACTCTCTAACATTCCCTGGGCATTGCAATAAACTTCACGAACGTCAAAGCCATCAAGGCAGTTCTTTGTACCCATCAGCATCTCATAATAATTGTGTGTGTGGATAAAGCATAATTGTGTTTGCTAAGTTACTCCTATAAGTAGTATCACTAGTGTGACAGAATAAGAGGTAGGAAAAAAGAAGATTCCTAACCTTAAAATGTCAGGAAATCTGTTCATTTCAATCTTCTGGATATCCATGTAAATGGAAATAAATGGAAGCTACTTCACTTATCTGGAAGTCTGAACCTAGTGGACTTTCCATTCCTGAAATGGCAGCCTCTCAAAGAAAGATTTCACTTTCCAATTGGCAAATACCAAAATGACATTTAAAACCAAAAGAATTAAAATTCAACTATTGACTATGGGATCCTCTTAACTTTGATACTGTTTATTTAATCATTGGATAAGTTCCAGAAATACTGCAAACTTGTTTTTTCTGTGCTTTGTCTCTCAAATCCCATGGGAAGTGGCAACTTTGACTAAAGAGCGGCAACATATGAACTTAATACTAACTCTTGCTGTTGTTGTAAGCAATAGTCTAATTCAGAACCATGACAATAATTTCTTAGTAATTCCAGTAGCAATAGGTCTTCTGCCCATGTAAACAGGAGGTGTGTAATCTCAAAAATGGTATTCAGCATGAAACTGGGTGCTACTCTGGTCTCTGAGGAGTGTATTATGGAACTTGTATTAGATATGGTACTAGATGCCTGAGCACTACCTGTACACTGTGAAACTTCAGCGCTTCCTGCCCATAATACTAGGCATACCAAAACTTTACATGGAAATATTAGATAAATCTGTGCTGTACAAAACTACTGAAGATTATCAAATGCTTAAAAATGATCCCTGCCTCAGGAAGTCTCCAAGCTGCAAGTAGTCACAAAATGGGAAGTATCACTTTATGCTTAGTCTATTCTTAATCTTAAAAATCCCCTTTAGACCTGAACCAATATAGCCATTTTTATAGTGTGAGTAACTTGCAAGGAACACTGTGCAAAAATTCTAAAGTCCTCAACATTTGAGTGTTTATAAACATTCATGGGTCCAGCACTGCAAAGCATCTTTGCCAAAATGGGACACATGCACAAACTTGGAGTAATGATGCAGTGCAGGGAGGACATAGGATCTGGCTGAGGGAGGGAAACGTTCCTCTTTACTTTTTTCTTGTTTATTCATGGACATAAAATTCTGAGTGGGCATGTTGTACAAAATGCAGTGGAAGCAGTCTTGTTCTAAGAGGGAGAATGTGAGCTAAAGATAGCTAAAGATGTACTATACTTACATTTGTCTTCCCTGTTTGCAGCTGGGAAAGATGAGAGTTAAGGGAATCCATACCACTACAAGCCATCCAGTACAAAGCAGCAGTCACTAGTCCCATGATTTGCCCCACTGAGGTACATGATCTCAGGAGGACCTAAAACACTTTAGCAGGGTGGGGGAAAGAAGCCGTCGGAGCCTTGTAGGGATCAGAAGCAAAATCATTCTGCTGCCATGTGTCTGGCTCAAACTTTGGACTAACATGTGGCACTGGACACATCTTCATGACAGACAGCCAGACAGATTAATCAGTTGCACAAGGTCTCAGACAACATCCTGAAAATCTTAAAACTCAGCCACAAGAGAAGGAGGAATCCCTGGTGGTTGAGGTCTATATGAAGAAATCTGGTTTTCATTCCCACAGTTTCTGGGTGACCTTGAGCAAGTTGTTTGATTTTGCTGTGCCTCTCTTTTCTCAGTTGTCAAATGCAGCTAATACTTTCAAAGGCCATGAATTTCGTGAGCTTGAAAACATAAATACTTGTTTTACTGCTCAGATACTACAAGGAAATACAGAAACCAGACCAAGCTGAAGCCATGTCTTCTTATATTGCTGGGCTCAACTGGCATGGTCATAATTTGTTTTGAGGCACCAAAGAACCTTAAAAAAAAGGATGCAACGCTCAGGCCAAATGAGCCTGCCTAGGCAGAGTGATACTGATATTACTGCACTCTGTGTGGACATGCCTGGGCAAGGGATTATGATTTCTGCCGCAAGACAGACAGAAGAAATCCTGCTACTTACCAGGCAGCACCCAGACTAAAACAGGCATGATAAAAGCTACTTCTTCCTGACACCACTCAGCACTCTTCACCTTCATTAGGCAAACTCTGCCCTAGGAGGAGTATAAATCAGGCCCTACTGCTCACAAGATTTTTTCCTGTCCACATCTTTTATGTCACAGCTCAGAATTCAGCCTCCAGTCAATTTAAATGATCACAGTGTTACATGTAACTCCATAATGAAATTACTATTTCAGTTGTGTGATTAATTAATGAGGTAGTTATCTCCCACGAGCCCTACTCATTTGAAAGCAGTGCAGCTACATACTGTAGGGAGTTGCTGAAATGCCTGAACAGAGTAGGGAAAAGCATACATGTTGCAATGGGTAGACTTCTTGTTTCTGACACCATGGTCTGCTTCTCTCCTTCACTTGCAAGTGAAAGTTTACAAACATGTAATTGAGGAAAAAAAAAAAAAAGCTGAAAAGAACACCCAGGATCTCTTTTTGCTCTTAGCTATTGAGTAATGGTAAATGGTAAGGTTTTAATGTCTTCACCTCCTCCTTTTGCCCCTGAAACTAACCTTTTAAAAGAAAGGAAGAAAAACCTGTAAGGAAACTGCCCTTTCCTTTGTGCTTGGCCACACACAAGATCCCTCAAAGAGTGTAAAGCCATGCCTGGAAGCATTAGCATTCTGCCTAGCATCCCACTGCCTCCTACCTCCAAGCTTTCCCATGGCAGCTGGAATGGATGCTTTGTGAGAGATAGCTTCAATCAGGAAAGCCACAATGCTGTCGTCTGTGCTTGGTGTGTGCAGCAGAAGAACAGGCAGCTCTGCCAGTAGTATCATTCCCCTTATGGTGAGGAACATGCAGGCAAAAGTGCAACCTTTATCTTGCAGCTAGATAGCTACAAAG
This sequence comes from Grus americana, assembly GCF_028858705.1. Classification (NCBI taxonomy): domain Eukaryota; kingdom Metazoa; phylum Chordata; class Aves; order Gruiformes; family Gruidae; genus Grus; species Grus americana. The sequence continues at coordinate 32,045,185 of NC_072891.1, read as the reverse complement.
GCACTTTCTATGGCACTAGGGGTGTTTCTTTATTCATGCTCTGCAAGTTCTCCAAGCTATTTCTGCTTTTGTTCATGTCAATGATTCAGAATGTTTATCAGACAATAATAAAAATAAATTATATAAAGCTTGTCTGACAGCTTCCATTTTAGGGTGCTATGTAAACTTGTGAAGACTGATACTTGCATTACTTGGTTATCTTGTGTTCCATGTTCTAATTTGCTTTTTACAGAAGAGCAAATGAGTTTAATATATTTGCTGCACATTGCAGAACAACTTGGTGGTGGAATCAGTAAAAGACTGTTGTTGCCATGAATCCTCATCTTCTTGTTTTCATGCAAGTTGTACGTAAAACTCCCCAAAAAACTGTATTCACTCTCTCTTAGAGCCTGGGTGGCCTCCACTATGAGCTGGTGATACTTAGCACTTTGCAGAAACAGGTTCCCCAAGAAGACAAAAAAAGGCAAGTATTAAGTTTTTCCATGCTTAGATGAAGAAACATGACTTATTTGTGTGGGTTTGATTTGGGTTTCCAGTACAAGCATGGTACTTTAGATTTGGACTTACCAGAGAAAAAGAAAAAGAAGAAAACCACACCTGATGTACACAAAGGCAAAACTACTTTTACCAAAGGCTGATACTGGGACAGGACCACAAACTAGACTATCTTGAAGTAGGAACTATTCAGCAAAATTGACTACATAAAACTAAGTACAAAGTAGATCTTTAATAAATTGACAAAAGATTAACTAATATAATCTTGTTTTAATTGCTGTATTAGAAGAAAGATGGAAAGAAACACACAAATAAATTTCAATTTAAGCTGAAACTTCTTTCACACATGTGCCTTTGCACACAGCCAGGGAACAGGTACTTACTATGCTTGTCACATTCAGATACCTTCTGGTCTTCATATAATACTCAGACTGGCTCTGCTGATGCTCTTATGCCGCCACAGCTCCAAATACAATAGAGCCATCCTAGTTACTGCTCTTCAGACACGAATTCAAGAGGACCTCTTAATAAAATTGTCCTTTTAAAATTCATTAACATAATTTTAGTAAGAGCCAGTCTAACAAACATGATCAATAACACAATTTACTGACAAAGCATATGAGGATGGAAAAAAGGAGCTGAAAGCTCTGAGCAGCAAGGTCAAAGCAACAAAAATAAAGTATAGCATAAAGAAATTACCTGATTCAGGTAACCCAGGCTTGTATGGGATATGAAGATCTTCCTTCACCTTTCAGTTGTATGTAAGTTCTTGACTTGTGCTGCAAACCACCTGGTCATCTTACTCATTGTTCCTTGTATGCACAGCCTATCTCAACAAACCAATCTGTCTCATTCAGGATGTGTAAGCCGTCAGATTTTATAAGAATCCCCTCCTCTCCTCCTCAAAAGTCAATTGGCTCCACCTACACTCAGAAAAACAAAGTTCTGTCCTGACTACAGATCAGAGAAAGCAAAATCAGGGATGGGTGGAGGGAATGAGAGAAGGAAGGCAAATTTTACAATATATCTGCACTGTGCTACTTGTACTAGACTTGGACTGCTGTCCACAGTTTCTGTTGAACTCAACTATTGGGCCAGCCAGAAAGTTCAGATGTGTCAGCCGACCTCTGACTGCTGGGTGTTCTGGGGCAGCTACTGCCAATGTTTGTTCAAATATGAAACTCATTTGTGGCTTCTCTACAATTGTGCTGTTAGGCAGATGTTGGCTACAGCTAAGCATTGCATGGCCTGCAGCAACTACAGAAATAATAGGAAGCTTGAATATGCTCTCCTGGTCCCGAGCCTGCAACATGGACGGTCAGAAACTTCACCATATCAGAGCAGTCCCTTTGTTGTGTGATTTCTTTTATAAGGTCCTCCAACATTCTATATACTGCTGGATCTCATAAAACTTTTACCTCCTAGCTTTCACTGCTAGTTTCTTGCAACTGATTCTGTGTTTCCTAACAATTTGCCTTGCACTAAGCTTGCGGTGGCTATAGTCTCCTATTGTAATGGTTGTGGGGGGAGGGTGAGTTATTGCAGTAGCTTGTCTCTTTTTGTAATCTTTTTATTTACATGCTTGTGTGCTTACCTGATGACTTGATCAGTAATCTGTGTAGTTTGTGTGTGGTAAGGGGAAGTATGAATGTACAGATTAGACAGCTGACTTGCAGAACTAAGAAACATGTATTTCTCGGGGGGGGGGGGGTTTGAAGTGGGAAGTCAGCAAGTTTGTGTGATGCCATTCTGATTTTCTGGGAGGATTCTCTAGGACTGTTTTGTAGGGCTGGAAAAGTCAAAAGCATGGCAAAGAACAATTATGAGGCAGTTTGTGAAGTGTGTTTAAATGTGCTGACAGAAAAGTTGGTGCCATCTTTTCTTCACCTTCCTGCTACCATGTGTGCTTTTATGGAGTGAACCAGACTGGTGAAATGACCCAGCTGGGCAAAACACTATGCCAGGACTGTTCCTCAATTCTGAGAAATTCATTGTGTGCCTTCACAATGCAAAAGGCAGAAAAAAGTGTCCAGGAACAAAACTTGGCAGATGGGGCTGCTCAATCCAGAGGAGAAAGTCACATGGCAATTGTAGCACAATTAGTATATTCACACACCCCATGAAGCTGTGAGCCCAGAAACTGCCTTATAGACAAGGAAAGGTAGGTGACTCCAGTGATGCCAATGAGGAACAATAACAGAATTGTGGACCAAGTTTCAGAGTAACTTGTCAGCTGGGACACTGCTCACATCTCCCTTCTGCTTTCCTCCCCATGCTGGAGGGGTTTATGTGCTATGTTGCTCCACAGCTGCTGTCTGAGAAACATGGGAGGCTGTGAGCTAAAAGATGTCTTTATACCAGATTTTCTCATACCTGATACATATAAACTGGATCAGTAGGTCTGGTTCTTACACAGGCTTATTTTCCCTCCTAACTCTGTAGGCCTGTGTTACCTTCCGGAGTTCCACTGTGAAAACAATAAACTGTATAGCAATTGTACGTACATAGAGGGATGACACTGAGCTATACTGACCAGACATTCATATGACAGTGACCATGATAAACAAGACTACGTTTCTTACAAAGTTAGAGCTGTAAGCCAGATGGAGACAAACAGCAATCCAAACAGATTTTGTTGATCACAGCAGAGATGAAGCCTCCTTGGACAACCTGTGGCAGTGTTGTACCACTCTCATTGTGATTTTTTTTCCCCCTAATATCTAATTTAAATTTTCCTCACTGTAGCTTATGACTTTGGCCTTTTGTCCTTTTCCTGTGCCACTCAATGGAAAGCATAAGAAAATTCTTCATATGCTCACTGCAGGCCTACGGAGGGTTTTGAAGTCTGCTTGGCCAGTTGCACTGAACTTCTGTTCAGTCTGTTAGAAAATATGGCAATGTAGAAAATGAGGTATAATGGATAGCCTCATGAATGAGGAAGAATAGCTGCTTGAAACTGCCAAGCCCAGGAACTACTAAATAAGGATATGCCATGCAATCAAAATGAGAAGATTTCCATTAATAGTTTGTATCTGGTTTTTGTATCCATTTTAAATGCATGAGGTATGTTAGGAATCAGACAGTAAGTCAGCAGTCAGATGAGAAGAAGCCTTTAAAGATTACTAGCCCCAAAGGTTTTTCTAGTATCTGGTAAAATATATGGGACAAGAACAGAATTCTTTGCAGTAAAGAGTCCTGGAAAGACTTGCTTGCTATTTTGAGTTTGGTTTTGTGAAGAATTTTTCTTTATTCCAGTAGTGTGTTATTTTTCAGTCATGGAGGTTCAAGTCTATAGACAAAATAATGATCTCTGGAATAGTTCATCAATTGGTCAATCAGATTATTTTTTTAATATGATATTCACTGAAATTATTGGAGATTATGTGCAAAGGAATATTGTCGTGGCCTGTCATGACTGTGGCTTAAAACCAGAATGGTTTTATTGATAGTGCACTGAATGTTCACTTTCTACAGTCCTTCCTACTACATACATTTAATCTTTAGTCATATCATTTAGTTTGGGTTATCCAGAACAACTGTTGCGAATTACTACCATAGCAGCTTTTGCTCAGCTGATCAGGCTAAAATATTATTTTCACAATTTTCAACATATGGAATCTTCATGATATACCTGCAGCTTTGTACAGTAATTGTCCCTAATCATTTATTGTTTTTCTCCACATTTTATATTTCAAAATTAAATCCAAAGCGCTCTCATTTCTCCTTAAGAAATAAGAAAAAAAAGTAGACTGCACTACTTACTTACATTATTTCTTGTTTAGCACTTAAGCATTTTAGAATACTTGTAAGAGAGCTTTCAGGTTTCCATTCATACATTGGAGAAAACAGTTTATTCCCAGTGGCAAGAAGAGTCACTTCTATTCAAATCTAGTTTGTCAGCTCAGCTTTCACTGAGTCTAAGGGCTAGCTTCCACTTTAAGTGCTTGAGTAAGCACAAAATATGTTCATAGGTGGACTGCTACATGAAGTATTTGGTGTGAAGTGAAATGAGAATCTGCCTGGAACATCTGTACTTCAGAGAATAACAGTGATTCATGATTAGGAAGAGATTATGCTTAAATTCTGTCCAATTGAGTCATAAAGAATTATTTAATCATTCAAGAGTTAGCCATGTCTTGGCTTTTACTATTAGGCTTGTAGAACAAAATTGGAAATGGTTTAAACAGAGGCTGGCTATACTTTTCAAAGTGCCTTTTTCTCAATAATCTCAAAATTGAAATTAGTGACTCTGTTCTCTGCTGTTTTAAATGGTTTCAGCTCCATTGATTTCAAAGTTATTTCATCCCTTTCTCCACCAGAGAATTTCTTCACCGATTTCTCAATTGGAACAGGTCTGCTTTTGAAGAAGACATGATTTATCTATCTATTGGCTGTTTATCATTATTGTAGTATATATAAGATGTGGGAAACAAGTCTCTAGAGTGCAGTTCTTATTTAAATAAACTGCACAAATGTAAAAGGTCAGCCTGCCATAAATACACACAGCATCTGGCAAAGTCTCCTAGCAGTCAGCTGTGCTCAGGTGGAAGGACAGACAAGTTATGAAACTATGCCTACTGCATTCAGCAGTCCTTGGTGGTGATCATGTTTGTCCCTCTACCTGGAACTACCAGCTCTTATCACATACATACTCTTTTTTCACTGACCAAAGCTTTTTGAGAGCATTATATAAACAGATAGTAAGCCAAGAGAAAATATTGCTAGGTCACATGATTTCTCAACTAAGACAATATTTATCAAAATGACTGTAGCTTTGGTTTGTGGTGTTAAATGATTGCTGATGTAATAAGGGTAGCCTGAACATGAATTATCTGAGGACTGTGCGTAAGACAGATATGAGCATGGGAAAGGATTGGGAAACTATTATGGAAAAAATAAACAGCCTGACATTACTGTCAAAACGCCTGACATGGGATGCTAAACCAAACTGGGTAAGAAATGTAGTTGAGTGTGGAGAGCCTTGAGGTCTTGAAGGAAAAAAAGAGATTAGTCTTGACGCGATCAGAGAGGGAGAACCAGGGAGGTGATTCGGTTGCATAATGTTGTTAGGCAGATGAAGGAGGTGATTTCTGTGCTTGTGTTTTGTGGAGATAGGAGAGCTGGCAGATATTGGAGGGGATAAAGAGCAGAAAGAAGTAGCAATTGAGTGATTGAGTGATTAGGGTTTGGCAGAAGCTATCAGACTGCACAAAGCGAGATATTTAATAGATAAAGGAAGAATAAATGGCTTATATTTGGACTGGGTTCCAGTAATCCTATTATCAGCTTAACAAATTATTATTAGTTAAGATTGACTGAACCTTTCCAGGTTAGGAGCAAAAGAAGAAAAAGCCTTCTGTCCTGACATCACAGCAGGAGGTGCTGACTGCCCTCCTCCCCTCTCTCCAGAGTAACATCAAGTCCTGGCCTCCCTTTAATAACAAAGGGAATGAAGAGCCTGCACGGAAAAGGGTGCAGAGTATCCATATGAAAGAGTGTGACACAGGGCCTGAATTGGCTGCAAAGGGAGGGTATGTCTATCTGAAGAAAGGTTGGTTGTTTTGGTTTTCGACAAGCAATAATCAGTTCATTTTCTCTATGTAATTATTGATTGTGATTACAGCTCCCATTACAAAATAACAGGGTAAGAAAGAGAGGGAGCGCAGAAAATGAGTACTGCTAAAAAGGGAAGAGGGAAAAGCACTGCTTAAGCTTATCAAAACAAAATGATTAAGTACAGTGGTGATGCAAACAACAGCCTATCTGCGCCCTATCAATATAGAATCTGTGGGTGGTTCTTCCACATCCAGTTCTGAAATGACCAGGGTTTAATCATTCTGCTTTAATTACAGGACGATGGTGGAAATGCCCAATTCTTGGGTATGTCTGGAGTGTTGATGAGGCGTCTTCTGTCCTTGTATCTTAGGAAGGAGATGGATGTGTTTGGCTAAATGAGCCCTAAATGTCCTCTGGTTGATGTCTGTGAAATATATTTACAAGGATTTGGCTGAGAGCACAGGCATCGAGGGATGGCTCATTAGACTCCTTTGTGACATTTTCTTAAACTAGACTACCATATGCAATGCCATCCATGGCTAGATGCTGTATTGTGGAGTTATATGATAAAGTGAGGCAATAAAGAACAATTAGAAGAAATGCAAACTTCCTTGACAACACAGAAGTGTGCCTGTGTAGAAGAGTTCTCAAACTGAACAGCTGCTTTTATCTGAACTGAATACAGGCTACACAAGACCACACTGTATTTTTACAAGGGTGGATTCTTGCACTGAGTTCTCACAGTATTCTTCCTGGTTTCATTTTTAAGGCCAGAATAGCTACAGATAATGAAGAACACCTGTTGATTCAGAGCAATACTGAATGCTTACCAATTTTGCAAGGCAAACATTGTCAGGCTTGCAGTATACACAATCAGAGGCCTTAACAAATCATAGCTAAGAGATGGGGACTGGACTGTTGGTAGTGGTGACAAAAAAACCCCCTTGAAGACAGGGTAGAAAATTGATTCAGTATGAGCTTCCAGTTACAGCACAGTGGCTATAGGAGTGAGGTGACTGATGGCTATATGATCGGAGAGAGGATAGATCCGATGAAGATCTAGCTCCATTGCAGCAGGAGGGTTCAGATCCTCAATGGTCCAATGCTGGCTTCAGCGAAGGGAAGTAAGGTTTTCCTAAACCCGCAGGTGTCACTAGGAAAGGCTGACACAATAGGCCCTGGAAACTCAGGATGTAAAATCCTCCTCACAGGGTTTCCTGCTTCCTGCTGAATTCCAATTTCACTGAAAGCTGGTCTGGAAGATCCTGCCTGTCAGAGAAGCCATAGCACACTGGATAGATGGCTGGAACATGCTGTAGTGACAGAAACAGATTCCCAAGACAGTTGGACAGAACTGACACTTCAAAACCGTGGCAGCATGCTTATGTTAAAGCAAAGAAACAGCTCTGCCTCCCTGCAGGAGGTTTTACCTTTGTATTTGGCACTGGTGTAGGCACTGAAATACTTCTTTTGGTTCAACAATGCAGGAAAGTTACTGAAAAACTGGAAATCACCAGAGAACAGTTAGGAGGAGGGTGAAGGGACTGGAAAAGTAACAGCTTATAAAGCTCAAGCTTGAAGATCAATGTAAGATGAGTTGTGATCATGATGTATTAATACCTACAGTGGACCAGAAATCTTGTAACAAAGTGATTTTCAATTTATCAGTCAATGATTGTGGTGGGTTGACCCTGGCTGGAGGCCAGGTGCCCACCAGAGCCGCTCTCTCACTCCTCTCATTCACCAAACAGGGGAGAAAAGGCATAACGAAATGCTTGTAGGTCGAGATAAGGACAGGGAGAGATCACTCACTAATTAGCGTCACGAGCAAAACAGACCAAACTTAGAGAGGGAATTCATCTAATTTATTACTAGGCAAAACAGAGTAGAGGAATGAGAAAATAAAATCAACTCTTAAAACACCTCCCCCCACCCCTCCCATCTTCCCGGGCTCGACTTCACTCCCAGCTTCAACCTTCCCCCCCTCAGCGGCACAGGGGGACGGGGAGTGGGGGTTACGGTCAGTTCATCTCACGGTGTTTCTGCTGCTTCTTCATCCTCAGGGGGAGGACTCCTCTCATCATTCCCCTGCTCCAGCATGGAGTCCCTCTCATGGGGTGCAGACCTTCAGGAGCAAACTGCTCCAGCATGGGGTCTCCCACGAGGTCACAAGTCCTGCCAGCAAACCTGCCCTGGCGTGGGCTCCCCTCTGCACGGGTCCACCGGTCCTGCCAGGAGCTTGCTCCAGCATGGGCTTCCCATGGGCCGCAGCCTCCTTCAGGTGCCTCCACCTGCTCCGGCATGGGGTCCTCCATGGGCTGCAGGTGGAATCTCTACACCCCCTCATCCTTCCTCCATGGGCTGCAGGGGGACAGCCTGCTTCACCATGGCCTTCACCACGGGCTGCAGGGGGATCTCTGCTCCGGCGCCTGGAGCTCCTCCTCCCCCTCCTTCTGTACTGACCTTGGTGTCTGCAGAGTTTCTTACATCTTCTCACTCCTCTCTCTGGCTGCAAAAGCTCTCTCTCTCTAAGTGTTTTTCTTCTTCTTAAATATGTTATCACAGAGGCGCTGATTGGCTTGGCCTTGGCCAGCGGCGGGCCCGTCTTGCAGCCGGCTGGCATTGGCTCTGTCAGACACAGGGGAAGCTTCTAGCAGCTTCTTACAGAAGCCACCCCTGTACAAAACCTTGCCACGCAAACCCAACACAATGATATAAGAGGATCCAATGGATGGAAAGCTTAATTACCACAAATAAGTCACATTTGAATGAGAAAGATGACTATGGGAACAATTTACCAATTATTTGATGGATGCTTCATCATTGTTTATTTTTAATCAAAACTAAATGTTTTTCTGAAGATAGTATTTTAGTTCTCTTACCCTAAATAGCTGATGGTGGTCTTAACCTATAAAACATTCATATTTGTATTTATTTGTTAAGCAAGAATGTCATCCTGCTATCATTTAACTTGGCTTTGCTGCTAAGTTAGAAAACAAAGCAGGCCCATAGTCTCTGTGGATGAGATTGGATTTTTTACTTTTTAAAATATAATTGACAAGTATAATTCATGCTCAGTGAACAAGGGATTTCCCTCTGTTGGAAGCTAACAAAATGAAGTAGTGCGGATTGCAGGATACTAGGTTAAGCATCAGCCTTCTTGACATAAAGTCAAGCTGAATCTGTGCTGAATCATTTGTTTGGAAATTAGATCAAATTATCTTAAATCGGTCATTCCAGACTAACAGAGCAATAAACGGCACTGTATTTGTTGATGTATTTGACCCTGACGTTCCAGTCGTGTCAAAACGTGTATGCACTATACTTCCAGCTTAATTCACACCACACAGTGCCCTCCCAAATGCTATGCTCAGATGATAAAAGGGCTGTCGCTATTCAAAACATCAGAAGCCTTTCTGATCTAAAGCAGAAAATTACTTCTGAATTTTGAATTGACAGAATATTAGAAATTGGTTTGACCTGTAGAGTATGACTGTCACCAAAATCATTACAGTCAGGTCTTCTTAACTGAGAGAGGTTTAGTGTTCAAATGTTGCCCAAAGAATGAAAGAGAAAAGACCATTAAGAAAAGGATGACATTCTTTTACAGTTCTAATCCTCAAGTAAACATAGAGCCAAAATATATGATGTGTAGCTCCTGTTTTCTCAAATTGTGTACTACCCTCCAGATGAATAATGTAGGGCCTGTTCTGACATAGTCAAACTGAAATGCAGCAAAATGTGTGGCTGGAGAGGAACTGCCCCTGCATAAAGCTGTTTAGGTGAGTTTTCAGGAGTGGTGGCCCCCAGGACTTTGGCACTGATGATATTATGTATGAAATCAAAATAAAAGATGAAAGTCCATACTTGGTTCCTTGTTTGAATACAACTTTAAGGCCTGCTTAGGAATTTCAAGGGAGAAATGCAGATCTACACTGAATATCTGGCTGCATCTTTCTTAAAAACCACGTTTTCTTATGTATTTTAGTAATACTACCTTACTATCATACAGATTATTAATAGGACATTTTCAAAGAACAGCTTCCCTTCCGTCACGTTTTCGGGGGCTTACATTTACTTAGCTTTGGTTATTTGTGTTGCAAGCATTTCACTGGACTAATTATGCACTTGTATTTTTAAGAAAACATTCATGTTGAAATTTTTCCTAGCAGAGTTGTTTCTAATGTAAAATCTACTTTTGAGGACCAAATCTGGGGGTATGTTTGCCTACGTGTGAAGAAGGAGGTAACACAAATAACTGAAACAAAAGCAAGAAGGAATAAAAATTGAGCAAAACAGAATAAAACAAACCTTTCAGCCTAGAAGTATGTTATGGGTCTTAAATGTAGTGACATAATCTGGAGTTGTAAGTCATAAACTGTAAGCAATAATCTTGTCTGTACTGAGTGTGCAGTGAAGCAGATGAGGAAACTCACCAAGACAGAATATGGAAATTTACTAAGGCACCTGAGGTGTGCAGAAAGCATAGTCATCACATTTTAGTGCACCACTCCTTCAGACTTTTTCATCCCAAAGGATATTGCAACTCCTGTTAGAAAGCTTCCATGTGGCAACACAGAGGCAGGGTAGAAAGCAGCAAGGTTCAGTGTTCGTCAGCAACACTAGATATATTGAAACAGCCACTTCTCTGGATCACATCATTACATATTGTGTTTCCAGATTACATCACAGAGCACAAGAGACAAGTATCTTTTATACTATCTTCAGGAGTAGCCAGGTACACTGCAAAGCAGTATGATAAAGATAGGAAGAATGACCATCCAACAGCTCTGTCCCATCACTCAAAGGCACTGTAAGACCTGCTCCCCCCGAGAGAAGCAAGGGCTGACAGTCTCTCACAGCTCAGGCCCCCACCCTCACAGGTGCTGTCCTTGGCATGACTTCACTGGAAGCTCCTGTTCACTAGCACCTCCAAGAGTTACTGCACTTCACACCAGGCTACTTGAGCTCCAGTCAGGGCAGTGCTACAGCTATGAAATGCCAAAAATATAATGCAATGGGGGAAGAAAACCCAGCAACTCCAAGCACCACCAGTTCTGTGACTTCAGGTGTGCAAGGCTTCGCCACCTCCCTCTAGTGTGCTGGTTTGTGGCACTCTACTGCTCCCCCATTAACACCATGGTTACTTCTGCACACTTTCCTCTGCATTTTAGGAAAAAAAAAAAAGAAAGAAGGAAAGAAAGAAAAAAGTGAAAACACGAAGATTTGCAAATCTTTGTGAGTGAGGCGATGCTGCCCACAAAGCACAGGGAGATCCCCAGTCAGGCTGTTACTTGCCCCGGCACTGTGGTGGGACAGGGCTCCACGGCTACCGGGCCAGTGGTCCCCACAGGCAACCGCCGCCGAAGGCTTCACGGCCTCGGTCTTGTGGCACGCCCGGGCCCGCAAGGCGAGAAGCGGCCGTTACCGTCACCGAGCACATCAAGCAGTGCCCACAACGGACCCCAACTGCCACGGTGGGCGGGCACTGACGAAACCATCCCCCCACGTGACTCGCCGTGGCCACGCCCCCTGCCCACTGGCCCCGCCGTACCCAGCCGAGGAGGGGGCCGGGCTGCTTTTTGACCCTCGTCTGGTTCCGTATCGTGCGGCTGAGCTCGCGCCGGCAGCGGGGGATGAGCGCGCGGCCGATGGAGCGGAGCGCAGCGACGGCTGTGTGGCGGCTCCGCGCGAGCGGCGGCCACCGGGACCGCGACCGACGCCACCCGCCGTCGCGGGAGGACGGCGACCGCGACACAGACGGGAAAAAGCGGGGCGGGCCGCGGCGGCGGCGACTGCTGCCGCTGCCCGAGGCGCGGGGGGCGCCGCTGGTGCTGCTGTACCTGCTGGGTCTGCGGGCGCTGGCTCACGTCTCGCACCGGCAGCTGCTGAGCCAGCCCTCCGCCGCCGGGCCCCGCGACTTCAACGCCCCCCGCGCCAGGTACGGCGGACAGAGTAGGGCAGAGCGGGGGCTGCCCCTCCTGTCCCGGGCAGGATGCGGAGAACCGTGAGACCTTCCCGTGTCACGTCAGCCGCGGGGCAGAGTCCGCCCGGAGTCACCCCGCGGGCGACGGCAGCTGCGATTGCCGTTTGCTTTCCGCAGGGGGCCCCGGGGGGAGGCTCGCAGCGGCGGCCTGACCCTGCCTCCCAGCGGGCGCACGGACGAGCCCGGCTCTGCAGCGTCCAGTCGTTGGTGTCGGTGCAGCGGGTGTGCGCTCTGCGAGTCCCGCCGGCTGGCCAAGCCGGTGGGGGCCTCTCCCGTCAGTTGCTGGGTTACTGTCCTTTGCAGAGTACTTGTGTCTTTCCCTGCCCTGGCAAGAGCTCAGAGCTCTCTTGAGCGCTTGCAGAAAGTAGGTAAAAGTATTGTAAGGGGTCCAGCTCTCGTATTGGCTGCCTCTTAAAGGTGCTGGTTTGGCCTGATCAAACAATGCGTCCTGCATAGTTTAATTCTGGTAGTATTATAAAGTACTTAGTGTCTGGGAAAGCTTCTTTGCAAATGTTTAGTTGGTGTAAGTCTTGCTAAGAGTGTGCTTACTCAGACATTCAGGGAAGAGCATGTATGCATGTCCAGAACTTTGCAAAAGATAAAATCTTAAGCTTCTCCAGTCATTCTTTTGTTTCTTTTTGGATTGGTATGTTCAAACCAGAAAACCAGTAGATTGGATTAATATCATGATAGATAAGATGAGGAGCCCTGAGTAAAGATCAGTACTGTATGCCCATTACCATAATGAACGCTGGCACCTTGACTACAGTTACCATCTAATTGGCTTTAGTCTCTCCCACTTACTGTGAGTTTTGAAATAGAACAATGTACAAAAATATTACGGTTGTAGATAAGTTACATCATAAATGTTGAACGTGTTGATGCTGAATGTGTAATTTATCTCTTACAGGGGATATCTTGACAACATAACAGCAATTGGGCCCAGAACAGTTGGAAGTCCAGAAAATGAAGTTCTTGCAGTTAACTACCTCTTAGAACAAATTAGGGCAATAGAAAGAGAAAGCACAGATGCTCACAAGATATCTATAGACATACAGAGGCCCACAGGCTCCTTCAGCATTGACTTTTTAGGAGGCTTTACTAGTTACTATGCAAACATAACTAATGTCATAGTGAAGCTGGAACCCCGAAATGGAGCTGAGCATGCAGTGTTATCCAATTGTCACTTTGATTCCGTACCAAATACCCCGGGTAGGTCCATATGTTCGTTCTGCATTTCTGTATATTACATGAGCCACGGAGCTTGTCTCACTGTCTTCTTACACCAAGTAGCCTTACAGCCACATGCTAGAATACTGCATGTGTCAACTAGTCTGCTTGATTTCAGTGAGATGCAGTATTTAGAGTGACATATTGGTCCTACTGAAGTCGGAGTTTCACTCTCACTTTCTGGTAGGCAGCAAATTACAGATACTATATTTAGATTTCTAGAAAGTTTGGTTATATCTGCCTTTCTTGTAATTCACTACTTATGCAGGTAGTTCATATGCTGCTTCCACCTGTTGTTCAGGTCTTTCCATATTTCTGTATGGATTTAATCGTGGCTTACCTTTCACAGGATGCTTTGTGCCAGACATTGTTCCCAGCCCGACTAACCAGTCTATGTTTTTCCTTCCCTTTGCTGGTATCGTAGTTTATCTCAAATTTTTACTGCGATATCTTTAAGCTGTGCTTTTTTTTTTTTTTTCTTTTCTTTCTGCATTCAAAGCCTCTGTCTCAAAAGCTGTAGTGATCAAAGATTAAGGTACTGTTGCTTTGGTAGTCTGTACATGTCTCTCACTACTACTTTCACTGCCACTGTTGCATACTCTTATTCTTGTCCCTCTGCATTTTTATAAATCTAATCATGTTAAATAGTTATTGCAGCAAGGGTATAAACAGCTTTGTAAATACATGATTTTAACAGTGCCAGGAAGGTAGGGAACTGAAAACCTTTGTTGTAACACTCAGCTGCAGGTGTGTGCCTGTTATTGCAGTTGAAAAATACCTACAGACTTCAGTCACCAACAGAGCAGCTTTTACTGATGTTTCTTCATTTACACCTCACATGGTATTTTATTTTGGGGGTTAAACCTTCTGTTCTTCAGCACGTGCAAATAGTCTTCGTTACTGAGAAAACAGTTGAGCATGAGCTAGAGAAACAAAGCACTTGCCATGCTCCTTGTGCCTTTTTTCTGTCAACAAATGGTATACAGGACTTTTCTTTCTCCTCATTCAGGCAATATGAGTTTCCAAATTGAGCTTAGTAACTACATGCTTATTATACATGCTCTGTCATTTAGGAACTGCAGAGATGCTAATTACTGTACTTAGAGTCTAAATATGGCTGCCTAGACTTAAAAGGAATACTTCACAAGCTTAATACAACAATTAGTGAAAACTGTCTTTAAATTGACGCCCTATGTGAAATGTGTGTCTGCTTCTATGGGTTGTAACACAGAATTAAGGGTATGTGGATTACTTTCTTTACAGTTATTCAGACAGTAAAATATTTCATCAACCTTGCACAGAGGTGCCAGAAAATAGAAGTGATTTATATAGGATTATACAGAAATCTGTGGAGGAGCTACAAATCCCTTTATGCTTGCCCTTAATCACAAAACGGCCTAGCCCTTTACCACAACATTGAGGAATTGGTCTTTCGTTTTCTTAGTGTGAACTTGCACATAACCTAAGCAAGAATCTTTTGTTTTCTATTCTGTTATTTGCTTACAGCTTTTTTTCATTACCAAGAATGTGTTATTTAACCATAATCAGCAGGAGTCAGTGATCAATGAGTAATATAGCTGAAAAGCAGATAATAAAACATAATCTGCTGTTGATGCTTATGAATACAAAATGAGTAAAGCAAAACTCAGTAGAGCATTAAAGCTTCAGTGTTAGAAAGCCTGAGTTCCTGTTGAAGGAAAACCATGAACTCTATAAACTCCTAAAACATGTCTTTTGTTCTAATGGTACTAGTTTTCAGTTTATATGGCCCGTTTGATTATTTTCTAGGCAAAAGAAGGCAAAAACATCTTGAAATTGGCATTGTAGACATAGCTGATAACTTGGTTTTCTTAGGTTACTGATACTTGCCATAAAATCTGTTATAACCTCCCGTCAGTTTTGCTGTATATGAAGTATTCAAGGATGATACTTTCTCTGTGAGCTTGTGTCATAGTCTGTGCCTACATGGCTGCTTTAATCAGATGTAAATCTGTATGTCTGTTGAAACCAATAACTTATTTTTCTTAGCTTCACAGCAAGGCAGATAAGTGATTGATCTCACTGAAAACTGTAATCGGTTCTCTGCTGAATTTTCAACACAGCATAAGTTATATAAAAGAACTCTGTGTGGCTAAGAGTAGACTACTGATAAATCTGGGTAGCAATATAATCAGGGCTTTAAATCAGATATTTTTGGGAGGCTTTTTGGAAAGCTTTTGGCAGAACAAGGCGTTAATTTCTGAGAAACAGATTAGAGAACAGTGTATTGGAAAGATTTTGGGTTTACTTATTATAAAGTACTTCCATACAATAAGCTAAAGCTAAAATTTGGACTGAGGTCTGTGTTTGTATCAAGAATATGTGCTTTTCACAGAAGGGGCAGATAGGTCTAAATTTTGCCAAGTTACAAGCTTTTGAAAAGCTGCTTTTTTAGTGTAAAATAAACAGTTTTAGCAGCTAATGAGTCTGCCCTAATAGCATGCTGAGGCCTGACCATGCTGTCATCGTCATCTCAGTGCACATCATCATCATATATGCTACCCAGGCCTAAAGGAATGAGGTTAAATTTCTCTGTCTGCTCCCAGATTTTATTGATTGGAGTGGGGTAGCAAGATGCTGCAGCTTGCACCAAAGTGAGGGAAATGGGGCAATGGGAGACGTTGGCTAAAAGAGGGATTCTTAATCAAGATTTTAAAAAATGGCAGGGCATGGGAGGATGTGTGAGGAAGTGAGAGTAAGTATAGAATAGTGTTGGATGAGGAACTCAAAGAGAACAGACTACTGAGCTCAGAGCAGAAGGGTTTTTCTGCAAAACTCGTGGTGGAAAGCATCTGATCATGAAAATACTGTATTATAATGTATACTTCTATTTTAAGAATGCTTTAAAGGTGTAAATTCTGGTATTGCCTTTGCTTTATTTTGCAATCTTGGCCTTATGTTACTTCGAGGTTTTGTGCACTTGCTTGAATGCATTGTAACAGTATAGAATGCTTCAGGGTGACGTGTGGGAATATTTATTTTTTAAAATTTGAGTATGCTGTAAGTAAAAATTATGTCCTTGTTTATTTGTATTGTTCTTAGAAAATTAGATAATGATCACTTTGCTTGCTTCATAACCTTGTTAGTCTAGTTTCCTTGAACAGTAGTATTGGATCTGATACCTTGTACTTCACTTGCTCAACTTTTGGACGTTGTTTTTCTTTCCGCTGTTGCTTTTAACTGGTACAGACGCAGGGTGCACACAGTAGCAGAGAATATACTAAAGCTTGACATAATTGTACCTCAGTTAGATTAAGTCACTGAGATAGCATAAAGCTTTTTTCTTCTCTTGTCTTTGTTGCAATTCTGTGTGTTTGTTTTAAGCCATGCTACTCTGCTGATTATTTTAAGGTGCCAGTGATGATGCTGTTAGCTGCGCAGTGATGCTTGAAATACTTAACACACTTTCAAAATCATCAGAGTCCCTGCAGCATGCTGTCATATTCTTATTTAATGGTGCAGAAGAAAATATTTTGCAGGTGAGAATATGCCAGAATTTTAAAATATATTTCCAAGCTGTATATTAGGACTCTGATAAACAAAAGAATAACTGCAGATATGGCTTTTATTTAATCTGTTGAAATATTAGTTAAATGCTAGTCTTAAGATTGTGAGCAAAATGTGTTTGATTTCAAAAGGAAAAATATACTTAGGTTAAGAATATTGCCCGTATTAATTTAATTACAAGACTTGGATTTTCTGCATCTGTTTGTGTTGTGATCTGGCTGCCTCATCCAATTCTGAGTTATGATGATATGTGATGGAAAATAACATTTAGGCTGGTCTGGAAGATATTTGACCTACTTTTTTTTTTTGTTTGTTTTCCCATCAAGGCTAGTCACGGCTTCATTACACAACATGAGTGGGCCAAGTCAATTAGAGCTTTTATTAACCTGGAGGCAGCAGGTGTAGGAGGAAAAGAACTTGTTTTTCAAACAGGTATGAGCTTGCATTGTGTCCAGTTTCTACACTAGGATAATTTGATAATAAATAATGTAAACTTGAAGGAGTATTGAAAGTGACTCATAAGCAAAGACAAGAGAACCTCTCTGCCTCTTTCCCAACCCTGTGCAGCAAATAAGTTGCTCTTCATCTTTAGATATGTGTAGGCTAAAGCACTGCCACAGAAGTTGCCTCATAGGTGGGAAGCCTGTGTAGAACAGGATTACAGAAGTTGTATTTCACTTTTACATCAAGGTAATACCAGATTTGGATATCTCGTATATCTTACATACTCATACTTTCATATGCTTTATTCACTTTTCACAGCAGTTCTTTCAAAATCTTCTCAAGGAGATGTTGACATTAGAACTCCATCTGCTGCTCAGGAAGCAGCAAAACTTCTGTGTTTTGTCGGCTAAAGTTAAACTTCCGCTCCATCCTAGTTGGACTGCAGTCTTCCTTCTACTGCTGGAGCTGCATAATTGTTTACTTGCATTGAATGCTTTAGTGGAGAAAATCTTCTCTAAACAACAATTTTGAGATGTGATACACAGATGATAAATTGGATACTTTGCTAAAAGTTCTAACTTCTTTATTAGTGCTGAGTCTTTTCTGGGAGATGACTTATCTACTCTGCTGTTGAACGCTCAGGGTTTTTTTTTTTTCCCGTGTGACTAATTCCTTCTCTCAAGCGTGAGTCTTTCAGCCAACACAAATGCACTTACTATGTACCCTGTGGGGTAACAGCATTAAAACTCTAGTGAGTTCCTTTGCATTGTTACCATAAAGATACATATCTTAACTGAAGTTCAAAAATATTTGTTGTGAACTTTCTGCCTGTCTTTTGTTAGGACCTGAGAATCCTTGGTTGGTACAAGCATACGTAGCTGCAGCGAAACATCCCTTTGCCTCTGTGGTGGCACAGGAAATATTTCAGAGTGGTATTATCCCAGCAGATACAGACTTCCGTATCTACCGGGACTTTGGCAATATTCCAGGTATGTTATCAGACGACATGTCAATGTGCATTATGCAATCATTTAGCTTAAGTTTATAACAAGGAGACTGTTCTGTGGGGCACTATATGAAGGTCCTCAAATTTGGTTTGTCTTTCAGTTTGGGAGCAAATTTTCCTGCTTCTTTTCTAAGGCAAGAGCCTTTAGATTTGGTTTGTCATGCAGGTTGTTAAGGAGATTTTTTTTTGAGACTGCTGTTTTCCAGAAAGAAACTACATGGTAGAAAAGTTTCCTGAAAATAAGGAAAACATTCCAGGAATTAACAGTACACTATTAAATATCCTGTTTTGAAACATTTTGGTAATGATACTAATAAACTGCTTGCAGGAATTAAATGTCTATACCTAAGGGATAAACCAAAATGTTCTTTTTTTTAAGATAGTGACTCTGAAATTAATGCATTATCATTACTTTTTTTGGTCATAATCAAGCACAGGACAGCAGGTTTGGGTTTTGCTAATCTATTAACAGTTTGGTATCCATTCTGCAGAGAATGACCAGTGGAAAAAAATGTAGACCACACAATAGAAACACAATTCAAAGGAATACAAACTTAGGTAAAATCCTTGCTATCTGACACAGGTTGTGATTGGAGTCACTTTCAAGAAAAGTGATATTTATGAATTAATTCTTAGAACAAAACATGTTGGCATATTCTGAACTGTTCCAAAGCGCACTTCTAGCCTAAAAGTAAAGTACTTGATGTTGTACAATGTGTTCTTTATTTGTTCGGAATCATACCTCTATCATAAATGGAAAATGAATTCTCACTGACCTCTGTTTTTTCTAAACAAATGTAAATTAAATATTTGAGTTAAAGAACTAGTTTGTTCCTCTTTGTCCACTAGTAGAATTGAGGTCTGATTTGTTAAAAGTCTGCAAAATTGTGAGGATTCAGATTGCAGACAGCAGCTTTTTGTATATACAGTGTGTGTGGGGGGTGTTTGGCATATACTGAATGTATAATTAATCTCGCAGAAAACCTTTTTTTTGGTGAATATTTTTGTTTATTTTTACAGATTATTTGGACTTTTAAATTAAGAGTTTTCAGACTGACTATTTAAAAAGCTGTTCACAAATTAGAAGTAAAGACAACACACCTGGTATTTTGAGAAGGTGTTACTGTAGTTCCACAGTGCTGCTTTTTATTACTTTTCAGCATGGATCTCTATTGATGTTTTACTAGTAAATGTTTGGAAAGCACCTTGTACATCTTTTCTGAAGCAGAGATGATTTAAAATTTTCATGTGTTTCTTGAGTACAGATCAGTTTGTGTTCAGATGTCATGCAAATTAATACATTATAAAGGACAGATATTTTAAAATATTATAAAAGTGTCCTTTTTTTAAATACAGATGGAATCCCAGTCAGTCTTTCTTCTACAAAGCGGACTATTTTGTTCATCTTTTAAGGATAGTGAGTGGGCTGCAAAGTAGAGCAACGGTTTGTGTGAAACATCTCTGAGGCTTTCACATGTTTGTTTTGAGGTTTTAGATTTACATAATTTCAAACAAGCTTTTTCTCTCTCTGTAGGAATAGATTTGGCTTTTATTGAAAATGGCTACATTTATCATACAGAATACGACACATCAGACAGAATTTTAACAGATTCCATTCAGAGAGCAGGTTGGTATTTCAAGAATTCAGTAATTTACTCAAGAGTAGCATTGTAGCTGCTTTTTCATTTTGCTGTAAGACTACCATTGCAAGAAATTCATAATTTTAATTACACAGTTAGAACAGGCTAGACATTTTCTAAAGAACAAAGAGTTAACTGAATGCATTTCTTTAAAATACAAAGGAAATATGGTCAACTTGGGAAGATAAACTTTATCAACATTCAGTGATGTTGATTTGGAAGTAACTGGAATCTAATTAAGGTTGTAAGCTAGCTATTGATACCTGATTGTTCAGCATTCTGCATTTCTTTTCTCTCAGTAAGTCCCCTTACTGATTAATGTTCATCATGAGAAGCTTATGGTTAAGTTGGTGGCATAGAAGCTGATCCGCCAACAGAGGTTTTTCTTCTAGAATAGATCTCAGTAAAACTTAGGTGGTAGCACACAGACTATGGATTTATTTTCTACTAACAGGTTGTGCTTATATCAGGCTATTTGACAGACTGCAGTGAAGAAAATTACAGTGAGACCTTTAGTTTCCCAGGAAAAACTAACAGAATCTTAAATGCCTCCAGGATTTTGACCGTTTCCCTCTTTAAGCTTATACAGAAGCCAGCTTAGAAGACTGGCACAAATAAGAGTTTTTAAACTCTTTCTTGTGCCAATGCAGTTGCAAGACTGAAAATAACGCTTCTAAATTCCTGTTGGAAAGATGATTTTACTAGTCGTGGTGGTTACATAGAACATCTCTTGCTAAACGTATCACAGCTTAAAAAAAAAAGAGACAAACTTCTCAGCCAGTAGGCACTTTTACAGATCAAGTAAAAGCAAAATTAAAGTTGAGAAGAATTGTCCTTGTTTGATCACATCTGTTTTGGCTGTACCGTCAGAAAGGAAAAGGTGGTTGGTACCTGTAGGCTACCAAGGAAAATAGCCTTCTTGTCTCCTACTTTACAGTCATCTAGGGAAAGGTAGGCAGGTAATTCATAGTTGTGGAAACATGGAGGTGTCACTAGTGGCAAGGAGAAGAGGAAGATTAGGAAATGACAAACTCTTCTGAGGGTTAGCCTTGAAATCCAGTGCTTTAATATTAGACCTGAAGAAGGGCTTATGGGCCGAAAGCTTGACTACTCCCTTCATTGCAACAGTTTAAATACATGAAGCTTCCTAAGTTAATTTATTTTAGTAGCAGCTGTGTAGATTAACTGATGAAAATACTATGCTATACCTATTTCAGAATAGCAGTTGTATATTCATGTCTTTGAGGATATTTCAATACAGTTTTAAGAACTTACATTTAAAAGAATGCTGTGTACTAATTAATCAACCCTGATGTAATTATGTTGTATATCTGCTTTTTTTAATAGGTGACAATATTCTAGCTGTCCTAAAATACCTAGCAACATCAGATAAGTTGGCTAAATCTTTTGAGTATCGACATGGAAATGTTGTGTTCTTTGATGTGCTTGGTTTATTTGTCCTGGCTTATCCTGCTCGTGTTGGCACCGTTATGAACTATATTACAGCAGCAATTGCTTTTCTGTATTTGAGCAAGAAAGTATTACAGCCCAAAACCAGAGGTAAGTCTAGTTCTTTAAAAAAAAAAAAAAAAATCAATCCATTACTCTTTAACGAATAGCAATTAGTAAATGAAGTAGTGTTCAGGCGATTAATGCATCTTTTTAGATAAACTTCAGAAATAAATTTTAGATGTGCTGTGTGTCATAGGAGTTTCTTTGTGTTTAAATCTCTCATCTGTGAATAATTATGATGAAGAAAGACTATGATAGGCCTACATATCTAGCACTTAATGAATCATGATTATGTTTCTTATCCTTTCATGGATTAAAATTAAATCTTTAATTTAAAGATCTGAAAATGGAAAAAAAAATTTGCTTAGTAACTATATAAACTATAAAAATCAAACCAAAATAAACACTCACCCCAAAATCCAGCAAACGTTTTTGAAGTAAGAAAAAGTTACAAGAAAAGCAACTTTTTTGTTTTGTTTTGTTGTGACTTTGTAGATGGTAGAGTGGCTCCATTGATTCCCTAGAGAAATTTACTATTGGGAATGTGGTAATCTGCAAAATACACTAGTACTCTGGTAATAAATCTTGTAGTGGGGAAGACTGCAAAAAGATTTGCAAAGAAATAGGCTAAGTGATTTAGACCATGCTGTTAAGAAATCTTCAGACTCCTCATGCAGTTCTATTTTGGTCATTAAAGCAATTATACTGTGGCATAATTACAGTCTTGATGATAGTATGCAGTAGAAAACATGACTGTTGAATGAAACTTCTTTTTTCTTCTTCATAGCCATTCCTAACCTGAAGAAACTCTTTACTACATTCGGCTTAACACTGTTAAGTTGGGTCTGCGCGCTGGTGTCAGTCCTTATAGTGGCAGTGTTCATCTCTCTCATTGGACGATCTCTTTCTTGGTACACCCATTTCTATGTTTCTGTGTTTCTGTATGGCACTGCAGCTGCAGCTAAGCTCATTCTTGTGCATACGCTAGCCAAGAAGTACTTCTACAAGGTGAGTTTGACTTCATTGCTAATGTTGAAGGGTAATGTAGTTTTTAATCTGTGGCAGACTTAAATTTTGAGTTGATTAAAAAGATGCAAAAAGTTTTCTGTATTGGACAGAAGAACTTGAAAGGCCCTGTTTGCCAGTGTACCTGAAACATTAGCCTTTCATCTTCTTGGTGTTGTCATTTGTACATGCCTTTCCTCTGCCCTAGCCCAGGTAATTTCTTTTTCAAGTTAGATCAGAGCACAATTAAAAAATAAAAAAGTATACCGTCATGGGTAATTGTCAATGGTAAGAGAATGGTGAGATGCTGCTTATCAAAATAATTATGTCCGAGGAAGACAATTATATACAAGAAATGAGGATTTTTCTATGTGTTCTCATGAGATGTCATACATGGAATATGCTTAGTAATGCATGCTTTTTTGTTACAGAACATGAATGAGCAGTACCTGGGAGATATTTTTTTTGATGCCTCATTGATGATTTGGTCTGTAGCATTGGCTGTGATTACTCAGATGGGCCTTTGTTCAGCATTCATTTGTACATTATGGGTAGCATTTCCTTTACTCGCTAAGCTGATGACTCATAAAGAATTCAGCCAAAAAGGTATGCGTTTTGAGGGGGGGAGGTTGTATTTTGAAACATCTGCCCCTATGATTGTATATTGAGTGTTTTCCTCCTAAGTCTAAGCAAAAGAAATCCCAAACTTTCAATTTGAATAGTCAAAGTAGCTATGTGACAATTTTGTAATACGAAAAAGTCTTCTTGAACTGAAGACACTGTGAAAGTATGGAGAAACTCTTTAAAAAAACAAAAACAAAAACCCCACCAACAACAACAACAAAAAACCACTGCTGAAAAACATTCTGTCTCAGGCTAAAAAACCCAATACTATGTGGGGTTACTAATAAGTGATCAGATACTTTGATGGACAGTAATGGCTGTTAAAAAATACTGTAATATTTAAAGTGTTTGGGACAGAACACCTGTTTGTTGTTTTTTTTTTTTTTTTAATACAAGAATAGTTTTGTGGTGTTTTTGAAAGAGTTATCTTGGCATTGGCTATGCAAAATAAGATCCCCTTTCCATATCCATGTCAGGGATGAGGACCAGTATGGTGTATTGGGCCTTGCAGCACTATGTGGATATATTAGTAAAGCTATGCTTTTGTCCTTTTTAAGCTTTTAAGGTTTTTTCTTCTGTCTTTTGGGTTTTTTTCCTGTCCTTTATAGGTGCCACAATGAAGTTTGTCATGATGTACATGCTGGGAATGTTTGTTCCCTATCTGTATATGATGTATCTTAGTTGGACTGTATTTGAAATGTTTACACCTATCATGGGACGAAGTGGTTCAGAAATTCTACCAGATGTGGTGTTGGCAGGATTTATTGTGGTCATCACTATGATTCTGTCATCCTATTTTGTAAGTAGAATTTGTAAATGTTTTTAAAACATTTAATCTTTCTCTATAGTTTAGAATCAATGTTTTTCTAAATTAATACTTGAAGTTAATGATAATTTGACAATATCTTAAATGTTACAGGAAATTTCTAGGAAACATGTCAAAGATTCCGTGTTTTATGTTAGTCAAAGAAAAGTCGTTGAAGCAGGGGTTACAAAAATATATCTGTTCTATGG
Source organism: Grus americana (assembly GCF_028858705.1). Classification (NCBI taxonomy): domain Eukaryota; kingdom Metazoa; phylum Chordata; class Aves; order Gruiformes; family Gruidae; genus Grus; species Grus americana. The sequence goes on along the minus strand of NC_072891.1, from coordinate 32,021,127 downwards.
TGATATAGTAAAGATTGGTGTAAAATATGCAATTTAATGCTGGACTTTGAACAGGCATTAATTTTAGGTGAAGTATAGTATGTGGCTGAACAGTATGTATACTACACTTCAAAAAAAAATTCTCAGTTTTTATTTTCTGCTGCCCTTGCTACAGAGGTTCTAGGGTTTTTTTGGCAGATGTTTAAGAAAATAGGAAATTTTTGAAAGCTCTGGGAAGTACTCACTCTATTTCTTCTGGTTTTAAATACTGAGATTACAAAGAAGTGCTTGTGTCAGGTAGTATTTGCAATGATATCTCTTAATGTACATTTGGTTCCATAATTGGATTTTAGAGTTATACAAATAGTGTCTTATTTCTTAAGTCTTGCAGTTTTGTAACTGGGCTGTCTTTTTATTCTCTAGATTAACTTCATTTACCTTGTCAAAAGTACAAAAACGACGCTAATAGCTTTAACTACTGTGTTTGTAGTCACTCTGATTCTGGTTTGTAGTGGAATCTTCTTTCCTTACAGTTCTGATGCGGCTAATCCAAAGCCTAAGCGAGTCTTTCTCCAGGTGAGAAAAGCCTTGTATCTTGTATTGCCTCTGTTGGTTGCAGGAGTGTTTGGTTTTTTCAAAGCTTAACACCGTCCTCCACCCCCTGCCCCTAAACGACTAACCTTCCCTGTCTTGCTTGATTTAAAAGCTCTAATGATTATTCCTGGATTTGAAAGAATTGCTAATGTTTCCCTTGTTCAATCTCTGTGTTCAGTTCATCTGTGTCAAAAGAGCAAGGGGTTTTTTAGGGGGGAGTTTAAGTGGGAGAGTTGAGTAAGCAATGTTAATTTAAAAAGTGAGCATGGTGGGAGATGAGCAAATACTTAACAAGCAGAGTCATTTTCTGAATGTAGGTGTTTTTATGGTATGTTTCTTTTATCTGAGTAATTCTATATATATATATAAATAAATACTCAGATGAGTGTTCAGTGCATACTGAAAATGCAGTAGACCTTAAGGACTGACGTAGAAGATGTTTCAGAATCGCTTCTGACTCTTGCGAAGTGCGCAGACTCCATCATATTTCTGTGTATCTTTTTTTTTCCTCTTCTAGCACACAAGCAGAAGATTTCATGATCTAGATGGAAATGTGGTTAAAAGTGATGCTGGTATATGGATTAATGGATTTGATTATAATGGAATGTCTCACATAACTCCTCATGTACCTGAAATCAATGACACCATTAGAACTCCATGCGAGGAGCAGGCTCCTTTCTGTGGCCTTCCTTGGATTCTGCCAGTGCATTTCATGTTCCGGTTGGTGTGAACATTGCTTCACTTGAGCACTTACTGCCAAAGCACATTGGTCATTTATGCAATTTTGCTTATGTAAGGGAAGAAAAAGTAAGGCTAAGCTTGGTCTAAAAGTAAATAATCCTTCTGCTTCAGGAGACAAACTTCTGTCTAGATGCAGTGTCTTCTGCCAGAATCTCTGCAAGAGATTGCTGGATCTGCTGCAGGAGCTGTAGAAGTTGGTGTAGAAAATTGATGTCAGCACCAGTGGAGAAAAAGGTGAAGGGGGGGCCTTCTGAAGGGCAGTTCAGAATAGGAGTATGTATGTCTCTTCCCTTCTTCCTCCCTCACCTCAGCTGACGGCAGAGGAAGTCTGGAGTAACTGGTCTTCACAGAAGAAAACTAGCTGCAGTGACCATTTCTCATGGCCCAAGAATCTTGTGAGCTTAAGTGTAGCAGTTTGAAGATGCAAATATTCTTACTTAATTTGTTGTTTAATTAAGGCAGATGAAAGTGATGAATGATCACACTGGTGACTATTTTTCTATTAATATGTCTTTTAAATATTTGCCTGGCCACAAGCTCCTAATTTTACCTGCCTTCTGCTAGAATCAGTAACTTTTGAGTATTTCATTTAGTAACAGCACCGTCAGCTACACTGTACAAAAATTTCTTGGGTTCTCATATTTAGTACCTCTGAGTGTTGCATTGATAATGAGTTAACTTTTTTCAATAGGAAAAACTGGTATCTTCCTGCTCCAGAAATTTTTCCAAGAAACCCCATTCATTTTAAAGTTCTGTCTAAGGAGCTGATGCCCTGGAACTCTGTGAGGTTAAGCTTTGAAGTATCTGGTGAGTTACTGAAGCTTCTGTTTTGTGATTCATGTTTATTTTATGCCCATGATAATTCAGGTTTTGCCTCCAGTACTGTGGTTTTTAGTGCCATTCCCAAGATAGTAAGCTTTGTGAGATTAGCATGAATTAATTCAGTTTCATAACACACTAAAAGCTGAGGGTGTTGTGTTGCAGTTGTTACTTGGGGGACTGATAACCTTGTCTATTTTGAGTAAGCCTTGATCTTTTTATAGCAAGTCCTTTCTTAAAGTCCGTTTTATAGCTCTGTACCTCTCCTACATCATCATTGTATTTATCTCACTGCCTGGAAATAATGGAAGCTTCTTCTGTAGAGAAGACAGTTCTGTCATGTTTTGGAAGACACAAATAGTAATACACAGATACCATGCTACTATATAGGAAAATAGACGGTTATTCTACGTCCAGCTGTTGATATATGTAGGTACATATTGCTGTCTCTGCAGGTCCAAGCCACATGTCTCTATATGTTCGGCCCCATGAAGGTTCGACTCTGTCCACCTGGTCTCTTGGGAATGGTATACCGGTTGCTAGCTTAGGAGGAGACTACTTTGTATTTTACTCCCACGGGCTGCAGGCTACACCATGGCACTTCTGGGTAGAACTGACGGTGAGTATGCTGCTGCTGGCAACCCGGCGATTCCTTGGTCTGCCCTGTTGTCACTATTTCTGCATTCTTATGTGAAAAATGTCGTAGTAACTTTCTTAAGCTTCACTTTATTTGATAGATCCTAATTCTAGCTTCCCTCTTTTAATTTGTACCTCAGCTTCATATATCAGCTCACATATCTTTTGTGATGCTTAGTCTGCTAACATGCCGAACAGCCAAAGGGAGAATATTTTCCTTATCTCCATGGTCTTAGGTCATAAGTTTGGATTTCTTTGATCTTAACCTTGTAGTTCTTGAAGTTTCCTTTTCATGTAATTTGTTTGCTTGGTTTTGGGAAATTGCAGGTAGTCCTTGGTGGGAAACTTACCTGTCTTGAAGCTGAAGAAAGTTGTAGAAGCTTTATTTTCTGTATTTTCTTTTAAATTATTTTCAGTTGGAAGAAAGGCTTTCAGCATTGCTGTTCCAGTGGGATTTATGACACCCACCTCCCTGTTAACTTGCCAGTGAAGAACTTTTTGCAGATCTGTGTGGTTTCATTACATGTTTAACAGTGTCTTGTTCTTTGATTAAGTATTACAAGAACTTTTGAAAGTTCAGAAAATTCCTTGTTCCTTCCTGGATCGGACAGTCTAAGCACTTAACCAAATATTTCTCTGAGAGTACTTGATAAAGGCAGGTGGGAATTTGCAGCGTGACAAGCTTTGCAGTATTGATAGTGGCAAAACTAGGCAGAAAAGGCTTTTCATCCTAAGGATTCACAATAGAAGGATCAGTATGAATATTTTGTTGGAGTCCATGTCTTGATTTGTCAGCAAAACCAACAGATAACAATCGTTGAAGTTAAAGCATGTGCAAGCTATGTAACGTCAGAGGTACTGTGATCTAAATAGGTAGTTGCAAGGTCAATTCAGATTGGACTTCTCATGTAATCAGACTGATGCATTTGAAGATAGGAAGTGTTTTAACATGTAGGACAAAGAGCTGCAGGATGAAATTTGTTGCATAGGTAGTAAGTCTGTAGAAAGTACATCTGGATTGATCTTATGTTTAAAAGCGGTAGACAATCGTAAAGACTGTGTTGCCCTTTTTTCGCTTTCAGACCCCAGAGAAGCATTCTGATGGAATAGTCTCCCTTGGCATTGCAGCACATTACTTTTTTGGGGAAGATCAAAAGTCACCTCAACTCTATGCCTTACTGGAGAGGTTTCCAAACTGGACGTTTTCTTCTGGTTGGTCCTGCACTTACGACCTTTTTATCTTTTAATGTTGACAGTAATGCAGCACTAATAGGTTAATCTCTCTGATGCAGAATGTTGTTGTAGCAAACACTTTCTAACAAGATGGAAGAGACTTTCACAAGAATTTAAAGTACTTTGACAACAAATGGTATTTCTTTGGCAGTTTGACTACTGCTCTCTTGGGGATATAGTGACACTTCGTGTCAATGTGAATACAGTTCACCTTGTTTCTTCTACTGAAATGGCAGTTTGACTGGTGGGTTTCTTAAAATGAAAACTATATTTAAGGAGGTAACGTAATATGATGCCAATTGTAATGAAAGGGCCTCATGAAATTATTTTGACATTATGTAAGATTTAACCATACTTTATGCACATGTGGGGATTATCGCCTACCAATTCTATCCGTCCTATTAAAGTAAGACCTTGAGCTAAAAGATGCTTATTCATGTGGTGGGGGTGCAGAGGTGGCAAAGTCCTAAATGTTACTTTTGTCACTGGATGAAGTCACTGAAAGCGATGATGCTTGCGCAGGTTGCGTTCTCAATCCTTGGTAAATGCACAATGCAGAAAAATTGATATTATGATGGAATGTAGTATAATTATTTATCTGGATTTTTTCCAAATTAGATGTTTCTGTCAAAAAACTTTGTTCCTACCCTTTTGCTTGTCTCTTTGGTGTTACAACTTGAGTGGTTGTAGGTTTGACCTGACTATCATCTTGTGGTTTTGTTCCTGTTGGGATCTTTCAGTATCAGCATGTAAGCATGTGACTTGCTCTCTTTTATATAAGACTGCTAAGTCCCCACTCCTTTATGTGGATGTCTTATAATTAATCTGTTCTAAATTTCAAGTTATCTTCTAATTTATTAGAATTGGCTAATTTTTGGTATCTCCTCTGGAGAGACTTTTGGTAATGTGACAGTATTGCACTTTGCTAATACATTTAACTGTTTCTTAAAATACAGTTTGCTTTCCATAAGGAAAAATACCAACAAGAGTCATCTTTAAAAAGATGTCTTATGTCTCTAGATTGCTCTTGTTTTATTTCCACAGGATGGGTTTTATAAATGACTGTGAGTGATTGAGAATATCTTCCAGTTTTAATTCACAAGCTTTGAGTTGAGAAGCCAGGTTTTTTTCACTGCAGTGTAATAGTTAAGTTCTGAAATTTGAAGAACTCTGTGTACCTGAAGAAACTTCATGCTTTTTTCCAAACTATATATAAAACATTCTGTGACATCAATACCACGCTACAAATTGTACAGATTAGTGTTTTGGCTCATCTCATGAGCATTGCCAAATCGCATGCAAAGCAGATTTTGTGCATGCATCATCATTTCGAGTAAAAACATGCTAGTACTGGGAAGGTTGCAGGGCATGTGAAAGAAAATTTTGTGACACCTTGATTTGTGTGGGCTGTGAGGGACCCAGCTCCCCAGTCAGGTGTTTTTCCTTCAAACTGTTCTGTAATTGTGTTCGATAGTGGCAAGAACCAGCTTCATTTGTTGCAAGGTACATTCACGAAGATTGTCAATTGACTCATGGACTAGGGTAAGAGGTTTAATTACTGTAATTATAGTGAACTGGTCATCAGTATCTTAAAAACAGTAGGTCTTTCTACATTAACATGTGCATTAATCATCACTTGAGTGTATCTGATTTGAAACGACAATCCCTGTATTACACACTTACTACTTTTTTAAAAAGTGCTATTAATGATTTGAAAAACGCAGTTTTAGTTCATAACTCCTCTGTCCTGAATCTCAACAAATGTTTTGTACTGTACTCTAGCTAATCCATAGCTAGTTAACTAAAGCTGCACTGATATTTACAGTCTTCTTCAGTTTGGATTTTTGTGTTTTGCCTCTGATTTAAAGCTTTGAAAAAGTGCTGTGTGCAGAATTAGTACTGGGAGCCAAAAATATAAAAATGCGTGTTAGCAATTTCTGAAACTCGAGTGAAGCAGTAGCTTTTGCTAACTCAGGATTTAGCCTTTATTAAATAATTTAATTATGAGGGAAGTCTAGTTTGTTGTAATTCTGTCTTTTTAAATAAAAGCAAAAATTAATTGGTGAAACTTGATTTTCAGCATGATTAAAGGCATATTTGAGTTGTTTTTATTCATTGCACTAATGTTTTATGTAAGCCTTGGGTAGAAATACTGCTAAGTGATGCTACAGTTAGAGTTATGTGGAAGATAAGCATGGCCAAAGAATGTAAAAATTATCTGAGCTGAGAAACATTAAAATGAGGGCCCTGGCTGGTTGCCTGGCAGAAGAAGGTGGTTCTTGAAACAAGATGTGGTGTGGAAGAGTCACTGTAAGCAATGCTAAGTATTCTTTGCAAAACTGATAGTCAAGAGCAAATTTATTGTTGAGTACAGTTAGAAAAATAGCATGGGACGTTTCGCTATTTCAGTGTCCATCTGCTTCCCCATTCAGTACAAGCAGATTAGTCTTCTGTTACTGTGGTTTATTATTTCTCATTAAAAGTGTGTCGTGTGTCTTATTCTGTAAAATATACAAAAAGCAAGCAGCTGGTAATTTTAAGGATAGAAGGGCATGGGAGTAGAAAAAGTCTTTATTCTTAGTGGGGGCAGTAAGCAGCTAGTTGATTGGAATTCCCCTGTGATCATCTGAAACAATTTACATGCACAGCCTTTTCTCAGTTGCTTTACTTTTCCTTAATGCTAAAGTACTTCCCTGACTTTTGATCTCTCTGAGAATCTATTGCATTCTCTATTAACGTACAGAGTACTGTTACCTATCTGTAGGAAAAGAGCTTCAGAAATAAGTGTTTTATCAATTTAAGCATCCAAAGGGGGCCTGTACATGTTGTGGTTATACAATCTACTGCAGCATTAGTGTGTCACTGTACTTTCAGATTGCCCGTCAAGTAGAAGTTTGAAGAAAGCATTGGGATAGGTGCAATGAACAGGAGAATGTCAGCTGTCATATATGAAGTGACAGACTGTTGAGCTGAGTGGAGCTGTTCTCTGTTGGCAAGACCTGTCTGTAATGTCTGTTCATTGATGGTTGGGTTGCAAGCCTGTTGGGAAGACACTAATCAAATAGACAAGATCTAACAACTCTATACAGAACTAATTGTGGCATTTGGGACGTAGCTGCTGAAGAGTTCACCTGCATGGTGATGCTGCTCAGTATGTTTTTTCCTTGGGGGGCTAAACCTAATCTGGTTCTTGATAATAATGTGGAAGGAGCCTGCAGGATGACCTATCTTAGAACTGGATATGTGGTCTTAGTGAAGGATGGTTAAAAAGCCACACAAGACCAGTAACCCTTAGTGCTGTCACAAAACTGTGCGGTTAGACAATGTGAAGTTGCATTAAGCGTGACTTCTGTTTTGAAGATAGAACACAGATTCTCAGTATTCATGAAAATCTGTTCCAATCTCAGAGGATAAATTAATCCTAGAAATCAGTCAGGCTTCCCTGTTCCCTGCAGAAGAGGTTCTGTTGGGCTATGACACTTCATGGATCTGTCAAAGCTGCAGATGCAGCTTGAGAACATGCCAAGGATAGAGCTGAGACTTGAGCAGGAAGTATCAGCCAGTTTAGGGAGATCTGATCCCTGCTACCTGTATTTCAAGCAGGGCATCAAGCATTACTGGCTGTTAACAAAAGAGTTTTCTTACAATTTCTGAAACTGAATTTTTTAAGAATCAATCTTGAAAGCAGTAGTTTATCTAGAAAGGAGTAATTTTGTCATTCTGGTCTGAGATTCTGGAACAAATACAAGCTTCAAAGCCAATAGCTACAGGTGAATTTAAGTAACTGTCTTAGCTGCCCATGCACAGTTTATTCAGGGATGTTGCTGCTTCTGTGTGTGGTGGTGGGGTGTCAGGGATGTTGCTGCTTCTGTGTGTGGTGGTGGGGTGTTTCTTTTTTTGATAGGAAACAATAATTTGAAAACAGGTATGAAAGAATGGTTAGGTGCCTCATGTCTGAACTGTCTAGCTAGCTGCAGCCTCCAGTTGTGGGCTTTTGTAAAGTCTCTTTTCACTGCTCTTTGGTAGGAAACTCCTTGAGTTTACTTATTCCAAGTGGTACATGATAAATAGAAGACTCGGCAAGAGCAAGTTGTCTCTTTCTTTGAGTGGTGTGAAAAAGCTCCTCCCTTTTCTGTGTTTAAGCGGTGGGACAGCTTTTGCCACTCACCATAAGCTGGCATTCCATCTCACTGCCCACTAGAGTATCACAGCAGTCTTTAGCTCCAGGATAGGAAACTATGATGGGGCATTAAGTTGGGTTTGTGGCCTTTTTTTCCTTGGGGGGGGGCTCTCCTTCCTTCAGTTGAAGCAAGCTTACCACCCTCAACAAGTTACCCATCAGCTTTTACAGTATCATTATAAATAGCTGTAGACAACTTCTCCCCTCAGCTTATATTGAAAAAGAGGGACCTCTTTGTACAGGTTCTGGCTAGATTGTGAATTCATGGATTTGTTTAATCAATCTGTAGCTTACAGACACTTCAGCTCTAAAATTTAAATTGGTTGATTTGGACTAAAACACACCAGTGAAAAATTAGCTTACTTAAGCTGACAAAAGTGATGGTGAAAACTTATCCTCAGAACTGTGACTTGACTCAAGCCGTTTTACAAGTGTACCCTGTGTGAGGGGATTTTTTTAAAAGGGTAGAAAAGAATCCAGCATTGTTGCTGTTTTTCAGAGGCAATTGGTTTTGTACAGGATGAGAACCAGATCAAGACATTGATATGCAAATGCTGGTGAAGGAGGAAATCAAGACATCTTTCTACACCATTAAATGCTAAATGCTTAAGTAGACCAGGCTGGCAAGAACCAGGGCAGCCAGTTTTATGTGAGCTGGATAAACAAAGTGAGAGGAGACACACCAAGTTGGAATTCCATAGAAAATGTTGAGCCTCAGCTGGTTAAATGACCCATTTTTCATACATCTAGGTTGACTTAATAGTGCATATTTATAAATGAATAAACCTTTTGTGGTGGGTTAACCTTGGCTGGCTGCCAGGTGCCCACCTAATTGCTCTCTCATACCCTCTCCTTACCAGGCCAGGAGGGAAAAATAAGATGGAAAAAGCTCATGGGTTGAGAGGGGGAGATTACTCACCAGTTACCATATTAGGCAAAACAAACTGGCCTTGGGGAAAATTAATTTAATTTATTGCCAATTAAAGTAGGATAGTAACAAACAAACAGAAAAATAAAACCACCTTCCCCTAATCTCCCCTTTCTTCCCAGCCTCAACTTCACTCTTCCACCTCCTCTTCCACAGTGGTGCAGAGGGATCGTGGATGGTTAGTCAAGAGTTGGGTCATGGTCAGTCAGTAACAGTTCCTCTGCTGCTCCTTCTTCCTTACACTGTTCCCCTGCTCCAGCGTGGGGTCCCTGCCATGGGATACAGTCTTTCATTAACTGCTCCAATGTGGTTCCTCCTCTTGATGGGGTAGTCCTTCAGGAACACTTCTAGCGTGGCTGCAATTCCTGCCAGAAAACCTGCTCTGGCTTGGGCTCTCCATGGGCTGCAGCTTCCTTCAGGGCTCATCCACCTCCTCTGATGTGGAGTCCTCCATAAGCTACAGTGTGGATATTTGCTCTGATGCGCTCCATAATGGGTTGCAGGGGCACAGCCTGCTTCACCATGGTCTAAAAAGCTTTAACTGCTAAACAACAGTAGCACAGCAGTAAGATAATATTAAGATGTTGGTATATCAGTTAATGTATGTGTTTACTTGTGCAGATCCATAGGCTGCAGGTGCTCTCTACTCCAGTGCCTGGAGCACCTCCTGCTGCTCCTCTATGGGCCTGGCTGTCAGCAGGACTGTTCCTCACATCTTTTCTTCCCTCGCAGCTGCTGCACAGCATTTTTTTTTACCCCTTGTCAAACTATTACAGCAAGGAGGCTCTGGCTTGGCTGATGGGCTCAGCTGTGTCCCATGGTGAGTCTGCTGGAACTGGCTGTGTCTGCTACAGGGGCAGCTCTGGGGCTCTACTCATCCAGGCCACCCCTGCAGCCCCCCTTGCTACCATGCCCTTGCCACCTAAACCAAATGCACGTCTCTTCAAAACAATAGATGGATGTAACTTCAGAGATGCACCAATAAGGTAATTTTCAACTTAAAAGCTTGATACCTTCATCCTGTAAAACAGGCCATGGGGGTATGATGTGGCAAACTAAAACAACCTTCATCAGGTGGTTCCTTTGAGAGCTTTCTCTGAGACAACCTACTTGAATTCTGGTAACTTACTGCCAATGGCTCAAAGTCAGAAATAGTTATTTTTGACAGGAGTAACTTCAAGTAAAGTTGAATACATTTGTCTTTTAATTACAGGTATAACAGCAGTGAAATTGAAATACAAAATTAGCACATAAGATTTGCATAGAGATAATCACTACTAGAGAAGTACAAACTTCTAAAATTTCACAACAAAAAAATTAACTGCTAAACAACAGTAGCACAGTAGTAAGATACTAATATTAAGAATGTTAGTATATCAGTAAATGTATGTTTTTACTTGTACAGATCCAAAACCTGAACAGCAGAAAGCTGATCAGGATGGGCTTGGCTTACATCATTACCACAGAACCACAGAAAAATATTAACTTGAAGCACAGTTTTTATTTCTTTTAACATAGATTAAGCAGTTTTTCTATAATAAAAAAGGCTTTAAGTATCCCCTTATATCATTATATCAATAATGGATTTTGATGTCAGATCACAACAGGCTTGTAGGTATGATAGACATTATCTGTAACCAGTAGCTACAATGCAGACAAAGCTTAATGCTGGGACTCTTGCACCAGATTTCCTTCCTGTAACTTCAATATTAGTTTCAACTCTTAAAAGGAACTTCAAGCTGCATTCACTAAAATCCCCAGCTTTCCAAGTAATACACGCAATTATTGCACTTGTACTGGTTGTATTGGCTTAGTAAAGCCATTCTAAAGCAACAGTTTAATATTTGTACATTTTAAAGCACTTGATTTTATCTACAAAGGAAATAAAGATGATAAAACCACAATTTATTTCAACTTAATTGTGAATATTCTTAATTTTCAAAGTTTAAATGGATGTGCATTTAGTTAACTACACTAGAAAAGCAACAGATGCTGTAACTACCCTATGATGACTAGTTTGGTCCATGTCAGTAATCAAGTGATGTTATAAAAAATAAACTAGTTTATTTTGTATAAAATGAGCAATGTTGCATTTTTGTTCAGATTGCACAGTACAAACAAGCTAATAATTAATACTGTTACAGGTAGTTATTACATAGGGACAGCAGCTAGAAAAAATAAGTACCTCAAAGCAACAGACTTCTGCAGCGAGCTTTCCATAACATTGTATGAAAGTTAAATATGTCCTAGTTACAAGTATGCATATTATAAAATGTTTGAAAAATGTTTAAGTATGAGCTGTTAAACTAATTTTCCATAGCAAGAGTATATGATGATTATTTACATTTTAAAAATCCATTTTTCAGAAAAGAATTTACAATGAAATAAATAACCTCCAGCAATCCCTTAAACCCAACTACAAGATCTGTTAAGTGGCAGTAAAAAACAGGTAAGCCACCTTGTGTCAATGTTAGGTCAGTAAAGTATGCCTCATCCAGAAAGAAGTGCAACTCTGCTTTAACTTTACTAGTCATATAGAAACATGCACAATACATATAGGTACCTTCAAATATGGTACAACCTTGAGTAATTGTACAAGAGTATTCACAAAAACATACAATATATTTTACAGTCCTTTAATACAAAATATCAATATCAAACCAATCTGAACTGCATTGATCAGACATTTCTTAGGCAGGCAAGCTGCGAAGGATAACAGTTTTAAAATTTAATCCCCTCTTTGCCTTTTAAACTCAAGCAAGAAATAAGTCATTTCTTCAGATAATGTGTTGGTGATGTAAAGGTACAGATGAACATTAGCTGAACCTGTCTCCATATGTATTCGCTGTCTCTCGACACTAAGTATCAAAACCTAAAGCTGCAGTCTGAAGATTGCATTTAAAAAAAAAAAATCTTGCCTCCTTTTGAAATTATCAGATGAAAATGCTGCTTAGTTATCCCCACTAAAGATTTCAAAGATTGAAATATATTAAAAAAAAAAAAACAAAAAAAACAAAAACAACACACAAAACCCAAAACAAACCAGAGTTCAAATCCAAAACATGGAAGCATGTCTAAGAGCTGGTTTGCTTCCTTTCACACCTGAAGTTTGGGAAGTTGTTCATCTTCCATTTAAGACACAATACAGTCATAACTGCCTTCTTGGAATGAATCCTCATCCTCGGTCTTGGACTTGTCTTCTTCATGCCTGCTTGCATTGCTGTTGCCAGCATCACTCTGAGGATTAGTGCCATGGCTAGATGAAGTCCTGCTTTCCTCAGCTCTGGGGTTCACTTGTTCAGTAACCTTAGAAGGATTCACTGGCTGAAAAGCTTCAGGCTGTATCTGCTCTTCTGCTATTTCACTTAGTTTCTGGATCTGTGGTTTGATGATATTTAGAAATGGCTTGTACCCAGGGCTAGGGAAAAAATAGTATAGAACACCATGACTGAATTATAAAATAGTGCTTCTGTCATATGCCTGAAAAGCAGCAATTCTTAGGAGATGTTTAATATAAGTAACTATCTTTTGTAATCCCTCCTGTACAGAAACTTTTTTTTTTTTTTAAATAGAGGGGGAAAAGCAACCATAATCAGTATAAACAGTAAAAGTTGGAAAGGTGGAAAATAACACTTACCAATCTGTGGAAGCCCATTTGTCAACAGCATGTAGGCCAGTCTTGATATTCTGACAGATTTCTCCATCAATATCAGAGGATTGCATTACACTGAAAACCTGGTTGATTACAGAAGATTCTCTGAGGATAAGGCCTATGATAATACACCAATCCAGACATCCTGCTTCCATGAAGATATGTAGCAAGTACCTACATGGAAAAACAGTCTACTTATTTCTTTTTGCACTCCGAAGACAAAATCCCGGTGTAATTCTGTAGACAGCATTTCTTTCTCATAATGCTGCATACTAGTCATTCTAAGTTTCAAATGCAAACATTATGTTACTTACCGCAGCTGGACCTGTGACTTGTGCGGCCCTTTACTAGCCAGTTCTAGAGAGATATGTTCAAGCTCTGACTGAGTTAAACTTAGACTGGAGAAGTTTTCATCCACCATGGTCCAGTCACCATCCACCATAGAACTTGTTTCAGTCAGGTCCGTTGCTGAACCAATGCTGCATTCGTCACCTATCAAAAACACTCAGAAACATAAGGGAGAAAGAAACTACTTACTTTAGTAAGACTCAGAATTTCTGAACTACTTCATACAGAAATTGACAGGTTACTTGTCTTCTTATCACGCTACATTGCAGAACTATTATTACAGGAATGCAGTAGTTTTTCTATCAAATAAAAATAATTCTGCAGAATAATATCAGTAAGAGATCCTAAAGATGTGTTGGCAGTCATTGTAAAGAGCACAGTGACAACCTCTTCCATACTATAATCCTAGAATTAAGCCTGTAGCAAGGGTTGCAGTCTATCTAAAGATACTGCTTTCTGAACCTTTAACTTGGTTAAAAATGAAGATGCAGTAGGAAGTTCTTTTCTTCATACAAAAGCCGAAGACTCTAAATGCTTGGTAATGTTAGTATTAGCTGCACAAATTAAAAAAAAAAAAAAAAGAAACTATTTCTAAAAAAAATACAAAGTAGATGTAGCCACAGAATTTTCACAGGAACAGCAAAGCTAAAACCGTTACAGTGGTGAGTCATGAAGGCACCCACCCTCCAGAACAGTTTCCATATTAAAGTGGATGCATCTTTTCTGTGGAAAATGTTTAGAAAGTCATAAAGTCATTTTATTAGCTTCTTGCTCATAAATACCACTGCTGGGCTAGTTATTTGTGAAATTATTATTATTAGAATTCAGCTCACAACATTTTAAAGACTATTAATTTAGTTTCACTTTAGAATTAAACTGCTTCAAAATGCATGCCAAAGTCCATTGAACTCAAAGGTCTTCATCCAGCTCAGAAAAAAAAATGAGATACTTGTTTACAGAAACAGCGGTAATGGCAGACAGCAGTACAACGTGCAATGAAGAGAGAAATGAATTCTCCCCATTTAAATTACGCTTTTTTGGAGAGTTCTATAACAAACTTACTTAAACCTAATGCATTCTTGCAGTCTCCAGAAGTAATGAAGAAGAGAAACAGGAGTGAAAACAGAATAAGGCAGTGCCCGAGCAGAGGGAGACAACCTCACTCTTCATTTTTTAAAACCTGTCAACTTGTTAAATAGCAGCTCCAAGTGCTCTGATTCTCACAGGAGGCCCTAGCATCTTGGGGAGACTGTAGTTCACACCTAGGTACTTAGGTCTTTCCCCTAATAAAGTGGAAATCACATGACATAGACACTGTTGGAAATGTTGCTCTATGCTTGAGGACAAGAGGGAATTAAAAAAAAAAAAAAAGATGAATGGTCAGACAAACATTTCCTGTCTCTGAGAGGAAAGTGGTCAGAAAAAGATGCACAGCAAATAAAATGCACCTTTGTATTTTCATAAGCTGATCATACATTTCAGTTTTTAGAAAAACAATTTAAACAAAGCCATAGGAAAAAAGAAAACTATATGGGACTGTAACTTCCTCAACTTCCTCGACAAAGAATGTACCTAATATCTTTCTAAAGAAACGCAAAGCCACAAAATTCATGCAGTAAAGCAGTGCCAACCTGTGCAAGAGACCAACCCATGCAAAAAGACAAAGATAAAAAACTTACAACACTCTTCCCAGCCAGATGGTAAAAATACTAAATTTCAAGTTACCATTACAGACAGGAACTTCAGCAAATATCAATTTCATATTCTTCTTCAAGTACTTGAAGATGTATGACATGGCCATTATCCTTCTATTGTAAAAATTTCAGTTCACTCTTCAAGAAGTCCTTTTTTTTTTTTTTTCCTTTTTTCAGAATTATGGTTATCAACAGTTGAGAAGCAACAGTACAGCAGTGGCATGCAGATGTTGAAATATAAGCGTGTACTTCCAGGTGCATTTTTCCAATGAACAGACAGAAGAAAGAGTGACTAACCTTTACTTAGCAAAGGAGAAAGGAATGCATCTTGCATGTGTGGTCCATGGGATGAAGCTGTGTCAATCTCTCGCTGGGAGGAGCTGATAGTGCCAAGCCAGCTGCGACTCCGAGGTGTGTTTGAAACCCCTGTGTCCACTTCCATGTTTACAAAGGTGTCTGCAGACTGAGATTTTAGCAGCTGCTCCCCAACACCTAAAAAAAAAAAAAAAAAAAAAAAAAAAAAGGCGCACCAAAAAAGTCATGTAACCACCAGAAAGGAAATTTGGAAAGTTATCTCCAGGGATTTCAGGAAGCTGACACTTCTATCTAGGTCAATATTCAATTAGTTTGCTGAGGGATCACCAAAAGCAAGGGAATGTAGCAAGTTTAGGTATTTCAAGAATTTCTGATCACCTTTTATGTCAGCACTGGCACAGAGGGAGTACCAGCTGATAAAACAGAAATAAATAGAATTAAATGATGGTGCTGCTATTACCAAAACCAGGAAGACTTGGCAGCTAGTATCGGCTTTGCCCTAAGAAAATAAGCTAGTGAACGGAGAGATTAGTAATACGAAGGAGGTTTACAGCAAGTCCTCAAAATTCTTATCCTTTAACATAAAGCAAATTTCAAGTAGTAGGAACGTAACTTTTTTCAATATAAAAAGTTAATCAAATCCTCATCTAAAGACTATATAAGAATGTTGATTTTTAGGAATTTTCTTTAGCAGAATTTACATCAAAGAGCAATATCCATGTTCAACTCGACATCAGCACAAGTGATACACAGTTCAGCGCACCTGAGAAAGCAAGAAACTTGAACACAAACAGCAGTGTAATCAGGACTACACAAGAGATGCTGTCTGTGCTAAACGGAATCCCTTCAAAAACCACACCCTGTGTGAGAAAGCTGTGCAGGTGGCAAGCCTCAGCCTGTTCTTTGCTTGGCTGAACTGAGGAAGGGCAGATTCAGACCGATGGGTGCAGGACTGCAGGAGAGAAACCTAGTCCAAATCAATTCAGATGTTACAGCACCTGTCTTGTACTTTCCATTCTTGAAAGGTGAATTAATGGACGAAGCCGGTATGACTGGAAACGGCCAGAGGAAATCCTTGTGGAGCTTTTTCAAAGCGAAAACAAAATCCTCCACGCGGGCAGCTCTGGCTCGCTCCTTGCACAGCCAGCCGATCAGCTCAAAGCCTAACTGTGCAGCAAAGCAGCCAAGGTCTTTCAGCTTGATTTCTTCTAGCAGGCGCCGAGCATGCCGCCAGAGCATCATGTCAATGTACATGTTCTCGGCACAGTCACTGTCTTTACTCCACCTATTGACAGACCAGAGAACAGTGACATTAAGACTGATAAAATGGCGTCACAAAGGCTGTTGGCCACAACCACAGTACACTGAGTGACCAGAGCAGTAGTGGGAGCTTTCTACACACCAACAAAAGCGGTTTCCACCTTGCTATTTATGTTCTCTATAAGATCTCACTGCTTCAACAGGTAAGTGAAATAAGGGAAGTTACAACAGCAGTAGTGTCCATAGAATATTAAACTATTAGCAACACAGAAAAAAAAGTAAAGGAGAGATAAAGGGCAGATACCACTGCAAAGTGAATTCTGAGAAACAGGTTTAGAGAACAAGTCAAGTATAAGTCTCGGACCCTTCCTATCAAAACTCTTTAAAAGATATTACTCTCTATGGAAAATTACTAAATAAAAGAATTTGAATTTGTACTAATATTGTTTTGTAGGTCTTACATGGGAAAAAAAGCCAAAACCAAGATAATAATCAATCTCAGCTCAGTGCCACTTCTTAACTTCTATACCGATCAACGTGAATTCTGTATACAGCAGTTTAAGAGGGATTCAGGCGAAGTTGTAAAAGGCTGTATTTATGGCTTGGCAACACACTACTAGATCAAGACGTGCACAGTATCACAGTGCAATGTACACTATGATGCTGCAGTACTGTGAGCTGTTCAAGTACCACCTTTCAGCAAAACAGATCCTTCAAATATAAGGCATGCAGTCTCACTAGCTATTTAAATTACTGCGTATGCACCCAGCGGATTCAGAGGCTTTTGGTCAGCAATATCCATGTAAGAGTGTCTGTCTATATATACACACACACACACACACATGCATGCATATATATTTACATGTGTGAGAATATGTTCTCCCAAGAACGTAAGAGAGGCACAGACATTATGAGAGTCAGGAGAAGACAAATGCAGAAGGATGTGGAGGCAGACTATGACAAATCTAACTGTATCATATAATGTGTTTCTATAACTTAAATTAGTAAGAGTTAGTACAGTACCTAACACAGCAGGGACAGAGAGGACATTGCTACCAATTACCTTTTTCCAGATGGGCCAGAGGGCATACTCAGTGTTTTTGTCAAGTTAAATTTGCTATGGAGATTCTCTGCTGATTGGGATAAACTAATGCTGCGATGTCTGAAGAACTCAAAGCCACTACTTGAACTTGGTTCCTAAAACCAAAAAAACCCCATTCAGTCAAAGGAGCCAACATGCTATATAACAGCAAGATTAATCATACAAAGTTTGATGCAGAGTATTTACTATTTTCATCACAAACCTGAGTTGTTGGTGTAGCTGGAGGTGTCTCTGTTTCTCCAGAGCCAATGGCTTTAAGAAATCTGATCATGTGACGACAAAGATCCCACTTTCCCTGCTCTAAGGCAGTATTAAATAGGAGAGTAGCATGTTGTCTGCTAACTGCTGGAACTTCCATATTCTGCAAGTAACAAAGCAGAATTAAGTCATTTGCTTTTGCCATCGAGAAACAAAAGTCCTATTAAGTCAAGCCACATCATGTGACATTCAAGTATACCAGAGATTAGAAGAAGCAAATTTCATGCTATTATTTTCCTTTTTATATCCGCAAACTAACAACTTATATTGCATGATATTCCCCCCTTCATAACTGGACATAATCTCAACAGAAAACTGTTAAATTAAAACTTTGTTTCACATGCTTAACCTTGGTATGACAGTATTTTTTAAATACTACAACATTAGTAGATATCACCTCTCTTGCAATTTGTGAGGTACCATTACCTGCAGGATAATAAGATAAGAGGCAGCTGTGTCCAAGTCCTGGGCCATTAAGCACTCTTCAAATAAGTCCTTTGGGTTTCCAACAGCAGCAAAAAGGTAATTCCACAGGGCATATTCTGTCTTCCTAGCACAATGAACAACTGTCTGCAGGAAGAGGGGGAACTCTGTAATGAACTTTGCCACAGTAGGAAGCAGAGGATCGGGAATGGGTTCCCGCGAGGTAGCTTCTTCTTCCAGCACTTCATGAAGCATCAGTTCTAGTACGTGAGGGAAGTATGGTAACGTGGCACAGGAGTGGGCCAACAGCAAGGCCTGTTCACCGAGGTTCCTAACCAAGAGCTGGCGTAAAATGTGATGGAGGTAGATCTGAGAGGTTCTCTCAACAATGGAGAAAGGAAAGAGAACCTCCAAGTGTTCTCTAGCACTGCTTTGAGTGTATAAACAGTCATAGAGCACAGTGTCATTAACAGCACCAAGAACCAAGGCATCTTCAAACAAAACAGCCAATGGGTATATGTTGATGTGGAAAGGCAGCATGATCCGTCTCGACAGAAAGGAATGTGGTTTTCGATGATCTCTGGGAAACAGGGGAAGCCAGACTTTCATACCTGCCCCACCACAGCTAAGCCACAGCGCCTCCAATAAGTGGCGTTTCTGTTTGTTGATCCTGCAAGTAGTCCATACATTTTCAACAGACTGGGCTAGGACAACTGGAGCACAAAAAGGCAGCTATTTAAAAAAAAAAAAAAACCAAAAAAAAACAAACACAAAAAAACCAACCATCAGAATTCATTATCCCTTTTTTTTTTTCGCTCTTCACAAGAACTCTTTTTTCAGTTAAGAATTACTCTCTTCAAAACATGTTATTCTTCTAACAAAGAAGAAACAAACCTGCTTATCCCTTAACTGCACCCTAGCACCTGGGAAAACACCACTTATTACTTACATTAACTTAAAAGACATTTCTTTCACTTTTTAAACCTGCTTATACTCAGTCACGAAGCCAGATGGGTGAAAATGAGGAAAGAAAATAAAAACCTGCTCTCTTGCTTCTTCACTTAGCCCAAGAGTCCGACGAGAACTGACAAAATTACTACAAACATTAAATTTGCTAGTGTTTGATTGAGCTGTGAACAACTCTTCATCTAAATTTTTCAGATTTCACTCTCCCAAACTGCTTGTTTCACACAGAGGTGTTTTTCATCAGCACAGAAAAAATAATAAGTTCAGTCACTGATTTCTATTATTGCTGGTTTTAGGAACTTTGTAAACACACTCTGCAAAAAAAGATAATGTTCCATCAACATACAGAACAGTTTTAGATAGACTGGAGATTTTCTGTCACTAGCACATACCAAATTTTGCACAGGACCTTTACGATTAGATCTCATATCTTTCACTGCAATACAAATAGTAAACACAAGTAGTAAATACTTTAGTTAGACATTCACACAATTAAGTAGTAACATTTCAAAGATTCTTAGAAAAAAAATATCACAGGAGTAGTGATTTACTTTCAGCTAACAATTCAGACTGTAGCGTAGACACTGCCTTGCGTTATGGACGTCTTTTCTTTATGCCTGGACCACTCCCTTCCACAACTTCTTCAGTCACTTTGAAGCCATATACAATATTCCACATATATTTACTCACATGCTTCCTTTGATTAGGATTGTTATCCTTATCTCGTATCTGGGGCCCAGATCGATCCCTTTGCAGCATGATGAGTTGTCCTGCTAAGTTTAGCATAATACTTTCAGCCTCACAAGCCTAAGGATAAAAAAGTATCATGCAAATTATTGAAGCTTTTTGAATGCAGCATTTTACCCATAACCACAGTGCAAACACAGAATACAAAAAGTTATACATACAGAGATGGCTAACAACCAAATTCAATGCAGGAGGACTCAGAAAAATCAAGTAGAATTGAGTACCTACAGATAGATTCATTTATGTAGTTCCTTTGCAAAGGATTAACTACTAGAAGGTTTTTTGTTTACTAGACTCATTCCACGTGTTTATTTGATATGGACTTTTTCCAACTATGCCTGTTGGCACAGGCAAGCCACCAGTATTTTAAGAAAAATAAAGCTCTGTATTCTTATCAGTATCACCACTATATAATTGCCAGTATCTGACTGCAAAGACTAACACTGGTACACAAGACAAAAAGAGCTGAGCCAAAGACTTTAGCCACACTTGTACAGCATCTTGAACTTTTAGAAGCTGCAGTTGGAGAAAAATCTTTCTAGTTAGGTATATCAAGAAAGCAAAGTATTCTTTTCTAAAGATTTATTTCAGAACTGTTTCATTTGAATTTTAAACCAAGTCACTGGAGCTAATGCCATGCTGTGCATGAAGTTTAGTTTTAAAATACATGGGTAGAGGGCCTGTATGGCTTTGGAGCATCAAAGGTTAAGGCCACCAATAGGTAACAACACTGAAAAGGCTGACATGCCCTGCTAAGTCAGGCACATTGCTTTGTCTACAGTGCTAACATTAACACTTTGATCAGGAGGACTGACAAAGTTTGAAGATACGGGCTCTTAGTTAGAAAGAAAAGGGATAATATTTGTTCAGTCTGAAGCTAATGTTAAAATATTACTGCTGCTCTAAAAAGTTTCAGCAGCTTTTTCTCAAAATTAGGAAACACCACAGGTCAGGTAGTTAAGGACTAAGGACATTGTCTCATGGCAAGATGGACTAGAAAACCACAAGCATGTTGCCTTTTATGCCCTTGTCTAAGATCATATCAAAGTCTCAGGACACGCCATCAGCATTGTGGAATGCTGAATTAGAATGAACTGAAGGAAGCAAACGCAAAACTTCTGATTTTACATCTATGCCATTGCTTTCATATCTGCCAGTGGCTTTGGTATGTGGAGAAAAATGCACACCTTCACATGTCTATGGGCCTGCCTCACAGACTGTGCAGCTTTCGAACTATCTGAAGGTAGCTGCTCTGACAAGAAGATACGCTTTCTACTGCAGCTACTCAAATAATTAAGCTTAATTTCTTTACACCACAGAAAACAAAAATCCAAGTTCTCCTTGTACTGTGCTTTCAGTGGCCTGAATAATTTCCTGGAGTTAAGACAGGGCTTCATCTTCACACCTTAGTCATTATTTGGCTATCGGCCTACCTCCCGAGCAAATAAGTGGGAGAGATTATCTTACTTTATTTTAGTACAGTAAGAAATTTACTAGAAGTAACCTTATAGGGTCATATGCCATCTTTTCCTTTTTTCTGTTTATTCTTTGAGTAATGAACCCGTTGCTGCAAGAAAGGCACTTCCTAATGTCATGGATTGCTCTGGTGTTCAACTTTTAATACACAATAGAGAAGCATATCCTTGACATAGTTAAGCTTAATTTGTCTTCCAAGATTTGGCCCCAAATTTTAAAGGATGACAAGAGTAGATATGAAATAGAAGTAAGAGTTTGGAGTTTATTTCCACTGCCCTCCCCCCCGCAATTCACACCTAAAATGTCTATATAAAAAGCATCAGAAAAAACATGTTCTGCTTTTTAACACATAGAAGAACCACTGGTTTATGATTCATTTATCAGCCAGGTAACCTTTGAGGACCAAGCTAGCAAATCAAGGCACCGATTCTTTTAAATTGTAGACCTGTTACCTGCTGAGGCATCTTCAAGGTGATGCCAGTCTCTGTCCTCACTGATGTCAACGTAACAGACACTACAAGAAAAGGATGAGGAATGTACCGAGACATGGACACTTCTTGAAGAACTTGGATACTAGCAGTAGGGTTAAGACTGAAAGAAAAGATGACTATGTTTAGCAATTTTAAAATAGTATTTGACATAAAATTAGTATCTTGAAGTAAACCTACTAAAAATAGGCAACTTAAAGTCAACAAACAGTTTACTCTATAGACCAAAATGACTTTCCTTTAACCGGGAATTCCACAGGCCCACATATGTACTCTACATAAAGTTACCAAATAAATAGAAGCTCGGCCACTTCATCATGATAGTTTTGGGGAATACAGCTATGAATGGATAGAAGACAACATCAGATACTTCAGAGTAAGAGTCTATTCACCCTTCAATAGGATAATTCCAGGGTTTGGATTTTGCTGGAGTTTTCTTTGAAAAGCATTGAAAATATTTTTCTCTGAAGTGGATCAACAGCTTGCTTTCTGCTAAAAAAAGGTCTCTTCTTGCTGAAACCAAGATACTATAACTGTAAGAAAAACCACCTGCTTAGGCACTTCAAAAATTCTCTGGGAATCTTTATCTCCTCCTTAGGTTCACTAATCTTAACTGTCTGAAAGTATCTGGTTCTTATGTTGCTACTTCTTTTGCAACAAAATAGTTCCCTACAACCACACCACAGACCAAACTTTTTCTCCATCTTTGCTACTCCACTGCCACCCCCAACAATTCCTACTTCTAACGTTAGAAAAAAATTTTATTAGAAATATTCAAAGATGTGGGTGCCTTTAAGTACCTTCTTCTTCTATTTATATTCAGTTTTCAAGTTCCTATCCTAGAACGTTTGTACAGACAGCTGGAAACATGCATGTCTCAGTCATTACCTCCACACGTAACGTGTATCTGCATGCACTGAAGTGACAACACTCATGAACTATCATTTCTTCATACAGATAACACTTACTTCTGCATTTTAAAAGTCTGACTCCACAAGTTATCAAAAACTTTATATTATTGTAAGAATATACTCAGACTGAGAACAGATGTAAAAGCATTTAAATAGCAATACTCACCCTTCAGGTCTTCTCTCAATACTGTAAAGACAAATGGAACAATCTGCTCTGAACAATATTACAATGTCCCGGAAGACACTCAGTAGTAATGTGTCTGCTTGCACTTTGGTGATGTGTGCAAATGCATTGTCAAGATTAGACGTTCGCAGGTAGATTCTCAGCTACAAGGAAAAGAAGTAGTTTGAATGCAGGTTCTGTTTACCAACAAACTAATAGTAATTCCACGTTCAATTATTTTCTTTTTTGTGGAATGGCTGTCAAGGATTTCTAGCAAGACACATTACTGGAGTTTTGTTCCATCAAATGCTTTATCTCTTGCATGGTATTACTGCATCAAAGGGGTTAAAGAACAGTACAGCCAAATATGAAGTACTGAACAACAAACATAAGGAAGGGGTTTTATTCATTAGCTTTAAAAAGCAAGAGTAAGTAAAGGTCTTCTGCCCATCTAATTTAAAACCTTACAAAAGTGGCCCAAAATACTGTAACAAGATACCTCAGAACAGGTTTCGTGCTAACATGCAAAAACGTCACAGAGTTTTCAGAACAATGAGTACATTCATGGTAGTCAGCTGAAAATAGTTTTTAATAGCAATAACAAACTTTTCTGCAAAGAGTTACTGACATATTAATACTTTCTGAATGTGACCAAAAGCCACCTATGTATCAAGCTTTTCATATTTATACTACTACTGTAGAACAGATCAGATATTCTAAACATGATTTATTTATTTTGAAGAAAAATACCTCACCTCTTCCTGATGATCATTTAAATTATAACATGCAAGAACAATGAAGTCATTCCACCATGCTAAGCCACCTGTTACCATCATATTTTGCTCCTGCAAAAAACAAACACAAGCAAATGACATAGATATATATGTGTGTGTGTATGTATTTTTATATGCATATACACACACATGTACATTCTATGGGTAATTTCTGAAAACCATACATGGTCTCTATAAGCTTTACTTATAGTGGCAAGACTATCTAGGTATATGAAGTTTTTGTTGTTTAAAAATCCTGAAGTACTAAAGAATAATATGTGAAGGACAAACATCCTACAAAACGCAGCTCCACTGCTCCTTATGCTACTGGTATATGTGAATTCTCTCAAATTAGCTTTCAGCTTCTGGCCTGAATTTACAAGCTTGGCATCCAAAGCTACACTTCAGACAAACTCTCAGATAAGACATATGGGAGTGTCTGACTATATGCACTCAGATGTGGAAACCTTTTAATAATCAGACACAAATTATTCTGCCAAAGCCAGAAGATAAGCATTTCAGCCATTTTATGAAAAACATATGCAAAACCCGTACCCCTAATCACAAGTGTGTCTACAGATTGTTTATTTGAAAAAGATATTTTTTAATTTTCTCCAAGAAAATTATTTCTCCATTCCAACAAATACAACCTCCCCAGTATACCTGAACAAACTACCATAGCCTCTCACCTGTGTAATGTTTCCAAACAGCTTCCATTTTTTGGTAAGTAAAGAATAATGTGCAAAACCAAACTTGCCAACAACAGCTACATTCTGTCCAAGCTTGTCAATAGCTGAAAACTGTTCAAAGAGAAAAAAACCCATAACCTCAGGAGGGAACTAATTTAAATGATATATCCTATCCAAGTACATCACTACAAGGCAACATAATGTCAGAGTCAAAACTTGTAAAGTATCTTCATGTTTTCTACTTTACTGCCCAACACATATTCTTCTTTCTCTAATTTGAAACAATGATTTCATCTTCCAGAGCTCATCCAGCCCTAAGGGACAGTTATAAAACCCCAATACTTTTAAAGAAGCAAGAACATATTCTTAAAATAACTCACCCTTATAGGCCAGTTGCTCTCTAGATACGTACTATGAATCTAAAAAAAAAAAACAAAACAAAACAAAAAACCAAAACCACATAACTATACTAAGCACCATTAAAGTAGTGATTAATTACAATGTTCAAAGCAATTTCTACAATGTCCATGTTTTTCCAAAACACCGGTTTAAAGGTTTTTAATGTTGGGATTACTTTTTAAAATACCATTACTTCCCCCCACCCCACCCCAAAAAAGTTACCGAAGCCTAAATGGTAGCCTGATTTTAATACAAGAAATACAGAAATGCATTAACAACATAAACCAGCTAATACTACGTTATACAGTAATAGTTAAAATTTGCTCTTGTCCTCCCCTAGGTACTTCTCCTCCATCACAACCTTTCATGGGAACACAAAAGTTTTGATAAACACAACATTCAGGACGGACTTTCAGTGTTGGGGTTAAATTTCTAATCCCATCAGAAATACACACCAGCACATCCAAAAACCTTGTTATGAGAGCACTTGACCGGGATACATCAAATTAAACCTTGATCCTAGATGCTTCATGTCACATGGGATGATACAAATCAAGGTCCAAATATCAGTCCTTGGTCTGATACAAGGCAGTAAGTGCCTTCATTATCCAGTCACTGGCTGTTCTCATGGGTATGTTGCTCCCCACAGTAATTCCAATTGTTTTAGTTTTATTCCTACACAGAATGAGGACTTCCCCCTCCTACACCAGTTTCAGAAGACAGAAGAGCTACTTGGCCAGCAACAGTGGACATTCAACAGTACCTAGAACCTGACATACGTGCCAAGAGTCAAATGCTCTTTATTAATACTGATTCACATACTATGTGAAAAATGAAATCTTGGGGATCTTTTAAAAACCTTTATTTAGAAAAATGTCTACCCATTCAAGCATGGAAGAAGACACATTAGAATTACAGATTAAAGTTATTTAATTTTCCCTCTATATTACAGAGAAAACAGAATCTGTGCCATTACTATCCCTGGAAATAATTTCTTCTTTGCAAGCTTGCTGTTGTGAAGTTTTAATTACATGCTTAAATAGATGCCATCTAAGACTGCTTGAAAATACAGCCAAAGTTTGAAGGCTGTATTTATCAGCTGAATATACTTAAAACAATTTGCATAAATAACAGAACAAATCCCTAAACGATTTCTTGCATGTTGCACTTACTGTCCCTTTCAAAGCATAGAAAGGTAATTTAAATACTCCTTCCTGAAGTAAAAAAGACATGCAGAATTTTTTGTTGGCTAGGATGCAAACTCATACCCATAAGGCTGAGATGGCCAATGTTCCTTTACCATTTGGCAATAAGAAAAACATTGTACCAGAGGAAACCCAAGAGACAATAAAAAGGCAACAAGCTCATAGCAGAGAAAAAGGGTATTGCAGAGAGCGATGAGATCAGCTGCAAATTTCAGTCCTATAAACTCTGGCAAGCACAGAGCACATATGGGCAACCAGCGACAATTACCTGTACAACATGCCAATGCCTGTGTCCTAGTAAAGTGCTTAAACCCTGAGAATCTAAACTGCCATCTGAAAATGGGCCTCTTTCCCTGGTAGGCTTATGTTCAGAGCGTGCTGAAGTATTTCTGGGACTCTGAGCCTGTGTTGCATCTCCACAGTTCAAATACAAGCGATCTTCTCCTTGAAGAAGGACTTGTTCCTGGTTACTCTACATTAAAAACAAAACAAAACAAAAGCAA
This sequence comes from Grus americana, assembly GCF_028858705.1. Lineage (NCBI taxonomy): Eukaryota > Metazoa > Chordata > Aves > Gruiformes > Gruidae > Grus > Grus americana. The sequence continues at coordinate 31,994,645 of NC_072891.1, read as the reverse complement.
CCTTGAACTCCATGTACGGAAAACAAAGGAAAACACATGATCAATATATTAACGGATTCTACATAAACAATGTGAAAAATAAGCATTAAGGCAGTTCTCAGGTTTTGTATCACTATGTACTAGCAGGTTTTATGTTACAGTATTGCATAGCAATATTTTCAAAGTACCAGCTTAGTAAAGGCTCTATGACAAAAAAAGAAGACCAATCTAATGACTGCAAAACACTTAAAACCTGTTAAGAGAATAATTCAGAGGTCACCTGAGAACTGGAAATATACTCTAAAATAAGGATAATTATCAAGAAAAAACTTACCATACAAGGATTAACCGTGAGTGCACTCTTGATGAAATGAAACTGCAGAATACCAAACTGGCGAGCTTCATTATTTGCATCTCTGTCAGGCTTCATGTTTGTAGAAGGATTCCCATCAATAACCCACAGATGATACCCTTCTGATCCCCAGGTCTGAATGTAAGCGAATAATAATAATAAAAACCCAAAACCAATACTATATATTCTCAGAAACCAAGAATTACAGAAACTCTGTAACTGATCTTATGATAAACATGAGCCTGGTAAAAAAAAAAAACCCAAACCAAACACATAGTTTGGTGTTCTAAAATGTATCATCATAGGAATCGTAAGTAACCCACAGCAGTAAAATCCACAAGGAATAGTAGGAATCTTAAACTATTTTCTTTTTTATGTAAAAAATGGCAATTAAATGAAAAGTAACTATGCGAGACATCCACATAAGTAATGAAGACTGTTTAACTTGCAGCTTAAAACAACTAACAAAAAAGCCACAAAAAGAATCAGGTATGAAAATATCCTGATCTCCAAAATTACATTTGTTGCTGTTCATTAAATTCAATGGTATCAGAATTTCAGTCTTTGGAGCTTTTTAAAAAGTACATTGTACTGTCCTTGCAGATACATACATCCACTTGGGATGCACATTTAAAATTGTCAATCTTCATAGTGACTAGGCTATACATAAATAAAATCACATTTTAGAAATATGGTACAAAATTCATCATGGTTTTTAAAAGAGGCCTTGAAGATTGTGTTTGACATTTATCAACATCTACTAATTTGACAGAATTGCAGGATTTCATGTTAATTAGTTTCTATTTAAAAACCAGCAGTTAAATTTCTCTTATCAGTTCATATTCTGAGTTAAGTTACTTCAACAGCCAGAGATAAGCTAGAAATTTTAGGGAAATAAGTAAGTTTACAATTAGTGTTGTTTTGTGTCTCATCATACTCTGAAATGCAGCACCAGGTTTAAAAAAAAAAACAAATTAAGGAAAACCAAAAGTTTTCATTCTTAATATTAAAAGCAAAGCCAAGAAGAGGCATGTCATGCACACTTAATGATCACGCATATACACGCAAAACCAATCAACCAACCAAAACCAAAACCATCAGCTGTCCCCCTTTTCCCTCTTCCTTCAATACAACATTGGTATTAGGAAGTGTAGTAAAGGTATCTTAACCTTTAAAAGTAATAAAGTTAAGAAAGTCAGTTTGATTTTCTGAAAATCTATTTTACTAAAAATAATTTTAAAAATTAACAGCCATCCTATTACTGTATTTTTACATTCATATTTACCATAGAACTGATCTTTAGAGGGTCCTTTTTGGCACCATCAGACTGATACCTTAAAAGCAGAACAGAACAAGTTTGAGTTTGGAAATAACTTCATCAAAACAAGAAATCATCTTCCTATCTTTGTACTGTCATATTGGTTCTGTATTGAACCTCACCTCAAACTATAAAGCCTGTTTAATCCATGACACTGCCTAAAAGGCAAAGCAATTGTCAGCTGTCTAGCATAAACTGTTCGATTTGTGATTTCTGGATTTTAGTACATTTTTAGCTAATATATACTGGCGCTGAGGGGATTTTAATATTTACCTGCTAAAGACTGCCTTTAGGGTAATTTGCTTTTATGGCGAAAAAGATCAGTACAAAAAGAAAAGAGCATGTTTTTGTCTATATTCAAATGATCCTCTCCTAAATATTATTCAATGATTCCAATATCTAACAAATTATAATGGAAAAAGATTTTAAAAAGCTAATTCAGTGATTTAGCTTCTAATTAAATACTTTTAATGAGAAAAACAGAAGTTTCTAATAAAACATTTTACAATTTCATTAAAGATACTCACGCAAAATCACCTCCTAAAGTACAGATAAGCTGAGCACCAAAAACACTCCATAAGGACAAGCCTCCACATTCCCAGGTCACCATCACAACACAGCTATCAGGTGACCATCTGATTAGTTTAACAGGTCCTGTTTTATTCCAAATATCTGTTTAGAAACAGACAATAAATACCACGTGAAAAACATCAAATGTCTTTCAACAGTTTTCTCCATAAAAGTAGAATAAAAAATATATGGAAATAAATATTTGATTTTTCGATTATCCTCTTTGCTGCATTCAAACTGACCATCTCAAAATGAGTAAGAAGCAAATGAAGAATTCATGTTTTCTTTCCAAGACATGTTTGCTTTCATAAGAAACTAAGAATACATGATAACAGGCCAGAAATACACTGTGCTATGACACAACCATAGAACTGCAAATCTGGTAAAATCATTTTTAGGACAAAAGATTTTATAGTCACTCTTGAAACCTCTTACTTTGGCACTTAGCACAACTGTGAAACTGTGTTATTTATAGATTTTGTTGAAACCTAATAGTACACACATTTTCAGTTGAGGATGCAATTTACCCACTTTACATGTTTCTCACTCTCAAGCCCGCAATACTCATTACTACTACATGAAAAATTCCACTGAGCTTTTGTTCACTGCATTCAGGCAGGGTGCTGAACTACTCATTTTTTTCTGTACTCTACATGTCAGTTGTTTCAAGTTAATTCACACTTCTATTATATTATCAATTTTGAAAATAATATCTCATTTTCTCAGGTGAGTAATGGCAAAGTAATAGCAAGACTGTATGTGGGAACTACTAAGATCTGCAGCATCTATAAAGGAACAACCAGAAGCAGCACTGTCTGTAAACTAACTCAGATTCAGATTTAGTAACACACACAAAAAAAACCCCAAAACCCCACACAAAACAAAAAAAACCAACCCCAGATCCTCACATATGAAACACATCTAAAACTCAGTTACAAGCAAGCAGCTAAAAGAACAAATGCACAAGCATAAATTACTACAAACATGCAAGAGTAAGTACTAATCCCATCAGTGATAATGCAAACAACAAATAGTTGTTAACTAGCCAAGGATAAAAATATTTCTATAACCCTAAAAACAGCTGGAAAATTCTAGCAATAAAGGTAGCTCACCAGGATATTGTTTTGGTGTCAGCTCCAATTTATGAGAAAACTGCATGGCGCCAGTGGTGGTATCTATTGTATAAACCTGCACAGAGCCGCTGGAAGAGATTACACATGCTTTAGACTACAGACCATTTGGGTTTCTCATCAGTTTCAAGAGGTTAATAAAAGCTGCTTTTTCCTCACTAAGACCAAATTTATCTACAACAGAAACACTGTGTCAAGTAACACTCAAAGAACTTTACCACACAAATTTATAAGATACTTTCCAGAAGGCAGTGGAGGACCCAAAACACCAGTCCTATAATAGCCAATGCACTATTTCGTTCTCTGAAGATACACATGCACACACAATCCACATGTATTTATGGCTTCCAACTGCAAGACAATCCATGAGTGAAGTCAGCACTCAGTGCTAAAGTTTCATCAGAGTGTACTAATACATACCAAGATCAATGAATTATAGTAACTACCCCGTTTCAGAGGCAAACACCAACACACTGCACTGTTACTACAACTGAGAATACTATTTCTTAAGAAGATAGTTGAAGACTACACCACCCAGATCTTTTGAAATGCTCTAAAAACCAAAATACAATTAAAAAAAAGCACTGCACTCTAGATCAGCTAAAGCAGTATTATACTGGAGGAACTGTCTTGAAGGAGCAGTAAGCAAACCACTGCAACTAAAAGCACTTTTGCAACATTTAATTCATAAATATTCACAGTTACTCAAACAGGCAACATTCTCCCTGATCAAATCACCACTTCACAGAGTTCACTTCTCAGTTGGGCGTGAAGTACTGATTCTTGTCCAATATTATTACGATTAACTGCTTAAAACTGACTTTATAAACCTGCTTTGAGATTAACCTGGACAGCAGCACTATCCAGTTCTTTCTACTGGTCCAGCCACCTTTTTATTTTTTTCCAGAGCTAAACAGCAAGCATCAATTTCAACTGCAGTTAGTTCAAGCAGGCAACCATTTCTTTCCTCTTCCCTCCTATCTTCTTGACAGAGCAAATTATACCATCTCTAGGAAGACTGATAATTTTCATCTTTACAGGTCTTGCAGCACAATTTGGCAAGAAGAAACTAGTACTTAAGCTTTATAATTAAATCATTGCCCCCCGCCATTGAACCAGCCATATAAAACTTACTTGGCACATCCAAATGCCATTAGCCTGTATTTGTTATTTACTGCCACACAAGTTCCATCAATCACATCTTGTGCCCAAACACCATGGAGCTGCTGTAGAGAAAGGAATTCACAGACTTTTTGGTTAAACAGTGCTTTTATTCATGACAGTCAGCTTATACCCATGTATGCCATATTACAGATCTGCCAGTTGACCTTCATCAACTCAGGAAATTTCTATTGCAAATGTCAAGATTAACTGACACGGCTCAGATAAACAAAATCCAGTATATGTAAAACAGGTTTCATTGTTCTTAATAAAAATTACATAAAAATGCCAGTATGTAAGGAAACTGTTTATCAGAGCTCTGAATAATCAAAGTAAGTCAATACCTATAAGGCAAGAATATCCCTGATACTGTATAAAAATCAGTAGATGGTACTAAGGGTGAAGACAAAACACAAAACAGGAACATAAATGCCCCATCTGCAACAGCTGAAATCACAGATCCTGTAAGTGTGTGAAGGAGTTTGGGACAGACTACACGAATCCTTCTGGGTTTTCTGTAAGTAAAATAAAGAGATCTAATGACAAAATGTAGTACAATTTCTAGGCTGAATTACAGGTAAGAAAACACCTAACTTGGAAAAGATTCCTTTACAGCTAATTCTGAACTATGCTTGTCACTATCAGAAGAATTAGACTTGATTACAGCTTAAAGCTAGAAATAGCTTCTATGATACCTTGTCATAGGAGAAGCCACCTCTTATCACCCCACTTACAACTAGCAACAGGAAGTCTGTCACAGAGACAGTAAGAAAACCTCAAACTATAATGACATTTTGCAACAAGAAACAAAAATTAAATCTACTATCTACTATTATGCTCTCTCATAGACAGGTACTAGCCCTAGAACAATCCAGCTCAAATTATGGTATGAAATATAGTCTTGTTCTTACGTTACCTCTTAAGCAGTTGCTATATTTTAATTTCTTTGCAGCTGAACAGAATTTAAAATAGAAAGCTAACTGAAATGCAGGGACAAAGGAAAACACATTTATTTTAGAGTGCATGCTAGACATACTAAAAGAAATATACCTCAGCAGTGAATCTACTTGACATTGGTGTAATGAAACCAACTCTGCCATCATTAAAAACAACAGCAAAACCATCAAGCGTGGCACAGTATTCCATATCTCTGATGTAAACATCTTCAAAGCCCAAAAATGAACCTGCTGAGAAAATACCAGTAATTTAAAAATATGTGAACACAGTGATACTGCAAGTCAACAGACTTTTCAGTTGTTTACGAATTACAGAAAAAACTAATTTAAACAGGCTATTTTTTTTTCACATTTACAAAAGGCACATTTTTCTCATCTCTGCTTGAGAACAGAGATAATATTTTATATTAGACAGTATTTCACCAATAGCTAACTATCATAAGCAATAAAAACCCCAAAACCTACCTCGAGAAGACTGCAAGTCCACAGAAAATGGAACTGTACATAGGTTGATGGCCTTCCTTCCATTGGTCATACCGTCCCAGTGAACGAGATGGAGAAATCCATCAGCAGTAGCAACAAGTAGATCCTCTAACATGGACTGCAAACTAACAAATGTATTTGTCATTCTCTAAAAAACTGCATCTCAAATCAATGTCACAGAAAACACAATTAATGTAGCACACACTGTATTACTATCTCTGGTATAAGCACCTATGTTGAGAAGTTATCAAATAAGTTACAAACTAAGTGCCTAAGTCCTCTAGACAGTAAGGGTACCAAGCTGACAAAATATGGTACATGTCTCCATTTTTCTCCAGGAACGAGACTTCATGAACAGGTCTGTGTTGTTATAATAATTAAGTAGCGTATTAACTGCTGAAGATCATTTTAATACTTTTGACTAAACATAAGACATTGCTGCCAACGATAAATTATTCATCCTAGAACTTTACCAATATTGTCTAGGCTGTACATAATACACACCACTTTCTAACCAGTGGTCTAAGCAGAAATTAGACTTCTCCTACATCCTTCCCTAGACATCTCCAAAATTCTGAAAACTACTGTTAATCTATTTGCATGCAGATAACAAATGCAGCTTCCCAGCAAAGCTTTTTCCAGTATATACAGCATTTCTTCCAATATTCATTTTCATCTATGGGGCCTCTTCTCAAATTATAGTTTGTTACTTTTCCACTCCACTCCAAGACTGTAGTTTCACCAACTTTTCACACACACTTATTTAGCATGATCTAAGTTTATTTACAGGGAAGGGACAAATAGGGACCCTCTGCAGGCAGCTGGAGAAATGTTGAAATGTGATGTACAGTTTTGCTTTTATGTACCCATGTCTCCATGAAATCTCTAATCCATCCTTTGACACCAAGGACAAATGCATTTATAGTAACATAATGTAATACTGAACATACATGCACTATATAGTTCTGTATGCTAAAAATATCAGTATAACCAAGCACAGAAGGAAAGAATTCTTAAACACCAATTTACTTTTTCACCTCCTTAGACTTACTATTAGTAATTTACTATTAGTAGCTATTAGTACTTAGTAGTAATAAGTCTACAAAGCTTACCAGAAGTTTTTTTCCATCCAGTATCCCCCTTCACTTTTTAACAACCGCTAAATGCAGAAAAACTCTTAAGACATGATTAGTGAGCATACCTTGTAATAGAGGCTTGCAAGTCCAGTACTTTCTTCATTTCTAGATTTAATGAAGGAGCACATTGTTCTTCCTTATAATGTGGGGTTCCCTTCAGATGTGGGCTTCCTCTAAATCAATAAAAAAGAAATACTCAATTGAAGCAAGCCATCCCTCAAAAGATAGAAAAAGTTACTGACTTTTACTCTCCCACGGGTTTTCTCCCCCTGTATATATACACACCAGACACTCATGTGCAACCAGTCCCAAGCAGCACTTAGTATCTAGGACATAATTTCAGTGCAAAAAGTTTAGTCAGTCATATCATCATATATGCCTATAAAGAGTTTGTAAGCAAAATAAGACAATGAATAGAGAATGAATAGTACAATAGCTGTGTAGCCTGTCTTAATAATCCTAAAATACATGATATATATAAATGCAAATTCTGATTCAATAAAATGGTATTTAACTGTTTCCATTGCTTAAATACGTGTTGAATTTTTAAGTATCTCCAATTCATTCTTTGCCAAGATGCATTACAGATATTATAGACTGTAAAATGTTCGTATTTCTTCAGTTCCTTTTACCAGATTGATGTTCATACTATTAATTCAGCATGCATAACCCAACAGTACAGCAATTCATAAGAATGTATCTCTCTATAGCAAATCAACAATAAACCCAAGACCTACTAAGAAAAGAGATGACTGAGCTCTGATTCTCTTCCTTTAAACAGACTACTAAACTTCTGGATGTAAAAGGCTTCCAATTTTTATTTTCCTCATTTTAAATTTCACATTTCATTCTCTAATGAAATGTAGTTATTTTAAAAATGAATACAGCATCATTAAAGTATTCCTTATTTGCCTGGGTTATCATCAATCCATGCATTTCACGCATTTCATTAACTTTTTTTCTTTAAATAAAAACTGACCTACAATCATCAGTATTGTACATGTCATTCAGCTCATCCGCGTCATGAGCACTATGCTAGTAAACAAAGCAAACTATGCATGCAACAGGCATTGCAGACAAGTTACAATTTAGTATAACTTCATTAGTCAGAAACAATAGATATGTACACAAATCTATGTAACCTTTACCCGGATTTTAACTGACAGAACTCTTCTTTTATTTTACACCAGGGTAGCCAGTGCAACTGCCCAAGACATGGCAGAAATGTAAGCAGCTGCAGTTTTAGATAAGTTTGACACTACAAGGATACCTCAATCACTTTCCTGCCTTGGTTATCTCAGTTGTTATCAACTGCCTTAATTCCATTACCATTTTATAGCAAAACACAAAATTCATATCTGTTATTCTTTGATGGATACTACATCTTCTCTCATGCAACAAGGACAAAAATATATGCTAAGGTAAGACCAAGGCAACTTCTGACATTCTGGAGTTAGCAGATGGAAGCAGTAACATCTTTCCAGAACAAAACCATGGTGACTGTGAAGGATTATAGCAAAAAATGAGAAAAATTACTGTAAAGTTAGTTAATCTAGCACCCACAGATGGTAACTTGTATAAACAGCAAATTATTAACATGTTTGTTTTGCATTTCAGAAGAAAATTAACTACAAAATACAGCTGTCTTGAGAAAGAACAGCCCTTCATGTAAGCTAGCTATCATGGCCTGACAGAAGGCCTGAAATTAAAAAAAAAAAAAAAGGTGACTAGTTAATATTAGCATTATGGGGTTATTGTGGGGTTTTTTTTAAACAGTAAATGAGACTGCACTTCTTGAAGTTCATGAAGCCAAATCCACCCGATTTGGCCCGGTATCTTTTAAAGGCAGAGATTTCACAGATGAAAAAAATTTATCACACAGGATTAATTCCTTCAGATCTCTATGTCACTATCTGCAACGCAGCAGCCTGGGGGCTGGAGAAGCACTTACTAAACCCCAGGTGTTTGGAAACATGCCTTTCAACCCATGTGGACATACAGGTCCAGACAGTATACTCCCAAGCAAGATCAAATCACTGGATAATCAATACTCAGTGGTACAACCAAATATTCTAACTAAACGACTAAAATTGAGAGAAAAGGGTTGTGTAATGGATAAACATTACTGTTACATAGTATAACACACCTTGTAACATGCCTGTTGTAACTGACCGGGTACACAACCAAGTATAAACACAGTGTTTCTGCACAGCACAAACTATAAGGTCAGAATGGGAGCAATATGGTTTAAAAGACATCTTTTGCTGGAAAAGAAATTTAAAGTCTCCATGTGGGCAGGCTTCTTTTCCTTTAAACACCTTTGATAAAAGTAGTTTGCAAGAATATTTGAATATTTTCAGTTTCATGAACTAGTTTCAGCAAATTTGCTACCATCTGCAGAGTATATCTTTTTCCACTGAGGCTCTGTCATCATGACTGATGTCAGCATTTTAATTCATTGCCTGTGATTATGTCAAATTCATCAATTCAAAAAGAAACCCTTACTATGGGTGCAAAGGGAGCAAAATCAAAAGTACACTGCGTTCATATAGTACACATCTGCATGAGTCAGCCTGACTGGTTAAGTTACTTTGACCTTTAAACGAAGAATGAGCGCTGCTGACGGAAGCAGGAAAGAATGTTTGGTCTGGGTTGCCACATCAGCATCTGCTACCATTGTAGCCAAACTTTAAGTAACTCACTTTTGCACAAGAACTGAGAGCAATGGACACATTCCAGTGACCAGCCAGCTGCATGTTGAAACAAATGTAATCGCTTCTATTCGCACAGCAGCTGTTAATGTAATTTAATTTGTGAATAAAATCTCTTAACACCCAGAATTGAGAAAAATCTCCCACTACATCTGCAATCCAAGAAAACACCAAACATGGAAAGATTAGGAATGCCAGGCTGGTTTTCTAACAGTAGAATACAAGGCTTACAGGGAAGTTTCAGATCTTGAATTGAACACAAGGGTGTATTTTTTAAATCACCAGGTTCATTCTCTGTTTCTTATTTAGCATGTCATCGGTAATATGCTTGTTCACAGAAAACAGAGCACTATACAGTATAGCAAAATGTCTTTCGATGTTGAAAGCCTATGTAACTATCTCATGAATCACCTTTTAAATAAGGGTAAAGAGGAACAGTAAATTTAAAACGGTAAAAAACAGTTTACTAAAAACAGTAAACAGTCTAACTTAAGGACTTGCCCTTTTTCTCCCAACTCCCATTCTCTCCGTTTTTCCCCACATTAACCTTCTCCTGTTGTTCACGTACAAAAGCTAAACGGTTTACCAAATTATTATTCCAGTTGCAAAGATTTCTGGATGACATTTTAAACCTCCTGAACCACATCAAGGACTAGGAAGTGTAATAAATATTCTACAACTAACCTAGTTTTAAAAATAGATTTTCTAACCAATGCAAAAAACAACTTATGGGGAAAACCATGCTGTTAAAGTTCAGCACAAGCTTAATTTGGGGGGGGGGGAAATTAGTAAGTTAATTAACTGTTCACCTCATCAGCTACCTTTGCAGAGTTTAAAGTTCAAAACCTTTGTACACACTAATCTTAAGTCTGCAAAATCAGGAAAAAAAATCCCCACTGATGAGGTAATTTATGGCACCTGTAAACCATCTTGCTCTAGAAAATGAAAAAGCTTTGAAAAGTGCGAGAAAGAATACGACACTAATACAGTAATCAGACGTGTAAGCAACAATACAGCATTGTAAACCAGGATATAAACACTAGCTTGTTCACAGGCCCGTATTGGTTAGAAACCTACTTCGATTTTTAAAGCATTTCCAGGTACTTAAAAGATCTACAGCATTGAGGTCTCATTCTAAATTAACCACAACATTCATATCACTTCCCCCCACTCCCAAACGCAGGCTCCACTTGAGGATATGAAGAAATCTGAGGCAAAAGAATCCTAGCTCTGCAAAATTTTTTAGGTTTTGTCTTTTTTAAAGGCAAAAATATCCTCAGCATTAAGTCACAACACACTGTCTCCTCAAGTGAGAAATCTTAAGCCACTTTCCTTGTCAAAATTCTAAACAGAAATAACTATCAGTTCAGTACAGGGAAGCCTCTACTGTGATGGTGTTGCACATCTCTTCACTGTGACACAAAGGAATATCTGTATAAACTCCTTTGGAAACTCCTCAAAAAGATATTACCATACCTTGCCACAGCTTACAAAGCTACAAATTTGCTTGTATGCACTGCCACTTTTCTTAAGCATATCACAGGTGGAGACTGATTTTATTTTACCGTTCTATTACCATACATACGCTTTCTTCATGTTTTATCTTGTAATGACTTCAGTAATACAGTGGTAAAATTATACTGAACTAATTGAAGCACGACTTTGTACTTGTGCTTACTGCAGGCAAGTATCCCAGAATGTGGGCTAATGGCCAATACTGGTTCTCTTCCAAGTCTGCTCTGAACTAGAGCAAAGTCTCTAAGAGCTGGAATGAAGCTGCAGACTATTCAATTTAAAAAAAAAAACAAACCCTCCCCCCCAAAAAAAACCACAAACAAAAAACCCCTGACAAATACTGCTTTTTTCCCCTGTTTTTAGTCTAACAAATTAAGCAGGATACTTAAGGTTTTCATTGAGCATGAATGTCTGTTCATTCCAAGAACAGACTAGCAATTCCTAGCCAAATACCAACAGAGACAGAAGTATTTCCTTCAATTCGTAACATTCCTAAAATATTACAATTTGACAAAAAAACCTATTAATTACCAGCAACAATTTTAAAAGCTTCCTCTTTTATATATAAATACTCAAAATTCATGACAGAATGCTGCGCTTATGATAACAGCACTTGTTTTATCACATTAATTTAATAATAGATTTTACATAAAATGTGCATAATGCTGAACAGGATAGTTCTTTAACCCTTACCGTATCTACATAAGTATATCTTAAACTGATTAAACCTCGAAAGGTATAAAATAGCTAGCATTTAAAAAGAATTTCCCACTCAACCATCTTAAAGTATTATTTCATATATTCTCCATTTTGTAAGAGCTATGCCCTCAGATATTGATAGAACAAACAAAAGGTTTTGCAGGCTCCTGCCGCAAACATTGGTAATCTTGAATTCCAGCACTTCCATTAAAACACTGTATTTCAGAATATAAAGACTATTACAATAGGTTGATATGAAAAGGAGGAAGTCATGCCAAATGGGCATTTTTAAACAGGAAATTCATTTTCCTAGACTCTGATGCTATTTTTAAACATACAAGAGCAGGGGGTAGGGGGAGTTCACTCAACCTTACTTTCCAAAATCTGATTATTTCACACTACTAAAAGATAAGGGGAAGCAGAGACTCTTGTATTCAAACATGATGAGAGCTTAGCTTCAATGCACACTTTAGCTCTTCTACTAAACCTGTGTCGATTAGATTGGGAAAGAAGAAAGAGACATGGCCCTAAAAAAATAATCATACTGTGATTAGGTATACTATTGAGTGAAAAACAGCAAAAGTGTTTCTGTCACTTCCCATGTAGTTTTGTTTGTTTTTTGTTTATGCTGATGCATTTTGTTCAAGCTGTACTAGCAAAAAACTTTTGCAAGTGTAATTACAGTTTACACAATTGACAGTATGCTAGAATAGTTCTGTTAACAGATCAAACACAGGCAAGCTCTTCTGGATCATCTTGCTCAACAGCCATATATAGTAACAACTCTGTAATGACAACTATAAACTGGAAGCACTGTAAGTTTTCTTCACAAACATCCCTCTCCCATATGGATGAATGAGGAGCAAACTTTACTTTCAGCAACTTTTTTTGGTCCTTTTCTTCGAATGAAGGCTAAACCATTCTCAAGCAAATTTTAAAGCAGTTATTTAAAAAAAACCAATACCACATAAAGCTGTAACTTTACTGCAGCTACCAGTGTCCCAATCTGCAAGACTGCAAAAATAAAGTCAAGAAAGTGGTTGTCTATACCTTATCACCTGCTTTTCCAACATTCTTTTTTCACTTACGGTAATATACATATATTTCATTTAAATAAGAGCTAAGCTGACAGAATTTAAATGGAACCTTTCTCAATGTTTTCACTTGTATGGGATCAAACCTAGCTGCAAGTTCAACTTCAGGATACTGCCTAAACTAGAAAATCTTGCACCAGGATTTTGGCACAGCTGAGGAAGTTACTGGTGTGTACTCCCAGTGCACGACAACCTCATTATGTTGACCTGCACTGCTTCAGAATTCTATTCAAGCTGAAGTTGTATTAAGGGAGTTCTTTATTTTTGTAGTTACTACATTGAAACTTTATGTTTCTGACAGAACTGGCCATTATTATTTAATGAAAGGATACTAGAGAACAGGTTTCATTCTGTTTACAAAAAGTTAGTAGATACGGACATTTCATCACCATTAAGAATTAACTGTAATTTTAAAAAGTAGAGTAAGACTGAACTCTTAGGAGCACTGACAGAAGTGTACTCACTAGGTAAAAAAACCCCCAACCAACCAACCAAAAAAAACCCCAAACCCACAACTGATGATATTCTACATCTTTTAACTTTCTGGAATGTTGTGAAGGTGTCCAGAGAGAAGAATGGAAGACAAAAAAACCTTTACCTCAAGTATGCAAAGCGTGGAGACCTGCATTTGAACCTGTTGTCCATGCATTTCACTGTTTTTACTGACTTGTTTCCAGCAGCTGTCCTATCACACCACTAATGCAAGGACAGCCTTACATCTTTGATGATTTTTGCAGAGCGTAAGCTCTCCCACTCACTTTGCCTAACACTGGTAAATAACCACATAAAACAGAGCTGGACTGGTCATAATGAAAATTTCAATAAGAGTTAAAACGTTGCAAGCAATCGCTTTATCATGAAGTATCATAGGAAAATTATCATACAAGTATCACTGAGTAGTCAGTCCATGTTTTTGATCCACCCAGCGCTGCTACTCAGTGCTACTTCAAGGTCACCATTTTCTAATGCCAGCCTTTTATTATATGCCAACTTGCAAGATAAGCTACTGGAATCCAGAGGAGGGGATGGGGAGAGGTGAAGAAGGGAAACAGGCAGTTTTAGTTTCCCCATCGGGTGAGCAACCCAACTTTGCTTCAGGCACAGCTGCATAGTCACTGCTGCCAACGTAGAGGAAGGAGCCAAGAACACACTGTTATAGTGGGAGAAAACAGTAAGATGTCTGCTTTCAAGCACAAGGCATATCACATACAAAGCCTTTCACTGATTTTTAATGGCTTCAGAGTTAACAAAATTCATTTAGTATTGTTCAGTCCAGTAGAAATGAAATCCGAGTACTTCAGTGAAATAATGTCTTTGGAAAATGAGCATATGCCAAAAGACAGTGAAAAGTTTCAATTCTAGGCTTTTGGTTTAGTTGGTCTATTTGTTCATTTTGGATTCGGGGGTGTGTGTGTTTAAGTTTTTTTAGTATTCGATCTACAAAGTGAATTAGTGAAACTACCTACAGGCAGTGCACTGTATCTGCACCAAAAAAAAGTTCATCCCATTATAAAACCTTACAGAATAATTTCATGTTAATCACAGCAGGCATAATTCACGCACAAATGCTTGTGTCTTTCTTTTGATCTAATACAACCAGAACAGCAGTAATGTTATGTAGGTTTTCAAAATTGAGGGCTAAATATAGACAGACTAGTAATCCCAGTAAATTCAGTGAGATCATTCATCTTCTTAAAGTTAAGGACATGCATTAGTCTTAGGAGATTGTGAGCAACCTATCACAAACACTCTAAGGACAAACACCTTGTCTTACTGATCCACAGAATCAGCATTATACCTTTTTGGTCTATACAAATGCATCTTAAAATCCTGACCATTCAACACACAGCGAACAGAAAGACTTTTTCATAAAACACGCACTTTTAGGTTGACAACACAAATCAATTACTAATATTTTATATAAAGGTTAGACTGGTTAGTCACTGACAGGTTAACAGATATTTTCAAATCCTCCTACACATGGCACATCTAAACAAACTTTCCAAAGCTTCTTTTTCACTCTTACTGCATATTTTATACATATTTCCATATATTTTCAGATTTTGCCAATTAAAAAAAAACAACTTTCCAAATAGAACAAGAATAACATCCCATAAACTACTGTTTAGTCTTTTTCATTATGTAGAGCTGAAGATATACTATCCCTTTATTTATTTCAACAGCTTGCAGTATCAAGTTGTCTGCTTTTTTTTTTGCCTTTTTTTTTTCTGATGACAGCAAGTCAGATGTGAAAATCAGTTTGAAAAATACTATTCAATCACAGAAAAAGCAAATAATATAACTTGTCTACATTAGTCTTAAGTTTTTGGAAAATAGATAAATAAGTTGCAACAGTAAATTCCATTTACTTCCAGCACTCAGAGGGCTATTTCACATGCCAAAAGATGAATTACAGTAGTAACTCACACAAAATTTTCCACTCAATGGATTAAGAATTTGCTTTGAAATCATTTACCACCTGCCAAATTATTTCTTCCTATAAGCACTTGTAAAAGAATTGAGATTTAAAATCTGAATGCTTGTGAAGACCTGATTTTTTATTTTTTAAATTTTCATAGTTTAACAGTTATGGTTTAAAGAAAAAAAAAATCAAAATTTTGCCTCGTACATGACATCATAGGTTATCCAATACTCCTCATAGATGATCATTTGGAAACAGCTACCAATCGACTTTAACTAGTTTTAGTTTTATGAATATGAAAAAACCCCACAAGTTTCTAGCCAATAAGAAATCAAGAGCGTTTTATTATTCCTGTGGACAAATTTGGTTCAATCAATGACTACAGATTCTGCCTACCCAAACACACACAGACTCACATAAATACACCTCTTAAGGTTTGAATTTTTCCTACATATTTTCCAGTTTTGCCACATGAGAAGTCAACTAGTCAATCACAAAATCACTGAACATACAATCATGTTTTAACAGATAAAATATATTGTCATTCACAATAAGGAAAATCAGATGATAATGACAACATAACACACTGCACCTAAAATACTTGTATATTCTTAGTAAAAACAGTCCCTATTGTTTCCAAAATATTGATTCCCCATTTGTTTCAAAAATTATTACAAAATTATGCAAAAGTTATTACAAAGTTGGGGGGCAGAGAGGAATCTATTAAAAAATTGCACTTAATAATTCCTAATCAACATGACTTATTCAACTAAGCTACACGAAAGGAATTATTAAAGCTTGTTACAGATGATCAATTCAACAGACTACCTCAAATTATAAAATTAGACAATTTTAACCCTACAATTTAGGATTTTGAGAGCTTATAAAATGGACCTAAGGAATCCTACCAGCACACAGCAAATCAGTTAGAACAGCTTCTCCTCTGAACTGACTCTAACTCACAGGAATGATGCTTCATATATATTCATCAAGTTTAAAAACTGTATTTTGGAAGGAAATATTTTTTATCATAAAATCTACTTAGGACTCATCTAATCCTATTTTTCCACAATGTGGGGATGCAAAGAAAGTTTGAAATACTTACTTGGGATACACTGGCTCATAAAGATACTTGTCTCTTACTGATGGGATTTCAAAAAATAAGATGTATCCATTTGCAGTCTGAAAAAGAAACACTGATAAGACATATATCTAGCCTATCTGCATGAGTAAAATCTACACAGATTATTTTGATTTCTACATGTCTCATATATTGAACACAAGTACACACTCATCAAGTTGCAGATGAAAAACTGTGTGTTGAAATTCATTCTAAGTAAAATCCTTTAAAAAAGCCTTTAAAGCCCACTGCATCGATCATTCAGTACGTAGAAAAATGGTAAGACACCACTATTGATGTATGCATCCAGCAGAAATTTTCCTCTGATTCATATAAATACATAAAACCAGACAGCTACATCAGATATTTAGAACCTGGGCACCCAATTCCCATCAACGAAGAGAATTAAAGCAGAAAGCATGTAGTAGAAGGTAGCAAGTCTTCAGAGCAAGACTTCCAGGTGTTTGACACACATGGACGCTACAGAATGCAAAGAAGCTAGGCATTGCCTCTCAATGTTGGTCACCCAGGCAGTTTTAAAAAAATCCTCATGTCACACAGTATCTTTATATACAACAATACCTTTTCAAAATCTTCTGGTGTCTAAAAACAATTCTACTATAATTCAATCCCAAGTCATATTCTGTTATCCTGGAAGACTGACTTCAAACTATAATGCTATTCAGAAAACAAATATAAATCATTTAGTTATCAGATGTTCCATTCATGGCTAGAAGGTGATCCAGTGTTTGTATAAGCACAGGAGAGGCAAATGACCAGTAAGGTTAGTTGTTCAAAGAAGTATGACTGGTTCAAAGCACAAATTTATCCTTTGAGGAAATCAGCAAATGCGTTTTGGTTAAACAGTGTTTCTACCCAATTGTTTTAATATGGGTTGGGCATGTACCCAAAGCACTATTACTGGAGAAAAGGAGCACTGAAATGAATAGTTTCAAGTTGCTTTGCAAGGTTGGTTTCCTTTTCTCTGAATAAAGGAAAAAGTAATACTCTTGTTAGCTTAGTTTATTAGTTCACAGATGCCATGTTTTTCCCTACTCAAACATTTTGCTTTATCATGAAAGAAATTTGTGTTTCAGCTTCAAAGTCCAAGAAACACAATTTTTCTCATTCAAAGCAAGTATCTATCTCATGCAAGAATAAAATCTGAACTGCAATGGTGAGCTTGAGACAGGCTGAAAATAAATGGAAGCTTTTCTATGTGCAGTAATATCATGTTCAGGTATTATGTGGTAAAGAAATGTGCTCATTTCTAACATCTTTACAGGTTCTTTCCATTACATCATTAAATATTTAACCTGTAAGTTACCCTACCCTAGAAGGAAAAGTAAAACAATACTGTGAAGTATCTTTATACTGATATTAAGGTACAAAGGGCCTTAATGAACACTATTCAAAGAACAAAGTTGCTATTGTTACAGGTTCATTTCTAAATAGAACCTCAAATTGCGTGAAGAGCTGGACGAAATGCAGAAACATTCAACCATATGCTTCCTGCAAATTGATCACATTCATTCACATAAGTTTCTACATTGCTTTACAAATGTCTGTGTTGCAACGAAAATTACTAAAATACCATCACTGTCATCTGTTCCCTGATTCATTCTCAACTCTGACAGTGAAAAGTAAAAACATACAGTACCTTTGAAGGGATTTTACTAGATGGTTTCTGGTATGCTATGATGTTTAATAAAGCTCCGCCTTAGCTATGGGAATGCACAGTTTAAGAGCGGTCTGTATTAGAGCACTACCTGTAGCAGGGGAAGGACTAAAATGCCTTGTATATTTCTCTATATTGAAACATCCTTACCCAATTCACAAGTTTAACTACTAGAATTAGCTGCCTTGGGTGTATGTACTAATCTAGACAAGAAACAAAGCACTTTCCAGTAACACTGGAAAAATTATAAATGCATCAATGAGAGAAGAAACTACAAAATATCAGGGGGAAAAAAGAAGATCAGTTTCGAAAATGTGCCAACAGTTTAGCAATAGAAGATACCAGTTGTAAAAGACATTAGAATTGTTAGGGGATGATGACAGTGTGAGAACTGCCCAAGTTTGTTTAACTGCATACCATTCAAGCTACTTCAGGTATTTTATAAAGCCTTATATGCTAGACCAAAATTTGCCTTCAGTACAAGTAAGTTACCTCAGAGCATACGCTACAGATTGATTTATTTTCATAGAGATGCTCTGAACACTCTGGCAGTCAGAAACAAAAAACACTCTATTATCACCGCTCTAGTGGACATTAAATCCAGACTACTCTCCCCATCATTAGGTCATTTAAAAAACCAACCAAACAAACAAAAAAACAAACAAAAAAACCCACAAACCAAAACAAAACAGATAAGTGAATGTACCACTTGGCTAATAAGTACATACTAAGCCTTTTGTCTACTTTCTTAAAAACAAAGTACAACATAATTTTATTATTACATAAAACTACTAAAATCACAAAACTCAAGAGCACAGGGTAATAACAGGTGAGAAACTTTATCACCTAACTCAGCTTTCAAACTAGTATTTTTATTGTACACACTTCAGTAATTAAGTGAAGTTAATTCAGTTCAACAAAACTACTAGTACAAACTATACTGTTTTAATTAATAACTTGCTTTGTTATTGCTCCTTCATTTGTACTTGTTAGTTTTCTTCTTAAGAAAAAGTCACAAAGAAGGGACAAAATGTTTATTCTCTTGGAAAGAATTTCAAAGTGTTATGCATCAGCAGGAACATCTTCTTCATTAAGCCCCCAAAGCTGCCTTTCCACCCTGTCTCTCTGTAACAAAATCAGCAATATTTGCAAATGTGGTCTTTCATTAACTGGACTCATTAAGTCTTTCAAATTAAACTTCATATATATTCCAAAAGCATATTAAAAAAACCTTGCAAAACAGAACTGGTGTTAAAACTACTATAACGAACATCCTTGACTGTATTATTTGTATCTGTACACCCAGGAGATGCAATATAAGCCTAAGAAACATGAAGAATATTAGAAATCTCATGACACTCATTTTATAAACTGTTGGATCATTTTGAATTTTAATTTGTAAAAATTAAGTTTACAAACTGAGACTTTATGGGCATTTAGATTCTGACATGATCTGCCAAAAAGAACACTGTACATTTAGCTGCAGAACTACTTGAAAGTACAGTAACTGAATTGGCAGAAATTAAAGCTAGTCCGACTGTCAGCTGAACCATAAGGTCTTCTGAGCAAATGGATCCCAACATCACAGAAAAGAACATGATATGCAAAGCAATTAAATGTAACAATCTAAATCTCTTCTGAACTACTGCATAAAGGTGTAATTAAAATGTGTTTGAATAGCTTACTTGTGATTATATGCTGTATTACAAAATTGAAGAATTCTTTTTTATTTGTAGTAAATGTTACAGAAGTCTCCTTTTTGCCTTTCCTGGTAACTATTAGCATTTGCTAACTGAAAATATAATCCGACACTAACAGAATACTTTACTGCATTGATTCCATCAGACCCTTTTAGGTGACTTAAACATTCTAAACCAACTACTCAGAAAAGTCTACCCCTGCATTACACATAAGAGAATGGGAGCACAGGAAGTTTAGTTGATTTACAGTCATGATGATATTGGTAGAGACATGAACTATTCAATAAACCATCTGGTATTTTCCACTAAGATAACAATATCTGATTGGTCTAAAAACTACATTACAGGCATCATTTTAAGCACAAAAGATGGTTTATATTAGGAGATGAAGTCAGTGTACCAACAAATACAGTAATTGTTATCCAGTTTGTAATTCCATGTAATCAGCTTCTGATGGGGAAATTTAATGATATCATTCTTTTCTCCTGCACCTTCTCACAAGAAAATCTTATATACAATAGCCTTGATTTTAAAAGCCAGATAAAGAAACTTTCCTAATTTAAGACCTGGTCCTAACCTGATCAAAAGTCACCAGGAGCATCACCCCACATTCTGACTCCTATAAACTCTACTCCCACTTTTGTTGTGGGACTCCCACCTTGGACTTCGAATTAATTTTTAAGTGCTGGTGCTGAAATGGTCAACTCTACTGCTGTGAGCACAGCACCAGCTACAAAACAAGATTTTATTTCCATGCAAGACAAGATCTCATCTTTACCTTAAAGACTCTTAACTGGAGAGTCTAAGTATCACCTACCACTGCCCTTGCTTCTGTGTTCTCAGTGCCTTACAATTTTTTTAAACACCAGAAGATACTGCACCTTAATAAAGCCACAGTTTCAACCTCTTAAGACACACCTTTCTGAAACATCTGTAAACCCTATTTATCAAGCTAAATATGCTTAAGCCACCTATCTCCTCAACTATTTCTTGCATTCACATGTCTGTAAATTCCCTTATTCTTTGTGACCAAATTACTAAGGTAATGAGATGCTGCATCAGCCCTAGCCGGTATATCTCAAAATTATTTTAATAGAAAGAACTGTAGTTCATTCTTCAGGAGAAAAAAATGAATGAAAACTACTACAGGAAGCTTACCAAAAAGCCTTGGTACTATTTTATGTTTTCACAAGATAAATAACAATTAAATGTATATATAATCTGCAAGTTTGCATAAGCACAGAGATTGGTAATACAAAACTGCCTTTGCAATAGTTTAACCACAGTAAGAAGAAAAAACTCTACTTACTGAAACAGCTATCATGGTGCTGTCAGGCCGCCATTCTGCTTGTTTATAAGGTCCAAACTGAGAAGCTGCTTTTGGTAGTTCCTTGTAGCTTACAATTAATACACTGGGCTGGAAGAAAAAAAAAAATAAAAAATCTCATATCCAGAAGAAATGGGATGTTTGTTATATTGTGATATAACTGTAAATAACTATGTTTCCTTAACAGCAACACCACGTTTCCCTTGAAGAGGGAGGTTAAAAAATTAGTGCATATTTGACAATGCATTACAAAATGGTGCTTTTAAAGGGAGTTTATGCAGAACTCCTGCCACACTTTCATACCTAATCTCACTCTTTCAAACCCAGGACATTTAAATAGATACTTAATTTGCCGAGAAAGGAATCATTACAGAATACAGAAGTAGTTTCAAGTTAGACAACATGTGACTGATGCTTAAGACGAACAAAAGCATCTCAAACAGGCTCCTATAATGAAGAGGACTGTCAAATTAGCTAGGATAAAATATTCTACACAGAGTATTTGGTACAATCCATTTTCTTAGTTTTTACTAAATGGATGGGCCATTGTATTAAAGAGAATGATAATCAGGAAATCTGTTTTATACGTCTTCAATAAAAGGTTGCCAGAAATTGTGCAGAAAATCCATCTCTACAGTTTGCTGAAAAGATTTTGCATATGATGAGATGCACCCATTAGCACCTTTTCTCCCAGGAATGGAGAAGAGCTTTGGGGTCACAAAGCCCAGACAAAGGTATCATAGGCACTAAGTCTTCATTCCCTTTCACTAAAGTAGTTGAGAGCTGTGACACAAAAACCTAATGGACAGTTACCCTTCCTTGCTTCAGAGCTTTGAAACATCCTTCCTCCATAAATATGTTTCTACTTTCTTGCTCTTGAACCAATAATAGCTTTCAGCTTAGATAGGTATTCCTCCTTCTGCTACCCTCTACCACTGGGAGGTGGGGAATGTGTAATATGTGCATATATATTAGATGACAACTGTATTTCCTCAGCCACCAGTTAAATTAAACAACCCTTACTTTTCTTTTTGTAGAAGAAGTTTCCCCTTATCTTCATAACAGATGCTCTCCCTAACTTTATCAATGCCAGTTTTAGTTCAGAGTTGTAGCAGCAAACTCTGTACCAAAAAGAACACACTTCTCCAAACCCCACAAGGGATCCATAAGGCTAAACAGTAATCACTCTTTTTGCTAAAAGTAATGAAACTGCTTGGCAAAGCTTGTCATCCACCACTAGGACCACAGGTGATGGCAACTTATACCGTTCTTCATTCACTTGTTCAAATGGCAGAAGCTGGTACAACAAATCTAAAAACATTAATTCTACCCAGAAATCACGTGGGTGTCTGCTACTATTGTATTTGGAATCAGTTGCTTCAGTTTCCCTTAAGAAAAAGTAGAGTTACAAACAAATTCATCTAAAAGGAAAAACAGTATGAAACAAAGTAATTAAATATTTTCACCATACATACAAATAAGGAGCTGAAATATCACACAGGCAGTCTTAGCCTTGGTAAAATCACAGTATGACTTTGCATCCTGTAAACAGCATTATTACTTAAATTTCACACCCACACAGAACTGAATTATTGGAAATAAAGTTAAATATTTATACTGCAAAGTATAACAAGCAAACCAATCTTTACCCTAAGAACTATTTATACCAGCTTTTTCAATTCATGTGGCTTCTTTTGAAGATATTTGCAAATCAAATTATCTAACATTAAATAGATTATTCTTAATATAATCTTATTGATTGTTCTCATGAACTACACAGCCTTTCACTGCTTGGCCTAGACCCACCTTAAATGCCTTAGATATACAGAGAAAAATTGCCTTGTGACAGTACAATCTTGGTAATCTTCATTATTAGTGCAGATATGGAAACTGATCTTAAAGCACGTCTGTGCTTCAAGCATTTTTGCAGCAGGCAAAAAAATGTTTTAGAAGGTCATTAATGCACAACAATTTTCTTTCTATATTGCTACTTTTACAGAACATAATGACAGTATTTATATTGTAATGTTCTTGTGACATTTATTCACAAGAAAGCTGCTGCTGCACCTCAGAACCTGGAATAATATTCTGCATATACAGCAGCTTAAAATTTACACAATTTGATCTCTAGACGGATCTCATTTTGTGCCTTACAGATGAGGACTAGAGGAGTTAACATTAAGAGTGCAAGCAATCATTTTCTTCTTTTTGCAATTTAAGTAGCTTCTTTTTCTTACCAGAAAGCAAACCCACTTCTAATTCAACAGGTCACAAAGGCTACCTAGCTAATGGTTAAACCATAAATATTTTACTGATACAATTTATTTCCACATACTCCACAACTCAAAAGCGTTATTTCATATGTGAGGAAAATCCTAACACTGAAAACTTAATCCCGGTTTACAAGCTTCCCACAAGTGTGTAAACTGCTACAAGGTTAACGAAGCTAGCAGGGCAGCTCACTATCCTGCTCTGCTCATGCAAGAGAAAGAGAAATGGTCATTTTACATCTGAAGTAATTTATTACATCTGATATGACCAAAGGCGTATAATGTCACAGAAGTACGTTCTACAAACAGGAGTAGATCAGCGTAATTTTAATTACTTGCCCCAAGCAGAGCAAGCCATTAAACACACATTTTAACAAAAATAAGGGCCTAGTTAGTACAATGCTTTTCTCTGGTTAGTTTTAGATATTTAACCCATAGCCTGTACAAAAACAGTAAGGATTTAGACTCTATTACACAGAATTTTCCCTAAATCTTTACATTTGTTTCTGTTGGAAAAACCAACTCTCCACATCAGCTTCATGAACACTCCATGTTTTTACCCTCTTCACACTTCTGCATGCAGCTACTAAAATTATAATGAAATCTACTTAAGCACAACTAATAAAACATGCACACTGCCTCAAATAAGCCAAGATATTGATCCTCCTTCTTTATAATGTTTAAAATCTGCTTCCTGTACATATTAATGGCAGAGCCACAGCTTTTGGAGAAACTGGTGATTCCAGAAACATAGCAAATAGCCTAACAGAGTTGTTTAAAAAAAAATAATTTGTCTACAGAACAAAAGTAAATTTGACCTTCAGTCCTTAAGGAAGAAAGAACAGAAGACTATGGAAGAAAGAACTGAGTAAGTCATTCTTTAATCAAATTGCAACTTAAAGCTAGCAAAAGCTTCCCAAAAATAGATAAGAAGCATATCTGGCTTTTCACAACGTGCTGCAGAGAAAATCTAGCATTTTGATATAGTACATTTTGCCCCTCAGGAGGAATGTAAGGTCAGGCAAAACAGAAGCTGTCACTCACCTATGAACAGAACAGCAGAGGTGGATGTATACAGGATAACGAAAATGGAGAAAAGAAAAAAAAAAAGGAAAAAAAAAGTAAAGATAGCCTTAACAACAATGTAGTATCATTACCAGACTAAACAAATTCTCCAGTGCTCTAATTAATGTTACTGAAAAAAGCAAAACAGAACTTTTTGTTCCCACAGTTAAATACACATTACCTCCTTCCTTGCTTGTATACTGTTCAGCTACTTTAGCTACCTTTTCACAAGAGCACTTTCCGCAGGAGCTCTTACTCCAAAATCTTTATGCTTCTCAACAATGCCTTTCTAACATAAAATATGCCTTTTTTACTGATGTGAGATTATGACAACATTTACAAGAGACAGCTGAAAGCAAATGTGTTTTGGATGACCAATACTGAAATTGAGGCATTGCACTGTTTATGAAACAGTAAAGTAGCAAGTTAGCTTCATGAGCAAAGATCCCTAACTCAAACTACTTTAAAATTCACTTTTGTTTCATTATCAATTTTTGTTGTACAGTAAGATTTCCTTTGGACTAGGAAAGATGAGCTCTACATCAACATCAGGACAAAATACCTAAGTCAACAATTAAAAAAACTACCACAAAACAACACACAAAACCAAACCCATGATGATACAATTTAAAATAATTGTTACTATTTTACTTAATTCTACCTGACCAAATACACCATCGTTCCCATTTCCTTTTTTTAAGCAATAACTATGAGCAGCATAAGTAGTCTCAGAACACTGAGCCATATAAGGTAGTTTTTACAAAGAAATCTATCGAGATATACAAACCCTGCAGCAAATCCTCTTAGCAAGCTTAGACATGAGATATTATCGCTTCATTTTTCTGAATACAAAAATTCTACAACATTTGATGTAAATGTAAACCAAGTAGACATTTAAACCCTAAACTAAGAAGTGAAAGTTGCTTTCAACAGGTCATCTTTAAATAGGACGAGTAGTACAGACTTGAACAGCAGCCCTCATAGGAGCAAGTGTCTGTCCTGATTGAGATGTTTAAAGGGCTTCGAAGAAAATGATACATTAACCAACTGGAGAGAGGTAAAATCATTGTTTGTTTGACAGAATATAAAACAATGAAAAAATTAGTTTTCCTTAATTTGGATTCTGTGGTTTGACTGCTGCTGGTTAATGATAAACCATGCATACAGTGGATTTAACAAGTTAAGTAGGTCAGCAAATACAGTGGAAACTACTGGACTAAGTTTGAGAAGTAAACACCTAACAGCATGTATGCATTCAGGCATTGAAACTTCTTAGTGCTCCTTTATTTTTAGTTGCTCTCTCACCATTAATTCACTTGAACCCAGAAGGAAAAAGAACAAGACAGGAACACTGCCATTTATAGTCACCAAAAAAATTAGTAAAAATATGAAGTAATACTCTTGCTCAGGCCCATGGATGTCCCTGTTAAGACACAAGCATTCCCATAATTTTTATGCAAAACAAAGTAGTTATTATATCTGTATTAAATATTAATAGCAAAATCATATCCTTGCCTAAATTCTAAGAATGTTGCATCAAGCAGCTGATACAGTCATACTCAAATTCCTACGTACTGCAAAAAGTTAAATGATTTTTTTAGAATACCGATAGTTGCACTGAATCCAATTATTTCTGCCCAAATAATACCCAAGAGTGCTGAGAAGTTCTCAATGTTTTGTGTTACCTATCCATAGACAACATGTTCAGCTCTGAACTCCACTTTTTATTTTGCTTTTTTTTATTGTAAGTATAAATCCAAAGTAGTTTGAATTTTAAACCCAAGTAAATTTCATAATCCTTACTACTTCCTTTTTTCTTTCAAAGGATTCTCATCTTTAATGCCACCAATTCACTATCACTAATTTACTTTCCACATAATTTTTTACATCTAATTTTAGCTTTCACACACGGAATGTCTGGAAGACTATCAGTCTTTTCACAACTGTTATGTCTAGGACAAAGATTGTTGTATTTGCACAGAATGTGCAACAGCATTAGTAGCTGACAACACGGTATTATGAATGGGTCTGGGTTTTTTAACGGAACATCAATATAAGAACCTGCATGGCTGTAGATAATTGTCAAAATCCTAGTATTCTTATCCCTAACAATTTGGTATTCTAGGCATCCAAAATTAATCTCATTTAAAATCAAGAGGCATTTTCTGCTTAGTTTCATAAGATAAATGCTTCAATGCTTTATTAGGCTGTAGGCACAAGACAAAAATCAAAACCACACTGTTCTGATGAGCTTACTATCTAAGTGACAAAGACAAGGCTGGGAGAAAAAAAACCAAAAGCCTGGTGACACTGTGCACTTTATTTTGTCGTTAGATGCTCTGTGCTCCACTTCAAAGGCTGAAGCTTTGTAAGTGTACAAACTAATAAATGAGAAAGGTTAGATAGAGAAAAGCATGCATGCACTCATAAGGAAGTGGAAAATTCATTAGTAAGGACCAGAAGAAAGAAAAAACAGACCACAAAAAGCCATTTTGTCAGTAACAGAGATACAAGGTGGTGATAAAAGAATTTCTAAAAGCATTGTTAATTATAAAAACATAACTCCTTTAATTCAGTTTTAAAAGCAGCTGCAAAGCTTAGAATCAGCAGAGTATCCATCCAATAAACACAACAAACACAGCTCCTGATACTGTGCTTCATGTCAGCTACTGTGAAAAAGCTCAAAAAACCAAAGTGCATCAGAATTGGCCATCACTACCTCTCTTGGGTGAATATTTTCAGTTAACCTACAGCTCAAAATCATTGCCAATAAGAAAGGCCATATTCTATAGATCTTTGCTGTTCCTCAAGCCGCAGAAATTGCCGAGTGCCTAAATTTTGATTAAGTGGAATTGCCTGTGATGGAGAATAGACTCTCTATCCTCATTTCTGGTCTCATACTGACAAATGATTCTGTTATGTGCAACTAAATGAGCTGTCAAAACTCATAACTGAGGACACTTTTCTCTTCATGCAAGTAATTCTGAAATATCTTTCAGAAGTCATCTATTTTATATTAGTACAGGAGACACTGAAAACCTAGTAAGGCCTACTGACTAGTCAGATGACAATTTTACATTTCACATCATAAATCCATCAGTCTAACAGGTATTTCTCATTTCTTTAATTATGTAACCACAAATGCATCTTTATAATAGATGCAGCAGCACAACTGTTACTGTTATTGATGTATAAAAGGAAATTGCCTTGTCAGACAACTATCTGATGGGTATCAGTTAAGAGGTTAGCATCTCAGGGGTTAAATTACTAAGGAAAAAATGCAGCAGAAGAGGCAAGACATCTTAGTTTGCATTGATGCTATCTGTGTTATATTGTTCACAATACACAAACACACCATTATCAAGATGTCTGTCGTGTATTTTGCAATCAAATTTCAGATAAAAATGCTACAGAGATTGCATCTAATCCTATCTAGGAAAAGGCCACAAGAATTCAGTAAATTATTCATCTTACAGTTCTGAGATGAAAGCACAATCCTAAAAGCATGGTGAAAACATAATTATTTTTCTTCTTTTAATGTCCACCTGTAATAAAAGATTACAAAAACACCTACATATTTTTAATATATTTATTCATATATTTTATGAACTATAAGCACTGGTGTCACAAGTAACTCCTTCAACAGCATGCCAAAATTCCAGGTTATGGAGATCACTTCTGTAACAGAAGCACAGTCTCCTGTTATGATCTATTTGTTTTAAATACCATGTATGCTTAGATTTAAACCACGTATCAAGCTCAATTCTAATACTACAATAGCAAAAGACTGAAAAACATGTAACTGAGTTATGAGAGCTGTCTGAATACAGACTTATTCAGCACTTACAATGAATAGACATTATTTGACAATCAAGGATTCTGACATGCATGCTTTCCCATAAGCTTATAGTTCATTTGGGTGATCTGATCGTAAAAAAACAGGAAAGTTTAAAAACAAGGGTAGATGTAAATCATAAGCTGATAAGCGCCTATGTAATTAAGAAATGCTCCTCAAAATGAGTAGTTGGGGCAAGCTACTCTTGGCTTCAAAGAGCTTACAAAACTGGTTTTGACTGGTAGAGTCATAGCAGATAGTCCAACAACTTAATTAAACATTTAAGGCCAGTACTTACTCCTGTCATTGCCACAAGTTTGTTAAGATTAAAGAAAGAACTATATTTACACATACAAGTACATCATCAGACTATTCTTGTTGCACACAGTTCACTCCTCAAGACTTACAGGGGGAACTCCACTCCTCTATTACACCTCCTTCCTCAGTTGCATACATCTTCCCTTAGTATCTAGAGCCCTGTGGGTGAATATATAGAATTCCCTGTACTGCCTCAAGCTCTTATTTCATTAGATCACCAAACCAATTTAAAATTAAAAGCCACTACTGTTAAGGGAGTAACACTTTCAGGGAGCCAATTACAATGCTCCTTTGATCCCTTCATGAGCTGAAAAAAACAGGTTTCTACTTGTTCAGCAAGCTGAACAACCCTGTAAAAGCCATTACTAGTCCACCATAAGAGCCACTAAAATATAGGTGCAAGCAGGAAAGATCATGACACTTAGGACTGCACATCTGCCTCATGCAATCTCACCTTTAGTTCCCCAGTCAATCTATTAAACATCAATTGCCTCATTTTAGTATTTCAGAAAGTTTCTTCCATGAATTTAAGTTTCTCATTTCACGCATCCAAGTACTTAACATTACCAGAATGAAAACATTGACAAGCTTTCCAATGCTGCCAATGAAAACAGTTTCATTGGCTCTTAGTGTCAAGGAATCTTCTGAGGTACCTAGGCCATAAATTTCTTCTGATTTAAGAAAAACACTGGGAACAGTGGTCTCCAAAGTGGAATGCATTTAATACAATCCATCAGGGTGCAAGAAGAAAATATTTTTTGTACCAAAAAATTAAAAATGTGTTTATCTCAGCTTTACCTCAATCTTTTTTAATTTATATATTGTGTATGCTTGCTAATGTGCATAATAGTACAGTAGCACAAGCAGATAAATCATAAATAAATAAATGTACACATCTTGAGGGGTGTATTTAAAAATCTTTCAGCAATACTGGTGCATGATCAAAAACATTCACCACTGATCAGTGGTCTTTCCATCCACAATCTAATCTCTCCTGACAAAGTAGTATGTAAAATGGTCAAGGACTTTTTGGCTCAGAAACACTAAGACAATTCCATCTATTTTTACCCACACCATTTACCCCAGTTTCTAATCTTAATACCTATATTGTTTCCAAACCAGAAAACAATCCACACTCTGGGATAAACTTTCCTTAGTTCCATTAGTTCTTAGCACGTGGTAGGTGAAAAGGAGGTTTAAACATTACCACCTCACTTGAAAAATATACATACTGAATATAAATTCATGTGCCTGGAAGTATTTCAAAGGGCCCACTGTTCTTGAAAAATTCAAAACAGAACTTCACATGCCTCATCACCTCATTCTTACATGAAACCTTTCATACATAGTTGAGATAGTAATAAGTCTTAACAAGAACATTAGCCTGAAGGCTTTTCTACTTCAAGAAATTGAATTAGTTCAACCTGACCAGAACTTAGCCTTGTTTTCATTTGTTGGAAGTACCTTCTTTGGAACATTTTCTAGCATGTAATAATTTTAGTTTGTTTTTTATAAGTTTGTTTTTTATATGATTTTAAGCTTCATCTTCAAAAACCAACCAAAAACCAACAAAACAAAAAAAAACCCAAACACCCAAAACCCCAGCTATATGCATAAAAATAATGCGAGAGATTCTCTTTAAAAATGCCCTTAACAGAAACCTTTGTCTTACAGGATTTGCTAATGGTCAGGTGTCCACAGAGGTGGTGAGATTGTAACATCCTTTTTAGTCTAAGATCAACCAGTGATCAAGCCTGGCAAAGTCAGGACCTTCCACAAAAGCCTCTATTACATACTAAATTAACATGTATTTAAAAAACTGTAATGACCTTTTTTTGTCAGAAAACAGTTTGCTCAACTTTTCTGCATCAAGTGAATTCCTTTAGTGCTCTGTCTGTAGCCAGTTATACAACATTTAACATTTCAAACAAGTCCAAGCATGTAAATTAATGTACATCATCCTCGGAAGTAGACCATAAAGTTAAACACATTCTAGAAAACGGGGCACATTTTGAGAAGCACTCTACGAGCCTGTTCTCTTTTATGTATTTTCCTGGAAAAGAAAATGAGTTGTTGAATGGACTACAACTATAGGTTTAACAACTGGCAAAAGCTGTAAGAGCGTACACCCTACACTATGCACCACAAACCTAAAAAAACAGAGGCCACATGATGATGTTCGCACAGCATAGTTACTGGGCTGGTATGTCCTAATTGGATACTTGTATAGGTTAAAAAACCAGCATCAGCACCCCACCCAGGAACTAATGAACAGCCACGCAGAGCACAACACAAGGTAAAGTGATGAAATCTCAGCATAACATAAAACAAGATTTTAAGGCTATGACTGTCATTTGACACCTTTCAGTATCAGCTTTCTAAAATTGGATTGTTAGTTTTCTCCTGTAATCTGAGATGAACTCTATAAATTATCTGGAGTTGGAGATATTTATAGACAGATTTAGGGTCTAATCTAGGCAGTATTTAAAAGGATCCAGCATCAAAATTTAAAGTCAGTATCACAACTGTTTCATTGACATCATCAAATCAAACTGACAAAAACCACTTTTGTTACCACGCTAATTCAAAGTGAATTAAAAGCAAGGCATTTAATGTCAATTATTCAGATAGTCTCAAAGTGGATATTACTAAAGCCGCAACTTCCATGCAAAAGCCATGGCAATTCTTCTGTTTAGGGCCACAAAACTTTTAAACTTTTCAGAAAAAGAAAAGTTTGTACATTTCCGTGTTATATGATTACACAGAATGTTATAGTCTGTTCTGTGTTTTATAAAAAAATTTCATATTTCTTATTTTATGTAAAACAGAATATATGAAGGCAGAAGAGATGAAGCATATTTGCAAAAAAAGCATTGCTACAAACACTCTTTATATTAAGTTTATGTACTATTTAAAGTCAAATTAAATTTATGCACTATTAAAGTCAAAGTAAAAAAAAAAGTTGGTTAGAAGTCTCATTTTCAGGAATAACAGGTGTTAACTCCAAGTAGATTGATTTTACATATTTTCTTAACACTATACTGCTGTCAGTAAACATCGTGGCTTAACTGTTGTGATTCACAAATAATGATGTATTCTGTAAGCTTTAGTCCCAAATTTTACAATCCTTTCTGGAACAGGAACAAAAACAAACAAAAAAAAATTCACAGATGAGAAGGCTTTTCATTTGGAGGAACAGGGTCTGAGAGCTAACAGAGGAATGGATACTCACTCTGCAGTACCAGATGCTTAGCTGAGATGGGGATAACACTGCGAAGAAAGCTCTCTGGGGATCCGTCTGGATGTGAAGAGGATGCTCCAGGGACTTCAGAGGACACAACAGTCTTTTGGGCCAGCCGCTGAGAAAATACATGGCTGTAGATTTCCCTCTTCCCGAGAAGCGGGCTCTCAGCTTACTCTAGCCTAGGCGGGGGACGGCGGGGACATCAGCCGAAGGACAGATAGATCTAGGAGGGCTCGCTGGCGCTCTACGGCCTCCGGACGACGGGCTGTGATCACCGGCCCGGAGCCGACCACGCATAATCACCACCGAAGCGACGGAACCCCTCGGCTCACTACCACCGCCCGCACCCGTGAGGGGGGCGGCTCAGGCCTCCCCGCCGCTGGGGGCCGCGGGCCGTCGTCCCCAGCCGTCGCCGCCGGTGCTCTCGCGCGGGCGTGGAGGCAGGGAGCGCCGCAGCCGCCGAGGGCAGAGGCGAATGCGAGTCCGGGGAGGGGCGAAAGCCAAGCTAACCGCGGCCTGAGGGAGGCGGCAGGAGAAGCGGCCGGTCACTGCTCCAAGCGGACCCGCGGGAGCTGCAGCGGCTGCAGCGGCAGCTCCTCCCTCCTGCGGGTGCCTCGCCCGCCCGCTCTCCGTGTCGCTGTCGCCGCTGCCGAAGCCCTCGCCGCCATCTCTCTCTCTCTCTCTCTCTCTCTCTCTCTCTCCTCCCCCTCCCCTCCTCCTCCTCCTCCCCCTCCCCCTCCCCCTCCCCCTCCCCCTCCCCCTCCCCCTCCCCCTCCCCCTCCTCCTCCTCCTCCTCCTCCCCCGCCGCCGCCGCCGCCGCCGCCGCCTCCTCCTCCTCGATCTCCTCCCCCTCTACGGCGTCTGAACACCGCGGCCCCGAGCACGACGGCGGCCCCACGGCGGAGGGAGGGGGGGCACGGGTGGGGCGGGGCCGGGCGCGGAGGCTCCCATTGGCCACGGTGGTGGGACCGCGCGGAAGTGACGTCAGGGACGCCTGAGGCTCCCGTCCCCGAGAGACTCCGTGTCAAGGTTCCGGGCGAAAAGGCGCGCGCCGGCGTCGGAGACGGAGCGGGAATGGGCGGTGGGGCGCATGCGCGGAAGGGGAAGCGCGGGGAGGGGTGTTCTGCGCAGGCGCGCAAGGCACCGCCTGTTACTTCGCGGGTGGCTTTGGTGGTGGTGTGCGCATGCGGAGGGGAGGGGTGGGGTGAGGAGAGAAGTTGCCGTCCCGCCGTGAGGGGAGAGCTAGCTGCGAGTGGTTTGTGAGGGGTCGGGGTGGTCGTTTGCCGGCTTGCCGTCATTGTATCTGTCTGCAGGGGGGTAAGCACCGCTCCGAACAGGCAAGCCGGGAGGCTGCGGTGCTCGGTTAAGGCTTGGCTTCTGGCTCCTGCCGCCGGCCGTTGGGCTGTTCCCACCTCACAGCCCTGGGAGGCCCGGGCCTGCGTCGGGGCTTGGTGCTGTCGGAGTCTTTCCACAAAGTAGGCCCCTTTTGCACCCAGCTTGCAACTTAGGAGATGAAGAGGTTGTTTAGTGACGCAGGAGTGCCGGGGAGGGATGCTTTAGGTGATAGAGGCAAATCTGGGTGAGAAGGGCCTGTGAGTTGCCATTGTGGGTGTTGCCATTGAGGCTATGTTTTGGGGGCAAGGTGAGTGCAGGTGCACGGAACAGTTGCTGCACAGTGTGTGTGCAGCATCGTGGTTTTGGCATCAGGCTCCTGCCAGGTGCTGCATTTCTCCCAAGTGATGAGTTGGATCAAGGATCTGATTCATCTGGGGAAAATTTTGGTTTTTTTTTTTCCACTAGGTTATTTTTCAGCAAAGACCTCTTCCTTAATCTTGTTACCGTGATTGCCTAAATGCTTTTATTCACACATTAAGGAGAGAGCAGGAGCACATGATGTGAAGGGTGAAAAGTAGAAAGCAAAGCTATAACTTTAGATGTGTGAATGAGGCTGGTTAGTCTCCTCTTGTAATTGGAAAATGAGGTGGAAAAGAAGTAAAGGTAGATGTCTACACCATTGCAAGGGTAGTGCCTATGTTGGAAAGAAGTAACTACCAATAGAAATAATCAGGAAAGTTTATTGAACCAGTCCCCCAGCACTGCTTGTTAGAGGAGTTTCTCTGGACTGAGCTGTCTCAAAACAGGTCTCACTGCCTGCAGATTACCCAGTTCCCTTCAAAGAAAATGATCTGTCCCCACACCTGAGGCCTGCTCACTCCTAACATGTTTCTGGTAATAAATTGTTACCATATGAATACTATGTTCCAGCTTAAATATTTCTGTCTCAGTAAGTGAAGTGAGTTATAAGGATGAATAGATTAGAATCCAGACAAAACTATAATATACTTTGAAAAAAAAAATTGTATTAAAGGAGCAAAATACCAAGATATTTTGTACCCCAGACTTTTAAGTGGGCAACTTGGACATGTCTTACCATCAAATTCCCTTCTGTCAGATAGATGCCAATCAGTGCTTCTGCTACAAACAGCCTCCTTCCTGTCGTCTTCTCTGAACCCTTTTTGGCCTGCATTTTTGATAGCTAACTTTCTAAATTAGGAAGTGGAAATAATATTCAGGAGTGTAGCACCATCTCATTTATTAACTTCCCTTCTATTCCTTGTGTTATGAAATAAATGCCACAAAACACACCCTGAAGAATAGGTATGGCTTTTAGAATCTTCCTTCTTCTGGATAAATTACATTCTGCCAAGTTCATCTTACTTCATCAAGGTACAGAGAAATTTCTCAAAGAAAATCTATGAAACAATTAGTAATGGACCTGTGTGGCTTTCATACTTCTTTGTAGCTTCCTTGGTTACTGCTACAGCATCCTCACACGTGTACATGTAAGAGGCAAACATGCTTTTAACTCATGCTGTTCCTGCAGAACAATGCTGGGTTGCATGCTGAGAGCATCATTCATGAAGGAAACAGCCACTGCTGTTAATAGCAACTATATTGTAGGATTTTGTTGTACCTGTACATTGTGTAAAAAGTAGAGAGACTCAAATCTTTGTAATGTTTGCATTGCTGCTATTGTTGCTTTCTCTGTGGAGAGGCATGAGGCACATAGTTGTCATTAGAAATAATGATGGTGCAATGTTTTGTTAAAAGTGTGACTATCAAAATCCTCACATCAATGATATGAAGATGATGTAAATTATGTCATTTTTGATACATTTTTGTGGGCTGGATACAGAACTTATTTAGATGCCTAGAATGGTACTTCGGTAATAACAGACTTTTTAATTATAGGCTGTTTGTACTTGAGTACACAAACATAAGCACATTTCTCAGTCTCATGGCATGGGAATGTAACTCATAATGCCCTGGGATTCAAAAGTTGTGTTGAAATTAAATGCATGCAGGGGACCAACCTCGCAGAGTTTCTTGAACAGATCTGGCAGTGGCTGCCGAGGCACAATTACAGGATATAGCAGGGAGACTATGATAACAAAGCTCGACAGAATTGTGAAAAACCTTTATGCACAGAGGTCTAGTTGTCAGTTGTCGTGAAGTTCACCTAGCTGAAGATAAGACTTGCTTGCAACTGCCAACTCAGTGACAGTCATGTTGTTTTGGAAATTGTGCTCTCGAGATAGCTGTGTCCTGAAAAGGAAGAACTCATGCAGAGCTGTGGGAATATCCAGGGACACTGAAATATC
Source organism: Grus americana (assembly GCF_028858705.1). Classification (NCBI taxonomy): domain Eukaryota; kingdom Metazoa; phylum Chordata; class Aves; order Gruiformes; family Gruidae; genus Grus; species Grus americana. Next base: position 31,958,900 of record NC_072891.1, on the reverse strand, counting down.
GTAAGCCTAGATACATAAGTCTTGATATTAGCAGGTTAGTGAAAGGAAGGAGGGGACATGCTGGTGGCAAAAGTAGATCCAGGATGAGAATGTTGCAGGAGGGTAGGTGTTCTGCAGAGTTGCCACTGTTAAACTGCTGGCATTGATTTGCAGCTGTTGCCATGAACTGTAATTTAGGTTGTGCAGCTAGCTGTCACCCAGTGTTATATCTGGAGCTGTTGCATAAACAATTATAGAAGGTTAGTCCTTGTATGTAAAATTAAAAAAAAAAAACCAAACCCTGAAACAAACAACCCTTCCCCCACTATTATCACTACCAGCAACATAGCTCAAAGCCAAAAAAAAAAAATAATAGAGAAAGAGTGTTAGTGAGGCATGGTTATAGTCGATGGCATGAAGTTTTTGCCAGGCTGCTTAAAGATGCAGGCATTATGTCATATAAACCACAGAAGGTGTGTGACAATGCATGAACATCTGTGTTATGTACATCCAAATATCTTTATTAAGTCATCTTGTCTTCTTAAAACTGGTTATGGAACAAATGAGTCCTTTACCTTGCAGATTTCTGCTGCTGAAATGTGACGATTGCCATAGATTAACCTGATTTATTAGTCATCTTTTGACCCACCAAAAATGGGCTTTTCAATTGAGAACAGATCCATATAAACAGAACAAGGTAGGGCAAATATTCAACTCATTTTCCTTTAGACCATTCTCAGCGATGATTTCAGAGAGTGAGTTATAATGGTTGTTACCATCCTTAAAGATGAAGTCTAAAGAAATAACAAAACGCTAATATCAGAAATTAAAAAAAAAAACCAAACTGCCTAGTAAAAGGGAAGTTATTTGCTGTAACACCACAGGAAAATCTTACGTATTTTAAAAGGAAAAGAAAAAAAAAACCCTCAATGGATTAAATGCTAAAGCTAGTCAGCTGCAAAGCCATGACTTTTAAAAAAGCACACAGGAAAATCACTCTGATTATTGCAGACATTTTCTGAATTCAGGGAAGAGAAATGGCAATATTCTTGTGTAGAGGCTGTTAGAAAGAAGGGAAGAACAGTTTATTGTTACTGCAAAATCAAAGTCAGCAATCTGTGCTTATATACAGTATATGACCTGAAATACTGGGACAATACTCATTTACAATAGCTAGACTCCATGATTTTACCACACAAAGCAATCATTCTGGAATAGACCAGTACAGTTCTTTTGGATTAATCATTACATTTATAGGCACTTTCTGTCAAATTATTTGTTATTTTTATACCCAGCTATGGTTAAATAGAATAAAAAGCTAATTCTGAGCAAAGAAAGTGCAAGTAATAAAATTAAATGGATACATTCCACCTGTTTTTCCTAGTAATCAATTATTCGCAAATAGTCACAAAGTCATTTGGCAACATTATTCACCATTTGATAATTTATAAGTTTATGCAATTAATAATTATTGGTTTCAGATCATTCTGCATTCATGTGTAAATACTCACCATCCATTTTATAGTGGTATGTCATTTCTCACAAGTCACACGGTACTGTTTTCAGTTTCTTACTGAACAACTTATGTAACTAACCGGCAGTGTAAACCAGTAGTGTTAGAACTCAGTTTCCTGAATTTTGCAATAGAGTTTTGCAATAATGTTTCTGGGGTTTTTCTAGTGGATGAACCAAACAACTTACACGTTTTTATTCCACATTTTGGAGATGTATATATTATTCAGAAATGGCTTTCACCCAGCATTTAAGAACCCAAGCCTGAAATTTGCAAATAAATTAGGAAATTTGCTAGTGAATTTGAAGTGGAAATATATGTGAATACAAATATTACAATAAAGTCATAGTTATGGTTTAGTTAGGTTAGAAATCAAATAAATTTGGGCCCAAAATACTTTCTTATGTTTACCTGTCTCTGAGAAAATAGGAAGGGAAGTCAAAGCAGGGCTCCTACCCATACGTTAACAGCCACACACGCTATATAAAGCCAAATATGAAGGGAGAAAAGATTTGAAAGTTTGAAAGCAACCCATGCCACTTAATGGGTTAATCATTGTCAGTGTCAATAAATACATGTGCCAAAACCATGGGCTATCAGGTTTAACATAGCTACCACAATGTTCACAGAAGATTTGTGTTCTTTGGAGTAAAATACATATAGAAACAACCCTGAGAACTTCAGTTTGGTTTTTGTAACTGTTGTAAATTCAGTAGTGGGTTATTTTTAAAAAAGAATTCCTCTTGTACATCAGTGAAAGTATCCTTAGAAATATGTTATCTTCTTTCAGACTTTCTTATCTGGGTTTCAGTGACTGACAAATATGCTTTTAGTTTCATGAGTTGCCTGCCACTGAAGTATTTGCTTTGTGCACACAATTACTTTGCCAAAAGTCATTGTGGTTTCTGAATATGCCTAGAGAATTGCATTCCTTGAACGTGTTTGGTATTTGATACTAGGAAGCTGAAACATCCAGAATCACAGATCATTTTTAAAGTCTGGGCTTTAGGAAATAAGTTTATTCTTTTAGATTCTTGAACACACAATGCAGCCTCATAAGGAAAGCACCAACATTATGAACTGCAGATCATTTAATTGGATTGGATCACCTCTGATCAATTACAAGGCTATATACAACCCACGTATGGCTGTCCAAGAGGAAAAAGGGATTGTGGAAGGAGCTAGATGACTCTGGTATGCATTTTCAGTATAAACCAGTGCTGGAAAAACATTTTCTATTCACTGTAAACAAACTGACCAAAGAACTACAAGCTGTCATCTGTGGAAGGACATTAATTAAGCTTTTTTGGGGTGATGGCTGCGTGTTTTTGCCAGGTAACACCCCTTACTTGAAGTACGGGGTACATGGTACAGTTATAGTATGTTACACAGATATGGAATTGTGGACAAAATGGTTGGAGAGAGAGGAGTGTTTTCAGTATGAAGATGAACAGTAAAGGAGAAGACACATGTTAGCGGCAGGAGTCTGATCTGGTAGGCTGTTGGACTTCATCTGCAGTATGCAACACCATCTCTATCCAAGAAGCAGGATCCTGACTTAGAGATGCAAAACACGTTCGCAAGTATCTTCTTGAGCCAAGGGGCAAAGTAAAAGCAAAGAAGAAAACAAAGGGATTTTCTTGCATATGGTTAGTGGATATTAACCTTTATTTCATCTTCTATGTCTCTTCATTATAGGCACTTGTCTGAATTGAGATGCATATTAAATAACCTCTGACTGTATTACAGTGCCGTTAGAATTAGCAATGCCCTCTGCAGGCTTTTATTTGGTAAGCAGAGCTGAAGCAACTCCACTCTTATTTTGATTACGTATTTATACTGGTTGAGCTAGTTCTTTTTAAATATTTTGCTAGCAGAGCATCATCTGAACTTTGGAATTTTATTCCCAAGCTGCTTGGAAACAAACACAGAGTGCTGTAAGTGAACATCCACAAAGTGCTATGCAAACAAATTACATGCTTGTTTCTAGAGCCTGATTTTCTGTCAGTTTGTGTGTTACAACCATACAGCATCCTGGGCAACAGGTGTTCCATTTCCCATCTCTTCCCCTTAGGAGCTCATCTCTGTCGATACTGACCTGGCTATATCTGAAAGAAAAGGTGATCAATTCAGTTTTTAGTTCTTGGTGATCAGTGGCTGCACTGGAAATAAATCAGCTTTTTTATAAAGGCCTTGTGTCAAATTTCAGCCAAGTCGATACAGAGGTAGAGCTGTCCCAACATCCCTAAAATACAGCCACAAGTACAACTGAAATTGTCAGAGAAGGCATCATATCTTTGAGCAGTTTCCTATTCAAGTGCAATGTAAAATAAATGATGTTCAAACTCTGGGGTTTTTTCCTATTTGTTAATGTTCTATTGCAGAATTAAAATATCTTCCAGTTGCAGGACAAAACTCATAAATGATCTATCTCTTGGTAAATTCTGTGAAAGCTGATTGCTCATCCCAAATCATCAGATTAAATGGCAACACATTCGATGCAAGAATATCATCACCATAAAGTAAAGCCTTTTCATTACAGTATTTATTACGCTCTTCTTCGTGCCTGTCCCCAGCACATCAAGCGAAATATGTTTTCCCGTCAGGAGGCTCAGAACAGTGAGGACAATTACATGCCAAGAGTTCCGACTTCTGATCTGAGACCATGCAGAGACATCTGTGTGGTCTCTAGGAAGTCACCTAAGTCTTTGTTGTTAAAATCTTGCTAGTAATATGTGCCCCACTAAACTGTTGTGTGTAAATTAATTAAAGAAACAGATTCCAAGTTGTTTGCCAAGCAGAAGCTTTTACTTCTACTGAAGATCTGGAGGAGCAAAAGGTGCAACATCAGCACTAGCTGGTAATATACACACACACAAAAAGTGTGAGACCTGTCAGTTATATTCTTAGGTGGACCTCAAAAATATTCAGCAACCTATCAGAAAAATAAAACCATTAAAGAATGCATTAGAAAAATTACAGAGAGTTGGTTGCATTCACATTTAGAAAAATCTGTAATTAACTATCATGTGGCCTGCTTAGATGTTTGACATTTTTAAACACTGTGTGGAGCTATAGAGCTTGTTCTTCTGGAAATGTAAATTAGGTAGCAGCAAAACAGCAAAATAAAAGGGGAAGTGCTATGTGAACTTCTGCTTTTAGGCTACACTCCAGTAGTCACATTTTTTAAGTCACTGAACCGTGCCAACCTTTCAGCAGTTCCTTGACAGAGTTAAATAGTCATTTTCCTAAATGTAATCAAAGCACTTGTTTTCAGTGATATGATCTTAATAAAAAAAGAGAAGCATTTCAGCTTTTGTAGACCATACCCACAAAACTACAAAGCAAACTGGTTGGAATGCTGGCAGAACAAAATACAATTTTGTACACCAATGCTTACTTGTTTTGGTAAGCACGTTATGTATCATTGGATGCCAGTTTTCCAGCTCGGATACCACTTTTTGACTTGGCTTAATATTTATAGTAAAAAAAAAAGACAATTAATGCAAAATAAGGACATGCTTAAGCAGAAATGTTTCCATTACTCATCTGTTTGGAATCATATGATGAAACATAGCACCAATTGTTCTTAAAACAATCCTGGGAAACAGGTCTCAGAGTGACTGCAATACTTACAGTCTTAGTAAGAATAATTACTGGGTTTTATTAAGAATACTTCCATATTAACAGTTATTTTTCTGTTTTACTTATGTAGGTCAACCAAAATTGCTGGCCAACCCCAAATATATTGAAATTATCTCTGTGACTGTAAATGCACATGCCTGATAGAGGACAGATGCAGCAAGATGTTTAGTCAGAAAACTCCAGTTTAGCAAGCATGTGCTTTGAGTGCCTCAGTGACTCACATTCTTTTCAGTGATACTCAAGTACATTAAACACTTTAGTACTTTTAGTGTGCCCAACTGTAAAGATGTGAGGTTTTTATTCACACATTGAAAATTAGTGAAGCATGTTTTTAATGCACTCCTAAACCAGGGCTGCAATAGCAACTGTTAAACCATTTTTTACATCATTGATGTTTTGCCCTAACAAATGCCAACTCAGTATTATTTTACTGAGAACATTATTTTATCAGTGTGTAAGTTCAAGGTGGTGTTCTCACTTGAACAGTTGGCTGTTCTCACCCTTTCATGTGAAAAAGGGCCCCAAGGTCAACAAGAATGATCAAGGGCCTAAGGACTGCAGGCTCCTGACTAGGATCTGACCCAGGGTTAAGCTCAGTGAACAAGATGTGGAAAATTATTGTGCGTGACCTGCAAAATGTGAATGTACGTGGAAGTTATGTGAGCATGGGCATGTGTACGTTTCACTATGGACCTTTAAGACTGATCAGAGAGGAGGAACTGGATCAGGCCACTTACATGCCCATGCATATGTGAGTGTGGTTTGTGTTTATATGGGAATCATGGGAGGAAGAGATGAGGGGCAAACATTACAAAATATATCAAACTCGACTGTATGAATAAGGATCTGGTGTTCACTGTCCCTTCCAGACCTAGGGAGTAACCTATAAAGTTTGCCTATGGATAGGTACTGAATAAACAGAAGGAAGAAGTCAGTGGGTCCACTTGTTAAGTAGGCTGTTAGGTTGCAGACACGTTTTCTTCCCATCTTATGATTTTTTTTCCAAAATCAATGGATCAGTCAGTATCTATTTTTCCTTGAAAAGCATGAAGAAGATTGCATAAAAGATAAAAATCATAATGCCCAGAATCAAAATCACTGACATTTCTGTGTCACCTCCATTTGGGATGCATAATGCATAGTCCACGAGCAGTCCCCAACATTAAATGAGGCAAAACTCTAATGCTTCATCCACAGTATCCAGTGATCTCCCTTCAGCTTCTACTGAGACAATACATTTCAAAGTGTCATGTTTGTGTTCTTTGACACAGTATCCATTTTATCCGGAAACCATGTACAAATAGATAGAATTCTAATTAATATCTATTGAAATTTAAAAAAAAAGAACCTTAGTGACTCACCAATTACAAATTAATTTTTAATAGATGAATTTGCAAACTCTAATTTTCTGTTTAATTCCTCTGATAGGTATCTGAGAGCTTATGGGAAGGCACACAGGCAAAACTGCTCTTGCAACCTTTGCTTTTTCAGATGCTTGTAAGCAAGCACAGGACAGGTGTAACTGAAATCAGTAGAAAAATTAAGTGTATACATCTGGTCCTTGAAACTGTTTGGTTTTTGCAGCTTCTTTTGAACATAAAGGGACTTGGAAGAGCTCGGTGGCCCTCATGAGTTAGCTCTGTGTGTACATGGGGAAACCAGATATGCCATTGCTCAGCAACATCTGGAGAAAAGCTCGATTTTTAAAAAGTGCTTGTTATATGCACATGCTGCCTTGAGTCATGTAACTCATTCTTGGTCTTGTGAGACTTCTATCTTGTGATCCTGTTCCTTAAGTTTTATAAGAGTCCTTGAAATATTGACATTTCATTTCATCCTTCCTTCATCCTCCCACTAAGAACTGGATTTCAAAATAATCTGCCTCTTGCTGAGACAGCAAAATAAAATACCCATGTTACAGGCAGAGGCCGGTGCTGTGTTGTAAATGTGGCTGTAAAGGTCTGGGAGAAGTTTCCAAATGTGATGTGAAAATCTGAATTGAGGAGCTGAAAACTGAGTTTCTACTAGTAGAAGAGTGTAAGAGGTGCAGAAATACAGGATTTTGCACCAAGAACAGGACATTATAATTTCATTATTGATGCAATGGGTGGAACCACTTAACAATCTGTTGTTTCAACGTGTAAATGACAGGTATAATACAAGCCTCTCAATAGCAATGGAAGGTACTACTGTTATGCCAGTTTGACAAGGGGTAGGTGGCATTAAAAGTGTAAGAACACTAGAGCCAGATTCCGAGTCCCTCTGTTACAAAATGCATACCTGCTGCTAGTGCACAGGAAATAATTCTTTAAAAAATAAGAAGAAAACCAGATCTCACAGCAGTGGTCATGTTTTCCCTCAATGTTTCCTGTGATAAGCACTCGTGCTGTTGATCTCACGGCATTCAGAAACGGCCCTCACATATCCAGCATACTTGGACAGAGCATGGTGCTTAGGCATCAGACAGCTTGTCTGATTGTATTTATAGACTCTGACTTGAAATGACACCTTAGTCAAATAGCATAAAATACTCAGATCTCTGTATTTGTACAGTAAAGCCTTTTGAGACTTACCAGCAAAAAGGGATTACTGGAGATATCAGCCAGACAGTGGTACCCTGACTCAGTTGGTATAGTTATGTAGGTAGAAATGTTAACAAATGTGTTGATATTTTATTTTTGCTTTTTCTGTGGCTGTTGGCACATATTGCTCAAGAGAAATTTGAAATACAAAATATGCAGAGGAGGGCAGGGGGAGAGGAGAGGAACCAGACAGAAAATAGCACTGACAACCGTTAGTCTACCATGCAAAGAAACCTTTACTAATTTGCTAACAAATTCCTCGTTAGAGACCTCCATACACAATATGCCAAGGTTATGTGCCTGACAGCCAGGACAGGGGTTAAGTAACTGAATAGAAACACAATTTGCTTAGCTATGAAACTTTTCTTTTCACATCCTCAGGGCTGCTGAGTAAAACATGCTGCAGATTTTTAGCAGCCTATTCCCTGTTTTGGCAGGGGCGGGGGGTAAGCATCATAGTTACCATCTGTCATTGTCTTTTTAATAGTACTTGCTTTGTTCTTGAATTTTCCCATGTCTGTTTTCTGTAAATTATGGGATCTTGTTATGGGACCTTACTTATAATTCTCCATGACTCTGTTTGCTATTAGGTCTTTCTGTAGTAATTGAGCTGATGATTTATTCAACTGAAAATCACTTGGCACCATACCATGATATTTGTATAATGAACGCTCTCTTTTAAGTTAAAAGGCCCTCTCTGAACATGGTTGTTCAGTAAAGGCAGAACTAGCGCAAGGAAGGTCTCCAGCACTTGCTATTGCGTTATCAGCCCTACCCATCTTCTGGTCTGCTGCGTGGTGAGAAATAGCAAAGTCATGCCGTGTAGCTGTCGGAAGCTGCCCTGAGATGGCATCTCCTTAGATTTAACCAGGTTTGCTTTGAAAAAGAGAGAAGTGAATAGGTCGCTAAACCATGCAACCAATCCACCTAACTTGAGATAAGAGCTATCACCAGCATTGTGATGAGCTCAGCAGAGCTTAGCTACAGAGAAGCTGGGGCTTTTTTTCTTGATTACTGTCATATTTTCAGGGAGAAAAGTCAATTTGAGTGGGTATGGGGATCAAGTTGGCTGTATTTCTGCTCAGTGTCCCAAACTTCTATGCACAGCTCAGACTGTTCCTGCTTTCCTAAGCAGAAAAATCATGCTGCTGTGCAGTGAAGAGCAACTGGAAGTTAATTGATTTTTAATTTTTTTTAACAGACAGTTATATTTGAGTATGAATATAATAGGTCTATGCATCTATGCTTCCTTATTGAAAAAAAAAAACCTTTAATATTTAAAAATAGCAACATGCAGAGCCGTAGTTGAATATGACAGTTAAAGCAGAAGGAGCATAGATGATACAGAAGTGGCTGCTCTAAGAATAGGAGTCACAGGTGTCCTGCTCTTGTACAAAGATTATTGCTGTTAAAGCTAGTGGTAAAGAACTCAAGATGTTATACAGAAGGCAATAGACTTCTCCTTTCCAGGTGGCTACATGTAACAGCAGATTTAGCTGTCCTGGCCAGCCTCATCAGTGACCCCCACCAACACACTCTCTGCCTATGGGCCCAGGAGCCCCCTTTAAGGTCATGCCCGGGCACCCAAGCCTTGCCTGAGCCAAGCTGTAAGTAGGTCTGTGCCCAGCCCTGTTCCCTGCTGTCCTGACTTACTAACTGCTTTTCCTGGCTGGACTGTGGCCCCATGCCGTAGATCACCCTGTCTTCTGGCTTGGCTGGCTGTGCCTACCATATCTGCTGGGTGGATCATAGACCCGATTCATCACCTTGGCTGGCGAGGGCTTGTTGAGAGATGGTGTCACCAGCCCTGGTCCTGCTTAGGCAACATGGGTCTGTGCCCTGCTGGGGAGGGCAAGGTGCTGAGGTTGCCTTCCGCTCCTGGGTCATAGCCCCTCATGGGGCAGCCCTGCTCTTGGAGCTCACTGACACTTGGTTTGCCCTGCAAGCATAGTAAAACTAGTTATATGGGGATGGTAGTGAAAACTGAAGAAATATGGCTTTTATTCCTTTGATGTCCTTCAGACTGTTTTTATTAAGGTACATGCTTGCCTTCTCCATCAGTAAAATAATATGATTGTGTTTACACACACTTGGAAAATACTTTGAGATTCCCAGATATGAGATACTGTCTTGATGCTTCTTACAAAATTTACAAAACCATGAAGTCAGCTAATAAAATCCCTTCCTCAGGAAATTCTGTGCTTCTTATAAAATAGATGAGATGACAAACAGCAAAATTCAATACAAAAAAGTGGTCCCGATCTTGACTCTTTGTATGTGAACTCATACCCAGGATAGAAAATGAGGCCAGAACAGGCCGCCTTGTTCTTTCAGAGAGTAGCCGTTTGAGTTTTCAGTATAGTTACTCCTACTCTTTCAGAAATATAGTGAGCTGTTTTGCTGCTGCTTTTAGCAGCAACTGTTTCCCAAAGTTAGAAGTTCAAATAAATGTGGTACTGTGACGCTGGGTTGTATGGCCTGCTATGTGGGCAGACACTTTATTAAAGCAGATTCCCGCATTCAAGTGTATTTGCTATAGTACAGTCTGCTGTACTTAAGTGGACTTCTGTAAATATATCACATCTGCTTATACAAAGCAGCTTGCAGCACTATCTCCAGTTCCCAATTTTTGGAGGAAAACAAGCCTTCCTGTTGTCCCAGTTTTCCAAAAGCCAGTGGAAGAACCTCTCTTTTCATGAACAAAAGTGGATTTTTAAAAGACACTGTATCCTATCATTTTGTGTCAGAACTAGTGTGGCCAGCAGGAGTAGGGAAGTGATCATCCCCCTGTACTTGGCACTGGTGAGGCCGCACCTTGAGCACTGTGTTCAGTTTTGGGCCCCTCACTACAAGAAGGACATTGAGGTGCTGGAGTGTGTCCAAAGGGCGACAAAGCTGGTGAAGGGTCTAGAGCACAGGTCTTACGAGGAGCAGCTGAGGGAACTGGGGTTGTTTAGCCTGGAAAAAAGGAGGCTGAGGGGTGACCTTCTCACTCTCTACAACTACCTGATAGGAGGTTGTAGCCAGCTGGGTATTGGTCTCTTCTCCCAAGTAACAAGCGATAGGACAAGAGGAAATGGCCTCAAGTTGCACCAGGGGAGGTTTACATTGGATATTAGGAAACATTTCTTCACCGAAAGGGTTTTCAAGCATTGGAACAGGCTGCCCAGGGAAGTGGTGGAGTCACCATCCCTGGAGGTATTTATTTATTTATTTATTTATTTATTTATTTATTTATTTATTTATGTGTAGATGTGGTGCTTAGGGACATGGTTTAGGGGTTGGACTTGGCAGTGCTCTTAACAGTTGGACTTGATGATCTTAAGGGTCTTTTCCAACCAAAATGATTCTATGATTCTGTTAAAACACTAATAAAAATAAAAGTTCAAACTAACTCTACCAAAGTGGAAAAATTCAAAAAATTAGGCTGAGAATACAAGCTGCATTCCCTAACTAATTCCACTTTTGTTTCTCTCAGCTCACTGTGGCTTTTTGGATTTAATTAACAATTTAAAAGACTTTCAGGGACATTCATAGCCACAAGGAGGGGTTTAAACCAGGTTGTGTCACTTTTGCCCCCTACACGGTATTGCCACAGACTGTTTAGCACAATTTGTTTCAAGTGCTTTTGTAGCTGCTCTTCACAAAGTGTATCTTCATGGTGCACAGCCCAGTTCTGCAATAACTCACATTTTAGCTGGGCAACGCCTGCAGAATTGGAGCAGCAGGCAGGGCATTAACTCGTACCTGTCCTCTGTAGGAGTGCTCCTGCTGTCAGACAGCTATGAAGTGCAACGCCGGCACAGAACAAGCCTGAGCATCTGCCTGCACATGGGAATGACTAGCTCACAGCGGTCACCAGATAGGACTGAAGAATGGTTTACCTTGTTCCTTCTTCCTGCTGTGAGGCTTCGGGTTTCTAAACCAGCAGCAGGCCCCTTTACTAGAGCATTTACTTCATGACACTGCAGGATGAGAGCTGTTTCTCATGACAAGTAAGGTTTCAATATATGTCAAAGCAGTGCACATGTTCTTGTTCTCCTGGGAAAAACCCAGATTTGATCAAGTGTCTGGTCAGACACCAAGGGCAAAACTTTTTATTAAAACAGACCTTTTTTTTTGTTTATTGGCCTAAGCAATCAGAGTCTCTGACTGGGAACTCAGTAGTGGATAACTGCAACTTGTTACTCTTGTTTATTAAAGGGGAAAATGAAGGAAAATTTATATATGCAATAGTTACTGAGTGTCTTGAAAGTTTTAAGTTCAGGAAAGCTGGTGTCCTCACAGGTATAGACCTCAGTATGTGGTACAAAGGGCTTGTGTAATCTTTAAGACAGAAGCGCAGAATTGGAGATGGTTGCATGATTACCATGTCCAGGACCCCAATGTTCCAAGACCCAAGTCATACCATCCCTTCCATAAATTTACTGAGCTCTAGCTAGAAACAAGTTTGGGTTTTGCTCTGCCACTTTCACTGAAAAGCTGCTTCTGAGCCTGCCTACTCTAAAACACTGAAGAAGCCTAATCTCTACACTGCATTTAGCACAGAGCCACTTAATACTTTTGTTTCTACACCACTATTGACTTCTAAACAACTGCTTTCCATCCTGGTGAACTATTCCTCCAATAACCTAAATGAGATCTTTTTCTTAACAGCAATCCTGTCTTCCTTCTTAGGCAGGCAGAATCTAAAGAGTACACATGTACTACAAAGGGCAATGACAAAAAGGAGAACTATGCAGGCTGGGAAACAGGAAGCTTAATTATCTCAGTTATCATCTTGTTTTGAAATAACATATCAAGGAGCAAGTCATACATGTAGCCTAGAACTGGAGCTAAGTTATATACGCAGTTGCGCTGCTGAAACTGGAGGGTACCTGAGGCAGATCAGTTAAAGAATGAAGCTGAAAATATGCAGGTCAACAAAGCATGCATGACATATATCAAGACCCAGCACAGCGAAGATGCGTAGGTTGATGACCTTTGATTGAGAAAATCCTTGGCCTACTCTACATGGGACTGTGAGCCCATCTGTCTAGTTAATTTTGCTAATCATATCCTACTTTTCTTCATAGCTCTCCCTATTTGAGTCAGGAAACTTTCAGCTTCTGTCCATTAGCAGTTCTGTGAGGCAAGATGTGCAAGTAAATCTCCCATGTTTCAGACTGTAGCCAGTCACCTGGAAACACCGGGAATGTAAAGTTATCTCAGTGCACAGCTTGGCTTCTAGCATAACAGCACCCTTGTCTGAAGTGTCAGAGACTAGGCAAGGTCAGCAATGACTACTGAGCAGAGTTGGCCAATACCCTGAAATGGCTTTCAGAGTATGTCTTGTTCAAGACTGTCTTGACTGATGCAAGAAAATTTTTCACAGCCTTGGGCTTTTTCCACCTTTCTCTTTCTGGTGTGGGGTACAATTGTACAACTCAGCATTGTGGAAATCCTGGGAATACCTGACCCAAACAACTTCCTCCCAGTGGAGGCAAGTGGGGTTCTGATCTTCTGTTCTCTTGCAGGAATCATCATACAAATTTTCAGTTTTGGAAAACTGAACAACTTTGTAGAGGTGAAGTTTGAGGCTTGTTATAAAGTACCTGAACAATCCTTCATAAATTGTAACATAGGGGCAATTAAAACAACTGATCCAGTGGTCTCTTCTGAAGTTAAACTGTTAAATCTATGCCAACAGCAGAATGTATGGGAAGGCGGAAGTAGTTCCCATTCACAGCATATACTAATCTTCATCCAGCTCTCTGAAATTTACTCTCATGTGAATAAGCTTCTCAGCTGGGAAGTCACCAGATTCTCCATCTCTCAGTTTGCTGAATCAGATTCTGCTCCTGGCTTTGAGCATTTAACAAGTCCAGAAGTAGGCTCCATCTCTTACATCTTTCCCAATATCTCAGCAAGGTCTACGCTCTGTGGTTTACATTGTACTTCACAATTCTTTACGAGCATGAGGTGTGTGCATGACAAACATACAGAAAATCAAAGACTTTGCATGGAGGTCTAAATATGTTGCTTTTGCTCAATAAATTTACAGCTGCCTTGCTGCTTCAGTTTTCTCACCAGTCTAAGACAGCTCCATGGACTAAGGTTGCAACATTTTGGGGATGTGCAGAACCATCCCTCAGTAGTTCATGGCTTCTTCTATGAACCAGGAAATTCTTTGAGCTCACAGTGCTTCATCTGGCTTTACTATTCTTACAAAAATTCTGGGTCCCTCTCAAAACAAAAGTTGTTGCCCTTCTCCTGTCCCGTTTTCCCACCAAAAGCTTCTCCCTTCTCAGTGACATTCTCAGGTTTATACATCTTCTCACCAATATCTGGCTTCTTTGTTCTGCCAGGTTTTACTTTACTGCTTCATGAATACAAGGTGGAAAGAGAGTTATTTCACCCTTTATCAGCATAGCATTTTGATATAACTGTTGCCAAGCTGGAGCATCATTAAGACTAACAGTTGTTTATTTTAGATCTGGGAAGACTATGTTCATCATCTCACCTGAAAAAAGGTAGATTTCATACACTAACACAGTAGTTCAGTAGCACAGCAATCTTCTTGCTACCAACATTTCCATTGCAACTAGAACTCTAAATTTCTGACTAGATTCTCTGCCTTGCCACAGAAAACCCTGTCTTCATCAGCTGAGACTCATGTATCACCTTGCCCCATTGCTTGAAAAACACATGTGTAAGGAATACACTTAAACCCGCTCTTTCTACTGCATATAGTTTGTTATATTTCCTTATGTAAAGTGGTTTCTAACACAGACTTTGCGTGAAAGACATTTCACTTCTCACTTGGAAAAGCCCATTAAGGAAAGAGGATTGTGAGTAAACAAACCTCAGTGCAGAAAAAGGGCAGTAAACATAAAAGCCAAAAGTAAATACATCTGAACTCGATTAATGTTTCTTTCCAGTCACTTTAACAATGTTTGCATGGTGCACCTACCTGCATCAGCTACTTTTTACCATATGGCTGCATATTGAAGTTGAGTGAAATATTACAGTGCACGGACTATAAAACAGTATTTCAGGACACACTTGACAGTGCTGCAGGAAACCAGGATGTCTTGTCAAACCAGATGGCAGGCATTGATCTGGGGCTATGCTTTCAGGCAACACTTTCATTGGACTATGAGAAAAGTCAGATAATTACTTAGGATATGGAAGCAAATTTGAACAACAAATTTACAGTCAGAGGTCACTTTTTGGGTTAGAAGAGACTTCTGGGGGTTGCTCAGTTGACCCCTACCCCCATAGAAAGAAAAAACAACTTTGAAATTAGATCTGTTTCAGTAATGGTGATTCCTTAAAGTATATACATATATGAAGATTAGTTTGTAGGGATTGACTTTAAAACTTACTTGCACTATCAACTGGCATTTTAGAGTGGCATAGTGCATACCTTGCATAGGAAGCTTCTGTTACTTTTCTGACATGTACCTCCTCTATTCATCTCCATACATTTGTCCCAACTAGGAGAACATCATGAGCAATAGCATGCTAGTGTACTGTATAAAGGTATGGATTCAGTTAAAGTTGGTGTAATGTTTGTATGAAAAGATGTGTAAAGAATCTACTCTACTCACTGGTTTATAGTCATCAAAAACATAGTTCACTGAATTTTAATAATGATCATTTTTCACAAGCAAGTATAAAATAATAGTTTTAAAGTATTAAATTCTTCTATCTGGCTAAGGAACACTACTTTTGCAATTCTCTGACCTGCTTTACTATCAGGGAGATATTTGCCATTTTAGCACAGGAGCAACGGGCAAATTGGGTGATAAAAAATATCTAATATTTTATGATCTATTAATATCAGCTCTTGACTCACTGTAAACTTTAAAACTATCAAAAAAAACCCCAAACAACAAAAAACAAACCAATGCCAAACCCTTCAAACATTTTGCAGGCAATTTATCTGTATCTAAAACCTCTTACTTCAGCTGTTTCAAGATAACAGCATGTAAAAGAGTAGCTGAAGCAGAAAGAACAGACTCATCGTATCACACACGTATCATATGCTCAGTGGTTTACAGTAAAAAACAACTCATGCATAAATTCATAGACACATGTAGACTGGTCAAGCTGCTGACAAGCTAAGTTTCATATACTAAGATGTCACAGTCATCCTGATTTTTATTGCAGTTCATGTTTATCCAGTGAGAGCTGGAAAAAAAAGAAACTTGTAAACCAAGATACATATCTGGGTATTCTTATGGTTATCACAGTAAACAATACTATTGCTCCTTTCGTATGAAATGGAGTGGATAGGGCATAGGATTTTTGTGCAAAACTGAGCTGCCTCTGCCTAGGGATGCCAGGTGAAAGAGAGAAAGCATGGTAGTGTTTGCCAAGCCTGTAAAATTGGCAGGAAGTGCTGCCCACACCTGTTCTTCCCTGCGCACACCAAGGCAACATTTACTCAGCGGCATAAAATAATGTCCAGATGACTTTAATTTCAGTAAGGAACAATGATAATCACCGTAATCTAATTCCAAAGGCTGTAATGTACTATTTATGGTTGAATTACTTCCATTTTATGATTATGAGGAAAAAAGAAATAGAACAATGCAAAATTAAGTCCTTCTGGGAACACAGTGGGTTAGATTTTTCACCATGGCTGACAGGAGGGGCTCATTGTTCTTCCCAACGGAGTACAAATCTGGCACGGGGAGAAATTGCATGACCTTATGCACTGACCCTTAAGTATTCCTAGATGGTGCAAGCCACGGCAGTCCCCAAGCTGCTATTGCAGCTGAAGCTAAGCAATGCTTCAAGAAGCTGCCTCTGATTCTCTGACAGCTACCTGATTTGCCATGTCAGCAAGGACATAGCAAGCCTGGTGCGGATTTGTCTCAGCTGATTCCAATGGCTGCAAATGAGTATTTAAAGATACAATGCATAGATGTTACAGCAGAGGTGATGGCAGAGAGAGATTCATTTTTCTCTTCCACAAGTAAAATCAACAGCAGCCCTGCTATTTAAAGTCAGCTGTCCTGGTGAAACAGAAGAGGGTGAGAATGCTGTGTTTCTGGTCTCCTAGCAGCACTGTAGGTCCACTTTGTGCTGGCGTAAATGGCTCCAAAGCAAGTAATCCAGAGCAAGTGCTATGAATGAAAACTTAACATTACTGGTGACGATATTTTTTTGTGCAAACAGATAGCACTCTTCCAAGAGCAGGATAATGACAAAAGTAGTTTCCTTGTGAACACCTTTCTTCAATCTTGTTACGTCTATCTTAGGAGAAAATGCAGAGCCAGTGCTCTTTGAAAATAATAGACAAATCCTACCCAGTGTCCTTGCTTCACTATCTGATGACCATCTAAGATACAAAGTTGTTTCCTGTTGGGCATTTTTTCAAAACTGGCACTGTAGAAGCTATGCACAGCGCACAGCATATTTGGACTTGAATGAGTCATTTTTAGCCATTCCAGTAATGGGAGGTAAACCAGATAAGCGCCTGGCATGGGAAAGACTCATCTTTTCCTCTGAGAAACTGTTTAAAAATAATCAGTGGAGAAATCTGGCTGACCATCATTTTCACTTTTGCTTCCAAATTCCTCCTAAAGAAAATTCTGTTGAGTAATCAGTTCAAATATAAAACTCTTACTGTCATGCACATAGCATCAGAGTTCATTATTTTTAACCTGACTTACTTATGGGGTTTTATGTAGACTGTGCATTGAAATTCTCTTCTGTGACATAATGCTGATTTACTGTTGGTGGGATTTTATTTTTTTTTTGTCTGTCCTTTAACTTCAACCTCTTCTAGCTTTTGTGATATAAAATATCTTCCATATATTGCCGTGCTGGTGGGTACTTGTGGTATTTTCCAGTTTAATGTGTTGGAAAGGTTGGAAATGAGATACGGGCATGTAATGATGTGTCCATCTGAAAGATGACTGTTTAGACATAAGATAGCATGTACGGCTTTTATTCAAATTCCCACAAGATGTTTGAATCCAAGCACCATTCCTGAGACTGGAACAGTTAATAGGCATTCTTAAACAAAAATTTTTTGAGCAACAGTAAGTCCAAAAGTAAAGTGTATCAAAAGCACTCAGATAACCTCTTCACAGTGGTAAACCACATTTCATGACAGCAGAATTCTCAGTAACTTCAAGATATGGTATCTGAAGAGGCATAGCGTTCCATTGCTGCACTGCCAATAAATCCCCATGAGTTCAGTGTTCATCCCAAAGCTAAAGTGCTGCAACTTTCCTTTGAAGTCCCCAAAAACAGATGCAAAAAGTGCAAATTACGGCATGTGAGATGAAGAGTTTTCACAGACCCACGCTCCCAACTGTCTCTTGAAGCTGTGACAGTTGACAACTATAAAGCATCAGTTTGAGAATTAAAGTCATCTCCTTAAAGAAAGAAAATGAAATAGTATTATTTTTAAAATCTGCAATAATTTAAGCAAATAAATAGCCTGATTTTAACAACTGAGTGTTAAAGAGTCAAAGCTCTATCTTCATTGTATGCAAGCTTTTCTGGGTCATGCTGAAGTTACAATGACTCCATTAATTACAAAGACATCCTGTTGCAATATTTTCAGAGGGAAGAACTCTCTCTCTCTTATCTGTGGTCCAAATTCTGAACTTTCTATTACATCAAAGCTATCACTGACTATCAGCCATATAAATGAAATATTAAAACTGAAATCAGGTTAGATAACATCCAGTGGAATGCTCGTCAGTAAAATCTGTGCATCTGAATAAAAGTTTGCAGAACTGGAACTTCAGTAATGAGGTCAAATGCCCTATATCTTCAGTGCTGATACAGCTTGAGCTGTAAGTTAAAATGATAACATGAACAATCCATGTTCCTGTAACCAGGGCCATGTGGGTCATTTCCAAGGCTCTCTGGTAAAGTATCTGCGGCTTTTATGCTTCAACTACCTACTCATCATGGAAAAAAGGTTCTTTCCAGTGTTTCTTAAAAATATATGATGCTGAGAAGTATAAATGTTTGTCATATGACTTCCTGCATGTTGCACTAAGATTTTCGGTCATTAAAATGAAGAAGTAAAACAAAACCACAAAAAGCAGCTACCTCTCCTTTAATTTCTTCATTTCAGTAAGTACATAGAGGAGGCTAGGGCCTAAAAAGTGAAAAAAATTTACAACAGTAATACTAAAAGCCACGGGAAGCCACATCATGCTCAGACAACGTGCACTGGAATTATGTCCAGACACGCACCAACACTGTCCTCCAGATTGCTGCTTGTCTTGAGCTTTTCTTCATTTGCACATGGCATAGTTCCACTGAAGTTTTACACCATCACATGAAAACTAAGAAAGGGCCTTTGACTACAGCAAGTGCTGATTTCTGAAAGGTGAAACTGTTTTTCTGAAAGTGTAATTTTGACTGTAGTATCTACTGATGGCAGTGGAATGGACAGCTACAGGTAAAGATGCAAGCGCTACAGCCTGAGGTGATATGGGAATCAGTGAATTCATGCCCTCTCCATCCAATCCCTAGTTTTCATTTCACCTACAGAAGTTATTGTTTAAGCTGGCAACTTCTTGGAGTACTTTTTTCAGCAGTGAGAAACACAGGTGGCTTCTCAAGTAAATCTTGTCCTTGGAAAAGCCCAAAGCTGCCTATGTGTCTAGAAAACGCTGTGTGTTGTTTCTTCAGGCTGCTCGGTCAGCTGCATCACAGTTTTGCTCCAATTTTGCTCCTTAGGGGAGAATCATTCATATTCCTGGAGCACATTAGGCAGCCTTGGGGCTGGCCTCAATGGGCTGTGTTTGGGTCTGCTTGGACACCAAGGAATTACAGCTGAACCCAATACCTCTGTACCTAACACTGGCCACTGCCTCTCTCCTGACAATACGTTAACCTATCAGACTTTTATTGACAGGTAACAAAACTCATTTATATAAGTAGGTGTTTTAAGAGCTTTCTTATCATTCTGTTTCATAGTTTTCTATGGTGGTTTGTTGGGGTTTTTTCCGTTCAATTTTAGTACAGGACAGTTACATGCATCCTGATACTTTTTTAGGCATTACCTTCCCTCTGCAATGTAAAAATCCCTGACTAGGGAAGTCATTTACTCATAAGGTGAGGAGTGGCTCAGTGGATGATCTAATATTCCAGATAAATGAGGTATTTGTTGTTAAAACCTGTGGCCTGAGCCAAAAGTATAACAGACTATGACCACAAAAATCTTGATGCCTTCCAAAGCAACCAGCTTTCTCTGTGAATTCTACTCAGCTGAGGCTACTAGAACTGCAGTTAGTATACAGAGGTGTATACCAAGCTATGTATGCAAGCTACCTGTTTCTCAGTGAAAGGGAACAAACGTACATAAATCTTTACATCACCTGTAAGAATGTTAGATACTGCATTTTTAAGCAATTGAAGAAAAGTTTAATGTAAATTAAAAACTAGCCTCTATTTTGATGTAACATTATTTAAGTTGCCATCTACAGATTTATAAAGATTTTGTCTGTAAGAGAGAAAAGGCTGTAAGCATAAATACAGAAAAACCTATGACTTACTGTTCTCATCTTTCAGGTTAGGGTTCAGTTTTCCTCTCCTGTCTGTTAAAGTAAATATATACAAATTTAGCTTAAACATTTCTAGATTTGAAAGAAACAATTCAACAAACTTTTAGATTAAACTGAGCTTTAAGCACATTTAAGTTTATTATTAACTCATACCAAATACATAAACTTCTCTACACTACTTTTCTTTTACAAATTTTGAACCAAATTCTGAAGTCTTTAATAGCAAGACTTTCATTTCATGATAATAAATACATTTGTCTGAGTTTACTGGAGTCTATTCATATGCAAGAAAAGACAAGAATAATAGCCTGTTTGCTTCATTACTTCTCCACTATTGCACTTGCAAACAAGAAAAGGAACATTATTTGTAATAGTCCAATACAGCATACCATTTTAGTTACACAGTCTTAATGGAGATCAAAACCAAAAAGTTGTGTGTCATATGCTGTAGCTACAATGTCTTTGTAACCATGAAGAAAAACACCGTTCACACTATGTTTTTATAGCACTCCTTACCCAAGCCAAAGCAATAGCTGCTCAGATTAAAAAAAAAAAATACCTTCCCATATACCTTGTCTCATGTAAGCAACAAGGTGAGGAAAATAAAACCCAATTCAAATGATCCAAGATCTCATTTTAGAGCACATCTAGAAATAAAATGTGACCAAAATCACAGAAGCGTGCCTAGTGTTACTAAAATTTCCAAGTTTGTTCACAGGAAAAATAAAGAATAAGTGAAAAGATCCACTATCTGAAGTAAAATGTACCTTTTTTGGGTTGCCCGTTCTTGAATGACTTTCTCTTTTGAAATATTATTAGTGCAGAGCAAAGGACAGCTACCATCACACACGTGGGGATGATAAATAAGATCAGGGATTTTTGTCCACTGTACTCTGTACTCATTAAATCTGTCAAAAATGTGAAAAGAAAGTAAATTTATAACTTACAAGCCAGGCATCATTTATGAAGTTATCAGTTCTGATTCTCCAAAGTCTTGCTCTGACTGAACAAAAGATTCTTAAAATTTACCAACGTAGTGTTTTACACTCATTCTATGAATACTTTATTCTGCAATATCACTGTAAGAAGCTTTACAAAAAATGAGTCAAATCTCTCATTTGTATGGCATTTGAGTGAGCACTGCTGCAATTTATCTGTATCCCATCTGAAGAACAATTAATTAGGAGTCTAGATCAGGGAATACACCCATGCAGATTAAAGACTTTCCTCTGTACTGGCAGCCAAATAATGGGGGCTACCCTAAAATTAAAATATACAGAAAAATGACAGACTGTCTTGTTGGAGCATGAGCTAGCTGAAGCTTCAAAAGCATAAGTGATACTGACTTGTTTCTTTTCCAGAGCATCAATATTACACTGTTTTCTAGAACTGAATTCCAGTGATGGATCACAGGACACGATGTATGTACAAACACTCTGTCTTGTACAAGTTCAAGGTGATACGAACCTGAAGTGGAGATGCGGGCTGAAGTTTCTCCATTCAGTTCTTTATTCCAGAACACGCAGCTGTAGTTCTCACTCATATTTGGTTTGAATGTCAGGGTGCTGGTGACATTGTAGAGGCCGTCTGCGGTCAGTGTATAGGTGGTATTTGCAGATCCACTGAGACTGAAGTTCTTTTCATTCTGCCAGAAAACCTCTGCCAGAGGAAAGCCTTCTGACTGGCACATAAAAACGAACTTGTCTTCATCTGGTTTTCTCATTACTTGAGTGTTTATTGTCTTGTAGGATGCTGCATAAGAAGTTGCATGAAATTATGCACCAGTAGTTATTTTCCCACTTCGCTTTCCCTACTTCCCTTTAATATTTTGTCTGTGGCTGTATCTGAGGTATATTTACTTGAAATGATGAAGGATATTTTGTAAAACAATTCAATATTCATTATTCAATCCTTCTCACACCTACAGCGACAGAACTTACTCCACTACTTTATGCGAGGCAGCAGTTGACACTCAGTTTATAATTTATCAATACAGAGGAAACAAGTGAAGTCTCATGGGACTCCATTTTCACTTTTTGAATATGCCACTTCAAGAAAAAGGCTGGGTTTAACATCTGTTTTACCATAGTTTATAAACAAGTGTGATATTTTCATCATATTAGAACAAAATGAACTTAGACTTTCTGTGAGGACAGTTCAGAGGAACCAACATGGATCTTTAAAATGGCTGTATCCATTTTTCTGTTTGACAAAGCTCGTTATTTAAATGCCCAGGTGGGAAATTAGTGCTGCCTTGTATCACATAGACATACTGCAGTTCGTGGGAAACACCAGAGGCCTTTCAAAGGACTGGTCTGTCATGCTATCCAGTAACATACCCGTTATTACTAATACTAATGGCCATTTGGCTTTGACGAACACAGAAAATCACATGCCCTTGCTCTGGGAGCTGCAGTCACTCGGGGAGTTCCCAGCCACATGTGTAGTTGCAGCAGGGCTCGTAAGTAAATTAAAGCACCTCTGAGAAACTTTAGGGAACGGCCAGAGGTGGCCCAGCAGGGGTCAACTGAGAGGCAGGGGGTGGGAATACTGGAAAAGAGAGTGTGGGAAGAAGGAGGAGGGATGAAGGATGGAGGGGGAGCAGTCGCTCTCCCTCTCTGGCACAAGCTGCGCCTAGAGAAGCTCAGCTGGCCGCTGAACTGAAGGCTAGTCACCTCTAAGACAACTGCTTTGGTTCACCTGCGGGTTGTGCACAGGGTCTTGGTGAGTGAATTAGCAAGAAATTCCTCCAAATTAATCAGTTTCTACAAGCCTGTAGGAATTTAGTAGAAACACCTTAATGAATACATGCTTATATTCAATTCAGCCACTAACCTTTTACTTCCAAAGTAATGTACTTGTAGTCCACGCCCTGGTAGTCAATGAGACAAAGGTACGATCCCGCGTCTGTGATCTTCACGCTGGTGATCTGAAGGAGAGCTCGTCCCAATTGCAGTTCATTGTGCAGAAGTGCTGCTCTTCCTATGTAATCGTGATGTTGGGATGGAGGGAATGCCTTCCCATTGCGCAGTGTGTACACTTCTTTTGATTTCGTCTGGCCCTGCCTTTTTAGCTCCCAAACAACAGTCAGGAGTCCTAGCTTTAATGAGCCGTTCACAGGGAATCTGCATTCCATGGTCACATTGCTCCCATACTCCACAATGTATAGCTGTTGAGGAACTTCAACTGTAAATAAAGCTACACCAGGAAAAGAAAACCATTTCATTTGTTGTATTAAAATATGTTCTGATTTTCTTTAAACTCGGCAAAAAGGTGTAATGTAGTCAGGCATATGGTTACTGGTTTGACAAAAGTTCTAAGATTTTTTTGTCCCTATTCACACTAACATTTTTGCCGTGGTAGTAGTATTTGTAGCAAATCATCTATATTCTGTGTTGATTACAGAGTCTGAAAAATAAGGACAAAACGAGCAAGGGGGTTTTTGAGATTTTAGAAATAACTTAAGGCTGTCAGTGATTACACAGGGAGCACTTCTGTGAAACTATGGTTGTATCTTACATGTCCTAGGATTCTGGGAAAAAGCAACGGTTAGTTGTGGAAATAGTAAATCTACTTTCATTATCCCTTACGAGGAGAAAATCCAGTGTAACTCCTGTGAAACAAAGAGAGTTGCACTGCATAGGCACGTGTAACTTTGAAGAATTGCTATCTAGCAATTACAGTCTTCCACAAGCCTGGGACCATGTGAGTATCATTTGATTCCATGTGTCTTCTCAGATATATGCAACAGTATTACAGAAAGTATATCAAAATAATCTTCTTAGCCATTCACTAATTCTGAAATCCATATTGTTTTACCATTTAAAAGTGTCTTGATAAAGGAGACTTATTTATAATACATCATTCAATATACCTTGTTACTACTTCAATATTGGATGTACCATACATTGGTAGATTTAATTCAGAAGCACATGGAAATATCAATAGTGACATTCAAAAGAGAAGTTCCCTCAGATGTCAATACATTATGTTTTAAAGAAGCTCGATTGTGGAAAGTGACGGACATCTATCCCGTGCTCAATTAATACACAGTGCCTTCTGTAAGACGTTGCAAAGCAGGGGCCTCAGACATCACTGGCTCTTCAAGCAAGTATCACTGGAGGTGCTGAAGCCCCTGTACTGGGGGCGTAGCAGTATTTGCTGCATTGGTTCTGCTGGTGGAATTGAAAGGCAGTTTCTCTCTCACCTGAAACCACATGGAGCTGTGTTTCCAGCAACAGCATTGTGAGGAACTGAAACATTTTCCCAGGTGGATCTGAAACAAAAGCAGGATTGCATCAGAACTTGCAACAACTACCTTCCACTGAGATGGATTAGAGCCATGCTAGCCTTTGAAGCCCATTGCAGCTGAAAATCAGCAAAACCAGAAACAAACACTAGACTACCACTAGAAACAAAGAAAATCCTGATTAAAACAGGCAGTGCACACACATGGAATACGAACCACTGACCTGTGGCAATGAAGGAAAAGAAAACATTTCCACAATTTCACCCATGAGGCTGGGTGAATCTGTAGCTTGCAAGCAGTTTGAAGTAGTCTGACAGGGCAATGCTTTTACACCAACTTCACATTGAAACTCTACCCATGGATAATAAAAATCACTTGCAGTTGGCTTCTTACATGCAGGAGAGCTTCATGAACAGGCACAAGCAGACTTTAACTGCCTGCACTAACATCTGTCTAGTGTAGAAGATTGCTAACACTGATTTTGTTTCAGCTCTGCTTTGCATACCTTTTTGAGGATACTTATTCTCTGAGTTCTTTAACCTCGAGACCAACAGATACCTGTAACTCAGTGTGAGGTATTGGAAATCTTGGGATGGGTAAATTGAAGTTTGCTTCAGAATGGATTAGATTTTAAGACATAGTGCTGCTAATTCTTTCACTTTGCATGTGACGGTGCCTGACATGTACAAAGTATCTTGTATTACTGACGGTAAACCAACAGCCCTGAATAAAGGAGAAAAAGAGAAAGCCCAAGTTTAGAGTGAGTATCTTCCAGTTCCAGTAACACGCAAAATACTGTTCCTGCTTTTGTATACAGATCAACATAATTAAAAAAAAAAACCAAACAACAACAACAAAAAAACCCCCCAAAAACCCCAAACATACCAACCCCCAAACCAGGGACAACATTTATAACAAAATTAATGTGATAATAGATATTAAGGAAGAATTACTTTGAATTAAGCATGCTAACATATAGTATAATCTGAAAAATTAGTGAAGGAGATCCAGAAATAAACATAAGGAAGTAAAGAAGAAAAGGAGCAATTTTAGACTTCCCCGGAGCTACACTTACTGGAGAGGGTTTTTAATTTTACTTCCCCATTCATTTGTGGCTCAACTTGAAACATTCTGGCTCTGATTTTCTCAGGTGCTGAATTTTTCTGATTGCTTCCACCTTTGAGCTCTCAGTACCTCACAAGTACCTCAGGCTCAAGATTTATCAAAGTTAGCAGGCAAAATTAGAGGTCTTTTCCTGGAAATTTAGATGTTAATCTTTTGATATCATGGCTAAAGGTGATGTTGAGATGCCACTACTTAATGTGTCATAAATTGTAATTATTTTAGCTGTATCCGAAAGGAGCTAATAAACAATATAAGCATCAGTATCTCCATTTCTTGGATGCAGAAACAAAGATCCTGTACTTCCCTGACAGCTGGGTTAATTGTCACTCATTATGTAGCTAGCACAGTGTCTCACAGTTAATACTATAAAGAAATTTACTGTGCTCAATCTCCTGCTATGCTCACTTCTCCACACAGCCTACCTAGAAAACATATGCCATGCCCTGCTGTGTAGTAGTCCGTGTATACAACAATCCTAACAAGTTTGTGCACAGCACTGCCTTTTTTTCCCTTTAAGCAAAAGGCCATTTCTAAAGCATATTCATCATCTGTCTGTTAGAAATTCATAGGGATCTAACACAGGAACACTGCACCATAAAAATCAGCACTTAGTGGTCCTGGCAGCAAAGTCAGGAATTGAAATCCACATCTGAGAACAGGAGGAAGTTGCATGACATTTCAACAGCAATTCAGATCATGTCAGTAAATTAATTTCCCAGACCAACCTGCAGAAGAAAAAGCAAGTTTTCACACAGTGCTGCGTGATTATGAAAATGAAGCTGAATAAACCTTTGAGGGTTGAGGTCGTGAAAACCATAGCATCACATACCTAAAAACCATTGTGACTTTTTTGAGTTGTAATAGTTCCAATGAGGATATAGGGCCCAAGACTAAAAATTTGAATGGGAACAATGAAAACAAACACATGACAATATGCATGGACATCTTTTTTATTTTATTGAAAATACTAAGTTGAAACCCATACTTGACTCTCTTTGGCCCAAAAGGAACATATTATGATAAGTTTTCTTAATGAATGCTGAGTGAAATCTGGAGGGCAATGATAATAGATTGCTGAAATTGCACCAAAGGTCAAAACAACACTGTGTATAGTTTTCGTCCTTTTGGTTCAGTTGATCATGTCTATGACTTAAGTCCTGGTCCCGGCTCATATACCCACAGGGTGTATAACACTCATCTCCAAAAAAAAGTTAATTTTTGGCCAATGGAATGCACCGGTTCACATAAAACCTCAAGTGGTTGCCTAAAATTCTCCTGGTAAAGAGTGAGAAAGATGTTTCTTGTTCCCTCAGAAAATTTAGACTTGGCATTCCCATTTCAAACTGCACAAGCTGTATGGCCTGGGCCCCAATATTGTTTTCAATGTATTCAATTTTTAACATAAAGTACATACTTCATTCAGTTCTAAAGGCAGAATTGAAAAGGTGCTTGACCTAGCAGCTGTATGTTAGATGGATGCTCTCAGGAGGTAACAGTGGTGGCAGGAGGGCAACATCAAACTCTGCTATATGCTTAAACTTCGGCTGGGATACTTCTTTTAAGTAGCTGTGCTTTGTATAGACCTGTTTGGCACATGTTTATTGTTATGCCTACTGGATCTTATTTTCAGGGAATACTCAGGTTGTGAACCACAGTGAGCTGACGGGGGAGACTGGCGCCAGTCTGGTCAGAAGTGTTAGGACTGATTTGACCTCAGTGACAACTACCACAATATTGATAATATTGAAGAATTTGCAGACAGCTTTGTAAGCAAAGGAACCTGGAAATTACATAATATTTTGCAATCTACTCCTTAGTAATAAATATTGAAGCCCACATCCGAATAATGTGAACTGTGAATTAAATTCCATGAATTCATCCCTGTATCTAAAAGATCATAGTGCTTTTCTTAGGTAAAAGGAGCATCTTAGTATAAGACCTCAGTACAAGACCCTCTGGCACTACCTTTGGTTAGTAGCCTTGCTATGATTGTCCCTGCTCATTCCAGGTGGGTTGGACTAGATGACCTTTAACAGTCCCTTCCAACCCAAACCATTCTATGATTCTATGATGACTGCTGCCAACACAAGAATAACAAAGGATCCTGTGCAGGATGAATCTTCTTTATGCTGTCCACTAAAGGAACACAACCGGAGGCACAGTCACTGATTCAGAGATCTTATAGTCTAACAAATCATTTCCTTTCCTGGAAACATCATTTCAATTATTAAAATATTTGTATTCCAGTGAATGGATGATTAAGAACAGTAAACACATTTAGCATTTACTTAATGACACTTAGCAGCAGTAGGTAAGGAGAGTTTTGTAAATCAAGAGCATATCTTCCACTAGAATAGCCAGAACTGTTGAAAAATCTAAACAAGCTTCCAAGCACACTGATTGTTCTCCAGTTTTAAAGCAGAGGTCAAACATGCATAGAAGTTCACAATAATCACTCAGACTTCAGTCTGAAAGATTAAAGGATTAAAGGACTAAGGAAAGGGTACTCGATCCTTTTAAAGTTAAATAAAGATTGTAGACAGACCCTTGTTTGTATTGTATTTCCCTGCAGACCAAGTTAGCACACTGATAGCACTTGTGATGTGATCATGCTCAGTTTTAGCAGGTATAACACAGGTGTTTTTACAAAGTTCCTGGAAGAAAGCAGGAACATTGCATTTTCACAGCTGGGAGCTGGGAGGAGTAACATCACTGGGCTGGCCAGGTGGCCACCTCCACACAAACTGTCAAGTGCACTTTAGCAAACTTTTATTGCAGGTGATCTGAAAGACTGGTGAGGAGTCCTGAGCTGATGGACTTTGTTATAGATTTGATCTTGGTATTGATTTGTTCATTCCTACATTCAATATTTTTGCTCTGCCTCTGACGTACTCTATAACATTACAGATATCAGCTCAGATCACTCTTTTCCTATTCCCTCTCCTTCTACAGCCTCTGAATTTTTGTACTGCAAAGGTAGTGCCTGCACAAAGCACAACACAATGCCCAGAAAGATAAACTCATCTGAATACCAGAAGCAATGAAGCTGTGTTAACGTGGCATCCTGCTTGGATGGCCTTCCTGTTTGGGTGGCCTGTAGCAGACCCCCGCTATAGTGTGACCTGCCCCTGCCCTGCCTTTAATCCTGACCCATAAGTCAACAAAGAGTTTGCTACAGGCCACCCAAACAGGAAGACTGAGCAGATGAGACCCTTTATAGACAGATAGGAGCAGCCTCACGTTCACAAGCCCTGGTCCTCATGGGAGACTTCAGTCACCCCCATATCTGTTGGAGGGACAACACAGCAGGGTATAAGCAATCCAGGAGGTTCCTGGAATGCATTGATGATAACTTCCTTCTCCAAGTGATAGAGGAGCCAACGAGGAGAGGTGCCATGCTGGACTTTGTTCTCTCCACAGTGAAGGGCTGGTGGGGAATGTGAAGCTCAAGGTCAGCCTTGGCTGCAGTGACCATGAAATGGTGGAGTTCCAGATCCTCAGGACAGCAAGGAGGGTGCACAGAAAGCTCACTACCCTTCAGGTTATCTGTTCAGAAGAGCGGATACTGGCTTCTTCAGGGACCTGCTTGGTAGAGTACCATGGGACAAAGCCCTGGAGGGAAGAGGGGCCCAAGAAAGCTGGTTAGTATTCAGGCATCACCTGCCCCCAAGCTCGGGAGAGACACATCCCAGCAAAGAGGAAGTCAGGCAAAAACGCCCAGAGGCCTGCATGGATAAACAAGGAGCTCCTGGACAAACTGAAACACAAAAAGGAAGCCTACAGAGGGTGGAAGCAAGGGCACGTAGCCTGGGAGGAATACAGGGAAAGCATCCAAGCAGCCAGGGATCAGGTTAGGAAAGCCAAAGCTGTGATAGAATTAAATCTGGCCAGGGATGTCAAGGGCTACAAGAAAAGCTTCTATAGGTATGTTAGTGATAAAAGGAGGACGAGGGAAAATGTGGGTCCCCTCCAGAAGGAAAGGGGAGACCTGGTTACCTGGGATATGGAGATGGCTGAAGTACTCAATGACTTTTTTGCCTCAGTCTTCACCAGCAAGTGCTCTAGCCACACCACCCAAGCTGCAGAAGGCAAAGGCAGGGACTGGGAGAATGAAGAACCACCCACTGTAGGAGGAGATCAGGTTCGAGAATATCTAAGGAACCTGAAGGTGCACAAGTCCATGGGACTTGATGAGACACATCCACATGTCCTGAGGGAACTGGTGAATGAAGTGGCTAAGCCACTGTCCATCATATTTGAGAAGCTGTGGCAGTCTGGTGAAGTTCCCACTGACTGGAAAAGGGGAAACAGAACCCCCATTTTTAGAAAGGAAAAAAAGGAAGACCTGGAGACCTACAGGCCGGTCAGTCTCACCTCTGTGCCCGGCAAGGTCATGGAGCAGATCCTCCTGGAAACTATGCTCAGGCACATGGAAAATAAGGAGGTGACTGGTGACAGTCAACATGGCTTCACTAAGAGCAAGTCATGCCTAAGAAATTTTCTGGCCTTCTACAACAAGGTTACAGCATTGGTAGGTAGGGGAAGAGTGACTGACATCATCTACCTGGACCTGTGCAAAGCATTTGACACTGTCCCACATGATATCCTTGTCTCTAAATTACAGACATGGATTCGATGGATGGACCACACGGTGGATAAGGAATTGGCTGGATGGTGGCACTCAGAGAGTTGTGATCAATGGCTCAATGTCCAAGTGATGAGTGGTTCCTCAGGTCAGTATTGGGACTGGTGCTGTTTAACATCTTTGTCGACAACATGGACAGTGGGATTGAATGGTGACGACACCAACCTGTGTTGTGTTGTGTGGTCAACACACTGGAGGGAAGGGATGCCATCCAGAGGGACCTTGACAGGCTGGAGAGGTGGGCCCATGTAAAATGCATTAAGTTCAACAAGGCCAAGTGCAAGGTCCTGCACATGGGTTGGGGCAATCCCAAGCACAATGACAGGCTGGGCAAGGAATGGATTGAAAGCAGCCCTGAGGAGAAGGACTTGGGGGTATTGATTGATAAGAAGCTCAACATGAGCCGGTGGTGTGCGCTTGCAGCCCAGAAAGCCAACCGTGTCCTGGGCTGCATCCAAAGAAGTGTGACCAGCAGGTGGAGGGAGGTGATCCTGCCCCTCTACTCTGCTCTCCTGAGACCCCACCTGGAGTACTGCGTCCAGCTCTGGGGTCCCCAACTTAAGAAAGACATGGAGCTGTTGGAGCAAGTCCAGAGAAGGGCCACAAAGGTGATGAGAGGGCTGGAGCACTTCTCCTATGAAGAGAGGCTGAGAGAGTTGGGGTTGTTCAGCCTGGAGAAGAGAAGGCTCCAGGGAGACCTTATAGCAGCCTTCCAGTATCTAAACAGGGCCTACAGGAAAGCTGGAGAGGGACTGTTTACAAGGGCATGGAGTGCTAGGACAAGGGGTAATGGCCTTAAGCTGAAGGAGGGTAGATTTAGATATTTGGAAGAAATTCTTCACTATGAGGGTGATGAGCCACTGGAACAGGTTGCCCAGAGAAGCTGTGGGTGCCCCCTCCCTGGAAGTGTTCAAGGTCAGGTTGGATGGGGCTTTGGGCAACCTGGTCTAGTGGAGGGTGTCCCTGCCCATGGCAGGGGGGTTGGAACTAGATGATCTTTGAGGTCCCTTCCAACCCAAACCATTCTGTGATTCTGTGTGCTATGATTCTATGATTCTACGATTAGCTCCTTTTGGCTGAAAGAAAGCATCAGAGCGGGCTAATGGGACTGTACTGCTTCTCATGCCTAAGATTGTTTTGATGTAATTCAGATCTTCCTGCATGAAACTGAGTTTTATGCTCATTTTGTTGGAAAACAGCCTATCTTCTCATAAGCATATGTACACTGCAAAAGATTGAGGAAATCCAGTCACTGTTTGCTTTCTTTGTCTTTCTCTGTTACTGAAACTCCTTTGTCTTCTGTGCATCTTGTGGTTTCAAAAGCTTCCCTTCAACACTCTCATGTGTGCAAAAAAGACACAACCTTTTCAACCTCGTCATGAAATGACTGAGCTCATTTTCCTTTCATTGAAAGATCTTTTTTTTTTTTTTAAAAAAAAAGTTAAAAAATCCTAGGTCAGAAAATGAAAAAAAAAAAAGGCAACATTAGATCTTCACACAAACCATGTGTTCTATACCTCACTATCAGAAAGAAGGTACTTTACTTCTATTTAAGGGATTTCATAAAAAAACTAGCAATGCATTTTAATATTTGTTCAAAGTCCATTTCTCAGGCCTGTCTTAATATGTCTTGTGGACATGCTTTTCTGCCCTCATTCTCTCCAACCCACCTCACCCACACACACTCTCACCTGCTGTTCCTTCTCTGCTGTTGCACCCTTACTGCAGTCCCTTGTCCACCTCACTATGCAGTCTATCTGCTACTGGGTCCATTGCTTTCTGTCTTAATTTCACGTCACCTGTGATAGCCTATTTGCATCATTTCAGTCTGCTCTCCATCCCACTTCAGCTTTCAGGTGAAGAGATATCATTTCTCACTTTCTTCTTTGCTCACCCTTGCTGTGAATTTTCACTTTCCCTGTGTTGTTTAACTGTCACCTGTTGTATCTTTTTCTCTTTCACTTTTTTTTGTTCAACATCAAATACAATAATTCTAACACAACCTCGAATATTCAATTTTTTTTTTTTGCCATGTTAGGATAAGATTGGGTTGAAATTTTGTTACAGAAAATGTCATTAACTATATTTAAAATGCAGCTGTGTATTCTAGAGAACACATGCCTTTCAGCTTTTAGCAGAAGCACTGGAGAATACAGGCTAACACTACAGCACGACACACTGCAAATTTTCTTTTATATCTCCATCTTCTACAGGAAGAAAGACTTTTCAGAGAAACACAAGAAATTCTCCTCTTCCTAGCCTGTGCTCCTCCTGGGGAAAGCAGAAGGTGAAAGACCGCAAAATTGCTGTACAATCAAAACAACTTACCATCTGCAGGTAAGGGTTTAATAACAACTAGAAGAAAGTAAGCAGGAACATATAGATACAAATATATACAGATTTTTTTTTTCGTCTTACAACTCTTCCCTGAAATTCAGAATGAAAGGTTTACAAACAGCAGCAGCCCAATGCATACGCTGAAGAGGCTTGCTAGCACCTTTGCCTATGACAGAAGACTGAGTGGCAAGACAGGTTCAGCTTCTAAAACACTTTATTCCCCAGGGTTTGAAGTTATACGGACCTGTGTTTTAGGATCAGGACTTATCCAATCTCTGGTTAAGAATCAGAGTCCACTCCCCACAAATAATTTGAAAATAATTTAAGCAAATCTTAAGAATTCAGAAAAAAAAAAATCTGCAATCTGCCAGTCAGATACAGTAAATATACATACAGTAAATATAGATTTGCATTTTAGCAGTGTTATACTCACATCAGATCTTTATGCAGTCATTGGAAGAATCAGGTTCACATAACCGCTAAGATTTTCAAAGTCTTACAAAGTGGCTCTATCCTACTCGCATGACAGCAGAAACTCTCCAGTTCTCACGATCGGTTTAAAACATGCACTGATAGCAGAGCTTGTAGGCTGATCTTATTCAGGCTTTATGTCATCAAACAACTAGCTAAAAAGGAAACCACCGAGTTTCTTAGGAATTTGTGAGCAGTTCCAGTTTCATTTTCGTGTTTTATGCTGAACGTCCTCTGAGCTCAGTGCTCTGCATTGCTGAGAACTTGCATACAAACAAGTTTATTCAAAGCATTCTGTAAAATTCATGTGCTGAAATCTACTTTTAATTAAACCCATAGGGGTTTTTTGCTGGATTTATACCCATTTAGAACAGTACACAGCCTTGGCATCTGAACTTGCATTTATGAGGACTGTTCTGTATTCATGAAACTATCAAGATACATTTTCTTAATTTTCATCAGGTTAATTTTACAAGAATTCCTCAAACGATTACCTAACATTTGCAGAATACATTTCCTGTTCACTTTTCATCTATATCCACATTATTAAAAAAAAAAAAAATCACAATGAGGGTGGTCAAAGACACTTGTCCAGCAAGGTTGTGACTCTCCATTCTTGCAAATGTACCAGACTTGACAGAACAAAGCCCAGGCAACTGGATATAAGTTGGCCCTCCTTTGAGTGAAAGGTTGGACTGGGTGACCACCAGAGCTCCTTTCCAACATAAAGTACTCTATTCTATTAAACAACCTTATCAATGGACGTGTCTGTGCATTTTACTGTTACTAGGTACTATTTACTTCCATACTGCAGTTCATCATTATATCTTTTAATTTATGATCACATTATGAGTGGGAGACACGAAAGAGGATACAGTGCTCTCTTCCCAGGCTTCTCGGATGCATTAGTGCTACAGGTGGGACACACATACCCTTTTGTCTCCAGTTAGTTCCTCATCACTTGGGAGAATTGTGCTCTAGCTCCACACAAATAATGGTTGTGGTCTTAGTCCCATGAATCCTGGCTGGTTTGGGGGGATTTATGATGATTGCCTGCCTCACATTTCCAGCCTGACTCAGACCATGAAATCATGCCTCCTGCTGCCTGGTGCAGAGCAATCCACCTCAACAAAAACACTGTTACACTACTTTTTTTTTTTTTCTTCTCAGTAAACTTATCTTGTGTAGCCTTATGACAGAAAGTAGTTCCTGGGCAGCCTGAACTTTTTCCAGAAAAGCTCCCATGATGTCTTTGGCAGCTGTCAGAAGTCAATGGTTTGGATGATTGGACACTTGTAGGAGAGAGAAAAGTCCATAGGGGCAGAGTTGAGCTTGACCTATGATTTACAATTAAAATCAAGTTTGACTGATGTCCTAACACTTTCAATAAAAGCAAAGAGGAAAAGATGGCAGCAAACTGAGATCTGTGCTCTTTTTTTAAGTATGTGAGAGTGTGGGAATCACTTCTTTCTGACTGATGTTTATGCCTACTGTTTCTCTTAACTCCATCTTCACCCTCCACCTGCCACCAACTCTCAAAGGCCTTGTTTGTTCTGTGGCCTCCCACTAAGATAAATAGCCTACTTAGGGAGAAGCACTTATGCAAACACACCTTGCAATTAGTAACATTTTTAAAATTATTTATTAATGGTAAAATGAAGAAACAGGCAGAAAGATATGAATGATATGCAAGTTGTGCAGAGCCCATAAGCATTTTGAGTTGGGAAAGGCAAGGGATAACCCTCTGCCAGAGACATTGTAAAAGATGGATGTCCCAGCTGGAGTCATGGTAATTCTCAACAAATGCCTTTGCAGAATACTAGTGTCCTGCCAAGGAAGACCCTCTACCTGCATAAAATCCTCAGGGAAGCCTTGTTTTGATGATTGCTATGTTCCTTCTCTTCTGATTAGCTCTTCGCTTGCCTACTCCATCCACAACGTCCTCACTTGTTTGTTGAGGAATCTACCTCCCCCGCATCTAGGTGTCTAGCTTCCCTGCAGGTATTGAGACTTCTTCTGGAAGGAAAATAAGAGTGTTCCTTGTTCTCTTCCCACCTTTCTCCCAAAGTTACTTCACAGTCACCATCACCATCTTCTACTCGTTCTGATCCAGCTCTGGCTGGATAGGTTTTCTCCATGCGTTCCTATTTTGGGACAGGGAGACAGAAAGCTCACTGCAATTGCCCAAGAGTCAGTGCCCTGTGTTGGGCATCTCATGAACCCAGCAGTACCTGGCAGGGACTTGTCTGGGGCAATCAACTAGATTGCAGGACCAGAGAAATATGGAGAGGGAGACAGAGAATCAGAGAGAAGATGCTGCAAAACCAGAAGTCCCACTCTTGACATCTACAAAAGCAGAAGTTCCACTGTTAACATCTCTGCCATTTTGCTGGTTAGCCTATGCTTGGATGATGCACCATCAGTACACGTCACTTAGGGACATTAAAATTACTTTTTTGGCCAAAAGGGACACACATCTTGCACGCTGCTCCATGAAAAGCCCTGCAAGTCAATAGCAATGATTCTAATTTTCTTACTATTAGTTATTCTTTAATGTAATTGTGTGGGGTCAGCACAGGCAGGATGCAGAAACAACCACAAAACCGCGGATGAAATGCAAAGAGTAAATTTATTTTCATTACCTTGCAAATGGGGGAATCCCTGAAGCAGCACCCACGCAGAGGCACACAAGCGGGGACACAGGCACCACGGAGCTCAGCCCATGCTAGAGGATCACCGAACCTGCTGTTTTCACCTGTATTTCAGGGATTTGCGCAGGCGTAGTTTAGCACTGTGCTTTGATCTTTCTCACAGCAGGGCAGGAATCTCCAGCACGTTTGATAGGGTGCCTCTGAGCCTATCACAGGCCTGCGTTATCTAAACACAGATGTTCTACTTGTCCAACACACAAGGCTAAACAACAATTAGTATGATAGATGTGGGTTTTTACACCTGCAGGTCACTTCAGCATGTTTGTAATCCTCCTTGCCAATCTTCCATTATTTCCAACAAATTGTTATCAGTAATAGCATTCACATTCTACAAAATTAAATCACAAAACAGGCCACCAGACTGGTTCATAATTACATTTTTCAAATGAATGAGTCCTAAACACAAATACCAATACGCCAATTTAGATTGTGCACATGAACCAAGCTTTTCTGAGCACTTTTGGGCATCTAACAATGCTTGGCCCTTAGGAAGCAAAATGTAGCTTACTGAAGCTGAATCTGCTCCAGCTTCCTGCTGGATTTCATTTTCCACATATCCAAAAACACTGAAGTAGCATGCAAAAATTGTTAACTGAAGCAAAAAAGATTATTACAAATATGGTGTTTAACTACATTTTTTATGTTAGGATAGGAAGGATTTCCTCTCACCTAGTTCTCATGACCTAAATGTATTGTATTTTCCGTTAGGTCCGTATTCTCCCTCTGTCACGAGTGGAAAGTAATTGTGCTGAAACAACTCATGGCATTGAAGGATCAGCATGTGGGCCTGTCTCCCTGTATTTATAAAAATTAAGCAGAGACACTTAATTTATCCTAAAAGCTTAATTTGTAAAATTAATAAAATTAGATTAGACAAGTTCTGGTTTGGGTGTCAGAGAAATATAAAGTATAGCTTATTCAGAGAGGACAGGTCTTCTCACATCATCTGTTATCCACTACACATCCTGATTTTCTAATGAAATAGCAAAATTTCAAGCTTCCTATCAACCACTCCAGAATTCAAGTAGTGGCATTTTGGATGGTACGGTTCAGCTACAGAATTTACAAATATATTTATATCCCCTCATTTCATTATCTTACTCATCTGATACACAGCACTGTCAACAGTAACCTACCTTTACTCCAGCTGGGAAAAGATAAATGTAACAGTTCCTTCTGTTCAGTGGAGCTTGATAAAGACATCAACTTCAGTTCTATGAGACTAAGCATGCACTAATGCCTTGCAAAGGTCGATAATAACTAAAAGGAGTAGACTTTTCACTTTTACTTTAATATGCAAACAGCTGTTGCAGCGTCAAAGAGGAAGTAGAAAATGAAGAGCTTGTCTCGAAGGAGAATTATTTATGTGGTGATGTGAAACTACATTTGTGTGTTGAGGTGACACAGTGCTTTTTCTACAAATGGCCCTTAATATTTTCAAAGCCATTCTTGCCCTCCAGGAATAGTTAAAAATTGGCCATCACCTTCAGCGACACCAGGACTGTGGCCTCAAAACGCATGTTGGGAAGCAGGAGAGGATGTTCAAGTTCACATAGAACTTGAAGAATCAAATGACAAGAATCTGTATCAGAATATGCAGACTCTGCAATGAAATAGGGAAATCACTTTATAGTAACTATTTTACTTAACTTAAGTCTACCAACTCCATTATGGTTATGAGATGCATTTCCCTATCCTACTACATAGGGCATCTTGTGGAGATGTATTAAACACAACTTTACATTAGCTAGATCGAATACTGCCAGCAGCAAAGCCCTGGGCTGAGCACTGCAATCACATCCTTAGGACTGTACAACAGACTCATTTATGCCAGTATGATCCAACTTTCACACAGAAATAATTTGAAGTGGTCTCCCAATAAAACCATACAACAAATAAAAAAAAAAACCAAACCAACCCCAAAACAACCATAAGCCATCATGAGAGGAGGCTAAAGGACAAGGGGTAATGGGTTTAAGCTGAAGGAGGGTCGATTTAGATTAGATGTTAGAAAGAAATTCTTCACTGTGAGGGTGGTGAGGGACTGGAACAGGTTGCCCAGAGAGGTTGTGGCAGCCCCATCCCTGGAAGTGTTTAAGACCAGGCTGGATGAGGCTTTGGGCAATGTGGTCTAGTGGAGGGTGTCCCTGCCCGCAGCACGGGGGTTGGAACTTGATGATCTTTAAGGTCACTTCAAACCCAAACCGTTCTATGATTCTATAAAACCCAAGCCCAGTGAGACTCCAAATCTCCACTGTCTCTTCTTTGTGGGAGCCATTAGAAGGATGACATGGGTGTAGACACTATCCTACACCCAAATCTTAAGATACCTGATTTTCCCAGAAAAAGTACAAGTAGTGCTAATACAAGTGCTATTGACAAGTCAAAGAAAGCAGAAAAAACCCAGAAGAAAAACAAAACATTTTATTAAAAAAATATAATTGTGAATAGCATTGTAATAAATAATTTTCATCTGTATATGACCTTCCCCCAAAAAAGCTATGCATGTAGCAAAATGTAACAAAGCAATAGCTTAAGAAATGGGATCCAGGAGCATGTTCCCTCAGCACTGCTTAAGTAATTACGTTAGCATGTATTTCATGTCCTAGAAGTGAGAAGGTTCTCTTCTGTTCCCAAAATGAGCAAAAAGACAGTCCAAATCGAGCTGTTCTTCCTCAGTGTCTGAAGAGTTGCATTATCCCCAAATCAGAACAGTAACCAAGTAGTGCCAGGTATATCACAAGGAAATTAAATCCCCAAAACACTTTTCAGATAAAGAGATCAAGATTATTGATCAGTATTTCCTAATAATTTCCAAACCATAGTTGCCCAGAGGATTACAGCATCTATTTCAGGTTTAGCTGTGAGTATCTGGTATTTTAAGATCTACAGTAAGGACAGAAAATGCCCTGTCTGTATGGCATCTTATCTTGTTGCATCTTTATCTTTTATGAGGACAAAAGTATTGACAAAAATCTTCACAAGCTGGAAAACAAAATCTCTGCTGGGAACTGAGAGATCAGGTGGAAAAAAGAAAGAAAGAATGAAAGAAAGAACGAAAGAAAAAAAAAGCCTAGAAGATGACCTATTCAAGAACTAGATATGAAATTCATGATGGTCATAGATCTAAAGTGCTTTACCTTAAAGAAATTTTTAATGAAATGTGGTTTTGAAAGTGCATAAACTTGAGAAAGCAGAAAACTGGATATTTAAATAAATACCTCCATGCCTAGTCACATATACAGAAGCCTGAATCCAAGGACTTTTTATGCTAGAATTCTATTAACACCATTACAGTTTTTCCTGAGTTACAATGATATGGAAGAAGAGTGCCATCACAGAATAAAAACGAAAAATTAATATCCCCCTCAATAGACAGAACACAGAACATCTGAGCTGTCAAACCTTCACCACAGAGGAAAAAAGCTTCCCCTGCTTTCTCTAGGTCTCCTCAATTTGCATATCTGTAAAAGGAAGAATTATATTAAAAAATTATCAAATTAGAAAATGATGAAGACACAGAACATTTTAAGGCTTTGGGACTCTCCTAGAGTTTGGAGGTAGCAAAAAAATTTCCTTCTTTGTCAAAATTAAAGATCTAAAATAAAATTAATTTAAAGGTCAAATATAAAAAGAAAACGACCCTGGGATGAAATAAAATTGTAGTTCAAGCACACCGGTGGGAAGTGCTCCTTAGCAAATACAGTGAAATCATTTAGGTCCCTCATTCTTTTAAAATCGTCTTTTAAAGTCTTTCAAATACATTCAGCACTCTATCTGTCAGTATCCCTAGCATCATATCCCCTGGCCCTAACTCTTTGGCTTAGGGATTCATACCTGCGTGACCAGCAGGCTTACCTTTGTTTATGGTTACTACAGCGAAGTGTAGCAGGGAGGGGTTTGGAATGTAAATCATATAAATGCTTTAGAAGTCAGTAAGAATGTAAAAGAAAAACCTCAATAAATTCACCCTTCTGTCCCATACCACAGTATGTTTCAGAGACTTGGTCATTTATTTTCTTGCTTTGCTGAGTCAGAATCTCATGGCTTGAGACTTGTTTGAGTCATGATGGGTTAAGGTCTCTCTCCCCATTGCCATCACCAGTCACTCAGTTGTGCTGCCACAACTGTTTCTGTAGCAAAAGTGTGAGCTAGAGAAAAGACTAATTAAGGTTGTTATATATCTCCGCATCACATTTTCCTTGGCATGGCTTTTCTTTTTATTTTTAAAACCAGGTTAATTATTTGATATAACTCCTAGTATGCAATGAGTTATGATGGTGAGTTTGTAAGACAAAAAATGGGACTGTGTACTTCTCTTGAAGGCTCTGTCTGTTGAAACAAAAGACTAAATATACCAACCGTGAATAGAGGCTCTGATGACCATGGACAATTTAGGCTGTGTGCAGTTTGCTACTATTTTTTTCTCTTTATCATTTAAACTTACATTTCAGCTCTTTGTCTTCAGAAGAAGCATCTCGGCAATCACATGTATCCTTATCTTTTGACAGCTCTTTAAACAAATGACATACATACAGATAACAGTCAGCATAACTTAAACTTTTCATATAGTGATAAATCTTTGTTAAAAGCTGCTACCTCAGGCTGGCCAGGAACTATGTGACTTAAATGCAGATCGGCAGAAGAGATTAACACCAAATGTTGTGTCCATTTTGGGCACGTATTGTCAAGAGAGGTTTTCTTAGGAAAAAACCCAATTGCCAGTATGATCTAACTTTCACACAGAAATAATTTGAAGTGGTCTCCAAATAAAACCATACAACAAATAAAAATAAACCCAAACCAACCCCAAAACAACCATAAGCCATCATGAGAGGAGGCTAAAGGATTTTAATCTCTTCTCTCCCACTGTAAATATTAAGTCTCTCCACACTTTCCTCCATTTCTCGTAATGGTGGTACTGGCCATTCACTGAGCATTGCTCATAACAAATAGCATCAGTATCTCAACAGGAGGAAAAATAAACTGTTAGGGAAGCTAAAACTACTTCCTGTGTTTCTCTCAACAGGGCCAAACCCTCTTGTCCTCAATGTTGTGACAAAGACCCTCAAATGCACACTATAATACTGGAGAAAACACAGGATCATGCCAACGTGGCTGAAATTGCAGCACAGAGTCTGCACACCAGCATGTGCTGCTATCCTGAGATATATGTTCCAGGGAGCATGTCCCATCCTATTACAGACTTTTCAAAACACAGCACACCACTCTGTCCTTTTCTTGTGCATATCAGGACTGCATCTGCTCCTGGAACAAGTATGCTTTTCTTTCACATTTTCCTTTCAAGAAGTTGACATGGTAATGAAAAGTCACTCTTCAATTGTAATTTATAGTTGTTACATAAATGAAAAGTAGAAAGCAAAATTAAATTGGAATGTAAATCTGCACTTGGCTGTCACCATTACAAAGCAAATTCTCAAGCAATTATTTCCACATGCATCACACTGAGCTAGATTTATGCTGTATGTACGTACTTGCTATTGATGAACTAGCCACAGCTGTTCTGTTGTCCTTATTTGCTCTAGCTGAAAGAAAATAAGAGACCAAAATAAAAAAAAACCCAAAATACTTTAGATCTAGTGGGGGCTTAAGCACACTGTGGGAAGGGCATACTTAACACACTGTAATCATTGTTTCTCAAAACACTCAATTTCTTCAAAGGCTTTAAAATATATTCTTCAGTGCCCCCTGTCTGTCAACTTCCTTTTCAATTTCCTTTCCTTGTTCCTAAGCCAGTACTCCATTGATACTCTACAATAACATCACTGAAAAATACGTGTTCAAATGGTTGTCCATTATATATTTTCACCCAAAATTTTAACATATTGGGCAACAGGGAACAAGAAGGGGATCATCATAGGGTTTTTTTGAGGGGAAAAAAAGCCCATATGCCAGGGAGGTCCCATTCTGAAAGAATCACTTGTCCAGTCATCTAAGACAGCTTGAGTTTTAAGAGAAAAACCTGTTGCTACTACTTTAGCTTCTGAATCAACTTGTAGTTTATGACACACACACACATATATATAACATAATCATGATGATCACATACATCATGACGTGTATATACATTATAATGTATACACACAAACAATAAATATTACATGAGCAACCCAGGAAACTTCTGACCTTCACTGAAATCCCCAGATGGGAATCTTCTGAGAAGTCAAGGATTTTGCTGTCCCTTCTTCCACTTTCATGTTCTGCTCCTATTCCTGTCATGCACTTAGGACAAGAATATTCTTACACATGCAGGGTTATCTACAGGCCTTCTGCAGCCTGTTAGCATCACCTGCAAGCCTGTTAAGCTTATGAACACTTCTCCCAGGACATGTTTCCGTAGCACCAACACAGGAGATGAGTTTGTGACCAAAACACCCAGTATCCACATTTAGTTCTATCTTGTATTTATGTTACGGAACTTGAACATACTTGCTTATAGATGGTTTTGTGTAATTTCCAGACAGAAATTAGGGCTGTTACTGGTTTCTGGTTTTCACTGTGGAAAAGAGAGCTCACAAACAGGAAAACCAACTGTTCTGCTATACCACCTCAGAAAGTACATGTCTCTTAGTGTGAAAGGTTTTGAGATACCACTTCAGGAAAGACAGTACAACTAGCCTTTGCATTAGTTCCAGTGGAGTTTCAAGCTAGCTACACACACTTACATCTCCTATAAAATTCAAGAATTTTGAGAGGAGCATTTAGTCAACTCTCTTGTTCAGGTTTTTGGAGCATTTCTGGTAATA
Organism: Grus americana; assembly: GCF_028858705.1. NCBI lineage: Eukaryota > Metazoa > Chordata > Aves > Gruiformes > Gruidae > Grus > Grus americana. The sequence goes on along the minus strand of NC_072891.1, from coordinate 31,916,349 downwards.
ATTTAGAGAGTCATGCCAGTATGATATTACAATGCTAAGAGCACTGTATCAGCTTCTATGCCTCTTGTACTTTTTTTCTGCAGACAACTTGACCAAAAAAAAAATTAAAAAGTTATTTGGAAAAAAAAAGAAGTAGCTACACATCAGCTAAAAAATTCCACATATTTGTTATACAGAGGAAGAGTTCTGGCCAAACCCAGAATGTTCAGCAAAAGCACTTCCCTTTTGACATTTTCAAATAAGTGCTATGGATGTTCCGAGATCTGCATGACTTTATTATATCTGTTAAAATGAAGAGTAAAAAATACCCCTGAATATAAAATCCTCAAACACACCTACCTTCCCTCCAAGAAAAAAACCCCCACTACCAACCAACCAAAGAAAAAAAAAATGTAACAGTATTTATTTCAGGTCAAGCAGCATGTTTCAAACATTTTTTCTTCAATTTGGGGGACAAACTGTATTCTTTTCATGCTCAGATACCCTAAAAATTATTTCTCCAAGTATTCCCTTTGGTTAACTAGCAAGTAAAAACAAATGACCACTAATGCTTTAGCTCTTCAGCATACTGTGATGCTGAAAATGTCCAATTCAAGTCAGTGAAGTGAACTGAAAAAGCTCAAAATGTAACAAGGAAATTAATCAAGTGGTATGAAGCCACAATGGGAATATTCCCTCTTGCAAAGAAGAATCTTACAGACTCAAAATGTTGGACATAACACTTGGTGTAATCCACCATTTTTATGGTGTTTTCACCAGAATAAAGATATATGTATAATTCATAACAATTAGATAACTTTAAAAAACATGCGCTCACAGTTCAGTGAAATTTTTCAGAGAATGCAGGGAAAAAAAGCTAAAAAACCTCCAATGCCCTGTCTGCTCCCAGCATGCTAGTCCTCAATCAAAAGGGAGGACACAAAATAGGAAACTTCCATTTCCAGTAGGTGCATAAACTGTGCTTTGATGTTTGAACAGATTAGACACTAATCTTACCACTCTACATCATTACCTATAGGAAAAATTAATAGAGATGAATGGGTAAGTGGTTTATGAGGGGCTGACTACCTGTTCCACTCCACTAACTTACTAGTATTTAAGTCAGATAAAGAAAAAGAAATAAACAATGTAGTAAAAAAATTAGTGGTTTCAGGATGAAAGATCTAAGGCAGACTTTTATTCTCTCATTCCACCTCTGTAAGGATGAATTAACAAAACACATTGATAATAACTGAGATACACTAAAGTAAGTAAGTTAAATACCTTTTCTTATGCAGAGCACAAATAGAAGCACTGATCCAAAGAAAGCAGTCACAACGAGTATTGCTCCAACAAAGCGTCTGCTCTCAGTCCACAGAACACCATCAGCTGAATCTTCAAGAAAAACAAGTAGGGGAAAAACATTACATAATTGCATAAACTCCCTTTTCCTTTCATTTTCACCATATTATTTTTGCTAGGAGCAGTTCAGACATGATAACAGCATTTTTACATTGTGTCTAAGGTCAGGTGCTGATGATGCCCTTCACCATATCTCATTATCCCAGCAAAGGAGGAAAAAAAAAAAAAAAAAAAAGAACATACTCATATTTATCTTTGCTTCCTGCATTCCATGTGATAGTGCCTTTGATTCCCACCACAAATCCTGTTTGTCACCAAGGTACAAAGTATTCCATCTAGCTTAGTTTCCCGTCAGGACTACAGGAAAGAGCTGACTGAGACAGAGAACGGAGGGTCCCTTTCATCTGGTAAAGCTCTCTATGCAAAGGCTAAGTGGCTTTGTTGAATCCCACAGGCATTTCTTGTTAAAACCAAACTTGCCTGCTCACCACTCCTTGAAAGGATGACTTGACTTTCTCACTTTCAGCTGCCTGTTTCCACCTCTTTTCAGTCCCAAAAAAGTGTGCCAGCACAGGTGTTTTTAAAACTGCATGGTGAACAGGACCAGGGAAATGACCTGACCAAGTAAGTCTAATAAACAGAAATACTATTTTTGAGTTGGATCAGGTCTCCAGTCTGGTTGCACAAACATATCAGGGTACAATGCAGAAATTAAAACAGTAACCAAAAGCAAAAGCAGTAGGGGTGGTGCCGGTTAAAAGGTCTAATGAGAAATGGTATTGCTCTTCTCCATTCATGCATCTCCCTTCAATACAGACTTTATGAGGAAAGAAAAAATCTATGTACAATTTATCTTTAAATATACTCAAAGCAAAGGTTGTAGTGGCAGGAAAAGACTGTATTGTTCAAATTCATTCGACAGTTATGATCAGCAAAACAGAACATTCTTGGAAGGTGTGTTTAACTTATATGGGAAGGATTAATTTCTAGGCTTTGAGCTACATGCTTTTCAAATAATGGAACTTTTTCTAACTCTCAGACTCAATTTTCACATAAACTGTAGGTTATGCAAAATTCCTGTCCTTGAATTCCATCCACACATTTATGATGAACATGTGAGTATGGTGGAAGTGTACACTAATAGCAAAACTTAACAACACAGGTATCTCTCTTTAGCCTTTGAAAATTAGATAGGAAAGAGAAACAAATCATGGCTGATTCAATGGGCACAAAATGACGTAGTACCTTCAAGTGTATTACCATAAATGATATTTAGAAATGTTACCTGCTATGTGTAAAATGGCAGATGTATTTTCTTGCAGCTCTTTATTCCAGAATATACAGTAAAATATCTCATCAATCCTACTTTTGATTGTAAGGGTACTTGTCACACGATAGAGCTGGTCACTTCCAGTTTCATAACTTGTGCTTGACTTATCAGTCAAATCTTCATATTCTCCGTTTTGCCATATTACTTCAGCTTGTGGGTATCCTTCTGACTGACATGTCAACTTCCATTCATTGTCTCCTGTACTCACAATTCCTTGGGTTATAGTTCTATAAGGAGCTAAACAAATGGAAGAAAATTATTACTAGTAGTAAGCTAGAAGAATAGCATATATTAGCAAGCCAGCTTTTCTTTCCCCCCAGCCCTTGTGTCAAGTTTCTGTACATCAGCTTGGATTTTGTAAATATTCTTGACAGGAAAAGTAAATAGCACTATTGTGTCTCTCCATAGTAACTGGAGGTACAGGATTTATTACAATTTTGACACCCTTTAGAAAATTGCATTAGCTTTCAGGTCTTTGTCCTGTCTAAATGGTTGTGCAACACCATGCCTCATATGTTGTTATGGGAAATAAAGGACAGAACACGGATTCAACCTAGACAGAAACACAAAGTTATACAGCTGCACAAGGGCCGTGAGGCGGCTCCTGTCTCTGGGGAGGTTTCTTCAAATGCTGACCCAGACATGTCTTACTTCAGGGACAACTCTGAAGTCTTTTAACAGTATCAGATATCCTTGAACCTCCTGCAGCAGTGCACTCACCCTTAACTTTCAGACTAATTGTCTTGTAGTCGGCTCCCCCATAGCCAATAACACAGTGGTAAAACCCTGCATCTCTGAGCTTCACATCAGTGATCTGAAGGAGAGACTGTCCAAAGTTCAGATTCTCTTTCAACAATTTTATTCTTCCCCTAAAGTCACTGTGCTGACTTTTGAAGTCTTCCTCTCCTTTGAGAAGTACATAAACCTGCTTCTTTAACTCATCTTTCTTTTCCCAGCTGACACTTAAATCTCTAAACTTTAATTTCCCATTCACTGGAAATGTGCATTCCATGGTCACATTGTTCCCATGTTCCACAATGTAGAGTGACTGGGGAGCTTCAACCGTGAATAAAGCTGAAAAACAAAATTTGGAAGAAAACTTATTTTTCCAATTATAAGCCTAATCTTTTACTTCATGTCTTACCATATACATTGGACATTTTAAGGATCAAAAGTGTCTGCCCTGTACAGAAAAGTTAAACATTTTTGCATGCACTTGCCCAAGTTTGGGACAAACTGGGCTAATTATACCTGCAGACACCTGCTTTGTGCACACACGCAGCATGATGCTGTACTAAATGTGTGCACAGCCCCTCAGCTGTTGCTTTCATAACACTGCCACAGTAACAGGCAATTGTTAGTGCTTTGGGTGAGAATGTTCTGTAAATGTCATTTGTTTTTACACACAAGAATACATGACAATTCCTAGGTCTGACAGTGCCAATAAAGCTTTTTGTGTAATGCAAATGGTACTTTGTCTGAAATGGTGTCTATGCCAAAACGCCAACAAGGATTTCAACCTGGCCCCATATCAAAGCACACATATTAAGCACACATATCTAGTTTAATGTAAAAGCATGCTGAGACCTTTTTATTTAAAACATTAAGAAAAAAATCCCAAATGCTAGCACCTGAAGGAAAACTGAGGAATTAACATTTCTGTGCTTATACATGGAAAGGAAATATAAGTTAAACAGTTCTACTGCTTCTTACGACTCAGCTTCTTACCATTTAGGAAATGCCAGTAGAATAAAAATACATACAAAAGCAAAGGCTTTTCCATGATGTAGATAGAACCTACAATGATAAAATAATAGAAAAATATAAATATCTGCTCATAATCTAACTTGCATTGTGTAAATCACATTGTAGTCACTCCACACAAAGATATGGATAGAGGGCACTGAATTTCATGCTGGATGAAAACATGGTAAAATTGCACCTTTAACTACCGTAGATGATCAGGCAGAAAGCTACCTGCATGGGTCCAGGAAGAACATCTAATTTTATTTGCTTTAAACATTTGTCCTTCATTATGGCAAAATATATGCTTCATCACTATCTGTCAATTAATAAATAAATACATACTCACCAATACCCAATTGTTTCCTCTAAACTGTAGCAGGGAGTGTTGCTCCTGCTAGGAGGAGAATCGAGGACTTTTCTATACGTGTTCAGTGGAAGAAATAGAACTTAGTTCTTACCCACCTGTTTGCCTTACTTCAACATACTGTGAACATACCCTGTTTTATAACACCTAGTCTCACAGTACTTATCATGGGGTTCATGAAGTTACCTCTATTGTGAACAGAATTCATGAGGTAATTAATAACTTAAGGTGTATTTACACAATAGTGCATTTGTAAAAGTGACAAAAACAGCCTACGAATAAAATCTATTTTCTTGAATTTCTGCTGCTTTACCTCTGAACATGTGAATTATTTCAATTTTCTGTCCGAAAATTTCCTACACAACACTTTCACATTATAAGCCATTGATTAATGTCACTTCACACTTAACCTTCACACACCCACTGCACTTACTAAGTCTGCATTTTAAGTCAGAGCAATACTAGTATCAAACACTGCCATAATTTTTCAAATTAATCTCAAGAAAAATTCAAACTCACTATAGTGGAAGTCTTTTGTGAGTACAGAGAACTGTAGAATTTTATCTAAATAAAGCCATCATTTTGGATACCCAAATAGCCACAACAATAAGGAAAGATTGCCTTCAACTGTTTTCTTGTAGTTTCAGCATTTGTGTAAGAAATTAGGCAACTGTAATACCCGTCACACTTCCTAACTGATGAAATTCTATCTGGACTGCAACTCTTACCATTTTTGGTAAGATGTTTTGTCTTTCTTTGGTTGTCAACTTTAAGATAATAATAAAGTAACAATATTGCCCTGAATCATAAGACACATGTGCCTTTACAGTGTTGTGGCTTAAAGGGAATTAGACTCCTCGTAAGGATTTGATTCAAGCTACTTTTTTCCTCAGCTTGCTGCTGCCTGATCCTAATAGCGGGTTTGCAGAAGGCAACACAGATGGAGCTGAGAAAGGGAGTCAGTCGAATACATTGTTAAGCAGGCATGAGCAATTACAAAAGGATGTGCTGCTAACAGGGATAGGAAAATACAAATAAGATCCTCAGGGTGAAAGATCTGTTTCACTGATAAATAAATCCCAGGCTTCTTAATGTGGTTAGGTACCCAATTCATTCCTTAGCCACAAGTGATGTTCTTAAAAGCGCTAGCAAACTGCTGCCTAATCCTGCTGGAACCTAAGAGTTTCTGGCAATGTGTGTGCATGAGAATGCCTCCATCATGATGACACTGCCTGAGTAACAAGCAGTCCAAAGCACCAACTAAGCTCTGGAGTAAAGCTTCTCAAACAGGATAGAGGCATACTGATCTCGCAACTGTGCTCTGATCACGCTTACTCTAGAGGCAAGCCTGAAGAGCAAGCCACTGAGACTGATGGGTATAGGTGGGCACCTCTCTGCACTCCCTATGCCAGAATGACCAGAGTTGTTGCACATTCAGCCCCAAAATACTTTCTACTTTTTTTAAAGTAGAAGCTGTAGCTGAGAGACTGCTTGGAACAAATAGCATGTGCACTACAGTCATGGAAAGATATCCATACCCATGCATGCAACCCATACCCACTTTTTTGGTCAGGAAATCTGAATATTGGTATGAACTCCAGGAGAGGTGTTCTGATTAACTCCTGGAAGATTGATGACAACAAGTAAGCTTTTATGGTTCTAAGACCCATGCTTGTATCCTGCAATTGCTTAACTTTAATTTGCATGCTTTCTCCCAGTGTAGAAGAAAACAAGCCTTACTACACACAAAAGAAGTATGACTATTACTTACAAAATTCCTCAAGACTGAGAAAGTCTGCTGCTGTACTCAATTTTTCACTTTCAGAGAAAAAAAAAAGTAGGTCCAGGTCAAATCCAGATGCACATGAAAAAACCTGCTGCAATAACCATTACAGACCCTTCTCCTGCTTCACCCTAAGCAGAAGGATTCCCTGGCTGGATCGGATGAAGCAGCTCAAGACCTAAATGCCAAAGATCTTTACCAAAGCTGCAATCTTCTCACTAATTTTCTTACAGAACCTACCACAATGCCCCTTCTCTCCTTCTGCTGGCTTCTGACATCTATGGCAAACAGTTTTATAAAAGCAAAAAGATATTCACTGTGCAAAATCCTCCTCAGTATTGCTGCTGTGTGTTTCCCTCACAATCAAATGAAGAAGACAGGAAGAACAGAACTATCTGCCCAAAGAGCAGAACTTAAATGTTGATGTAACTCCACCTACTTCTTTAGGAAACTTCCCCATTATTGGAAAATTCCCCATTAGGGAAAATTCTCTATTGCTAACAGTGGTTCACTGTAACCAGAGACAGAAATGTTGGGAAAATTAGTACATAAAATACCACAGGCATTTTAAGATGTCATCTGATCAAAGCTATATGTAAGCAACAGACCTCAGAACACCAGTAGCAAGAAGTCATCCATCTACACAAACTCAGGGTCCCTACAGTACTAATCTCAAGTGGTGTCAAACAGCTGCTAACAATGACTGGAAATTTCTGCACAACTTACTCATGTCTGCAAAGGTCATACGTAGGAATAATGGGAAGAGCATTGCCTACCCATCTCTGGTAAGAACAGATATTCTCTCTCCAAGACCTAAGCACAATGCCTTGCCTTGCCACTGTGTAGTGCAAGAAGAGTTGTTAAGCCTGTGCATTAGTTTAGCAAAAAATAAAGAGCACTGTCTTTTTCTTTTCCTTGATTCTAGAAGTCATTCAACAATACAGAACCCACCCCACCCCTCCACCCCCTAAGTATTAGAAGCCAAAGGATGTACTCACATGAACTTGTGGACCGTAGTGGGATAACCTGGTCAACAGCACAAAATACAACTTTAAAGATATCTTTCAGTGTAAGTTCACCCACTTATGTTGTCTTTGCATATCTCAAAAAACGGTTGAGATTCTCAGAAGAGTTTAAATACTGTGAAGCGACCACCACTAAAACGTTTTCAGGAAGTATTTCCTTCTTTCCACTTGACAGCCCACTAACAGTATCTGTCATGGAAGCAAAAACATATAATACACAGAACTAGTAAGAGTTAACCTTTTTACTTGGTGTGTGGGAGAAACATAGTGGCAGTGGTATATGAAATAGCTGAATGTAACATTTAGGTTCTAATAAACTGAAACTACCTTAGGAGGTTGAGGGGGTGGATTTCCACAGTAGGTAGAACTGATGAAGGTTAATTTCCACTGATTTCTTCTGTGCTTAAAAACAGGTTTAATTATATTTTATCGGAAAGACACAACACGAAGAAACTGAAACCAATTTGTAAAATACTGACTATGAGACCATAGAAATCATTGATGTAGCCAGCTTTCAATGTCATTAATTTAGTTCCCATTCTTTCATTGCTTGTTTCAAGGTGATAGGGTTGCTTTTTCCATTGAAGTATTTAGTAGCAAATAAAAGACCAGGACAGGTTTTGGGTTTTTTTGCTTAGGGATTGTTTTTTTGTTTATACACACACACAATTTTACAGCATAGCAATACACTGCAGCTGGTGGGGTTTTTGTTTGTTGTTTTGTTTTACCTCTGTTCTGCAACAGATTTTCCAGAGAAATACCTCAGTCTTGCCTGTCATTGGCTACTCCTAAGCAAAACATATGACCGGAGCAGCCTTCAAGGAAGGGTCCGGCAGCTGCCTGTGCCATGGACACGCTAGGGTAGGACGAGGTCCCTACTGCCGGCAGCCCCACGCCCCTCGCCGGGCTGAGCCCCGGGACCAGCCACCTCCCCCTCCTCAGGCGCAGGAGGTGCCGGGGCGGGGAGGTGGCGAAGAAACACCCGCTCCCGCCCTGGCAGATAGCAGACCCGGGGAAGGGCTAGGGCAGAGACCCTCCCGGCAGACCCCCAGCCCTGCGTCTCCCTACCTGGCAGAGCCTCGGGGCGCTCCGGGCCGCCTCCCCCGGCAGCGGCCGCTGGGGCTCTGGGGAGCAGCGACCATCCCACCACAGCTCGTCCCGGCCCGCTCTCCCCGGTTGGATCCGGTGCGTTAGACCCCGGCCCCGACCCGGGCCTTCCCCGTCCGCCCCCGCTGCGGGTTTGTCGGCGGAGACCGCGCCGGGAAATCCTCCCGGCTGTGGCCCTCTGTGGAAAGCCGACCCGAAAAGCCCCGGCGCCGTGCTCCCAGCCCCGCGTTTCCCAGCGCTTCAGCCGGAGCGGGACAGGGAGCCCTCCGGGAGATTTCTCCATTCGTCAAAGCCGCGGGCTCTCAGGAAACAAAACCGAAAGCTCTCACCACCGCCGGTCTCCACTGCTTTCCTTCCTTTCCAGGAACAGGGGCGGCCGGCGGGATCACACATCACTCGGGCAGTGTGCCTGCTTGCCCTTTTTTTTTTTTTTTTCTTTCCTTTTTAACAGGAAACACTGTTTCATGGTGAAATCATATCCTTTACTCCCTAAACGGATGGCTTGCATGATGAATTCTACTTAGGTGGAGGAAGACTGGTGTCAAAGGACTGGAAATCTGACTGATTACACAGCATCCGGGATGGCCCTGAAGTCTAGGAGCTGTTTCTCCAGAGACAAAGAAGCTATCCAGCTTTATTTAAATAGCTCCATTCCCTGCCACTTAAAAATCCTGCTGAGGGATAAAACTCAAATTCAATAACCTGATAATATAGCGTGGTATACAGTTTCTTTGCTGTGATAATGGTTCTTATGTTATGAAACATAACCCTAACAAGACCTATGCCATAACTTTCCCAAAAGAAAGCAATCTCAAAATAAGAATATGACTCAGAATATTAATCTACCAATGAACCAAGAAGCCATTATGAGAACAGTTTACTAGCAAGTACATTTACAGGGTGGAATATAAAGCTAATTCAAAACTGTAACCCATGGCAGTGCACACGTGGCAGAGATGTGTACTGAAGGACAGAAAGGACTCCTAAACCCCTGTGCTCTCTGTGCCATAAGTAACAGGTACTGCATGGTGGTACCATGCAAAGATATCAAAAAGAAAACTAATTAGCCATAGGAAACTGATCACTTAGTGAAACTGCTGCCAGAAACAAGCCAAATAACACTAAGCTGCAGGCAAGTCAAGAAAAATTTAGATAGAGCAGGCCTGAAAAACCTCAGCCCTGAGGCCTGGAAAACTCAGTACAAAGCTGATGGTCTGATACTAGGACTGGAGATACAGTATCACAGGGCTACACAGTAACAGCTGTTCCCTGGGACTACAGCAACTAATTGCAGTAATTGCAGTGTATTGTAGCATACCTAGCATATGTAGTTTGTGTATATGTCACATTTGGTATTTAATAGGCAGCGTTACATGTGTAAAACCTTTTGCGGATCTAAAGACTGCAGGTCAAACAGAAGATCGGTGACTAAAGTTAACACTTGGTTTTACGAAGCTACCTTCATCACCAGAAGGCCTAAAAGGTGTGGCCAAACAATACTAGACCATGCCTCAGAGCACATCTGGTTCTCTGGAAATCCTTCTAACATCCACAGGGACTGCTGTAGAGGGTAACCAGAGCCCACTATGAGACCAGCAACAGTGTCTGTGACCTCTGCATATATCACAGAAGAGAGGACAGCAACCTCTACAAACTCCATAATGACAACCCAGAAATGTTAGAGAACCTCTCTAATGGTATCAAGCATGGTCAGATACTGAAATGTTCTGTTAGACTAACAAAATGTGACAACATGAGAAGGACAGTACCAACAAAAAAAGAAATGTTAAACACTTTTCTATTTACAGTGAAGAAAATGCTTTCTAGTCAACACTAAAACAAATCCCACTAGAAAGGAGGAAGAGAATCAGATAATGGGAGTGGGTATCACCTGTTTAGCATTTACAGCACTTGTGATGCAAGAATCCTTTTCCAAATGGAAAACCAGTATGAGCAAGTATGAGCTGCACAATCATTATCCTGGGAATTACCAAGCAGCAGCATATCTCTTTAGTAACAACTTCACTTTGAAGTCACAGGGTAAAACAAATCTATCCGTACATTGTTATCCAGTGGGTTCCTCTCTAGCTGCAGATTTCACCATCTTAATTAACTATGGAATTTGGAGTTTGATTTTAAAAAATCAAGAGTTTGATGAGTAGGAATCAAATTACCAATGCAGTTTTGTCCTTGCAGTTCAGAAAAGAGGCACACTGGTCATGGGAACTGGTGCCAGACATGAAGGTAACCAGCACGACTAATTCAGTTAATATTTAGTAAGGTTTAAATTGTTTAGTAATAAACATAACATTTGTAAATGGCAAATTTACTTATACAGCTAGGTAGTGTACATAAAGATAAAGCTACAAAACAGTCACAAACCCAGACAAAACAGTCACAAACCAGTCTGAGAATCTCTTTCCAGTGAAAACAACAGACTACAAAAACATTCCCAGAATGAAGAGGAAGTTCTAGTTTAAGAGCAACTTTACTAAGCAGATAAATTATTTAGTTAACTAAGAGGATTAGATAACATTGGGACTTCCCTTACTGCAAACAAAAAATGCTGTGTCAAAGCTAAAGGTTCACATTCACTTTATGTACATGCTTGGATTTTCAAAGTTCACATATCTATAAATATTCATGCACTTCCTTTTTTCAAAAGTCAAATAGTAAGAGGAAAACAAAACCCAAAAATCTTCAAGGGTATAACCATTTTTTATCATTAACACAACACAGTAGAAATCTAGATTCTTTGTGGAATACTCATTCCCAAAATAAAAATAAGCAATTGTCACAAGTTAAGGAATTAATTACCATGTAGTTAAAAAGTCTTACAGTGATTCATGTTTACAGTCAGTACACTTCTAGTGTACTAAGATAAATATGCTATAGTAAAACAGGGAAATCAGTTTGCTAAAGACTATGAACTTAGGGCACTGATGTTTACCTCTTTCAAGCTATTTAAGTATTTTGATCCAGCAGCTTTAAAGTTACAAGTTATTTAATAAGCATTTGCTGTTCCATTTTAGAAAATGTTGATAGATTTTGGAATTTGATTTTGTAGACACTCTTACCAGTTCAATGGAATCAATCAGGCAGACTGATACAGATGTAGCATCCTTTCCCTATAGCTTTCTGGACCAATGGAACACTGCCTGCCTTCAGAAATGCCAACAATCTAACAGCACCATGCAATACGTGATGTTGTCTGATTTTTTTTTCTGTGGACTCCAAATCATGACCTGACAGATTGATGGTCAACAGGCCATAGCCTGGAGTACTTGGCCTGTGTCTACGCATAGGTTTAATACTGCTGTACTCCACAGGACAACAGTTCCCAGACGATGTTGTGCCAGCATGTCATGAATAAGGCAATGTACCTAAGTAGACTTGGCAGCACCACTTAACCCAGCTCCTGTTCTTCATCATGCATTTGAAACACAGTGGTAGCAAGATGTTGATGGAGAATTAGGACAGGTATCAATCAGCTAAGCAGGACAGAGATTCTGGATTTGATTGTGGCTCTTCAGAGGTGTTTCTGATTTCCTGTGACAGCCACTCAAATGAAGAGCAGCAATGTGGCTGGGGGTGTGGGAACTGGAACAGGACAGGCAATGTCCCCCAGCATGGTGCCATGAATACTCACAAGATGAGTGAAATCATTCTGTTCAGCTTGTGTCTGGAGCAGCAAGCAGGTATCAACAAGGAGAGGCAAGAGCTGCAGCCCCTTTTGCAGATGGGCTCCTCCTCAGCGTCTGCAGTCTGGTGTAGCTCAAACCTCCCTCCCCTCCACATGCATTAACCACAGTGGCTCTTTATGACCCATGTGAAAATAGCCTCCATTCTCTCTGCTACTTCTTAAATAGTTTCTTCAAGAACCAGCCCCATTTCCCTAGCAATCAGCCACAGTTTCCTCCCCGCCCCATTCTCTAATCTTCTATTACTGAAATCTGCTGCCCCATCATGTTAACTCCTCCACAGAAACCAGACCTCTGTACTACAGAGGTCTACCAGAGCTGCAATACAGACGTCTACTGCACTCCGAAATATCTTTCTGCTCAAGAAAAGAAGAAATTTGGACAGACCAAAATGGTTTGCTTGGCTGCAAGGGGCTCGGTGAGTGGGGGTGGATGATATCTTTGGTGACCTGCTTTGAAGGAAAATTACATTCTCTGAAATTCACCAGTAAGAGACCCATCAAACACAATTTTCTCCGATGAAGCCTAATTGAAAAAAAAAAAAACCTGTTAGTGGTTGCCAGTGCAGTACTGCCATCTTGCGTGCAGCAGGAGAATAGCAGGAAATGTCTTCCCTGGATCTCTGCTGTACAGGTAGCAGGCAAGACCTCAGGGAGTTGGGTGACACGTTCCTGTTCATCACACAAGCCGCTGCTCCAGCACACTGGGAGGATGGATTCTTCTATTCACGAAGACAGGTCTGTTATCAGCAGTGCATAATTTCATCTATTAGTTATATCTTTTTCTGTCCTCCTCTGCCTTCTCACTCTCTGATCTTTTCTTACAGCATGTCTTTCTCTCTCCTTCTCAGTACACCACCATTTATTAATTTTTTCAGTTCCTTCTTATAACTATGCTAATCTCCATTTTTCATAACGTTTTACACAACCACTCATCACTCATGTACCTAACAGACTTCCATGTATCCTTCCACAAAACCTTACTACCTTCTTGGATCACAAGCAATTAGAATTAAGTACACATAGTCCAATGCATCCTCCAGTTCTCTGCACTGGATTGTTGTTTTGTGAGTCAGCGTGCCTGTTTCTTCCTCCCTTGGTTGTTGCTGTCATTCACTGTATCGTTATGACAGAGAATGTTTTGATTCTAGATAGAACCTTATGTACATATTAACCCCCCCAGAACAGAGCTTTTCAATGTTCCTTTCCTGTGATTGGCAGCTAGTTATTTTAGATAAACCAAGACTTATGCAAGGATTTTTATTCAGGTGAGCAATATAATGCCTTCAGTTAAACTATTAACTGTGGGCAAACCCCTCGCTTTCAAAGGTGTATACAGAATCTTGGGCCAGAGGCCTTCATCCTTACAAGCGCCTACGTCTATAAGCAGTTAAATCAACACTCTATACTGTAAATTGACAGTAAAAGTTTGACATGGACCAGTCTGTCAAACCTCTGGAGTTGAAAATACATCCTACCATGATAGTTTTAAAGTTCGTATCTCCTTACAAACTAAAACTATGTGTGGTCAAGAGATAAAATACTTTTAAAAGTCACAGGCATTTTCAAAATATCACCAAAAAAATCAAGTTCTTGGAAAGACTTGAAGTAAAAATGTTAAGCAATTTTCTACAATAGAAATTTTTTTTCCTTTTCTCCTATTTTTGCTGTGCCATTAAAAAAAAGGGGAAGGAGGAAAAATGGGGAGATAACTGTCTTCTGTCCTGGTGTCAGCTGGGATAGAATTAGTTTTCTTCCTAGCAGCTGGTTAGTGCTGTGTTTTGGGTTTAGGAAGAGAATAATGTTGATAACACACTGACAGTTTAGTTGTTGCCAAGCAGTCAAGAACTTTTCAGCTTCTCATACTGGCCTGATGAGAAGGCAGGGGGTGCCCAAGAAGCTGGGAGGGGGCAGAGCCAGGGCAGCTGACCCGAACTGGCCAAAGGGATATTCCATACCATATGACATCATACTCAGTATATAACTTGGGGGTAGGCCAGGAGGCGGTTCTGTTCAGGAAATAGCAGAGCATTGGTTTCAGGTGGTGAGAAATTGTGCTGTGAATCACTTGGGGGTTTTATTATTATTGTTGTTATTCTCATCATCATCTTCCTATTCTGTTCTATCTGTCTTTATCTCAACCCACAGGTTTTACCTTTTTCTTTTCAATGCTCTCCTCCATCCCACTGGGGGGTGAAGTGAGCAAATGGCTGTGAGGTTGTTTTGGCTGCCTGCTTGGTTAAACTACAACACTTCTCTGACATTTTTTTCAAAACCACAACCTTTGCAAAAATGTATGCATTTAGAAAATGAATTAATACTAACAAGAAGAATCACTTGCAGGTCAAAACATTATCAGCAAATGACACACACTATGTCTGAATTTTGAACTAGGAGACTCTTTCTGGAAAAAGATGATTAATTCTTGTTGTAAGGCGAGATGTCAAATTCCATTATGAGGTGGTGTTTGAGGTACTGTATGTTCTCACAGACTGGTGTTGGAAACTTTAATGAGACAGTCTTTATGCCAAAAGAATCCTGGGAATCCTATGCAATATTTGTATCACTGTCTGAAAAGCCAACTGACAGAGCATAATTTTTGTCTCAATGCTTTTTTAATTATGAAAATTTAATTCCTTTGGATTTCAAAGTCAGCCTTTAATTATGGATGATGATGCCATGAAAACATTGACACATGATGAAAGGCAGAGTAAGACAAGAAGCCCAGTTGTCAGAGGCATTTAATTCCTTTCTTTGCTAATTTATACTTAATACCTGGTTGCATCACGCCCAAGCTGTCAACCTGCCAGGGTCTGTGTATACATTTAACGTGGAGAGGAGTTCCTGGAAGTTTCTTGGGACAGTTTCTATAGACCAGACAGAAAAAAAAAAAGAGGAGAAAAATGACATGGAGCCCACTGCAGGACTGGCACTTCCCATCCAGTGCATTTTTAATACCCACCCAAGCTGCAAGAACCGGCATGAAACCCATCGCTTCTTCCCACATTTATGTTCTGAAGCTACCCGAAACCTGTAACGTCATTTCAATGCAACTGTACTCCTCGGTTAAAAACTTGGTACCAACCTCACTTGAACGAACCGCATTTTTTTCAGACTACTGGAGGACTTAGGATGTTTCCCTGAAGTTAGCTTAAAAGAAAATAAAAAAAAAGGTAAAGCGTTCCAGTCACGACAGAAAACAACGGCTCAGGCACGTACAGGCAGCGCCGCATCCCCTCAGACGCCTGAAATGGCGGGCTGACGCTACCCTCCCCGACGGAAGCACTCGCGGACTCCGTCCCGCTGTCCCGCCCCACGAGGCTGCGGCGCATTGGGGCGGCGCATGGGGCCGCCGCTGGCACCAGCCGCCAGCATCAGCCACAGGGGCCCGGCCAGCAGGCGCGGCGGCCAGGACGGGCAGCCCGGCGCCGGACCTTTAAACCCCGCCCGGCTCCGCCGGCGCCGGCCAATCGCTGGCCGCAGACAGCGCGGGCGGGGTGGCTGGTGAGCTGCCGCGGGGCCGGTCGCAACCGTTGCCCTCTGCCCGTGGTCGATTGGTGCCTTTACCGGAGGTGAGGTGAGGCGGAGCCGGGCCGGTGGCCTCCCCCTGGAGCGGGGCTGGGGCCGCCCGCTGGCAAGGAGGTGGGCGCGGTTGGCGCAGGCCCGCCGAGCGTGAAGGGGCAGCCCGTGCAGCTGCGGCGGGTGCCGAGGGCCCCGGTCCCCCCGCGGAGCGGTTCGACCCGCCCGCCGCGCAGCCCCGTAGCCTGCCTGCCGCTCCTGCCCCGGGGCGGGCTCCTCCCGGGGGCGGGAGAGACGGAGGAGAGCCGCCCGCGTTTCCCGCCGCGCCGGTCTCACCTGCCTCGTCTTTTCTGCACTCCAGGGCACGATGGGGTTCGTCTTTTCGAAGTCCATGAACGACAGCCTGAAAGCTCAGCAGGAGTTTATGCTCATGAACTCACGGCTTCAGGTAATGCATACGCCGTGGCGGTGTGAAGGAAGGTCACCCGTGACCCACTGTCTGCACATAGCTGGGCTTGCGACTTCACCTGGTGCGGTCTGCCCTCCTCCAAGGGTTAAAGGTCCTCCATTTACACACTCCACCAGTTCCGGTGTGGTCATCTAACAGCAGGTTCAGATGTGCAAAGCACCTATTCTCTGGATGTAACAACTTCCTTGGAAGTCTGTGTTGACAGGTTGTAGAGGTGGAAACTATCCTTATGGTAGCCAGACCCTAAAAATACAGTTGTGGAAACACTGTGAAACATCGCCAAAGCACAGCTGGGCTACTCCATTGTTAAGCAACATGTATATCTTCAGGTTAATCAGTAACAGCATGGTTACTAAAACATGGATACTGTTCTCTTAAAATACATGAGTTAAATATGTTTCAGCTCTTTCATGATACAAAATCTTTCAAACAACTCTTTCTTTAGGTACATTTAGGTAACTGCAGTTAGTCCATGTTAATAGGAAGGCACTACACAGCTATTCATTGTTCTAGAAACCTCAGACTAAATAGGACATAGGGGATTGTTTATTCCCTCTCGTAAAATAATAAAATAGCAGCAGAGAAAGAGAAGGAAAACCTGTTGGACTAAAGTTCAGAAAGTTGTGCTGAACAGAACTTCCAGTGTAGCACTAGTTAGAACTTTCTGATTTGTCGTTAGGTATCTTATGTTCTGTAACTTGGTTATATACTAAAACACAATCTGAAGGACTCAGCTGGAGTTTGTCCCTTTAGTTTTGCATTTAAATTGAATACAGGTAAATTTAAAATGTTTAAAGTAGTGATGGATGAACTTCCAATTTATTAAGTTGCCAGTAGATGGCATATTTTAGTTTTCAAAGCAATGTGCAGATAGTGGGTTTTGTAGGATCATGTGTAAACTGAACTCTGGAGGTGACCCTGGAATTGTGGCTAGGAAGGAGAAGGGTAGCATAAGGAACAATGATATAACAAAATACTGCATAGCTTTTAACTGTTTAAAGAAAACCAGCTTTTTGCATGGTTTGTAAACATAATTTTCTGTTTGTGCTGGATTACATGTTTCTCAGATACAACCACAAGTTTTGCGTATGATTTATTTTTTCCCTATATAGGGGGGTTCCTCCCACTCCCAAAGTTTTTGGAAATCCAAATGACGGGAATGTTTTCAGTTTGAGAGAATGAAGATGAAATTAAAGTGAAGGCTTGCTTCATGATCTGCTTCTCTGCTGTGCCAAATAAAAGACAGAGTTGAGGAACCAGCTTGAATTCAACCTACCATTTTTAGTGTGCTGCGGGCTCTGAATGGCAGTCTTTGGCCTCTTGAGCCTAGAGGCCTAACACCTCTAGTTCTAGCCCAAATGCTCAGCCTGGCATCAAAAATAAACTGCTTTGAGGACAGCTACCAAAAAGATTGCATACAAAATTTTTGCAGGTTACTCTTTAGGAACTGTTCCTGTTGTGTATTTCTTCTTTTTGTCAATAGTAATAGTCAACATGGTAGATTTCTTTGTAACACTGCAAATGCCTGATCTTACCAGATTTGTACTATGTTTGCAGACATACTGTTAGAAAACCTACATCTTTTAAAAATGCATGAAGTGGGCAGTTATGTCAGGTGTGAAAGATGCAGTGGGGGCAAGGGGAGGACTAAATTTTATGCCATAAGGGGATGGAAGGAAATAGCTCTGCTCTGAGCTTAGGGAGAGCATAGGAAAAACAAAAAGACTTCCAATTGTCTCTTCCTTATTTGAGTAAAACCTGTGACGTGTCTGGAGTTTAGTGTTAGACGAACTACTTTCAGGCTATTTGTGGAAAATAGTATAGCCTGATTTATTTGCTTTTAGACAGAAATTGTAACTAGAAATGCCTGGAGAAGTTAGGTCATGCTAAGACCAGAATGAAATAGCTTAACTTAAAGTATTAGATATTCTCTTAAAGTGAAATACTGAGATTTGAATGCTGTCAGTTCACCAATCTGCCTCTGAAAACCATCATATTTATTAATAAAATAGAGGCTTCCACTTCAAAGGAATATGATGTATTTGCTATGAGATATTCAAAAATACTGATTTGTTTTATACATAAATCTGTCCCAAAACATTAGGGAATAGGGTACTACTGTTACTCCAGGCCAATTTTTGTGGATCAAGAAGTCATCAAAATTGTTACTTCTAGAATATCCTCCCTACTATCAATGATGGTGTGACACTGCTCAGAAATGAACTACTAAGTCTTTGCGTTGTCCTGGAGCAAAACACTGCAGGTGTTGGTGACACAGAATCTGTGAAGGCTTCTCGTATTCCTTGTAGATGAGGAGGAGTCATAAGGTTACTGTAAGTTGTTTGGAACAGAATATTTATGCTATCAGTTTCCATGACAGAACACTTTTTTTTTTTTTTAAAGAAAAAAAGATATAGGTATATGGTCTCCTTTGTCTGGAGAGAAGATACAAAACTGTTCAGTCATTGACTTATCCTCTGTGGAGGATTGCAGGTTGAGAGAAGACCATTGTAAAAAATAGGAAGGCAAGTAACATGGCAGAAGTTGATAAAGACCCCTCTAAATTCCAAGCCTTGGTGCATAGTAATGCTTGGTCAGTTTTAGAGTTGCTTTGATGTGTGCTGGACACCCAAACCAGCTCAAGTACTTCAGGATAAGAGAATGTTAAGAGATGTTGTAAAGTTGTGTGCATATTTTTTTTCTTTATACCCGTCTTGGGATAACTCTGAAAAGAAGGGATTGTGGCCTTGTAACTTGTATCTTAATGCTTTTTGGTAGAATAATAAAAACTCGACTGTCAGTTTGCCTTGATGTTGAAGGACTTGCCAGTTGTTTGTATTGTCTTGGTGTGGCTCCAGAATGAAATACCAGTCTGTATCAAGTGGGGCTGTTTATGGTAGAAGTTTGTTGAGGCTTCATTTTTATCATGAGCCTGCTCCTTAAAGTATAACTTGCAAAATTCTTTCCAAACACTTAATATATCAGATCTACATCTCAAGCCTAGCATATGGCCTTGCTGAGTGCTTTTAGTGTGGCTGAATGGGTAAAAGGAGGTTCCAGGTCTCAGAGCATTTATAGCTGATTATTTATTTTCATGAGCTATGTGGGTGCTCTTAACACAATTAAAAGCAGGAATTTAATTTATTTCTTTTGTTGAAGTGCTGTGTTCTGTACTTTCTGTTCTGGTTAGACTTTTATTCCTTACCATTTTTTTCAACAATACATACCTTGGAAAAAACTATTTAAATACCTATTTACTAAGAAAGCCATTTTCAGGCACAAGGCAACCTGGAAAAAGATACGCATTTTGAAATTGGCAACTAAGAATGCAGCATTGTTTGTGGCCGATTGTTCACTTCTCAGTATGAATTAGAACGCTTTAAATATAACTTTTTTTATTTGATATTTCTAGACAGTGACATTCCTTGACCAACAGGTGGGTGTCTTCATAGGAAGTTGGCTAAATTCAAATACTTTGAAGCTTGCTAAAAAACTTTATTGTGATGGGACAGGTTTAAATATGATTAGTGCATAATATAAGTACATTGTCTTCAAATAATTAAAAGACTTTGTACACTCTATATGTAGTGTTATTTAGAGTGATAAGGAAAATCATGGTAGAAGGTCATGGTATAGTACAGATTAAAATTTTACATGTCATTTCTTATTGTAAAGAATTTGATTCTGGGACTACATAGAACAAAGCTTACTAAATTAACTTTGCGCTGCAGAAGAATATTTCTGTGCTGATGAGTAAAATACATTCTAAGTGCAACTTAGAAGATTTTTACTCCAGGGTATAGATATAAAAAAGCCTAACCTTTCCTGTGGAACTTTTTCCAAACTTTCTCATGCATGTAGAATAATCAAAACCACTTTCTTTTGTTTTGAATGAAACCCCACCAACTCAGTACTATGCCACTCTCTGCTTGCCCCCCCCCCAGTTAGATTTTAGTTTATACCCTGCTGTTATTTTTATAGAGGTAATAGTGCTTCTGGCTCTAAAAAGTTGCTTTTCCTTGTTCTGCTTGGGAAACTCTACACAGTGGAAACCAAGTCAATTCCCAGGTTTCCTGTATATAGTCTATAAGTACTCGGTGAACTACACAAAAGGTAACCCTTCAGAGGAGGAGGAGGTGGCTGAGTATTTTATAAGGAGGGTTTTGGGTTATTTTTCTTATGGTATTATGAGAGCTGAATGACATGAAGATATCTTGATGTGTTTGGGAATATTACTTCACAGTAAACAGTGGTTTCTAGTCTGTGAAATTAAAAAATTGAAGTTCTTGTAGCATTTGAAATCCTTGGTAACTGTTTTCAATTATATCTCAATGTATAAGGTGTTTTCTTTCTTAAGAAGAAAAAATTTTTCATTGGAACTCCATAAAGAATTGGCGGTACACAGAGTCACGTAAAGACTAGCCTTTTTACTCTTTCATATATTAGCTTGCAATATCATTAATAATGAGATCTGAATTGATGACTAGTTTATAGTTTTGTTATATCACTCTTTTATTTTAACATGAGATGACCAAAATGGGAAGGCAGTATCTGATTTGTTTGTGGTATCTTTATGTATAAAAATCATACCTAAGGGATTAAGCACACGTTTGATGTTACCTAGCTATTGAATTTTTCACCTAGGTAGTGTTGTGGGAAAACTGTACAGGAAAGCAATAAGGAGAAAGAGAAAAGTTGATTTTGGCCAAAGAATGGAAGAGAAATATGTGTGGTATAGGAGACCGCCCAGTGAAGTGAACTAAATAAGGGCAGGTCAGCTCAAAAAACAAGAATTGTGTAGCTGGCGTTTAAGACATGGAAAAAATTAATGCCTAGCTTTGTTGAATTGCTAAATGTGATAGTGATCAGGTTCTAAACAATGAACTTCTTTCTCCAGTAATTTAGAGCACAAAGAATTCTCTAAACTATTGCAGGGCATTTTTACTGTGTTTTTAAACAAACAAACGAATGAACCCAAAACCAGAAAATTAAAAACCTCTGTGTTTTCTCCAAATGAAACAATAAATCACATTCCCCCATCCTAAAAATTTGTTCCTAGTATAGCAGCATAATAGGAGCATTTTGCTGTAGTGGCAGAGGTTAAGTAAACAAGTCTAGAACATATCTGGTCCTTGCAGAAGCTTTTATGAGTGACAATGTGCTGGAGTTTCTGTACTGTTGATGGTTCTGGAGAAAGGAGGCCTGTACATGCTCAAGTACACATGTACACAGCCTGAGAAACAAGCAGGAAGAACAAGAGCTGTTTCTAGTCACAAAACTGCAGCACCATGGGAATAACTGAGATGTGGAAGGACAGCTCATGCAACTGGAAATCTGTAATGGACAAACTCTTCATGAAAGACAGGTAAGGAAGACAAGGAGAAGGGCTGACCATGATGTGAAGGAGTAGCTTGTCGGTTAAGGTCAGAGGAGAGGCCACAAAACATGACACTGTGATGGGAGTGTGCTGCAGACCACTGGTCAGGGCCACGAAGTACATGAAGTGTTTAAACAACTGAAGAAAGCCTCTGGATTACTGACTCTGGTTCTCATGAGACTTCATTCCTCTAGCATCTGCTGGAAGGGCCATAAAGCAGGACCAGAAGCAATTGAGTATGTTTCTGGAAAACGTGAGGGATAACTGTTTGATACAGGTAGGTACTGGATGGGCCATCCAAGGCTCACGTGCAGCAGGATTTGCTACTCACAAATAGGGAAGAACTGATTTGGGGATATAATATCAAAGGCAGTCTTGGTTGTGGTGGTGAGATCAGGGTCCTGAGGAAGGCAGGTAGCACAGTGCAGACCCTGAACATTGAGAGAGCAGATTTTGTCTTATTCGGTGAACTGGTAGGTGAAATGCCATAGAAGGCAGCTCTGGAGAATAAAGGCGTTCAGGAAAGCTGACCTGTTCAAGGACAGCCACCTCCTAGTGTCCCTGGCAGAGCCCCTGGTGCCCATACAGGCTGGGGACTGACAACTGGGGAGCAACACTATAGAGATGGAGGGGACACTGGAAGACAGCAACCAGAGCATAAGCTGGCAGCGTGCCCTGGCAGCAAAGATAGTCAGAAGGACCAACAATGAAGGCTTTATAAACAGTACTGCAGCCAGCAGGTTGAGGAAAATGGCTGTTGCCTTCTGTTGAGTGCTTTGTTAAATGCACTTAGATACCACATCCAGTTTTTGCCCTCCTCCTCCCGCAGTACAAGAAAAATGTAGATGAAAAGGAGCAAATGTAGCTGTGGACTATCAAGATGGTCAAGGGCTGCAGCGCTTCTTGAGAGAAGGCCAAGTGAGCTGGACTTATTCAGCCTGGAGAGGGATGCCTTCTGGGGTGCAGGATCCAACAGCAGCCCCCCAGCAACTGTGAGGAGGATATCAAGAAAGCAGAGCCAGGGTGTTCAGTGGTGGGTTGCAGGAGGGTCAGAGATAGTGGGTTTACATTGAAACAGGATGGGGGGAGCAGTTCAGACTGAATATAAGGACAAACCTTTCCCCCCACAGGGACAACCCAGCAGTGGAGCAGAGGCCCAGTGAAGCTGTGCAACCTCCATCCTTGGAGGTTTTCAAGACCTGACTGGATAAAGCCATCAGCAACCTGGTCTGATCACACAGCTGACCCTGTTCTGAACAGGACCTGCTGAGGTCCCGTCCAACCTGAGTTATTCTGTGATGCTCTGACCACCATGGAAGCAGGCACAGACTGTGGCCCACTGTATTTTGTGGATCCTATGAGTCCTCACATTCTGCTTCTTCCCAGACTGAGAATTTTGGCAAGTTACCACTTGATGTCTGCACTCCTGAGCACCGCATGCACAGCAGCAATCTGTTGAAGCAAGCTGTGCCTTGATCTAGCTTCTAACTGTCAGTTGTTAGATAGGCTTTACGTATGTGTAAGTGATACTGATCCAGAAGTAACATCACAAGGGAAGGAAATCAGAATTAAAGTATGCCTTGCATGTCAGATTGCAAAAAACTAAGCAAAAATCTGGTTGTCTGTGGAAATAATTTACTTGAAAAAGAATTGTACAATCTCCTGTATATTTCAAAAGTTTTATAATATATATTGCTGTATTCACAGGTAAGTTTCCCCAACACTGCTTAATATTACGTATCCAGCAGTAGCACATACATACATCAGTCAAAATCAGCAATTCCAGTAAAAAGCTATAACCATTATTTATGCAAAATTTGTTGCAAAAGTTTTAAGATTACAGCAGGTTGGCTCCGCCAGACTTCCAGGGGCAGATGAGACTGATAGGAGTGGAAGACTAGAGGACTGGAATTCTTGAAAAATGTAAGTTTTAGGAGAAAATAATACAGGAGAAGCAAAAAATCACTGAAGGTGCTGGAAAGAAGAGACTAGTTAGTGCTTAGGGCTTATCATAATTTCTGTGGCTAACAGATTTTGTTGTTGTTTTAGGATAGCAGTTCAGAGTGATTTGGAGTTTTGTTTGGTTGAGTTGTGGGGTTTTGTCCCAGCAAGAGAATTCCTTAATAGACGAAAGGGTAATCTTCTCTGTGGGAAAGCATAATTGCATTCAGGAGTCAGAGATAATCCTCCAAATTAATCTTTGATGGGAGCCACATAGCCTTTGAGAAAATAAACAGGCTAGCAAAATAATATACTTCTGACAATTCTTGTATTTACCCATAATAAAAATGTTTGATTATAACCTCCTGTCTGCAATATGGATCTCTGGATAGTCTCACTCCCTTTCTTCTGCGTCTCTCCTCTCCATATTTTATTATGTCAGACTGTAAAGTGCATTCTTCTCCCCAGGTAATATTGGATAGCCAGGAAACAGCCATAGATCTGCTTTCATAGCAGTTAGTCATTGGGAGTTTATAGACTTGCTCCTTGTATGCTCCCTGTGTGGGTACAGGAAGGGTTCCATACTCCTTGGTGGAAAAAAATGCCAGTATCAAGTAAAGTTGGATAAGTAAGGGGTTGATTTTTCTATTTTGACAATATAGTGCAATTGCATCTTTTCTGAAAATCCATGCCAGCCTTTCCTTGTTTTTCAAATCTTTTCCCTCTCTTAGGGTCCCGAAAGTCATATAGGTTGATTTTGAGCCACGGGAGGACTAAGTTACCCTATTCTAATGAGGGCCAGCTGGTGGTATTGAAGCTCCTCTGCAGTTTCGTACCTAATTGGACACATTTATGCTCTGCTCTTTTTCCCCCACCGCACCCCCCCTTGGTGGTGTGGTGTTTTGGGGGTTTTTCCTGCTTTAACAGCTCCTTTTGAAGCTGTTTTGAAGCAGTTGTGCAAAATAAGGGAAATAAAACTAGAGACATTTTTTCCCCAGTTGGTAAAAATTACTAAGTTTAATAGCTGGACAGGTAGTATAAAGCATTGCTAGAGAAACTCATCCTCCAGTGGAATAATGCATAGTCTGACTTTTTAAAGATGAAAAAGAAAATAGCAGTTTCTTTAAGTGAAATGTTCTTTTGGACACAGCACAGAAATGCCAGAACCATATTTGACTCTTGCAGGTTCTGTACCTGTAGAAATAACTTCAAATTATAAATCACAAGATTTCTGCTTATGAAAATTACTCTTAAGTGTTCTGTGCTTTCATCTGTTCTTCAGCTCTTGCCTATCGAGAAAGATGCATGCATTTTACACTGTATGTATGAGCTATGGAACCTGCATTCATGATTTAGCTTGAAGGGAAACTGCTGTTGAGTGTTTTCCATGTCTGCAAATGGCTCTAATGCTCTCAGTCTTATAAGAATCTGCTTTGGAATATTATTTCATCATAATATTAATGTGTGAACATTAATTTAATTAGGCTGGAATTTGATGTTTAAAAATAACTGTGACAAAAGTATTTGTATTTGGAAAAACTATCAGAAACTCAGTGAAAACATAGATAAATGCAACTAAATATCATATTTTTTTCTTTCCTCTGCACTGTCAGCACTTGGTTAGAGGCAAAACATAGCATGATTGCATTACTTTCCTGCCAGGGTTGTGTTGCCTTAAGAGGTTTGCACTGAATGGCAATAAATGAAAGGAATGAGGCAGTTTTCTCTTCATGGTCAACATTTTGTCCTTAAATCTGAAATGAAAGTATAGAAGTACCCTGTAGCAAGCTTCTTAATAGACCATGTCTTATGACCAGATTATATTGGATTTTTTTCTGAATTAAAGTAATAATAATAATTAAAAAATAGTCAGACCTATTATAAATGATGGAAAAGGACGAGAACATTTCAATTTATATTCAGACACTGAGCAGTTTCTCAAAATCCGGCCATAATTCAGCGAAATGTTGTTTATGTAAAATTTTATATAGGAGGATTGGTTTAGTATTCTGATCGTCTTGATGAATTAGAAAATACCTGAAATAATAGGCAATGGTAGAATAGGTAATAGAATAAATACTAGTCCAGAGCAGTATGTCCAAGAAGAAAAAGTTATGTTAACTGAGATTAAGTGACTAGTCTTCAGGAGCTTAAAAAAGACCTAGATTTTATACACCTGTGCATAAATATCAGTGTACTTTTTATATATATTCATATATACGCACATATACTGATATATAAGCTGAGTCAACAGCACAGATTCTTGTAAAAAGCAAATATGATAGTGGATTTATTAACCAGGAGATAAAATTACTCAATTAGCACTACTGGTGACTTTGCTGGGAAAAAGATTTTGATACTTCATTTAGTGAGCAAACAAGCTGTGGAAAGTCCAGAGGATGGTGGTAAGAATAATAAAGGCATTAGAGGATGAAAAAATCATATTTGTCTGATGCTATAAACATATCTGTTATGAATTTTAAATTTGTGTGTGTTGTTGGTGTTTTTTAATCCATTCATTTTTCTCATCCGTCCTTCTAGAGATAATGAGTCTTTTCCATCGCAGAAGCAAGCAAGTGAGAATTGGGATAAATATTAGGAGACTTTGAGTGCTTTACTGTCATTATATGGGTTACTAAAAAAGGCAGCGAATTCTGTTACTGGTGGTCTTGATTGGGATAAATAAATGCCTATTTTGGCTGCCTGTTTTCAGACTAACTTTAAAGGACCTGTGAATATGGTCTCTAGCCTTATCCTCGTGACTATGCAAATACAGAAGCTGAAGTACCTGAACAGAATGTAGCTCCAGTTAACGGAGGGCTGGCTAATATGTACCAACTCTTTCTTCTAGATTTATTTTGCACTCAATACTGTTTCTTCCTTAGCAACATCTCTTTTTCCAACCTTACAATTTCTAACTAGTTCAAACACACAAGTAGATGTGGTTTGTTTTGGTTTTCTAAATACAGAAAATCCCTTTTTTTCAGGACTTACCACTGATTTCTGTGTGAATGTTATTATATTATGTTATATCATATTACCAGTGAGATTTTTGTCTACCAAAGATTACAAGGTGTTGTAACTTCAGTTATACAGCTGTTTGTTATTGGTGTTTGGTTTTCATCTCAATGTCTTTTTGAAAATGTACACAGCAATACTAAGGTTTATATATACCCAGCAAGAAATAAGTTTAAACCTTTCAACAGGAGTTTTATGTTTGTTTCTTATTGGGAAGTATCTGATAATCCAGTTATGCTCCTAGTAGTTTTTGAAATTCTTACTTTTTAAGAAAGAGTTTCTGTGGTAACATATGTGACAGGTTATAGTGAAAGAGACAGCTGAAGCATTTTAAACATTTGTGCAAGTCAAAAATGAGGTTATTCGTAGGTTAAGTACAAGCAGTATTTGTACCTGCATAGTGAAAAAGATAAATGGTTTTTATACAATTATGTACTCCTTCCTTAAGTTATTGGTTTTGTGAGATTTGAATTGAATAATGGATTCTACTGTCTTTAGGATGTATTAATACATAACACTTTGCTGAACTTCCTTTACTACTGCAGATACTGAGAATTCTGTGAGGAGACGATGAGGAAAACCTGACTTATCAGGCAGCTCAACAATCTCCTTTGCCCTGCTCTCCCCAGTTAGTTTTAAACAGGGAAATAATTTGTATTTGAGGTGAAGTTTTTATATGCTCGGGTTTTATTTCAGTTACATTCTTAATACATTCTTAATACCTGGACTTGTGCAAGGCATTTGACACTGTCCCGCACGACATCCTTGTCTCTAAATTGGAGAGACATGGATTCAATGGATGGACCACTCAGTGGATAAGGAATTGGCTGGATGGTCGCACTCCAAGAGTTGTGGTCAACGGCTCAATGTCCAAGTGGAGAACGGTGACGAGTGGTGTTCCTCAGGGGTCGGTACTGGGACCAGCACTGTTCAACATCTTTGTCGGCGACGTGGACAGTGGGATCGAGTGCACCCTCAGCAAGTTTGCCAATGACACCAAGCTGTGTGGTGTGGTTGACATGCTGGAGGGAAGGGATGCCATGCAGAGGGACCTTGACAGGCTGGAGAGGTGGGCCTGTGCGAACCGCATGAAGTTCAACAAGGCCAAGCGCAAGGTCCTGCACATGGGTCGGCGCGATCCCAAGCATGACTATAGGCTGGGCGAGGAATGGATTGAAAGCAGCCCCGAGGAGAAGGACTTGGGGGTGTTGATTGATGAGAAGCTCAACATGAGCCGGCAATGTGTGCTTGCAGCCCAGAAAGCCAACCGTGTCGTGGGCTGCATCAAAAGAGGCGTGACCAGCAGGTCAGGGGAGGTGATTCTGCCCCTCTACTCCGCTCTTGTGAGACCCCACCTGGAGTACTGCGTCCAGCTCTGGGGACCCCAGTACAGGAGAGACATTGAGCTGTTGGAGTGAGTCCAGAGGAGGGCCACGAAGCTGATCAGAGAGCTGGAGCACCTTTCGTACGAGGACAGGCTGAGAGAGTTGGGCTTGTTCAGCCTGGAGAAAAGAAGGCTCTGGGGAGATGTAATTGCAGCTTACCAGTACCTGAAGGGGCCTACAGGAAAGATGGTGAGGGACTGTTTATGAGGGAGTGTAGTGACAGAACAAGGGGTAATGGGTTTAAGCTGAAGGAGGGTAGAGTTAGATTAGATGTTAGAAATTCTTTACTGTGAGGGTGGTGAGGCACTGGAACAGGTTGCCCAGAGAGGTTGTGGATGCCCCATCCCTGGAAGTGTTCAAGCGCAGGTTGGATGAGGCTTTGGGCAACCTGGCGTAGTGGAGGGTGTCCCTGCCTGTGGAAGGGGGGTTGGAACTAGATGATCCTTAAGGTCCCTTCTAACCCAAACCATTCTATGATTCTGTGATTTTTAATTTAAAGATGCTACTACAAGATAGGTCAGTAGGAGTTTTATGACAAGCTAGACATTGGGCCACATTATATTTTAGTAATTCAAATTAAAGACAAACACAAAATGTTAATGAAAACCAGAGGAGAAAAAACAAAACTTTTCAAAAGGGAAAATATTCATGTCTGTTCAATATGTAGTAGACTAAGAGTACTCCATCTTAGACAAGTAAGATGTGTTGACCTAATAAGCCTACCATTTTGTTCTTGGTAGGGACCTGTATCTTTTACATGTTCCTGTCTTTATCCTGGGATGGTTTTTGAGTAATGAGCTAAATGTAGGAATGGAAATGAGAATATAAGAAAGTATGAGTAAAGGCAGGGGGAGGCACTCTCTGTTTTGTTTGAAGATGAAGTGTATTTGCAAATAGTGTGGGATTTTGTTGGGGTTTTGCTTAATAAATTCAATTAACCCATTACTCAGTCAACATACTATTGATGATTTATCAGTTGATCATAAAATGAGGTGTTGAAAGACATATGTGTGCTATGTTTTCACTCTTTGGAGGAAGATGAATGGTTGATGTTAAAATTCTAATGAGTTTTTGAACAATAAAACTTCTTTTCATGCTTTATCAGTTTCATTGATCAAAAAAGAATGAGAACTGAGACATGCTTCTGCATGGGCTGCTTTCTATAGAGTCCTTCCTGTACCTAACAAAACTTTGTGTGATGACATTGTTTCCATCTACAGATTTGCTAACTTATCTTTGTTAGTAAAAGATCAGCCACCTCCATAATGATACCTGAAAATTTTATTTTTTCCTAATGTCTTAGGCACTGACTAATTTTCTGCAGTGTTTTCTAAGTCCCTAACCTTTTCCTCTCTAAAGTTTTCACTGAGAATTAGTCAAAAGGATTTTTTTTTTCAAGTTCTATTACAATGAAAACAATTGTTCCCTTTCTTCCATGTGAAGCAGAATGTGAGCAAACTTTCCCTTTCATGACTACTACCATACTTTTCCCTTCAGGGTGGGAAATAGCTAGATTTGTTTTCTATTGACAAGATACTAGTAGCGCTCGTGGCATCTCTAATGCATTTGTCTTGAAGCATAAGAAAAAATGTTTTGCCCCTTAGGTGATCTGGGCTTAATTCAGGAAATAAATGCTCTTGGGTAACAATTCTGTATCCTTATTAGTTTGCGTGCATCAAATGGAAAAGAACAAGATGAATGATATCTGAATTGAGGAAGATTAGAACAATCTATCTCACAGGAAAAAGGACAGTTTGGTTGGTATTAGCTGGGAGATTGTATACTCGCCTGATCATGGTAAAGAAATAAATGCAGTGGTTTACAAAGAGCAGATTTTAATAGCTATTTCTAACATGCAAACACTACCAGCAATAGATGTAGAACAGACTAATTGCTCTACCGGTAACAAGACAAATGTTAATTAAATCTGTTCAGTGGAATCAGTTCTACCCATCTTTTTGCTGGGGAATATCTGTGACTAGTACATACTGTTGTGAATGCAGCCTGCTTAGGTAAAACTTTTGTCTTGCTTGGACAGGCACCTGCAGCTAACACTTACACTTGTAGGCTTAGTTTACTGGGGGGGAGGGGGATTTAACTAACTTCAAAGAAAAAAATACCTTCTGAAGCTGCCTCCTTTAACACTATGAATTTTCCATAGTCCCTTTCTTCTTAGTAGAGCAAACATACCATTTTAGTCTTCTGCTGTTAAGTCCACTGAAGTAGTCTGGCCATTCACTTGTTTTTCTATGAAATGCTATTTCTTGAATGCCAGGTTTAAAAAAAGAAGGGGACAGGGGGGAGGCAGAGAAGGAGCCCTGTATTGAGCAGAACTCATAAGAATCCAGGAGGTACAATGGATAAGTAAAGAGTTCTTATACCTATTTTGATTCCATAACAAAAATGGTGTAAAGAGAGCCACAGAAATTTTGCAAGTCAGAATGTGAAATGGATAGGAAGAAACATCGTATTTGCAGGTATTGTTGGTGTTATAACACCCTTTCCTTTCATACCACAGTATATTTTACAGCTATTTCTTCTTTCATTTTTGAGTCAGTGCTCTGAGACTTTATTTCTTTTTTAAAAAATCAGGTTTATGAGGCACACACAAAGAATGTACCTAGAGGCATTATTGGAGGATGGATATAACAAATTGAATAGTTCTTTCTTACTCAGTTATTAGTCAGATTTCAAAATGACTTGATATTGTAATGTTAACTCTCTCTTACACTGCTTGATCTATTTTACTATTCCTGCAGCATGGATACAGTTTCTACATAACTGGCTATCCAATGACTCTGGTTTGCCTTTAGAGAGCTTGTATAAAACTCCTGAGAATTCTAAACACTGATAACAGTACCTTAAAACTTTGCTTACTCTGTAGATAAGGTGATTAAATGCAGGTGGAAGACACCCTTCTTCACTCTGCTGCATGTTTGTTGCTCAAAGGCCACACAGCAGAAGTGTGGAAATGCTAGGTTACTGCCAAGAAATCTCTCTTTCCTACCACAGTCCATTGGATTGAGCCTGTGCTTTGCACAGCTTAAAACGTCAAATGGATTTAGGTGTTTTTGATGTTCTTTTCCTTTTATATGGCATGTAATTCCAGTAACTTATTGACAACAACGGGAATATAAAGGATTTTTTTTTAGTGCAGTTTACATTCTGGCTTGTGGCTAATATTGTGAAACCCCTTTCTTTTTTTGATAGCTCTTAGCTTGTAAATATTTTGTAATGTGTCTTTGCTGTTGGAAGCTTTAAAAAATGAGTTTTCTTTTTAGAGAGTGTAGTTTCTTGCAGCACTAATAATTTTAATTGCTCTGTGTACTTGATGTGCAAAATATTTGCAAACAAGCTTTGAAGTAGCAAGATAAAACATTGAAGTCTGATTTATTTTAGCTGTTTGATCTAGAGGCCCATTTCCTGACACTTTTGTGTGCATGCTGGTCCTAGAAACAAGCAGACACTGCATAATTGTTACAAGTTATCATCTCCGTATTGCACTCTGGTGGCTTACAATGGAGGTATAAACATAGGTATCACTATTCTACTTTCCACTTATTTTTGCTAAACAACCGCTTGCAGCAGCTTCTGGTTTTGCACATTGATTAGGGAGGATGACACCTAGGACAGGTCACATAAGTAAGCCTTTAATCTTTTGTCTGCTTATGAAATGCCAAGTGCATTGCTACTGCAAGGGGTTTGTGCAGTTACTTAGCTATACTACCTGCACACCAACTTTTGTATGTGTTTTGTGATTTGCAGATTTTTGTATGTGTGACAGTCAATTTTTGAAAAATTAAGCCTTATTTTCATTGTGCCTCTGAGTACTCAGAAGTTACTCGTTGTTTAAATAATCTCTTCAGAGTCTCTGATCATTGAAAAACTGCAGTGAAAATAACCTATTATAGGCACAGTAGCCGTGGCCTATAACAAATGTTCAGGAGATTAGTCGATGACAGAAATGGAGCTTCTTTTAAAATAAGTGTAAGAATATTCCAACAGTTTCTTCACACTTCTGTTTTCTTAGATTTAGATAGTGAGTTTCAGAATTTAAGCAGAGAAGGTGTATATTTATCTGGCTGATAATTCCTTCTAAGGTAGATTAATTCCTTTTCTGTCTGAGTATCTGTTTACCAGGCTGTCAGCATAATTATTTCTTAATGATAGTGACATGAAATACAGTTCCCTAAATAGGTTTTCTGCCATGATCACACTCAAGCCAAGTGTTTGACCTGCCCTCTATTTTAGAGGTGGTTGGGGAAAACAGCGTATCTGCCAGGAGAGCCATTAAATATATCAGGTTGCAAACAGAGGCTTTATACAGGGGTGGTTACTATGTCTTCCTCTCTTGAGATACATCTTGACTTGCTCAAACTACATCAAAGAAATTGTGTTTAATACACATGAACAGTGAAGAGAGAACATTTTCCACTAGTTCTGCTTTCCATTTCTGGTGAGCCTTTGTACACCACCTTGCATCCCATTTGTTTTGCTTTGTGTGTCACCCTAATACAAAACCAAACTAGCATCTGTTCCTTCCTACAGCATCTGAACACTAAACAGAAAGGCAGAGAGAAAGAGAGAAAATAAGCTAAGAGTCTAAAGTATCAGAAATTTCCAATCTATCCAGTGCTAATGTGGTTTATAATTCAGAGAGGACTGGGTTTTGGTTTTTTTTTTTTTTTTTTTTTTTTGCAAGTTGTCAAAGTTGATTGAATTATTTCAGATGAGAATTTTCTCCCACTGGATTTAATCAATGAAATGATGGTATAAATGCTCTTTTCTGGTGTTTGACATCATTGTGACAGTCTGAAAAATAATCAATAGAAATGATAAGGATGGTTACCACTGGCTAGTTTATTAGCATTATCAGTTTCACAGTAACTGACCTTTTCCCTTTCTGCCTCACTTCTCTTCATCTGTCATGTTTCATTTTGTCAGATTGATTTCCTTTTACTATAACAGTTTGTATGTGTCAGACTTCAAAAGCTAATCAGCCCTTACAGTTTCTCACATGGAGTTGAGAAACTACTAGCTGTATTTAAAGAAAAGTTTAAATAAAGTTATTTCTAATTGGGTCCTCCTGAGTGTGTTATAAAATATAAAATGTTACTTGCTACTAGTACCCATTTTATTTTGAAATACTAAACTTAAATTTTAAAATTGTACGATCAATATTTAATGTCAATAAAGAAGCTGCTACTGTCATTTAAGAAAATCTGTTCAATATGGAATTAAACTCACATAAATTTATATAGGTTTTTTTAGATTATGATATTAACTGTGCTTGTATATGTGTCTCTGAAACATGGTCTGATTGTTATAGGATGTGATTTCTTAACAGTAATAGAAAAGCATGCTTGGATGTGTACCCATGCATCCCCATCACACCTTCAGCTCTCTTGTGCCATGCATAGCAGCCTGGCTGGTAAAACAACAGTATCTTACTTCCTCCCATGGTAAATCTGCACCTGAGACTCTTCACCTATAGTTTTTATGCAAGCATAGTCATGTAAATAGTCCCTATTGAAGTTTTAATGGCTATATAGATGGAAGGCTTATGTATTTAAAATGAAATAGAATTTATTCCCTAAGACATGGCACTTGGATGGTGAACTATTGTTCACCTGATGTATATGATGTGCACCTGTGGCTTGTTTCCTCAATAATCAACCTTTTCATCAGTGAGATTATTCTAAATAAACTACAGCACACCTGTGCTAAGGTTGAATGATACACTTTTTTTTTTCTATCTTATCACCTATGAAGTTCTTTGTGTGAAGTTATGGTTTGCAGTTAAATGAATACCTACTGTTCTTAATTCATTCTTCTGATCTGCCTTAATGGGAAGTCATTTTAAATGTCATTGCAAAGTAAGTCCTAAGGAAGTAGGACATGGCCTTTGTCATAAAATCTGCATGCTAATAGGTCTAAAGTCTACTCCACCCTTTCACTATCCCATTGTGGCTGGCATTTTCAATAGAACACATGTGGAGGAAAATAAGACACAATTACTAAGAAATTAACAGCTGAAAATGGGATATTGATTTGAACTGCAAACATGATTTGGTTTTCTATCTTTCATCTAATTTGGAATCATCTTAGTGGTGGACTTCTGAGTCTTTCCCTACATAGATCTGCTTTCAAATTGTGACTTGCTTAAGGTTAACATAATCTTAATGTAACAGTTTTGCCTTATGATGTACCAATAGTTGTTTGCCAGTGTAAAGTCAGCATATCAGGGTATCTTGGTCGTTCAGAACTGTTGGAGCTCAAGATGTTCAATTCAGATTGGCATGTTAGATGGGTAAGCACAAGGATATTGCCCCTAAATTTTTTGAAATTTTGAAAGATTGACGTACAGAGGAGTTGCTTCAGTGCCTATGTAGGTGCTTAATTTTGCAACTTAGAGCATTTGAAATTCATTTAAATACTTAACACTCTTCTAGTGTCAAATGTCGTTCATAAACCTATTTAGCTCATTAGATGTTGGGTGTGGACATGTTAAAGCAGTCTTTGATGACACAGGGTAGGTACGTGCCCTGCCTTATGTCTGCTCCTTGGTGTGCTGAACACATTACTGGAGCCCACGTGAGGAATGTGATGGCAGCATTGACCCACGTCATTTAGCAGTGCAGTGGCTCTGGAAAGAGCTGGGGCCTACTCCAAACTGTTTTTTCTAGAATTATTCCAGTAAGTTTAAGTTGTGCAATGAAACAGTATGTTCTGGGACAACTTTAGCCATAATTGTTGCTCCGTTTTCCATTTCCTTTTCCTTAAGGAAAGCTTGAAATCCAGTGAAGTCAGCATGGAATGCCCTGGTACACTTTTACTAAATCTCTTCTTTAGGCAGATTCCCATCGGAGTCCTATAGCTACAGCACTATAGTGCCAAGTGACAAAACTGATCTTGGAAATGGAAAGCAGGAATAAAAATTTTTTTTCAGAGTAAAGGAAGACAAAACAAATGGCATTTCTGGTGTTTGGGAGAGGTATTCCTGGGTTTGGCATAAGATTGCATAGGTTCAGAGAGATTTTGGAGCACATTTAGTGATGTTTGTGTATTGTTATTAGGATTTCTCCATATAACTTATGACTAAATAAGAATCAATGTAAAAACAAACATCTGCAGCAGTACTGTAGATTACTTAGCATCCCTAAAAACATCTCAGTGCTTTCTTGGTGCTATATTGTAAGTTTATGGACAAAATAGATCTTGTATAGTAAACTGTTCATTATAACATCATGCAACTTCAGTAACAGCAAGAATTAAATTATTAATTAGCTAAATGTCACTAGATCTACTTTTTACTGCCTTCTGTGCATCGTGATTCCTCTGGAACCTTTTCTTCTTGGCTATTCTAAAGCTTCCCTCCAACACATCTTTTTTTTTTTTAAATTAATTTAAATGCAGTATTGTGTTTCATCTAGGTGAGATTTTACATCCACATAGAAGAAGTGTGCTCAAAGGAAAGGAATTATGAGCATTTTTCTATACATTCCCTGCTACCCCCCACCCCTCTTATTTTTGAATGGGATACCATGTAGAAAATTGAGGGCTGGGGGGGGTTTAAGGGGCGGGGGAAGATTCTTCTGGTTAGAAAAGAATATGAAAAATTGTTTGATTGTTATCTGGCTGCTGTTTATAATATACGAAACAAGTTGTTTTCATTTAGACTAAGTTATGTATATAAATTACTTGTAGATATATATAAAAGTATCCTTGGACTTCTGAAATTTGGTATGACAGGGTCCTACAGAAAGGTGCTTTTTTGACCTTAGTGTTTGTGACTTGGTAATTATCTTTTTCTTTCAGTACTTGGGTTTTTAAGAGCTAGCAAAATATAACTTGTGTGAGGGTGAGGTTTTGGGGTTTTTTTGTTGTGGTGGGTTTTTTTGTTTTTAAAGAAATCATGTTAGGATCCTTTATTTTATGCTCGTAGATTGAAACTTACAGCTTTCCTTTTATTCCATGCTTATTTCTTTCTATGCTTTGTGCATATTAAACTGTCTGTTTTTCTTCTTCTCCTTTGAGTTTCCGTTTAGCAAGACCTGTATTTCATCAGCATATCCTTGTCCCACTTCCTTCTCATGTACTTCTTCAAATTGAAGCTCATTTAGGGTAATACTGTGCATCTTGGAAGCGTAGGCTCCTTATCTGTGCTGACAGGCAAACAAAGGATCCCTTAATACTTTTCACACGTGTGCAAACTACAGACATAATCAAATTGAAGGGGAAAATAGAGGTCATTAAATTGATATTACATGTCATTATTTTATCTTGTCACGTCAACCCTCAGCAATTTACCAGGCTTAGGATATTGGGGACCGCAATGGGGCTAATTAACAGGCAGTATGCTTGTTTACTTTAGAATTTCCAAATGTCTCATAGGTGACAAGATTAAATCTAATTATTTTTGATATTTTATTAAGTGGTTTGTCAGCCATTATATAATTACTTCTTCTGAAAAAAGCAAACTGAAAATTATGGATATCAGGAAGGTAGAGCTTGTTGATATTTTTTGTGAGAACAATTGCAAATCTAAGTCTTGAGGAAAGAGAAACAGATGAAACGGTATTGTGAGACTACAGTGAATGTTGTTTTTCCTACTGTGTACAATTATATGTAATTAGATCTGTCCTTTTTTTATTATGCTGTCTAAAAATTAATTCTACCTATCTTGGGTACTGAATGAGCTTGTAAATAAGATAGCAAGATCAACATAGTCTGAAGAAATAATTAGTAACAATTTAACAGAAATTGTTCTGTTCAGACTAAATCAATAGTAATGGAGATGAATAAATGGGTGGAAACCTTAAGTAATTACAAATCCTTTAAATTATTCTTGAATTAGAAAGCAGGAGAAAAGAACAGATTTAATTATTTTTATAGATGCATGAGAACAGAACTTTCTGAATTCTCTCTTTGTTCTTTCTTTTTTAGTGCTTTTTTAGGCAGCTGGTATTCTGTTTCCTGTACCTTGTTGGACTTTTTATGCAACTTGGCTAGCTAGGCTAGACATGCCAACTCAGGTACTCTATTTTTTGGGGAAAAAAAAAAAAAAAAAAAAAAAGAGTTACAAATATTAATGAGAAGAAGCAGACTTCTTACTGTGCTAACTAACTTCTGTACTCTGGCTTCAGACTACTTTTTTTTTGTACAGATCTTATTTTTTGCATCATTCTAAGGAGGAAAGACCACTGTTCTTTTTGGTGTTCTGTACAGTAGAGAGGAACTTTTAAGAAATATTAAATTTACTTTTATTTAAGGAAATGTACCAGTATGTTTAGATGGAGCATGTAATTTAAAAAAAAAATAAATAAAATCTAATAGTCTGCTTTTTTATTCTTATGCACCATAGAAAGTTCTACTTTGACATGTGAATATACTGTCTAGATTGTGCTTTTTGCATTGTTTTTCATTTTAGTTACAGAAGTATTTTCTCATGGACTTTTGATACATAGTCCAGTATCTTTAAAAGATCTGTTACCTTCACAGCATTTTTTCTATATTTGTAAACTATGGTGTTTCAAAGGAGTTATTAGCTTTATGACGCATTATGAAGAGAAATCCTCAAAGGGCAAAGAGGTGTCAAGATTGACTCTAAAGATACTATCAGCTAAATTAAAATCAAGCAGAATACATTGGAAAGCAGCTAGATGGTACCCTTTGA
The DNA here is from genome assembly GCF_028858705.1 of Grus americana. Classification (NCBI taxonomy): domain Eukaryota; kingdom Metazoa; phylum Chordata; class Aves; order Gruiformes; family Gruidae; genus Grus; species Grus americana. The sequence continues at coordinate 31,878,568 of NC_072891.1, read as the reverse complement.
ATCACCATGGAAATGCAAAGGTCAGAGAACCTTAACCTAGGGAGTGCTGCTGAGACTTGGGGATCTCTCAAAACTGAACACTGCTATTGTGATTTCCTTGACCTTGAGGAGCAGCATTAGAAAGCTTCTGCATTAAAGCATTTGCTAAGTGACCTAAATTCTTTCTTGGTATAAACTATTCTGACTTGTTACTGAGGAAGACCATTCTCAATCAAAAACTATGAATGTCTGAAGTAAAAGAACAAAAAAGAAACCTTCTCAGTTAATGTTTTGGATTTACAGACCAATGAGAGATTGACTCAGTCTTTAAAATAAATGAATGACTTAATTATGTTTAACCTCTCTCCCTTCCTTAGCTGGAAAGGCAACTACTGATGCAGAACCAGATGAGAGAGAGACAAACAGCCATGCAGATTGCTTGGACGCGGGAATTTCTCAAATATTTTGGGACATTTTTTGGACTTGCTGCTGTAGGTTTAACAGCTGGGTATGAAGTTTATTTCCTAACAGAAAATATATTACCTTTATATTTCTATGATGCATGACCTTCCTTTTGCATTATAACAGGTAGTTATTTTTATCCAGTAACTGCTCAGAGGTTGATCAATGACAGAATGACTCTGATTTCTGTCTGCTTCCAGATGTGTTTTGGTTATGTCTGTACTGCAGACTTATATAAAGGCAGAGATGTGTGAGCTGATGATAAAATGATACAGCTGAGGTACCAAAAGTTCAGTGCAAAATAAAAGTTGTCTGTGGAGCAGGAGAGATTGTTTAAAAGCCATGCTATTTTCTTGTCTGTATTGTGATTTAATGAACTATTAATGAGCAACAAATCCTCCACCATCTGGTTTTTTTAGTATGTCAGTGAACAAGTGGACATACTCTGAAATCTGTTCACTTAAAATTTGAATCCGGAAACTCACCCAAGGGGGAAAAAACCTGACTAATAAAGCTGAATTGCATGGGGAAGAACTTGCCTTATAGGACTTTTGTTTGGTTACATGTTTTTGTTGTACTATAATGTGATTAGAGGGAATGTAGGAAATACTTGTGGTTTTGTGTACGTAGTACAGATTAAATGCACCTTATGTATTATGCATTCTCTGTGGACTCATACGCATTTGGAACTGAACATGGTATCTTGATTGCTACATGTTGCATGTGGCTGGATGAATATATTCATGTGCATGTGCATGCTACACAAGTTAGATATTCCCATTTTTGTTAGATATATTCAAAACTCGAAGCATTATTTTTTTTTATACCCTTGGGTTGACAGTTGAGCAAGAAGGCAACCAGACAAATGCTTCTGAAAAAATTAATACTTGTTCTTGTTGATTAGAGAGTGTAGAAGGATGCACAAATCCTAGACAGTCAAGGTCAACCTAAACTAAGAGCGCCAATGTGCTGAATGTCCTAAATATTCTTATTTTTTCCTTCTTTTTTTTTTTTAACAGAGCAATAAAAAAGAAGAACCCAGGAGTTTTACTGCCAATAGTTCCCTTAAGCTTTATATTTGCATATCAATATGATATGGGCTATGGGACACTGTTGCAAAGGATGAAAGGTATGTGTATCTAAGTCTGTCTAGTTCACACATTGAACCAAGCTTAATATCTTAAATAGCCTCTTATCTTTTTAGAATGGCTGGGAGAAAACTTTCAATAGATTTTCTCTAGACAAAAATCTTACTCTTGCATTTGTTTTCTGCTATGTCACAATCAGATACTTTCCCAGTCAAGACTACACTCTCTACTTTTACAGCCTTTCCCTCCAGTTAAGACTGTTTGTTAATTTCTTCTTTCTTGTTTCAAAAAAATGTGAATTTTAAGGCTAGAAATACGTCTGAAGTAAGCATTGCATATTTTGGAGAAATGACAGATCTGGTAATTTCCTTCCATATTCCACTCCAGTGTTTTGGCAAGGGCTAGGGATGATAAGAGCGGATAAAGGGATACAGACAGGAATCATGCCCTTACACCTTCATGACGAAGCACAGTCATCAGCTGATCATCTTGCCACAGTGCCCTGCCAAGATGGAAAAAAGAAGGATGAGTCCCAGAAAGTGGGGTCTTGCCTTATAGTTGTCAGTGGCAGATCTGATTAAGTGATGGGTGTTGAGGATTACAGAGGTGCATTTATGTTAGCTCTGATTCCTAGTGAATAAGACATGCTAAGAGAGTGTTCACTGTAAGTGAAGACGGCATTGGGCCATGGCTTGTTACCTTCACAAATCATCTTAGTTCACTAGCTTGATTTTCTTGTCCGCTACTGACACAAACATACTGAAACAAAATAAAAATTTGTTTCAGCTCTTGGTCTTAGCCTCCAGATCTAAGAGCTAGATTTCCTAACTCTGTGTACTTCATTGAAAATAATGATAGATTAATTAGACACTCAGAGATATTTCCTGCTGCACAGAGGTGCAAATGTATTTAGATGATGCAGCAATGTATATCTGCAATCATTTCCTAAACTAAATGCATTTCTTTGGATTTTGATATGAAGAGGCAGCTGAGCACAGGGAAAAAAACTGGGTGGTGCTTAGAAATCAGGGTGTTGAAAAGGAGACTAGTGCATACAATGCAGAAGGAACACTTAGCATTTAAGATTTGTTTTTTGGGGGTTTTGGGGTTTTTTTTAAAGATGAGGTAATTTTCATTCCAGAATTTTGAAAGAGTGAGCATATCATGATGCAGACCCCATGGCAAGAGTATGTAATGTGTTTACTGAGTACTATGTGGTCCTGTATAGATTGAAGAGGGGCACTGGGATATCCTGTTGCTTACCAAACAGGAAAAGTCATCTTCATAACATCAGATCCACTAGGGCAACTTCAGCAGTATGCAGCGCTTATGAAAAGGTTTTGGAGAAAAGAAGCTGTGGAACCAAATGGACAATAAGATAAAATTAAATATGCCATACTAACTCTGTCTTTTCCAGGAAAAATAAATTATCTTTCCTAAAAGAAATATGGTAGATCTACTATAAACTCATGAAAGCATTTAATGTGATATCCCATGAAGATTATGTTAGCATGAAGGACATGGAAATTAGTAGACAGGTAAGCTTGGAGTAAAGAGAAGATGTCAAGGTTTGTGCTTAAAGAGGAAGGCTAGGTCTTAGCAGGGTTATTAGTGATAATTCCTCAAGATTTGGTCTGGACCAGCTTTTGGTTTGTATTTGAAATTATTAGTAGGTTATACTAATCAAATCTGTGGACGACAAACTTGATTGGTGTCATCAACAGAGAAGAAATAAACTGTAGTGCAAGAAGAACTGATGACCTGAAGAACTGAGATAATAAAATAGGATTCAGTTTGATAAGAAGGTCAGCGAGACGCTAGAGACTAATAGGGATTTCCACTGTCAGAGCTCACAGGAAATGATAGAAATGAGAAAAACCTGAATGTATTAGGTGATTACAGAATGAGTATAATCCAGTAGTGTGATGAAATTATGAGAGTCAAGCTAAGTCTAGAAACATCAAGTGAGGTTTCCTAGCATCACAGCATGGTTGAGGTTGGCAGGCACCTCTGGAGGTTATCTGGTCCACGCCCCCCTGCTCAGGCAGGATCACCCAGAACCATTTGGTGAGGAAAGTGGCCAGCTGGCTTTTGAATATCTCCAAAGATGGATATTCCACAACCTTAGTACAAATAGAGGCTACAGATAGGAAGGTATTGATGCAGGAAAATAGTAATACCTTCCTTGGAAATTTATACATAGTTTGGATTGGTTCTGTATAAGGAATCTAGAATTACTGAGGAGTTAAAATTATCAGGGAATGTCAAGCTGCCTTGTGAGAGAAAACAAAGTGATTGATGAGTTTAGCCTTGTAAAAAGACATGAGAGATTTGGGTCTACAGATCCTACTTACAGGATGGGATAAAGGAAAGAGAAGGAAATTAAACTAATTGCTAATATCAGCTCTAGCATAAAAGGAAGTGGAGTAGCCTGAATGAATCTGGAAATCAGAAGAAGGTTTGTAATTATGTGGAAATTGGGTTCAGGAGTTCATTTTTATTTTAAGATTAAAATTAAGTAGTTGAAGAGAAGGTTTTATGACAAAATTGACCTGCAGCCACAGTGCCTGTTGTTATTATTCAGCTGATGGCGTGTCCACCCCCATACTACTTGCTCAACCACTTCTCTGCTTGCCCATGTATTCTCTTGGTACATGCCATACTTCATCTCTATAGTGTAATAATGAATGTATACACCATTCCCTTTATTGTTCCCCCTTTAGCTGGTCTCTTTCGTCCAGGGTATGCCTATCTTCAGCCTCATGGCCACTTCCCTCTCCTAAGATAATCTGCAGCTATTTCTGTGCTGCACAGTCTTCCTTGTATCTGAACAACCTTGATCAAATAGTCCTACATCTGTTGTCCCTCATTCTTTGGAATCAGTTTATACCCCTGCAAGGTTTCTCTGTGTCTCTTTCACCAGGCATTTTGTCTTTGATCTTGCTTACAGTTATTTTTTTTCTTCTGTCTCTAACCTACTTGTCCAAACATTTTCTCATGACTTGCCTATTCTCCTACATTGACATCGGAGGGATTTTTCGATGTTTTATAGCTTGGGCTAATTAAAGCAAAAACTGAGGACATAGTGGGAAATAGCTATTTTGAGTTTTGCTTGTACTGCTGAAAAGCTGTAAATGTGCCAGGGCCACGTATCACAACTGAATCTTTTGGGGATGGCAGGGTTACAGAACAGCCCTCAGGTGCACTGTCTTTTCTGACTGGCTGAGGACACTAAGAATCAGTCATGGACCTGCTATCTATGTTCTTGGCCTTGCTGTTCTGCTTTTCTTCCCAGTCCAGGTACATATTGCTAGTGTTTTTCAGTTAGATTATTAGAGGAGAGGAGGGACTGCACAGAACTTCTCCACTAAGCAATGAAACTCTGGCTACTTTTTCCAAGATTTAGGTCGCTTGCTGCTTGTATCCTGAGCCATGTGAGAAAGATGGTGACTGGACAATCTGCTCTAGTGCATGTGAGGGACAGGCATAGAGATTTGACTATCTATAATATCTCTCTGTCACCTAAGATCTCTTACTATTCCATAATCAAATGCTATATGCAACTGACTGACATTGTGTTATTACCAGTTACTGGGAGTGGCAACCAGTGTCACCCTGTTTGATATTACTGATGTGTGGAGATCCCAAGCACTGTAATACTACCAAAATTGCAGGTGGAGATTTCTGTATTCAGACCGGTTTTAAAGAATGACCACAACCTTGTCTGCATTACAATATTCATTCAAGTTTATTGCACATAAATACAGCTTCAAATCACTGCCATAACCATCATCAAGCTAGGACTTAGGGCATAGGTAAACAAGATTGTTGGCATTATAGCAAATGGCATCAGCCAAAACAAACACATTCTTTGCCTAATCTTCATCCTCTCTTGTATCACAATCAGACTACCACAACTTATGTGATGTTCAATCTTTATCTTTGTTTCTTGGATTCTCTGTCCTAGATGTTTTCATTCCAGTCTTACCCAGAGCATTCTGCACCCCACAACTTTTCCTTGCTATGCTGTTAAGACTGCATGTTAGTTAACTGTCTTAGAAGATGTTTTTGGAAGCAGTATGCTTTGACCAATGCTTTGTCAAGTCCTGGGCTACCCACTTTCTGCCCATAGCCTGACATCTTTTAGCCTAGGCCTGAGACAAGAAGAAAAGTTGTGCGCAAATATGACATGTCTAGGATACTATGTACAAGGAATTTACTTAAAGCCTGTCTATGCTTTTATGTGTATGTCTGATCTGCCCTCTTCTCAGACTCCTAATTGGTCAAATACAGTACAGGGATGGTAAAAAGTACATGGTGATGCTAAGTCTTTGCTGTATCTCATGACTCCAGTCCAAAGCATGTGTGTAATAAATCTCTAAACAAAGCATTACTATAACTCACGTAGTTTTTAGGAGAATGGGGCTAACAGAAATGGCGACAACAGCACAATTGATTGTTTTGGCTGAAGTTCTTTCAAACAAATGCAGCCTGAGGCACATATTCAGTTCAGACCAAACACTTCCGTGTGCAGTTATCCCACCAGTCCAAAATTTTTAAAGACAACTTTAATGCTGCATTGGCGTTTGTAAAATACATAGCTGTGACCTGGTGTTTTGTTGTTCTGGCCCAAACAAGAATGGCTTAATGAGTTTCTTTTTTTTATTATTTTTTTATTTTTTACTTTCTTTGCTTTCTCACAGTAAAGCTTAGGAAATTTATTTAATTTCTTTATTTTTTTTAAGTTGAAGCAGAGAACATAATGGACACACAGAGCACTTTGCTAGAATTGCCAAAAGGACAGCTCACTTATGAAGACCTGGAGAAAATCAGAAGATCTCAGAGCAAGTTCTTCATAGAAAAATAGGAAGATGGTATTAAAGCTAAATATCTGAAATGTGATCATAATACTGGTGTTGGGCAGAAATGAATCATTAAAATTTTGAGAAAATTATGAGCTTTTATAAAACCAAAATATAATTCATTTTTAATCAGTACTTTCTAAAGCAATGATTTTCATTCGTATGTATCTCTTGAACATATACATTGTTGATGTAGTATATTTTTATTGTTTAGAGTGAAATATTGGATTTCCACTGTCTATTTAAAGTCTAAAAAATAACTTTCACCTGTAGTAACAATGTCTGGTACTGACCAAACTCACTATAATCGAGAACAACAAAAAGTTAATTGGTAGTAACAAATTTGTATAAATATCATCATAATTTTCAAATATATTTAAGCACGCTAGCTCAATCTGAAGTCAGGAATAGACAGTCAACTTCTTTGAAAAATAAGACACTTTTTATTTGCTGTTCTTTAGGCAGTAAACTCACCATCTCTGCTTCAAATTCGGGAATAAACAGCTTTTATCAGAAGTAGGTTCAGAAGTAAACACGTCACTTGCTAACTGTGTGTTTTACTCTTAGGAAAAACTGTATTAAAGTATGAGCAGAGATAATTTCTCAAAAAGAGAAAACAAATTATGTAGCTATTTCCTGAATCTTTTTCATGCTTGTTTGACATTCTGAAACTCAGGATAATTTGTTTACATAAAATCAGAGTTTCACTACTAAGATGAATATTAACTTGAGCTAACAGCAAGCAAAATTATTAATGTATGTTTTTGTAATGGGTAGATCCAAGGGGCCTTACAAGTACTGAAAAACTGAGGGATTTTTTGCATGCCTTTACTCTAGCATGGTACATACTGAGAATATAATTTTAGTATATTTTAGTGTTCTGATGTTACACTTGGAAAAAAAAATGCATCTTTCTGTATTGGAAATCTTGTTTAAAATGAGATTATTTTGTGTTTTGGAGGGAAGCTCTTCTAGCATTAGTCTAATTCTGGAATGAAAAACAAATGCTCAAAAAGCATCCAATAATGAATTAAGCCTAAGTCCGTATTGCCAATTTGTTGAGTTAAAAATTAAGTTCCAGCTGGAGATAATGCCCTAAATCTGTTTTTGAAGACTACTTGACTAAAATGAGAATATTATTACAGTAAGACAGGTGAATATATAATAAAACAAAAGCTTTTCATCATAGAAGTTAATAGCACAGTGTGCATTGCTGTGTAAGATTGATTTCTGAAAGTGCATTCACTTCTGCATTCAGTCACTTCCATAACTGGTTCTATCATCTGCATGTTAACAATACATACAATTTGTAACATATTTCAAATGTGATGCCTTTTAATATGCAGAGTGATAAAATGGGTTATAATAACTTGTTCGGTTATAATAGCTTGGTCTACACTTTGACTGCTTAGGATCTAAGGCAATGATTTTAACAGTCTTAGAAGGCATGCCTCAACTCAGCCTATGGTGCTACCCATGTTCTGTGAGCTCACAAAATGCAGCCCAAGACCACCTCATGTTTTCTACCTGTCCTACAACATAATCACTTACCATTTGCTGCTATATTATGTAGTACTCTTAGGACATATGTATCACTGCTTACTTATTTTGCTTTGAATAACAGATCATCTACTACCTTTCCTCCAACTTCTGAAGTCCACCTTGCTTTAATTTTGAAGAAGTTATAATAGCCTTTTATGTTTTGATCTCTGTCATCTATTGATACTCTTTCTTCCAAGAAAGAAAAACAGTTAAAGCAGCTTGTTTTGGTATTTGTGCATCTCCACCTGTGCCTTTTAACCCATCTTTTAATCCTATGAAAGACATTTTTACAGGAGAGCAGTTTTAATAGTCAATACAGCAGTTTTACTGACAAAGCCTACAAAATTAGGAAATGCCCTAATGCTGTCCACTCTGAAATAGGAATTAATATCTGTGTGTGTGTGATGGATTGATGGCCATGGTGGTGGATCAAAAGGCAGTGTTAAAGGAAGCAAGCAGGCTTCCAGACCCAGATAGCAGTTTTAGGAGATGATAGGATAGCTATTTATTACTCCATCCTAGCTAAATTTGATTTTTTTTTTCTCCCAGAGGTTAAAATTAGATCAATAGCATTAACTCATTGCAAGACTCCACACTAAAAAGTGATGGAAATGGGGTGAGTTTAATTCAGTGTTACACAGGCAGTATCAGTGAAAGTTACCAAATTTATAAGGGAAAAGCAACAGGCTTTAAGCAGGACAGTCTAATGCCAAACCCAGAAATGGATTTAAATGGGCTACATGGAATGTGCCAAAGATCATCATAGAATTTAAGGGTTAGTCACCTTTACTGCCTTTATTTTTTACTGATAGCTTTGCTTTTTTTCTTGATAAATATATACTTTGTTTTGAAGATGCTCATTCTTTGTTACAGTGTATTAATCAAAATGGTTGCATGTGCCAAGCCCAGTCATATCTGTCACATAGATATCTGGCTACAGAGTGGTTGAACTGTATGATTTGCTTTGGAGAACAATGAAAGAAAGCAGGAAAGCTCATCTCTGACAGAGTCTACTTCAGGAAAATAGATGTTTACAGCACAAGTTGCCCATCATCATCATACCAGTTGTACTTGTAGAAATAAATAAAACACCTAAAACATCCTGCTCCCTTTAGTCATTGGTGCTCAACTGGCTTCAGCTGTAAGACTGACTTTAATATATCACAGCAACTGTCTTTGTTTTCATGAATCACAGGGGAAGAGAAGAATAACTGTGGGGGGAGCTTGTTCTAACCTGAAGGCGCTACTCTTATGACCTTAATCCTGTTGGTTTTTCCGGTCGTAATGTCTGATAGCCATGTATCCTGAATCAGTGTCACTCGGAGCAGGATTCTTCCAGGAAAGTGAGAAGTAAGTCATGATTAGGATGTCAAAATTAAACTCTGTGTTCTCTTTATGGATATGTCTCATTTAGAATCCAAGAAAGTGCACACTACTTGTGAGCTATTACTGCCAGCCCCACACTTTTATCGTTAATGTGGTTTTGATAGAATACATGAGTATTGTTGAGAAACAAGCAAAGTCACTTTGGGGGGTCCAGTTTAAGCCCCTTCCTTCATTCCTTGGATGAATGATTTAACTTTTCTGAACCCTTCCTCATGATAGGGAAAGTTGATTCTTACAGTCCCTTCCTAAATGTTTTGAAGTTATTTTATGACTATGACTGCATATCACTGCTTTTAAATGTCAAAGGGGAAAGCACTTATATATACATACACAAATGAGATAGTGTTTGCATAATTATTTAATTGCTTAATCAGTCTTGGAATTCATTATAGAAAAATAGTTGGATTTCTTAATTTTTTTTATTAGTTTTCTTAAAGGTGAACTGCTTTCTAAAACCCATGATCATCTGATGAAGTTAGCTGGATAACACTAGTACTTAGACACCAATCACATACATGCAGTGGTGTTTCATGTTTGTTGCAGAATCCTGTCTGGTAAGAAATATGTAAAATTCATGTTTGGGCAGCTTTCAAAGACTAAGTCATTCTTGCAGCAGTGAATTGCATGAATTTGAAATGAAGTCTCTGAAAAAAATACTTATGAAGTTTGTGCATTTCTATGCTATGTCTTGTCATCTGTGTAGATTGTCTGATGTTTAATATGTGAATAAGCCTTTCATTCAAGGTATTCAAGGCTATCAAGGTATTGTTAAAAGATATCTTCTTTATTTAGCCTCCTGTTTTCATGAAACATCCTCTACCCTCTATACACTTTGATTGCTATTGGCCAATAGATTCAAAATTTAGTGCAAGGGAGAGAAATGGTACAGTCACCTTTACCTTATTTTAGGAAACTAAAAAATACAAAATACTTGCGCTGAGACAGTACCCTGGATGTACCTATCTTGCAAGATCCTACAGATCATGAATGGAGTTTCCTTTCTTTGAAATGATGTTGATCAAAGAGCTTTGAAATGAGTTGATCAGAGGGCTGGAGCACCTCTCCTATGAGGACAGCCTGAGAGAGCTGGGATTGTTCAACCTGGAGAAGAGAAGGCTCTGGGGAGACCTAATTGCGGCCTTCCAGTACCTAAAGGGGCCTACAGGAAAGATGGGGAGGGACTGTGTATCAGGGAGTGCAGTGATAGGACAAAGGGTAATGGCTTTAAAAAAACTAAAAGAGGGTAGATTTAGATTAAACGTTAGGAAGAAATTCTTTACTGTGAAGGTGGTGAGGCACTAGAACAGGTTGCCCAGAGAGGTTGTGGATGCCCCCATCCCTGGAAGTGTTCAAGGCCAGGTTGGATGGGGCTTTGGGCAACCTGGTCTAGTGGAGGGTGTCCCTGCCCATGGCAGGGGGGTTGGAACTAGATGGTCTTTGAGGTCCCTTCCAACTCAAATCATTCTATGATTCTTTGCTCTGCTGTTGTCTGTTCTTTATAATACAAACAGTAAGAAGATGGATAGTTAGTTCAGATTGGTTGTATTTAAATTTTCATTCTGTGTGTACTGTTTTGAATAGAAGTAGTTTTTCTAGCTGTGATGAACAGATAAGCAAACCTAGCCTCTGACTTGATTTAAATTCATGGCAAATTACTGAGAGATTGCCAGTTAGGCTTTTCTGCATAAAGTCCTGTATGATTTAAAGTTATATGACTAACATAGTAAGTTTCTTTATAACCTACTATTCAAATCACAGTAGATGCAGTTGAAAGCCCTAGATGCAAAAGCAACGTTACTAAAATATGTCTGGAGGAAAAATACTGAGCACTGCGTCCTACTAGTGAAACAGCATTAAGCATAGTAACATTAGGCAATGTCAGACTACTGCCAGCATTCAGATATGATCCTTAATAAAACTCATTAACTCACTGCCTGTTGTTGCAGTCTTTAATCCTAGCAGGAGAGCATTTGTAGCCTGTGCTTTTCAACACAAAGAGTGATGAAGAGTGCTGCAGTGTGGGCTCCCCTGAGGAATTATGAATGTCTTGAAAGGACATTCCTTCCAAGGCCTCTTTGACAACTCATGCTCTATCATATTCCAACAAGCACGACGGAAAGCACAGACAGTGTTTTCTTTCACATTGAGTAGTCCTGATGAAGAAGCGGGTGAGGTCAGAAAAACTGTTTTGAACTATTTGTTTTCCAGTCTCTTGAGTGCTTGCATTTAGCAGCTGTAGTCAGACACCGCTTGTGAGCCAGCCTAAAGGTGGCCATCATAATGCCTGCCTTTGCTTAGGGACAGTTAGATGTAGTGCCACAGTAATGCATGCTCCAGTTAAATTTGAAACTAAAGCATGTGGAGAGTCAGTAGTTTACCAGCTAGATTGACAAATCAGCCTGCTATTTAAGGACCTCTCAAAATTGCCCGGTAAAACCTCTGAGAAAGACGTAGCTGACATTTTGCTGCTTTTAAAGCTTGTTTACAAGCTAAGTCACCAGGTCAGGCCCATCCCAGGAGGCACCTTCCTTATTGCCCTGAAACTCCTAGTAATGCTCTTGCACATGACCACAGCTCTCCCATCACTGAAAACAGTTTCCGTGGCTAGAAGACTACTTACAGTCCACGAGTAAGTTCAGCTGATGCGATATTTTCAGAAAAAGTCCGTGACACCAACAAGATCAAGCTGCTGCTCTCTTTAAAAGTGCAAGTTGTGATTACCCCTGCACAACTTGTCTGTAACACGGTAACAGTTAAGACTTTAACTGAGGGAGAAACAGATCACTGTTTTGTTCTTCAGGAATTTCAGATTGGCAGCCTTTGTTTCTGCAGATTGCATCCTAGTAACAGCCTGGATGACAGCATCTACTGTTGAAGCGGTACTACTGTACTACAACATTTAAGATGGGACCAGAAAGAAAGTCCAAGTATAGACAACTTTGCAGGTTGCTCACTATTCTAGCCCTCACAGCCTCTTTCCACATCCAGCTCCATGTAAAACACCCAAGTTCTCCTTGAAAAGGCGATTGTTGTCTATATCTTCTCTGCCAGCACAGGTGAATCATTCACCTTCGTACACTAGGCTGTGGCCATATGTCTTCTTTGTGCTCTCTTTCTAGATTGAGTTTTGAGGGGTTTTCTCTTATAGACTATCAGTACTCAAGGGATAGAAAGCATAGCCTCATTGCAAAAGGATCTTCAGACAACAGCTTCATTGTATTTTTAGAGAGATGAACTTTTCTGTTTTCCTGAGTGTGACTGTTTATGAAAGGGGACAGCAGCCACCTCTTGTCCTATTGTGCTGAAAAAAACCCCACCAAATAACATATCCCCCCCCAATAAAAAACCCCAAACAACAACAAAAAACCCAGACAAAAACAAAGTTTACTTTCACAGGGCACATAGTTCTGCTTCGTAATGCCAAAGAATGCCACCCTTGTCAGCCAGAGCCTGCTGGATGCTGCTGGTGAAACACACAGCTGTGGAGCTCCACATCCCCAGGATGTGCATGTCAGGGCCGAGGCGTCTCCAACCCTTGGGTGCCTATGGCTGACACTGGCTGTAGGTGTCCCAGAATGACAAACGTGACTGCAGAGGAATTCAGGCTTTTAAATCCCACCTCAAGTGTCCATGGCTTAAGTAGTTCTGCAGAGGCATGTTAATTTTACTTTACTTGCTTCTGTCTTTCTCTTCAGCCAACTTTTTTAGAATGTAAGAGTAGTTACATGGATTCTAGACCTGCAAGGGAAAAAACAGTCAAGCAGAAGTTTTTCACATTTATTTAAGAGTCATTTGAGAGGGCGTCGGCAACTGGTACTTGACCGCAAAAAGGAAAAGCTGAGAAGGAGACGGAGTGCCCGGCAGATGGGATGGAGCACGTCTCTGGGTCAGTGGGGAGCCTGGAGCCTGAGGAGGGATGCCGAAGGTGGGATGCCTCTTCCCCGAGACATGAGGAGCCGCGACAGCAAGGAAGGGGCAGAAGGAGGAGGGAGTCATGTCTGAGGGCACCTTGACGCCGGTTTCAGGCGTAGGGACCGCCCGGCGAAGGAGCTGCCGGCGGCAGGGGCGGGGCGGGGTCCGGGGCGGTGCCTCAGCAGCGCCCTCAGCTCATAAAAGGCGGGAGGCGAGCGGGAGGCGGCAGCGCGCGCGGCACGCGGAGCAGCAGAGGTTGGGCTCGAAGCCGCGAGCGCGGGCGGTTGGACGACCGCTTGACAGAGGGGGACGGGGACAGGGAGGGCGGCCGGTCGGCGCCATGGGGGCCAAGCTGCGACTTCTCTGCGCCGCGGCGGCGCTGCTCTGCGCGGTGCCGCCGGGACAGCCTAGCGCCCGGGACGCGGCGGCCGCCGTGCTCCCCGCGGGCGAGGGGGACGGGTACGGGGTGAAGCTGTGCGGCCGGGAGTTCATCCGCGCCGTCATCTTCACCTGCGGCGGGTCCCGCTGGAAGCGGCTCTCCCTGCTGGCGATGGAGCCGGCGCCCGTGGCCGGTGAGTGTCCGAGGAGCGGGCCTGGGTTGGACGGGGCGGCCCGGGGCGGCGGCGCTGGTGCCTATCCAGCCCTGCGGGCAGAGAGGGCTCTGAGGACGCCTCACTTCGCTCGGGAGAAGTCCTGCGAGGACAAATGGGGGCAAAATGGGAGGCAGCAGGGAACGGCGAGCACCCCGCCGCGCTTCTCGCTCCTCCCGCCCTGAGCCGCAGTGGGAGCGTCCCCGTCCCTCCCTTTCCCTCTCGTTCCCCATGCTGCTCGGCATTTCCCGTGACTTCTGAAAGGAAAGCCGCAAATTTAGAGGAAAAGACGCGGCAGTCGCTGGGGCGTTATTAACCTGTGAAGTTTTTGGTCTGTTCAGAGATATTGCTCTGTGCAAGGCTGAGCAGCTCTGACGGCGGCCGAGGCTCACTGAACTCTTTTTATTTAAAAAAAAAAAAAACCACAAACAATAAATCACACTTTTTTTCTTCTCGGCCATGCAGGGAGATGTGATGCAGCCTTGGAAGTGTTAGGGACTGCCTCTCGCTTAGCTCCCTTCCCAAAGCTCGGTAACTCTTCGGGCTGGGGAGACCTGGCTCAATTTTCCCTTTCCGCCAGGAGCTTTAAAGCTGTGTTCCTTGTCTTTCTGGGCTGTCCTAGGGGCATTATTGGATGTGGAATCGTTTGGGGATTTTCTCACTCCCTTACGCTGCTCTGTACAAAAGAGTTGGCACGATGGAGGATGGATGGGACTCTGGTGCGTCAGGTTACAATTTAAACAGCAAGAACTGCTTTAGGGATCTTTGGTGAAACAGTTAATGGGTAAAATATTTCTCAGATAATTTTACTGTCATGTGTTCCAAGTCCAATATATTAAGAAATTATAAGCAGATGGGTTTGGGGCTGTGTTCGCAAACTACATAGTAATTTTAAGTGATGACTCTCATTTATGTTGTTACTTTTAATAGTGAAAACAACTTTTTTAACAAGGATAAAAGTTGGAATTAAGGCTAAAATGTGCAGTGGAAGACCTTTTCTTTTTCTTGCTTAAACATGCTGTTAATGAAATAACATTAGACCTCAGGTGGTTAATGAAGCCAGTAGTTTAGGTTTCTTGGGTGTTTTTTGCTTGTTGTTGGCTTTTTTGTTGGTTTTTTTTTTTCCCCCAACAGGTTGAATAGTAGATAAAAGTTACCTTTGTAATTATAACAAATTACATACGTACAGCCTCTGCTGCGATTGTGTTCTTTCCCTGCAAACTTTGTTTTCCTTTTTATTAACAGTAAATATCTTTTGAGAGCATCAGTCACTAAGGAGCCACCACTGTGCTGCATGCCATCTAACCAAAAGTCTTCCCTGCCCCAAAAGACTACTAAATAGCAGATACTGTCTAATTAGTAGTTACAATCACTTTTATTTTTGTACATATTCAGGCAACTGTTCTATCTGAAAGTTAGCTTTTATATATTAACCATACTAAAGTAAGTATAACATTCACTGGATGTTCTTGTGATCTTTCAGCTTTCTGAAACAAAAAACGTATTAACAGCATCAAGACCACAAGACAAGCACTTATTTGGGATTTTTTTTAAACTTAAGAATTGAAGGAGCTGTTTTTCTTCACATTAGCTGAAGTAAGCAATGCCACTTGCCTTGCGGAAGTAAAACCAAGAGAAACGGTGTGAGGTGAAAAGAAGTAGAGCTAGATTTTTGAGAACACCTCAGTCAGTGAGACAAAGTGTGTTTATGAGTAAATTCTTTTCTCAAGGCCTAGCAGAGGCTTGCAGGAAGAAATTAGTGGAAAGCATTGGCTGAAAACAGCTATAGAAAAATGCAGTCTCTAAGAAGCAGTTTACATACAATATTTGTTTATTTAGTCTTCCCTATATTTGTTCTTCATATGATGCTAGTTTGTGTGATTGTGCATGGGAGAGGAGTGGTCTAATCTAATTCATGAGCCACATGACATAGCTCTGTGTGGTTTCTGGATATATGTCTTTATAACAAAAGTTTGATTTAAGAGAAATATTGAGACTTCTATATCGGTAGTACTGCAGTTATGATAGGATGTCTATACCTCAGTCATGATTGTAGCCATGTACTCTCCATGTCTAACAGGCTGTATAGCCTTTAAAAAATAAAGGTTCCCCTGAAAGTAAGCTATAAGTAAATCATGCAGCAGAGACTGCAGTACTGACAGTTCTAGATAACAGTGCTTTGCTTATTTCTAACTGAATGTTTTCTTATTGCTATTTCTTAGAGCCACATGCTCCTTTTGACACTACTATAGACTGAACTTAAAAAAAGTCTTGTCTTTAAACAGATCCTGCACGAACAGCAAGTATCAAACTACTGGGAAACCTCAAGCTGCAATCAATTTTGGGTCCTGAAGTGGAGCAGCTGCAGAGAAGCAGCCCGTTTCTTGGATGGGAGACATTTAAGGACTTGAATAGTTTAAATGACTATAATGATTATGTGCCTGTGGCAGATGACTTCAAAGAACTTGTTCGCCAGATAGATGAAGCTGTTCAGAAGGACAGGGGAGGAACAGGAATTGCAAACCCCATGGGATCAAACAGTTATCTTTGGGCCAGGTATCCCAGAAGAAAACGGGAATCTCTGGGTTTGGCAGGAATGTGTTGCAAATGGGGCTGTACAAAAGCTGAAATTAGTACTATATGCAGAGTTTAAAATCCTCTCCGCACTTATGCATGAAATCAATGTTTGTTGCAGTGCTACTTGATTGAATACTGTACGGAGGAAGAAAACTCTCACTGTATTTTATTTTGTCTGTATGTTCCAGTCAATACTGCTGGTTTTCTTAAAAAAAAAAAAAATCCACAAGTGTACTTGTAATGACTTTGTTTTGCTGCAGTAACTTTTAATCTGTATTTTTACCAAGTCTTTTCATTTTAATGTCGAGCCTTTACACTTTTACACATTACAAATGTATTGTATCTTCATAACACTTTAGAAAGAACTTCAATGTTTCATTAAAATGTAATTACATTAAGTGTTACTGAATTGTTCTTTCTCTGTTGACAGAAAGAACATCCAACAATGTTCTTATAATGAGATTCGTGGTACAAAGCTGTATAGAAAGGATATTTTGCCAGCTGAAACTCCACTCAACACTGACTCAAGCTTGCTGATTATTTTGAACACACTTTTTCCATTTCCTTGTAATTGCAGAATTGTTTTATGCAATATTGTCCTTCTAGAGACTTTACCACAATACAACATTTGCAGCCTAAATATTTCTTCACATCCACGGGTAGGCTTAAATAGTTAGTGGGCAAAGTATTTACATTTTAATTATTCCTTGTTTACCTTCCCCATTTTTTTCCTACTACTGGTAAATGGAGAGTGTTGGATGTGCTTCAAGTAACTTACTCTACAGACACTCAGGGACCTTCCTGTGTGTTCTTACCACATGCTGGTCTACACTACTTCAGATGTATTTCTGAGTTGCTAATTGCTACTGTATTTATAAACGGATAATTTAATCTTTGTAGTAACTACAGATTTTTGCCTTCCTGGCTGTTTTTCTCAGCTATAACAAGTTGTATTTCTAGCTATGTTTTTGATGGCTTGGGGGTTTTGGAGGTTTTTTTTCTGGCATTTATGATGCTCGTGATAACTTAGCTTTGCAGCAGTAGCTGGCTCAGAGTGTATATCATTGCTTAGATTCATAGTTGTTGCCGTTAGCTGATGGTGCTTCATTCTTCAAATTGTTTTTTGAAAAGTGTTCTTTGATTGAACTATTGCTTAGTGAAATTATTGCATCACTTCCTAATCCCTTTTCCTAAGATATTATTGTTATTCCAGCAATTAGGCATTTATTAATCCTTTTTATTTTTTAAAACATCAATTTTATTCAGTAGAGATTGGGCAGAATAGGCATTTGCTATGAATGCTGTCATCTTCCACCTGAAAAGCACCATCTCTTCCGTCATTGTAACAATAACATTTAGCAAGAAAGAGTTATTTCCTACGCCATTGTTTTAGCGACTGTAAGGAGCTTTTTGTTACTCTGGAGTGGAGAAGGTAACTCTGTAAAGTTCTGCTACAGTTTTCTTTGCAACAGTCTAGCTAAACTTCTGTAGCTCAGCTTCCAGCGGCTTCACCTCACATACAGTTACGGGTATGGCAACTCCTTGTCCAGATCAGGATTTCCTAGAAGATACAGGAGGAGTTTGAGGGGAAGTATTCCTTATTTTTGAGTAACATCCAGGGCTTTTGGAGTTAGTCAGGCAAAGGCTAGATGGTACACGGAATCCCTAAGAAAAAGAAAAAAATGTGAAAATACCATGCTTGATGAAACTGAAAATTAGCCTGTATGCGTTGTTCATTTTGCTAGAAAAGTTTCTGCCGAGCTTTTAAGAAGAAATATGGTGTTTATTCTGCTTCCCGGCTCCAGTAGCACTGGTCTCTCCAGGCACACAGCTTGCATATATAGTGACCAGGCTTTCTTATATCCTGAGTGAAAAAAAGATGTAGTTAAAACCTTACATTTGTGAGCTTAAGCCTTGAACAGAACAATCTGGAGTTGTAACTTGCCAGGTTAGACATAATCTGTTGGTAAAACTATAAATAGTTTAAGTGGACATTAGTGTTCAAGATATTTCATGCTGAGACAGAATTATATACAGGAGTATCAGTCTTTATCTGACATGGGCATTTTTCAGAGGTATGAGTCAAGATACATCAGTATGCATAACCCAAAGAAATGGTGAAATCTGTATTTTCAGCTGGTTTCTTAATAAGCCTTGTCATAGTCTGTAACAGCTTTAGCAGGTCAGCCATGACACAAATACATGGCGCAGACTGAAATTCAGTCTGTATTTTAGAGTAAGGATTTGCGTCTGAGTGTACATCAAAGTGTGCAAAGATTTTTTGTTTTAAAACAAAAGGGGTTTTTAAAGCCCTCTCGGGTTTTCTGTGTGGGTAGGTCATATTTTATAACTGTTTCTTTGCAAGGTAGCCAAAGATGACAATTATGTGTCACTCGATTGCAACAGGTCTAGGGGATGCAATCTACTTCTGCTCACATGACTCAGTGTCCAAACATACTTTTTTTGAGGCCAGAAGCAAACCTTTTACATAAAATGACAAGTCTGCCTAGTCACATGGGGGAAGCAAACATGTTTTGGAGTAGACAGCTCAAAATGTAAAATAATTACTGAATTGGCACATTGATCCAAACAGCAGACCAAAAGGATGTTGCCTGTGCTGAAAGCCCCTCTGGGAGTATGGCCGTATGCGTATAGCAGCATAAACATGAAAGCAGCAGTTCAAAGTGACACACCATGCTTACCATCACAACTGTTCGGAAACACACACTTTTTTGCAAGATTTCCACCCACCCACCCCCGCCATTTAATTCACAGAGCAATTAGTTATTGCGAAAAGCAATGTTTTAGCAACTTGCTGCTTACAGAAGTTGCAGTCCCACTGATGTACGCTTAACCCAGATAAAGTGTCCAGTTTCTGGGTGATATTTTAAGAGGTGTGAGCCATCTTCTGAACAGTTACTTTTGAGTTTGTGAGTAGAAAATGATACATCAGCACATTCACATGTGGCACTGCTATTTGTGTCGGTAGCAGTTTATTATTCTGGATGGTTTGGGGATTTTTTTTTTTCACTGTGGGTGTGGTCTGATTCAGGTCTGGCTATAAACTCCTTGAACAATGCCCAGAGATATGGGAATAATCCACAGCTGTATATACAACAGGTTTTCCAACTCTACTCCCTGCTATTGCCTTCTTTAAAACCTGACAGAACTCTTCATGTAAAGCACTAAGCAATGTGAAGATTGTGATATAGCTAGAGCCAACTACCTCAAATGATGATAAGACGCAAGTTTGACCATACAATAGAATGCTAAATGTGCTATGGAGAGCTATCTAACAGATCCCAAAGTCCTAGAGGATACGGGTCCCTGCTATGTCTAGGCGTAGTAGGTCAGTTGCTTACTTTGCCAGTTGTTTAAACCATACGGGGGAAAATCCACTGTAGATTTCTGAATTATTGGAGTAGATGTGTATTGCCTTTTTTTTTTTTTTACCTTATCATGTATGGAATGAATTTTTGTTCATCGCACAGCTTTTTTGTATCTGGGGAACTAACACCTGACCTGTTGGCTCCTTTTCTGGAAGAGGGCATAGTCGTCTGTATTGTTCCAGTTGTTCAGCAAATAATCATCTTTGCCCATCCAATTTTGTTTAACTTCTGCAGGCTCATCCACTTGGTATAAGAGAAGCATTCTCAGCTTTGCTTTTGGGAACTTACATGACTTCCAGCTGAGCACTGCAGTGTGCTGATACACTTTCCTGTCTACCCCCTCAGCTGTTCGTCTGCGTTGCCTCTTAGAAATGTGGAGTGCAGATGTCTTCAAAGAGATCCACTCGTCTTGGAGAGGACTTTTTGTTAAATGGAACCTCATCCTTTAAGGTTCACCTGTCCTCTTTTCAAGGATTTTTAGACTACCCTGCAATTCCTGGGAATCTTTCCAAAATTTATGTGAGGAAGCACACCTTCCAGGTTTTTTTTGCTGTCCCCCTCAGACTCTCCTTTTGGCAGACCCTCAGTAATTACAGCTTTGTCAATCCACCTTCAAGCACAAGCAAGCTTTTTTCTCTCACTATGGTTCCAAGCTTGTCCAAAACTTTACTCAGGCAACAGCTCTGCACACCACCACCACCCCCCCCCCCGCCCCCCGCCCCGGGATTTCCCCTGCAGGAGTGCAGCTGGGACTGGTTGCAGAAAGGATAAAAACCAAGGAGTCACATACAAACCAGCAATTGGTGTAAAGACTTAATGTGGAAAGAAGTATTTTCCTGATGTGGTACTGAGGCAGGTAAGCAGAAACATCTTAGTTCATCATATACAAATATATATTCATTATATGCTATTGTTCATTATATACTAACAGATAATTAGCATATACACACACTATAATTAGTTTATTACATAGTAATGCAAGAGGATAGGAAACAGGAATGGCTAGATGTCTTAAATTACATTCAAACTCATGTCTTAATTGGCATGATAGAGATTTAGTTGGGTAGTTCATACAGACAAGTATGGCCTGTTCAGGAAAGACAGCTAAGATTAAAAGGCTATTTCAAGGATAGGTATGTTTATTGTTTAGTCCAGAAGGGCTGTCTGAGGTTAGAGTGACTAAACATTTCTGAGTAAAAGTAATATTGCTGTCATGTATTGGACTACAGTAGGCTGTAAATAAACAAGATGAGTCTTTTGCTGGGTGACCAAAGGACTTATAAAAGCATAAAAACTTCATACTAATGGGAAATTTCAATTATCATTTTGATGAGAGGGCAATGCAGAAGGGCACAAACTACCCAGAAAATTCTGGAAAGGTGGTGAAACACTCTGCAGAAGATGGATAAAGCAACTGGAAGGCAACGTGCTATTTAATTACAACCACTACAAAAGCTCTAGCTGAGAATGTGGACACAGTGCGCATCATAAGAAAGAATGACCACGATATAGTCATCCTTTTTAGGAAAGAAAGGAGCATTTAAACACATCATGACATAGGAGGGAAAAGAAAAAAGTATCTAATACCTCCCCCCACACTCCAGTGTTTACTGAAATTACCAAGTGCAATTGACTAACACAATGGCACCAGTGATCTTGGGCTGAGAATTGAGACTAGGCTAATGTCACGGTTGAGTGGAATGCACCTCACTCAAAAGAGAGAAACAGCAATAGGTTTTTATTGAGGTAAAATAATAATTTGACATAGTTCAACAGATTTGATGGACTTTAACAAAGTGTAATAGTGGTTTGACAAGGTTTGACAAGTTTTATGGCAAAGTTCACCTTATTAATTATTTCATGGAGGAAATATACAAAGGAACATTGAGTTAGACTAGAGTTAGAATGATTCACACAGAGACTGGAGACACAAAGAGTAGGGAAGACCCTCCTGTTGTGTCAGAAGGTTCAGAGAGGACCCCTTTGGTTTCTAAACTCCTTATGGACCCTAGGTGTGGCAAGGTCCAATCTTAGTCTCGGACTTGGACAAGAGTTTATGCCTAATGGAATTATCTATATAATGTTTATAATAATATTGAGTAGCTACATGGATTAGTAATGTTTCATCAGTATTAATTCAGCATGCTATCAGTTATTTACCAAGGATCTGTCATGAGTAAGGGACTTACCTGCCTAAGGAAGGATCTCTTGGTCTCGGGTGAGGAATCTGAAATAACGAGATGTGTCCCTGCTCTGCTCAAGGGGAGAGCTGCCCAGTTTGCAGCCCAGCTGCAACTCAGGGAGAGCTCCAACCGGGCCCATCCTGATGGTAATATTTATAGTGTGAAGTAGTTGGCTGCTATCAATAGTATAGACGAGACAGATATCTTTGTTTTAATTCTGGTATCTTGTGCTGTACATTGGTTATTTTGCATTTTCTGGGTTTCAAAACCACCTTTCAAAATATTTTTTCAAGACACCTTCACTCCTTTGTAGGTGACCCAGGAGCTTTCCGGCTCACCAGTTCACCACAGGGCGTGATGCTTGTTGCTCCTTAGTCAGCCTGAACCAAAGTCCAGCTGGTGGGGGGGGGGTCAAGGGTATCCATCACAGCTAAGGAAAAACTGATTCAGCACGGGCTTGTTAAGCTGGGTGCTTGCATCCCCCAGGCTGAGACTGCAGAATCACTGATAGCTATCTGTGGGAATTCAAAGAGGACAACAGAGCTTTCAGGTGGTAGGAAAAACATACATAAACTCTGTTTAAAATTGGACAGAGAATTACAGATCAGTCAGTCTGACTGTAATTCAGGGGGGCAAAGGAAATGTAGCAAACAGTCAAATAAACAATATTGAGGTCTTAGAAGATGATGAACAACAACCATAATGGATTTAAAAAAAAAATATTCTCACATCTTGTGGTTAGGTAAGATATTATATATCTCTGCATCAAAACTGACAATCCTTGCAAATAATCCATGGTAATTCAAGCTGAACTAAACTAATAGTAAGAGGAGCACTGCCAGCCCCTCTTAGTATGGTGTTGAAGCCATTTATGAAAGGTGTGCTGTCAAGGAGGAGAGACAGACCAAACTGAGTTCAGAGCATCCTCTCTTTGGTCTAGTACTATTTGACATTTTCATTAATTGCTTACATGAAGGAAGAGAGACAGTAAAGATGCAGAAAGAACTAGAGAAAAGATGCAGAGAAATTTGCAGGTGGCATTAAGGAGAAAGGGATTGGAATTATTTTGGAAGAGTTCAGACTGATTTGCAAAAGTTAGGGAAATTATTTCCTATATTTAGGAATAATCAAAAGCATAAGTACAAGGGATGTCTGGCTATGCAGAAGAATCTGGGGTTGTAGATGATCACAGAATGAAAGAACAATATCATATTGTTAAAACAGGTGACATCATACCATGATACATAAGTAAGAATTTTAACTGTACAATATGTGAAATATTTCTTCTGCTGAGAACAAATAAAGTCCACAGTACCATGCCCAGTTTTGGACACCATAATTCAGGAAGGAGGAAGTCTTTAAAACAGTAACAAGAATTATCAAAGAAAATATGGCTTATAAAGAAAGAATGTAAAAATGGCAATTATTTTATACGAAGCAAAGTCTCAGGCAAGAACTTGCAAAAGTCTTCAGCTATGTAAAGGTAGCACTGAAGATGAAGAAAGAAATGTTACACAACCAGTGTAGGACAAAGAGAAATGTGTTTAGAGTACAGACATGTATTTTAGAATCAGAAAAGGCTTTTTAAGAGCAAGAAAAAGTAATCACTGGAATAGACTTCCCATATGTTGTGGTTCAGCCCCAGCCAGCAGCTGAGCACCAGGCACCACTCGCTCACCCACTGCCCCCCGCCACGGGATGGGGAGGAGAATGGGAAGACGAAGGCAAACCCCGTGGGTTGGGCTAAAGACAGGTCACTGGGACAGCAAAGGGCGAGGGACATAACGACAGCAGCACTTATAATGGAATATACACAACGGGGGATAACACAACGACCTGGCGACCAACCGGGTGCTCAGCCCACACTCAGACCATCCCAGAGCCACGCCGAGCCGCATGGTGAGCATGATGTCATATGGTATGGAATACCCCTTTGGCTAGTTTGGGTCGCCAGCCCTGGCTGTGTCCTGTCCCAGCTCCCTGTGAAAATTAACTCTATCCTAGCTGAAACCAGGACACCATAGAGGTTTTTGGATCCTCACTGCATATTGGATACATATCTATGAAGAGTAACTTCAGTATGGCAGGACAGAAGATCTGCAGAGATATAAAAATGCCTAGTCTGTTTTACCGGATCTCATAATTATGACTTCTTTATAAACAGCAGAAAACTATAAATTTGGGGTACTTAGTAAGTGGTATGATAAAAGGATTTCATTGTGATCACCTGATTCAGTCTCCCTGTCCATCAGTCTAAACTATAGCTTTATATACTTAGGTCAGTTGCTTTAAAATCCACTTAACAGTCCTCACATCTAAGGAATTTGGTATTCTCTCACTTTGGGAATCTCCTGTGATTTCTGAAAGATTTGCTACACTTTCCTGTCTTCTCCCTCATTTAGGAATTCAGTTTGCGTGGGATTCCAACCTGTTCAGTCCTTAATGGAGAAATTCTTAGGCATCTGAAACTTTTTTTTTCTTTTTTTCCCCCTTCATTTGATAGCTATTAAAACATCCTTTTAAAGAGCAATATCTTTGGCTAAGTGAAGAAAGGGATTTGTGTCCTAATGTCAGATGCTCTTCTGTTGAAGGCTGAAGCCAAGCTTAGATTTAACCTTAAATTTTATTCAAGGTCTTTTCAGAGGTCCATTCAGAGGTAAGAGGTAAGAACCTACACGTGCTTATTTGTAAGCTCCACACTTCCCATACAGAAGCTGCTATACATGGACTAGATGCTAAGTTTGATTTATCTTTTTAATTGATATATCAGTATTTCTGAGGAGAAGCCACTTCTAATACTGACCTGACTGACAGTTTTTAACAACATAGTTAGAAAAGCCCATTGATCTGATGAGAGTTCAATCAGCTGTAGCTCAGGCAACACATCTACCATCCACATTTAATAGCTGTTCTTCTCAGCTCCTCCTGATGTAATTGTTTAGCTTTTGTGGTTTCATCATTCAAGTTAGATGTACTCAGTAATACACTAGATGATTGCTAACTGGAGTTCTTGGGGGGAAATTACTGCAATTTAAAATGAATTGCAATACACTTGAGCTATATACTCAGTTATATTTGATTTAAATAGCTGTTCTGTAAATATTTAATTTCTTAATAAAGTTTTACGAAAGCTCTATAAAAATTGTTAGGTATGTATAAAGACCAAAATTAAAATAAGTTGCCTACATTCAGTAAAACAGTAGACGAGATTATAGTGGCAAAGCAAAATCATTAACAGCTATTACATTTGTAGGCTTTTTTTTTTTCTTTTTTAAGAAATCAGTAATATGATAGTAGCTGTATCAGAAAGGCAATATGATGTTAATTTTCTCTCACCATGCAGCATTCAATCACACACCACCCAGCTACAATTGATTGTACATACCTAAAATATATACAGATCACACACTTTGACCTTGGAACAGGATTTTTCTCCTATCCTTGTTTAGGTGGACTGACTTGCAGCAATTCTGATAAAACTTTGCAATAATATCCTTTTGTCTTCTGGGATACTTAATACAGCTGCTGGTTCTCCTCACATTTCCAGTTTTTCTGAGAGCCTTTTACAAGGTGGCAGGTGTATTTATTAAGTAATCTGACATTATTACATTCTTATTATTGCTCATTATTACAAAGAAACAAATTCTTTGAAATCTTTTGTGTGTATAATCAGATTTATCTCAACAGATGCACTAGTTCAAGACCCAAGACTGACTGAAAATTTTATGTTTTTCATTCAATCATTTCTAATGCAAGCAGAGTATGCTTGACATCTTACTTTCTGTTCAACCATGCAATTTGAAAATCTGAAAATAAAGACAAAAGAAAGCAAGGTAAAGATGATAATTTGAATGAAAAGGTGTTTTAGAGAGATCCAAAAGTTTTGCCTAGATGCCTAAGGGAAAGGTATAAAAGATTGTTAAGAGTTTTCATTCTAAACTTAAAATCCTTAAAACTGCTTCTTAGTTGAATCTTAATTTTAAAGCCATCTCAGTTTCACAGCCATTCCTATTTCTTAAATGCCTATGCACTCTTGCAGCTTTTGTTCATGCCCCAAAGCCTTTTATCAGTGAGTGGCTTGGTGGCCATTTCAGATGGCAAAGCCCCATTCAATGCCGGGGACGTGTTCATCTTCCAACATGGTACCTGATGGGTCTGGCTTGGTGGATGAGATTAGTAATGGAAAACAGGCACTGAAATAACAGTATGCTTCTGTTCGGGTGGGGTTAGGTAATATCCAGGCATTTAATGTGTTAAGCAAACCAAGCATGGGGCAAGCTTTTCAGTGACTCTTCTCACACACTCATATACAATCACGTGAGACCAGTCCCAATTGTCACCCCCATGTGCCAGCAGAGTTAAGCCCAGGGGACCACTTCACTTCTTCCCACCCACCTGACTGTAGGGCTTTTAAGTGGCAGCTCAGTTCCAACATGAAGTAGCTTCACCTCGGCCGCATCCTGCCTCTGTGTGGTGCTGGACTTCCACATTCCTTTCCACGTGCCTCTGTGCTGGATCGCAGCACAGCGTGCTCATGCACTGCTCTCCTCCCAACCTAAAGTCAGCCTTTGCCTTTGCCAGCACAGTCACAATCCTGGTTGGCCTGCCCCAAATCTTTGTACACTTACCAACCGAGCACACTGGTGGGAGATGCTGAAACAGTACCAACAGAGGAGGTTAAAGCTCCTTTAGGGCCATCTCTGTCTTCCAGATCATATTGTTCCTGTAATAGCATGGTTGCCCAGAGGCTTTCTAGATGAGATGTCCCAAAAGCCTTTGTAAAGAGGCCGTGATATCCCCCTATGAACTTCCTTGTAGCCTTTGAGTTATACTTTTACAGCAAAGTAATAAAATCTTGCTTAGTCCTGAGAAATGAAGGGCATATGCAGTACTCTGCTGACATGCAACTGGTATTCTTTATTTAGTTCTTCTCCACAGATTTTAAATTCAAGTTGCATCTCATAAAGACCTTTACATATTGGATACCATTCTTTCTATTTACCACTCATTTCTTCTGCTAATAAAATAATATTAGTCCAGAGTACAGATGTAAAGAGTAGGGAAGCTCAATTCTAGCTATCCATTCAAACTGTGTATTCATGTTCTAAACACAATCTCACACTCCTGAACTCTAGTTCATGCTCCAGCAATCTGCAGGTTTGGGTTAGAGGCTCAGATATGCTTTCTATAGCTTTTGCTAATGTTCCCTAGCCCAATTAGTTCATCTTTTTTTTAACGATGGCGTTACAAAAAAATTAATTATCTATGCCACCAGCCACAATCTCCACCACAGCCATGGTACGAAAGGATGCACTCCAGAAGGGTGATCCCAGGGCTTGCAAAGGCCTCACAATAAAGGTCCCCTACACAATGCCCTTGCAAGTGCTTGGTTGTCACGCAGCTGCTTAGAGCCTTGGGGATCTTCCTCCCCTTGTACCTCCAGTTGTGCCTGACAGCGTAAGCAAGCCTTGCTCCCAGAGCTCCAGCCTGCGTGTGCCTCGGGACCTGCGAGTGCATTGGCCTTACAGCAACCACTGTGAACCAGGATTACTAAGTATGCTAACTCCCGCTGACAACCTCACTGAAGCATGCAGCTCTTGTTTTTGCCTGCTGTGACAACCAGAACTTCTGCCATCATGAGGACTTCCCACACAGAGCGTCCTGCCAGCTTCTGTGCAGCAGTGCAGGGGGGTGGTGGTGGTGGTGGAAATGCTGCGCAGCTGCACAGAGTAGGGAAGCAGATGAGAAACTCTGGAAAATATAAGGCAACTCAATGTGTGAATGCACTTGCCTTCTCAAGCAAAACCTTAATCTGGTTTAAACTCCAGAACAGGACATACGACCATACAGAGTTTCAAACCTGTCAGAGTGCTCAGCTTTTTTTCATAGAATAAACGACAAATGGAATAGTTGCATTGGCTGAAGAATTTCACTGAGTTAAATCTTCAGTATAGTGTAATTCAGAGGAGGTAGGTAGCTTGACAGAAAAGAAATAAAAATCAAGTCTCAGGTAAGATGGGCAGAATGCAAATGTCAAAATTGGATCCTAAAATAACAGCTCCGTTACAACCCAGACTTTCAGTAGTGATCTTACTTTGTTGCAGAGACCACTGACTTTTTGGTAAGCTTATATGGTTGCGAGCTTCTTTTTTGTAAGTTCACTAGAAGTTTCACATCTTCGTAACATGAAAGGGAAACATACTTAGAGTAAACAAGTGATGCACAGATGTTTTTACACATGAGTTGCTTTGGTTTTTTGGACTTTAATGAGCTGAAGCTTTATGGCACAGTGCCATATGGAAAATGCAACTCAATACACAGAAAAACAGAGAGCAAATTAGCTATTGCAGTCTTGAAGTTTAAGGTAATAAATCTATTTAGGATGTCATTCAGTTTTTCTCATTCCTTAAAAAAACCAAACCACAAAACAAACCCGACACAATACAGTTCATCAGAACTCAATACTTGCTGTGCTGCAGTATTAATTTAGCTAAAGGTTCTTGAATTGTCTCCACTCTTGGATGTTTCTGCATTGCTCAGAATAATTAGTAATTTGAAACATTTTTAAGCTTTACCTTGTTCTTCTACTTTTATTAGTATTACTTTGCTATAACCTTGCTCTAGTGATTGGCATAATGAGAATATCTATTAATCTGTCTGCATTTCAGTACTTTAAGACAAATATCTGAATTAGTTTCTACTGCCTTGGTTGCTTTATACAATTAACACAATTAGTTTCTATTTGCTTCTTCTTTTAAATGCCTTCCTGAAGTTATGACACAATACTTTGGGGCAATCTTTGCAAATACTGGACATTCATATTTATTTCTTTAGTACTATCCAGAAAGAATGTTTCACTTAGTCTGACTGCAGTTTGGCAGGTTTCTAAACCTGAATTTCAGAATTCATTAAAACCACTATGAATGTTTATCACAAAGCACAAGCAGAACATCACACTTGCATAACATGAAAATGAACTGAAGGCTACATTGTTCCATACTTATGACATGGTGACAACATGCTTCCTGACATTGCACCTCCTACAGTATTTTCTTCTTCAAACTTTTCCATTTTCCCAGAAATTTGTTCTCCGAAACAATTAAAGATCCCCAATTACGTCAGTAGGTGCTGGGAGGAACAGCAGGAATACTACCTATAACCACCCTTAAACTTCATTGGCAAGGCATTTAGTCACATAAAAAAATAAAATCTTCAATCTGCTCTGAGAATAAGCTGCCCTTCACGTGTAGGAAGGCTAACTGAACTAGCTTAATTTTTACTTCCACCACAGTAGAGTAGCTTAAGTATATATTTGCATGCTTGTATTTATAGGCATACTTTCCATTTTGCCATTGTACTTCTCAAAATTTAACAGCAGCTTTCAAGTCTGTTCAAGGTAAGTGCTGGTAATTTTCCTGTACTTACAGCAGAGTCATATGAAAAGACAACAAAGTAATGCAAATGCAAATCAAAAAGGGGTTTCATAAGAGTTTGTGTTAGAAATTCTAGAGAACTGGAGTCCAGTAACAGGCAATCTGTGGGTGGGCCCTCTCTTACACACTTGCTTCTCTCTAAATACTGAGGGTAAAGGGAAGTGCTTCTTCATCCCAAAAAATTAGCTTAATGAAAACTCAAAAAAATTAAAATAACCCAGTCTTATTTTTAGGTAGCACCCAATATACCACCTTTACTTTGGTACACGGAAGTTCCTTTCAAAAGATAAACACTATGTACGGCTACTCTGGGAAGGCCACCAAGTTCTATGTGCTGTATTCTACCCCTTTAGACAGACCAGCCCTCTTCAGTAGCGATTTAAACACCAGCAACTAATTTTAGGCATTATATAAAAGAAAATCTTGGCAGGCACGTGCCATACATTGTATTTAGTTATTTTATGTTCACTATCCAAACTCAAAAGAAACACAGAGTTAAGTTTCATGTATTGATAAACAGTTTTCTAAAAAAATATCCCTTTCATGTTCTCTTTAATAAACCATGTGTTCAAATGTTTGCAGTTCAACCATAACTAGCAGGTGTCTTCTCCTCGCCCCCTCCCTAAAGGGACTTTTACTACTTTAATATAAGATATTGTAAATCTCTTGTTCAAGAAGCAAAATTCAGAAAAACTTCTTAGCCAAGCACCTTTTCAAAATTGCTGTCTGGCATGGCATGACCACTAGCAGTTTCTTTTGGTATAGTAATTGTTATATTTTTCAGCCAGGTTAGGTCTCTGAGTATTTTAGATTTAAGGCAGACAACACACAGTTTAGAAATACATTAGCACATATTTGTCATGGTATGGCATTTTCAGTAGACATCAGTTTTTCATAAATCATTGTGCATTTCACTTTTCAGAAAGCTTCTTCAGTGTTTAACATCAGCCTTTTCCCATCTGTCTTGTTCTTCTATGCTTCTGCTTTTGCTCTCAGAACCCTATCCTCCACGTGTTTGTGATCATACATTCCCGAAAAGCTTGCTTTCTTTACACAAGAGTATAATTTCTTCATACAGTAACATCCTTTCCCTTACATTTCAAGGCAGTTGGTCAACATCTCAACTAAATGCAACAATAAAAAACTTAATTTCTGGAAAAAACTAAAATAATTTTTACATATCTTTACAGTTATATTCTTCTGTACATTTAGTAATAATTATCTCAATTATGGAAGCTTTTAATTAGTACTAGGACTTGACAAGAATATGGGTTTCTTTTCCTGAAAATTCCTCCTCTGGCTTATTACATGACTGTTGCAAGGTTGTGGACTATATTTAAAAACTAATTTTGAAATTTAGCATATTTATACTGATAGACAACAAACCGATATTATACTAGACAATACTGTTTGCAGAGATTCTGTAAGATATGTTGAGCACTTACAGAAAAATTCTTTCACTTCAAATATAAGTGCAAAGCAGTAGTTAACATTTTAATTCTACACTGTAGCAGCAGTAATGTATGCATAAACTAGCACTTTTTCTAAAAAAAAAAAATAAAAAAACACAGCATTTTGGGCAGCAGGACAAATGCAATGCCAACTGAAGAAAGTTTCTCTGACAAAGAATCAAGCCTGTTAATACAAGGGCTATGTAAAAATACGGCATTATACAATGGTACTGTAGATCTGGCAGCTTTCAAAGTGCAGTGCTGGGGGGGGGGGTTGTTTGGTTGGTTGGTTGTTGTTTTTTTTTAAAAAGGTTACAACAATTGGCAGTAATAAATTCAGCAAAATCACTGCATTTACATCCTCAACAGCTTTTTGAGAAAACCATTTGGTCTGCTCTAGGACCTAAACATTGACGCTGCAGAGTCCTAAGCACTACTTGGTCTGATTTGCTGAGTTAAGAATACTCACCCTGAATGATGAAGCCCTTTGCACGGACGTTTTACAAAAGACCGTATGTTCTTGACCAACAGCACAAAATTATACTGCAGTGTAAAAATATGGCTTTCTCTAAAAATTATAAAGTTTTGAAGTAAAAAAAATTCCACAAGACAATGATCTTTGAGTTCAACACTATATTTATGCAATCAAATAGACTATGTAATCAGTCATACTGTAGTAGAACAAGAAAAAGACTTTATTCACTTGAAAAAATAGCCGACTGGAAGATTTCTTCATTGCATTACACAAACTTCCCTGAGATTTTTACATAAATTACATTTAGTCTACTATATATTGGAAACCAGTTAGATACTGAGTGTCATACACTGCAAATTTTACATAATTCCTGCATACATTATCCAGCTAAAATGCTGTTTCAATGCTTTAAAGATTTATCTTCTGTTACAAAACTCACGTACACAACAGATTACAAATGCAAAGACATATTTTGCACAAAATTTTAAATCTTCAAAGCCATGTATAGAAATGGAGAAGACAGCTGTTAGGTTGAACAAAGCACTTTAAAGTTCTTTGCAGCTTAAAAACTGATTGTGAAATTAGTTTTAAAAATTATATATGCAAGTGCTTGGTGGCAAGAAAACCAACAGAAATATTAAATGAAATGGGCAGAAAGAGGGCTGATGCTGCCCTCCATATTTAGCAATCTCCCATATAATAAAATCATAATTCTGTATAACTGATTGTGGGAGAGAAACATCATAGTGGTACAAAACATTGCTATACTGGCACTATGTTACACTAAGTAAGGATTTTTTAAAATTTTTTTTTAAAGATGAGGTACTTAAACTTCTGATAAGATGGATGTAGTTAACCACAAATCTTAAGGACACCCCACAGTGAAAGTAACTGCTCTATTTCACTCACTCACTGCCACAAATATAAAAAATGAACACTTAATTTTAAATACAAATCTGGATGTCAGGTCAGTTTGCCAAGTTTATATCCCCTTAATTGAACTTCTCTCAGCAAAAGTCCAAGAAGAACAAGCATTGTACTTTGCAAACAATAATGCTTAAGAATAAGTAAAAACAACAAAGATTATTTGAACTAAGAATAAACAAAACCTGCAACTGTACTGCTTTGAGATATAAGATTATCCCCAAGTTTTATGCCAGAAGGCAAAAATCAAAGAGCTGTCTTGTCCATAAATTTGTTAGACTTATTTCAAAAGCTGAATTATACAGCGTAAGTTACCTGTTCAGATAGCTCTGATGTCCTTCCAGTTCTCAGTAACTGGGATCATGTACTTGTCCCCTGCTGAGTGTGGAGCAATTGCACTTGTAATTCCTCCTTCCAA
This sequence comes from Grus americana, assembly GCF_028858705.1. Lineage (NCBI taxonomy): Eukaryota > Metazoa > Chordata > Aves > Gruiformes > Gruidae > Grus > Grus americana. Next base: position 31,845,897 of record NC_072891.1, on the reverse strand, counting down.
ATAGTCTTATGTTAGGTATTACCACAGAAGGAAATAGGAGGTAACCTGGGCCACTTTGTTACAAAATAGACTTGATGTAGTTGTGACTGGCTGTATCAGATACCGGGCCATAAACATTCTTTTTTGTGTACTGGAAGGAAGGTATACGGTGATCATCTTAAGCAAAGTGAGGAACTGTGAAATGGAGGGCATTTTCTAGATTTGTAATTCTGCTTTAGAAAAGTTCCCAACTGATAGATAGACTTGTGACTGCATGAAAATTACAAAGATGGAAAGAATTAAAGAGCAGCATTTAAAAGCAGTATGTTTAGTTTTTTCATATTCAGAAACAGACTAAAGACACTGCCTTGTATAAAATGGCTTCATTTCACTTGTTATCACCGTATCTTCAATTATGTAAAGGGAATCTAGTACTTATTCAGGGAAAAGAAGAGTAAGAAAAACTGGGTAACATTTGCTTTTTCATTTTAAATTAAAATTTTCACATGGATGAGTAGGTTTTCTGGCTCTCCAAATTAAGAACAATTTGCTCCCTTCCCCTCAGAATACTTACATCACACAGCTTATTATGTCTCTTTGCATATACTGCTGGCTGATAACTGATTCAGACAGGCACATTAAAAACTTCTGGGTTACATAACCACTTCTATTTTGTTATACAACAAAGCCACTTCTGCATCAACAATGAAAAAATATAACACTATATTAACAAACAGAAGTCCTTGTGCAACACACAAAACAGGGTGCCAAGTCACTATACACTCAGTGTGAGAAGACTTCTACAAGTCTTTTCTGTGCATCATCCCCATTTCAGCACTGTCTTCATCTCTTAATCTCACCACATTTTAAGTCACTACTTTTTTGCATTGCCAAGGAAGGCAAATAATGGTGTTGTAGACTGACCATATATTAAATTATTTTATATAGAAAAATAATTTCTCTCCCTATTGAGAAGTTCACCATGTTCTCATAGCAACAAATATATCCCGATAAAGAATTCCAGCAGGATTTCTTAGTATCCAGATTGAGATAGGACATTTGCCACACAGATTTTACTTCCAGCAAAGGTAAGATGCACATGTGTACATATGTCAATTATACACAGCAGACCAAGTACATTCTGTTCTACATTCCAACACATCCTCTGAAGAAAGGACAGTTTTCTCATCCACCCATGTTGTCCCTTATATGATCCACTCGCTGAGCAAGATCCCTAAAGGTGGGGCGCTGGGTAACATTATTGTTCCAGCATTCTTTCATGATAGCATAAATCTGGAGAAGAGACAGAGAAAATTGGTAGTAGGTAAACAGATGTTAGAAATAGTTAATAGTTACTTTGAACTGTTCAAAAGAACATCTGACTTCCCTTTATGCTTCCAAGCAACAGTGGCACAAGGGTGTGACTAAAGTCTTGCTATACAAATCAGTTTATCTGCTTGATCCCCATGACAATGAGAAGTAAGAATAGTGAGCTCTGCGAAACCCCGTATTATAAAAGGAGATTTATGTAAAACGTTAGTACAGAAATTCACTCAGCTAGTTTTTGAAACTTAAGAGACTTACGTTGTTTTGTGAAGTTTTTATCTTCTTGCTTGGTCTTATTGTTTTGAGAGCTCAAAAATGTTTAAAATGACAAATGCTATACAAGTCTGACCAAAAATCAGATTTACAAAGACAGCAATTCTACATTAAGCTTCCCCTGCAATGTTAACATGCACTTCTCCACATTTGTGTATTAAATTCTTAATTATTCTTCATATATAATCAGAAATAACCCAGAAAAGCTACTGTGCAAACTGAACCCACTTCTAGTAGATTTAAATGATTTTTGGAAGAGATTTCCATTACAACAGGCATTTGGCAACAGTTTTCTCTTTCCTCAAACACGTACCTGATACCTGGTCACAAACCAACATGCCAAGGTCTTCACCTGTACTCTTCTCACTAATTTAACCCAGATCGTTATTACCAACTTCTCATACTTCCAAGAATTTTTTACACATTGCTTAAGAACAATCTGCACAGCTCCCAGGAAAAAAAGTAGCATCGTTTCCCTATTTTTCAGCAAATCTGAAACTCCTGCACTGACCAAGCTGCTTTAGACCCAAGTCTCAAGCAGCTTGTAAGCTACAGACATCTGGCAGATTTAATTATCTGATGACTGGCCTTTCAGGATCAAAATTGGAAAAGCACAGTTTCTGACAAGAGAGACACATTTCCATCCTACTTTGATATGTGAAGAAATGTCAGACATTGAAACCTTTGCATTAGTTTGAATACAGTTTCAGTAAAACAGATTATGTATTATCTTATACATGTGACATTCAGGTTATCTACAAAAAGCCAAACCTCTGCAATTTAACAATTGCTGTACTCACACATATATTGCAAGAAAGGTTACTTCAGAGACTTCTCGCTTGATTCTCTAATAGTCTATTTCTTCCTCCGTGGCTTCCCTGCCCGACCTGTACCGTTCTTTCTCTGCTAGACCACTTGAGCCTGATTTCTCTCCTCTGTCTCCAGTTTTGAATGAATTATTTCTTGACTTACTGCCAAGTGTGCTTGATTTTAAAGGGATGGAGCAATTGATCTGAGCTGGAAGTTATACACGTTAAAAAGCATAACTATTTTACTTACATTCTTTCCCTACTGATTCACCTACCTAGCCCTACCAGTTTGACTCAAGCTGAAGTGCACCCTTGAAGAACAGACAATACTTTCATACTACTTCTAAGTCTTGTATTTTTTAAAACCTCTGGACTACTAGCAAAAACCAGAAGAACACTGAATTAATTTGTGTGCTCTGAGGATGGCATTACATACATACACTTCACTATCTATGAAGAACATGAATACGAATCTGAAGGCCCTGAACATACAGAATCTGATTCATATACTTAACTGTGCCTATAGTCCGCAGGCTTTTCTCTTGGCTGAGAATACGTGACAGTGAATAATACACATGATAAACATGGGTATTCCTATGCTTGAGGAGGGAAGAGCAAGAGAAGGAAAATAAAGGTAAGTTTGGAAAATAAAGGTAAGTTCTTTAAACCTTGGAATCAAATTTGAAAAGTCTCACGTAGATATGAAGATACTTCTGCTAAACGTTACAGACTTCAAAAGAATCCACAGTTCACAGCTTTGAACAAGACTGTCTATATGGGACTTCCATGGAACAAGTCCTGTGTACTAATCTTGTTGCCTTAATAAATTTATGTTTTTGAAATAGAAGCCTGAGTGCCCTAGTAGAGCAGTCAGTCATAGCTCCTGAGCGAATGCAAGCTAAAGAATCAGGAAAGAGATGTGATTACACTCATCATGCAACTGATAAAACAACAGCACAGCCATTCCACTTCTATAAATACTTCAGTAACCTAAGCAGAATGAAACATAAGGTTTGCATTTACCAGGTACTCACCCTTTCAGACTATAACAAAATAGTAATACAATACTTAACCTCATCAGGGCATCCATCTGGTCTCGGTAGTCGTCCATTATTCTTCAAAAGCTCTATCAAATGAAACACAATCATCTGACCTTGTTTATCATTGCCAATCATGCGCATGAATTCCTGAAACAGAAGGCCAACTCTCATAAATAATTTTTAAAGGAAAAAAAAGATGCTGCAATATTCTTACAAAGAATTTGTATTAAAAAAAAATTAAACAGGATTAATCAGCAACTACAGGCCAGAAACAGCAGCATAATTAAAGTCAGCAAAAATGGCTTCAACAAATCTTGCTATCCAAAAATCAACATAACCCAAAAAGCAGATTAACATCTCACTCAGATTGCCAGAGATCAAAAGTAAATGAACAAGTACTATTAACTCAAAATAATTTCTAAGTGGAACATAAAGGAATTATTTTTCCTCCAACACTACATAATTTTTTTTAATGATCCTTGACATGAAAATGTGGAACAGCTGTTGGTAGAATGTGCAAATGGCCAAAGTTGGGGAAACAATGTATCATCACAAAGACTATGACAGTTAAACAAACTGCTTTGGCTAATTGGTAAAATTAATATTTCTTGATACATACCAATAGGATAACCAACCTGACAAAGTGGTGAATGCACGTGCAGAGTTGATTTATTTGAAGTATATTCCACCTGACCCATGACTTACTCTACCACTTTCCATTTCATAATCCTTCTGAAGAAAAACTCCAGGTGTCTGCAATGCTTATGTTATTATGCAGGAAGAGATGCCCATGCCTTGAGAGTTCTTCCTTGATAGCCTATTCACTGTATTGAATTACTAAGAGGTCCACTGAGGTCAATGCAGAGGTATTTCAAGTGCATTTTTGCCTATCATCATTGTGCAGCTCTCAAAACTACATTTGCCAGGACTGAGACACTGGCCACAGGTGAGGAGAGCTCCAGTAAATATAGAAGGCTCAACTCTCCCCTGTTATGCCTGCAGAGGAGATCGTGAATGTCATTGCCAATTGGAGAACTGTTATTAAGTGTGCAAGTAGCATTTTTCTCCATCCACTGTAAATTTGACTTTAAAGGTGCCTGTCAACAGTCTGCAAAAAGCCACTCCCTTTCTTTCTTGAACTTCAAAAACCTGCTAACTTGGGTTCTGGTGACATAACAAAATAACTTTAAGTTACCTTATTTAAATCAACTTAATGTTTACATGTTTGTTTGGCTCAGCCTTAGATTTGGAATAGCATTAAAAATACATGTCCGTTGCAATGAAACAGTTGCATCTGGGATTACTCTCCATGAAGGACAAGAAAGAACAATCTATAATGAGAGATTTTCAATTTCTTTTTAAACAGTTAGAAGTTACAGGGCAGATAAGATCTGTACAGACTATCAGCTAATTTTCAGATGTCCTTTCCTTCTTATGGCTTGATACTAATACCTTTTAGCATGTTGCTGCTTCTGATTGGATGCTGCCTCATAAGAACCAAGGTATCTCCAGAAAAGGATCAGTAAATATCAACCTATTTATGTATAGGAAACATCTATGTATTTTCAGAAATTTAAATGAGAAACATTAACTATGTACTTACAGCTGGTGGGCTTTTGCTCTTGTCAATATACGTGAAGAGTTCATACAAGACTACACCAAAACTCCACACATCTGAGGCCACAGAAAATTTGCTCTCTGTCAGAGATTCTGGAGCGTACCTGCAACACATGGTAAAAGGAATATTGTTCTTTATAATGTGTCTTTCTGGTTTTGAAGATATTTCTTTCAATAAGACTGGGGTTTTTTTCATGAATAAGTGTTCTTTGTTCATAGGCATTAGCATGTTCTCATTTCCTTCTATTACCTTCACTAGTAACCATTCTTTAATAATAGTTAATTGGTATTGAAAACACAAGACACCTTAAACACAGTTAGTGATAATTATATCCAAGTTTGTCTTTTTTCTACCAAAGTTGTAGATATTTTTCTTATCTGTAATGCAAGTAAACAAGATTTTGATGTGATAAGGCCTGGAAAGAAAAATAATTATAGCCAGTAAGCATCCCTCCATTACTTTCAGCGAGTCTTGAACTGCATCCAAGGTACTTCTGGACTTGAATTTTACCACTCCCAATAACATCTACTAAGATGCCATTTTTTATTATTTATCCTTCATATATGATATTTTTACATGCCTAAGGCAGACTAAAATCACATGTACAGAATGGCATTTTCTTTTGCTATTAGGCCATAAAATGGTTTTTATCACAGTTATGTGTCAGCATATTTTCTAAGGTGTTTGTATGTCTTTATAGAACAGAAGTATGTATTTTGCATTCTGAATACAGCCTACCAATTTCCATTTCATAATCCTTCAATCCCCCATGGGCTACACAAAGTGTTCTTTCCCTTTCCAAGCTAAGTGCAGCTTGTTGGAGCATTACTGTATTACAGATTAACTTAGACCTTCTCTGGAAGCTCAGTGTCCAAATACAGACATCAACCAAAATATTCAACCCAGCACTTCATTCTTGCTAATTACAGCCTGTAGGATTTAACTTGGTCAACAGAGGGTCCATCCAACAGATCTTAGCCAGAAGACATGAACAGGTAGTGTTTAGGGAACTGAAAGGTCCAAAACTTTGAAAGCATCCTGGGGAATGGGCCCTTTTAGATTTATCTTCGAATATCTTTCCTGTTGCAGACTATTTCTTTCAAATATTTTGGTAATTTGGGGGGAGTGTGTGTTTGGAAATTATGTTGAAAAGTCCTACATGCTGTTCTTTAAAATCAAACATCATGCATGTGGCCTTCACAACACTGGGCAATTGACTCTGAGTTTGCACTTAAAAATTCCACAATATGCAAAAATGATTGTCTGAAACAGCAAAAACTGAAAACATGCCATGATTTCATACACCAAAAGACGACTTACCAAAATATAGGGCTTTCACCAGGTTCTTTTACTTTGTAGTATTCTTTGTCTTGTGGCAAGACTTTTGTCAATCCAAAATCTCCAATTTTAACTCTGTTCTCATTCTCCACCAAGATATTTCTTGTTGCTAAATCCCGGTGAACATACCTTTTTGTACCCAGATACTCCATGCCCTAGGTGTAAAATTCACAAACACAACACTTTTATCATTAAGTAGCTGCATTTTCCCTAAAGGGCTGAATTAACCTCAAAGTTAAAACCAAGCACAGATTGTTACCAAAATCAGTGTGATTAAACATTCGTCTTCTCCGAGGAGTTACTTTTTCCAAATGCAGAGACCTCCCTGAAGTGAAGGGAGGTAGACTGAGCACCTGTCAGAGCCAAGTGTTTGTTGATTACGTAGCTGGATAGTTGTTACAGCTCCTTTCTGTGGCCAAATGCAGTTTGCCAGTGATAGACCGATAGAAGGAAAATAAGATTTGGGCTAAGCTACACAATCCAGGGCACATGAGAAGACTGTACTATTTAACTCCAGTCTTCCTCTCAGACTCCTGTTACCTCCTAGCAGCACTAGGTGGCATTGCTGTTTACTCACATCCCATTCCAAACCCGTTAAAAAATGCCTTATTCTTCATTACCCGCTTGTCCATTGCTATCTTCAAAACCACCAAACCTAGCTTTTTCAAAGTGAGACTCCTGGGCTTCTGATACAACCAGTCTATGTGAATGCTATAACTTTTTATTACTACTACATACTGTACTGAAAACAGTCCTAAAGATTCTCTGATGATAGTAGAGTAGTTTCTGTTAGCCTGGAAAATACCTATTTTGAGAGATACTTAATTGAAATCATTCAAATTCTAAGTGGAAATCATAATCCTGTGACACTCCTCTAACAATGGAATTGAGTTTAATTACGTGATTTCAAATGTTTCCATCATTAAAGTTGGGCTCTCCAGCAAGGGCACCTGAAGCACTTTAAGCATTAAGACATGGAAAAAAAGTTTATTTTTAGCCTCTTCTCCTGTCAGCCAGGATTAACAAAATGCAGGGTCAAAAAAGCAAAAAAAAAGAACATCCCAACAATCAGTCGCACGGAGAAGTTAACTTCTTTATGTGCCATTGTATTGGCAGGATTCTTTAAGTTGAATATAGAGTCCTACTGCTTGCTATCAGAAAAGCTGTACTAATGGCACAAACTGCACTAGATGACACCTGCACTAATTTACATCTACAGAAACATCACCATAGCAAATGCAATTTCTGATAATTCTGCTTTTCACAGTATGAGATATGCACAAAAAATATCAACTTTAAGTCAGGAACCCTTTCCCAGTATAGTAGCAAGGAAGCAAAACACAGCAAGCAAACACACTTGTCTTAATCCCCTGGTATGGGTATGCCTTTATTTCTCTCATACATTTGAGAGAAAAGCAGCAAGGCAGAGGGAGAAAGATTTTTATTAAAAACCCTAAAATAACAGAGTGACAGAAATGTAGAGCAGAAAGAGCAAACATTACAAGAGAAGCAAAAGTAGCTAAAGGAAAGGGGGAAATGTGATCAGTTAAAAGAAGGAAAAGTATTCAGATTCCATTTTTGCAATATTAGATAGTCACTATGTTTTTAATTAAATTGTTTTGAAGTAACAGAATGGTGCAAATTGGAGTGAAAACTTAATGTAATCAATATAACCTCTGCTCTGCAGGTCGTACAGCAACAAAAGTGCAAGACATGCTGTAATTCTTAGACTTTGCTTCCCTTAGAAGTGAAGGAGAGATACTTCTTTAAGAGCAAGTCCTACATGTGGACTTCCCACATTCTCACACTGTGTGTACCCGTGCTTTCTGACATGAAAACAGGATGTTTTCCTACTTAAAGTGTCTGCAGCAGGCATATTCTAGCTTCCTTCCTCTTGGTTGGTGCTTGATACTTAGGAAGCAGTCATTTGATCTGCTACTTTGATTTTTCATCACCATCCCGAAGACCTGTAACATTTCAATGCTTCTTTTATATACGTGTATGTACACACACACACTTCAAGAACTTTTTTCTTTGTACCTTCTGAATACAGTTCCTTTCCCGAAGTTTCCTGCTATACTTGCACTGGCTGCAAAGGCCAAAATCCACCTTCCAGTCGTATCAGATACCTCTGCCTCAGAGACCAGGGTCCTGAGATATGTTGCTGCTGTTTTTCCTTCAGGCTCTGGATAAAGCTTTAGATAAGGCTGGAGGATTTATATATGCAAGCTTCACAGCTTCTTATGACAGTGAATAGGGTAGGCACCCTAAGATCCTTCAGGTCATAGGCTGAGATGACCACAGAATAAAACAGGTAAGTGGCTGCAGCCTTTGTATGTTCAAAAATCCCTGTTGCATCTTTATTCTATGAAAGATTCCCTGTCGCCATCCTCCTAGGTGGTGCTGTTAGACTCTTCCAGCTCTTTGCTTGAAGGAAGCTTGTTTTCAGTGACTTACCAGCACTGATAATAACAGTTGCAGAAATAATACTGAGAGAATTTCTTATGCCCGTTACTGGAGAATGACTTTTGTTTTGGAGACACAGATCAGAGGGCTTTTTAACCTTCTGAGTGGGTGGCCGCATGTTGAATCCTTCCTCTCTGTAAAAAGACGGACACTTGCCACAGACTTGTGAACATTTTCTGGTTTCCGAGCTCATTGCACACTGCTTGCCCATCAAGGAGTTTTTGCTGGAGTTTACCCACCTAGCCTTGCTTCAGTGAAGCACACGAATAGGTGGGATCAGCTGCTAAAAATGCATGCACCATCCTTCTGTGCACGCCCCAGGTTCAGTAGCTAAAAGGTTTACCAATTCAGTCCAGTTTCAAGCACGGAACTATCAAGCTCTGTTCATCAGGTAAAAGTTTGAATGCCTGGAGGTCTCGGCTCTGGCAGAGACTCTCCTGCCTGATTCTTGTCAGGCCTTTTCTGCAGATATTACAGAAGGAAAATCTTCTGCTCTGAATGCAGCAGGGCACAATTACCAGACATAAGAATATCTGTGGGCTACATACCCTGAAGAATACCCAGTAAGTAGCCTACTGTTTCCACATCTTTGATGTGGATATTGTGGAAAGGAATTTAAAAATATTTCTGGTACCTGCCTTGAGGGTGTGGGGATTTTTTTCCTTTTCTTTTCCCCTCGCCCGCCCTCCCTTTTTTTTTTTTTCTTTCTCCAAACTACTGAACATGCAATGAAATACAAAGTATCAGTACTTTCTTGTTTCTAAAGCATAAGAGAATAAAACTAGGGTACGCACAAGCCCTCCTTCTGAAAAATGAAATGTCACAATAAATATCAGATGTTTGCTCCCCTTTTCAGAATTTTATCAAGGATGTTCAGTACCAACCATTGAAACTAGCAAATAATTCATTACAGCTTTGGGCACTTCTATGGCCTCTAGTTCCTAATACAGAAATCTTGTATCTTTGATCTTTCTGCTAAATAAGCTACTATTATTTACAGTTTAAATAAATTTCTTAAACATATACATGCTGTTATAGTGGTTTTATAGCTGAGTGTCCAAGTTCTGAAAAATCAGTTATAGTATGTCATGAACAGTTTTCCTGGGTGAGTATATTAACTCCTGCAAAATTTTATTTTAGCTCTCATTAGGGAGAAAAGAGGTTTTAATCCTTCTGAATGAAATATAAGCTAAGCAAACTATAAAATAAACACAAATAAATGGAGTACATTCTGCCTCAGTCAGCAGATAATACAGGATGCTGAGACTGGCCTAAGACACTCAAAAATTTGTCCAGTTCTTGAGTACATGAATATGTATTGCTACTTTTTTTAGGGTTATGTGGTACTAGCAGCCCAACAATATTATAGAAGATACACCAAAACAACCAATGATTGTTGTTTTGAGACAAATGAGACAAGACCAAAAAGAGACAAAAATTTGTTGAAAAATATCAATAATCTGAAATTTCCTACCTTGCATATCTGAGACGCATACAGCAAAAGCTTCTTGTGGTCCAGCCTCTCCTTGTGTTTCTGCAGATAATCTCGTAAACTTCCATATGGTAAATATTCCATAATTAATCTTAGATTCCTACGACCTTTTACAACAACAATAAAATACACACTTAATTTTTCTGTCATTTCCAATGACAAGTTTTGAAATATAAATATTTATAAATGTCTATGAATAAAAGTAATAGAAAATAATCTTAATACCAAAGAAGCAATTTATTATATGTACATCACTATGCAATTTTTCATATATTAGTTAACTGCATTTGTTCAGAAAATGCCATTTATTTAAACACAACAATAATGCGTAAATGCTTGATATACAGAGCATCATTAATCAAGATCATCTCATCAATACTTTAGCTACTATTGCTAAAGCAAAGCAAGAGTGCCAACATGGGTACATCCATGTTTATGTAATTTCTCCTCATTGCTGAGATGAAACTTAGAATGGCAACTGACATCAACTGGTCAGCAATTTTACCATCTTTAAAAACTTAGTCTGATTTTGAACCCAAGAATTTTCTTCTTACAGTAAGGTTCTAGGCAGAACCCATGCTTTCATTCATCAACTTCAACAGCATCAACAATTCACTCAAACACATCCATTTCTGAAACTTTTTCCTGCCTAGTCTTTTATTGTACAGGCTGTACAAGAATTGGTAACATCCATTCTAGGACATTACATTGAGCAAAACCAACAATGGTTACAAAATGGTTGCATTTTCCCACTTAACCGTAAATTCTTTTGTAGGAAGGCTTTTATGCTTTAACATAAAGAAACTGGGTAACTAGTCAAAATGGTACTTTCTCTAATCAAATCAAATTATGCAGTGAGCTGACTGAATAAAATGTCCATCTTGAACTGAGAAGTAGTATATGACAGACACTACTTCCTTTGATTTGTACTCTAAGTCCTGGTAAAGTTAGGACAAGTCAGTGACTTTAATGAATACTTACCTCTCTGAATTTCTCAGTATGCACACTTAGGTGTACACCTAAAGGCATATTCAACATAGCACATACCTGCACTGTAGCACACTCCTTTGTATTTAACAATGTTATCATGCTGCAGAGATTTAAGTATTTCAATTTCTCTTTCAAAATCCCTAAGGTGCTCTTCTGTGCTATGTTGCAGCTTTTTAACAGCCACCACTTCTCCAGTATTATCCTGCAGTGGGTCATATCGACACATTTCAACACTGCCAAAATTTCCCTAGATCACAAATGGAAATACTTGAATTAAAAAACAAGTCCACAACATTGTCTCTTTCTTAGTGCTTGCTCATACTGCCTCAGTGCTCAGTCTATTAGCATTAAAGTGACCACAATTAACTGAAATGCCACAAAACCTCCCTGAGAGAAAAAAGAGTGCAGGATCACAGGTAACAGTTCCATAAGAGTAAGAAGCATTCTATGAAAGGAAGCAAAGACCACCAGAGGAAACGAGGACAAGGAAAGGAGGACAATGTCCATTCATTTTCTCCCCCTTCTTCACAAATTTCCACTTGCACTTCCAAACTGTCAGTTGGCATACTCCTTTCCTGCACTTGCAAACCCCCCTTCATTTAGGTTCCTCTTGGCTCTTAATTCTCCTATTTCTTGGTGGTTCTTCCCCCATTTGTTTCAAAGTTCTTCCCTTTCTCTGTTTAAATTTTCTTTATCTCCCTTTATGCAGTCATCATCTACCATTCTGTTCTATGTGCTATATACCATCCCTGTGCTATGCTACCATTTATAGCCAACAATGAACCATCTGCAAATAGAAGTAGTTCTGCTACTTTGCTTTCAGGCTTGCTTTCACTAGTACTTGGAGCCAAAGGAATATATAACTATCATGTCAATAAAAAACATAGAACAGCAAGGAACCATTCTGGAAAAATGGTACTTGGTGAAGATCTTCCAGCTGCACTTGGTCACCTGTCTAGGCATGCTTTCACACAGCCACGCTGTAATGACTTGCAAAACTAGTAACCAAATGCCGATTTCTAAAACCTAAAAAGTTCAAGGCCTACATATATCTCAAAGATGTTACTGAATTTAGGGACTGCATATTCAGATTTCTCAGAATATGCGTGCACAAAAAAACCCAACCCCACTAGTTCCCTGAAGACTCCTCTGGAACATTTTTAAATGAATACCAAGTATTTAAAAAAAAAAAAAAGTCAGATGCAGCTCTGCATTACTGAAAAAGATTTTAGCCTTTCAGTGTGACTGGATTCATTGTAGAGGTCAGCTATCTTTCCTCTATCTAATGATATTGTGCTACTAAAAAAAGATGTAAAGGAACTGCAGGTTGTGGTCAGATATGACTGAAATTATTAATTTCTCTAACAGAGGTTTCAATGTAAATAATGTATATGACATCATTGGAAAATAACTGAAAAAAGACAGTTCTTTCCTAGGTAATTAGAGAATTTCAAAACATCCTACCTTGCCAAGCTGCTGTAAAAACTTAAGATGTCTTTCTTCAAATTGTGTTGGGTCCCGATCTTCAAAAGCGCCGGAAAATCCAAGTGCTCCAATTCTCATATTTGGCAACATATCACTTTCTGTCAACAGCTCATAATCTGAGGGGTAGGAGGAAGAAGGGAAGAGATAAAGGGAACAGGAGGCACAGAAAAGCAAACAGGAGAATGAAGAAACTTACTACAATCATGGCATGTTCTGCCTTTGCTTGGCATACCCCAGCTCAGTAGAATATGAACAACCACTTCTTTTGTCCTTGCAAAATACTCCATAGAAATTAATGTATTACAAAAAAGCCAAATAACTTGTCTTAAATCAGAGCAAGTCTTGCTTTAATTTCCCAATTTTCTTTTTGCAGGCCTATTGTACTTCGAATTTAGCACCTATTGTGCAACAACTCCACTACTGCAGAGGGGAGAAATGTAAACTTCACAAGGCCTTGTGATAACATGTATTTTCTACTTGGAAAAAAGAAAGGAAACTGTTTATTTTATTGAGCAAAAAAAGACAGTCACAAACATAGCACACTTGGTTAAGAGACTAGAATGTTTGGGATAGACATTAATCAAACTAGAAAACTGCTTTGAACAATAATGCTAACATTTAATGTGTTCTCTTTTAGAACAACGAAAAAGCAGTAACATAGTGTCCTTATGAACTCAGATTTCCAGGGTGGCTTTGGAGAATGGTTATGGGTTGACATACCAAAAAGGAAGGCTCTATATGAAAATGAACCAATAGGAATCAAGGTTCTTTTTCCCTAGTGCATTCTTGTTGTATCACAGACTCACCTGGAGTGAACAAACTATTCAAGTCACGTATAATTGCTCTAAATGAAGGTCTGAAATCTGGCTCATAATCCATGCAGTTGTTTATAAGGTTTGCTAGCTCTGTCCAGTTGGGGGCAGGAAGCTGGTGCCTATCTTCATAAAACTGTAGTTTCTGGAAGTAAATAGATAAAAGCCATTTTAATATACAACCATGAAGAGTTGTAGAAGCCTTAACATTCTCGGCAGAGCAGCCAAAAAATATAGTTCTCAACCTAGACTTGTTATCTCAACAAATGTACGTCTGACCAATTCACATCAAAAGCCAAGGCTAACAATGTAGCAAGACTGGCATAATTTAGACTAATTAGCTCAGAAATTCCCAGTCATTTACTCATGGAAGATAAGACTATAGAGAAGGATAATGAGAAAAATGGTGTGTCCTTTGCTGGTAATTTCATAAAACCTCAACTGGATGGGTCCAGCAGAAAATTCTATCCACCTTGTGAGGTGGCTGAGCTCCTCCAGTTGTAAAAAGCTTCATGAATATTATGAAAAAATGTGGATTAGTACAGGGGAGGAGGGCAACTTCTGAAATAACTAGATATCTATCAGCTAGGTCTAGGTAGACCTTGGAGCTTATGGTAAGAGCTGATTACCCCACCTGAGATCAGGCTTTGTGAGAAGGTAACAGTCCATTTATGAAAGTAATACTACAAATCTATATACCATAGCAAAGGAAATAATCTTTTTGTTTCCAACTGAGGAAGCAAATACATAAGAAATAATATTTTTATGGAACATGTATCCCCTCCACCCCCTGCCCCTAATTGAGACAAAGTTAACATTTCTGGTTTAGCTAAAATAGAATTGTTTGCAACACACAAAGTCTTATAGTATTTAAGATGTTGAATTACTAGAATAATGCCAATTAAAATCCATGTACATTGTTAAAAATACTTTTTGTATAAAGTGATACACTGTTGCAACAAAGAACAGAAACATGAACAAGAGAATTCTAGCAATGCTGTACTTTGTCCCCATAAAAATCAAAACAAACAACATAAAGACAAACCTCAAATCATCACTTCTGATCATTATCTGACAGTAAAAGTGTTCTTTTCCTACAGTGGTCATGGGCCACATCACTTTACATGCTGATACTGTTATAACAGCAGATGTTTTAAATTAGAAGTGTCCAAAGAACACTGTTATGCCTGCAGACCCAGTAATACTTACTCTTGAAGAATCCAGTGCACTCAGAGGTTTGTCTCCTCCACTGCAGATTTCCCACAGAGTAGTACCAAAACTCCATTTGTCTGTGGTCAGGCTTAATTGTTTGGGATTCTCAATACATTCTGGTGGAACCCATGGTATTCGTTCAAGAAGAACTGTGCAATCACACAAAAGAAACATCATGTTAAGGTGAATAATAAAATCAGAAAATTCTATAACATACTTGATTTAATAAAAATTCCTTTATTGCACATAGGTTTTTCATTCTGTAATGTGCTTTTAGTACCTTTCCAAGTTTTTAGCTACAGAATATATACAAAAATAATATTTATGACTCAGAATGGAGGACCATTACTTTTATTGTAAAATGAGCCTAATGTTATAAGACTACCTTAACATCATTTCCACATTGTATTTTTGCTCCAACTTCTGTATTTCCCCCAATGTTACCAAGGTATAGTAGCTGCCACAATGGAACTAGATGACAAAGAGTAAAAAGCACTTTGCTAGTGGTTGGCACATTCTGGCACAGCAAAGGGCACTGATTTTTTGATACTGATTGTAGTAACAAGTTAAAAGATTGCATTGCACTGATGTAGACTTAGAGGTCCTTAAAATGAGATCTCATAAGATTAATGTAGGCTCCTCATTTAAAAAGGGAGAGTTTAAACAAGTTATTAGAAAATAATGACCTGCATTGCTTATAGTTTCTTAGATGCATAATTTCTATTGGCATGTATAAAATTACCAAGTATAAAGTGTGTTCACTTTTCCAAAATGATTAAAAAGACTAGGTAAAGAACAGAAAGGTGACTTCAGTTTCATTAGCATAACAATCTTGCACACACTTTTAATTTCTTTTCATTTAATGAATTTTGCTGTTTATAAGGCATTAGAACAGCCTCAACGGCAGATGATAATCCAGTATTTTAGCATCATTAAGTGGCTTCAGGTATTCACCAAGAAATGCACTGAAGATGATTTTCAACTGCTGGGCAGCATTTTCAAAAGTGCGTTTACTCTCAGCTATGAAAGGTCCTCCAAGCTATAAAATACAATTTAATCTTGATAAATAATAGGATACTAAGTCCAGCAGCTCCTTGCATGCAACAGACTTACTCATGGTACACTACAGCATACTAATACCAGTGAGAAAAAAAAAGTTGAAAATGATAACAACAGGAAAAAACCCTCACACAACGGAGAATTGTGGCTTTATTTCCTGTAGCTACCTGCTGATAAAGAAGATACACTCAGAAATGCTGACTAGGACTGCAGAGATTATTTTAAAGTGACAGATGGATGAAGGAATTTACTATAACAGAAGTATCTTAGATAGCGGCCAGGAAAAAAAAACAATCAAACTTAGTTTTCAGTCAGAAACATTAAACAAGAAAGCTGACAAAGACTTACTGTCTCTTGGCAAAACTGTAATACTGATGCCAGGATCACTTAGTTTTATAAATGGAAGGTTTCCAGACTTCCTGTCTTCCTCTCTGATAAGCAAGATGTTTTTTGCACAGACATTTCCATGAACAAGGCCTTTATCCTCCTATGAACAGAAATGCATCTTTTACATACTGACAAAAAAATCTTATTGTTGAAGAGGTATTTAAAAGCTAATACTTTACAGCATGAGGGAAACATCAGCAAAGAAAATAACAATCACATTAAGTTGATCAAATCTCAGACATTTAATCAGTTCCTCAGAGTTATAGTTTCTAACCAATTTTCATTCACTTTAACTACCTAAAGTTTCAAGTTTAAAACTACTTCATGTATATTAACTCAGAAGTATACCGATCCATCGATATGATCTCTTTAAACTCTGTTAAAGGGAAGATTCATCTAATCACATATTTTGTCTTGAATAATGGTCTTTATGTTGCATTAAACACACTGTAAGGTTGGGACCCAATGCACAAAATGAATGTACTAGCAGTTTGAACAGTACAATGTTTTCCCCTCCCAGTGGTTAACTACTAACACCACCAGGAAATAATTTATGTTCAGCATCATGAGCTGAAGTGGGAAAACTAGAAAGGACTGATTCCTTGAGGAGAAAGAAAAAAAACAAAAGAAAAATACTGGAAATGTGGTTTTATTTCACACTAAACCATAGAGCATTAAAAAAGAATGGGAAATTCAATTACACTTTGTGGAAAACACACAGGTCTGTCCTTGGCTATCCACTAATTATCTGCTATATAGCCAGTCTGTTTTCAAATACTTCCAGAGTTTCAAGAAGTAGGGTAATAGCTTAGCCATTCTACATGCATTAGCCTGAAACACTTGAATTCACCCATTAACAAACCCAAAGAATACTTACCAGAAAATGCATGGCTAATGCCAACTGTTTGGCTACTTCCAGCTTCCACAAGATATTGATAACATTTTTGTTCTTTTTCAAATATGTGTCCAAGGATCCAAATTTTACATATTCCTGTACAAGGATGTCTGATTCAAAATGGTAAAAAGAGTAACAATTAAAATCAACAACAAATAATGGAATTTCAGAACAGATTCATTACTCCAGTACCACCCATCTCTTTGATACCTTGTTAGCAAACTGACTATAAATTTGAAGCTATATGACATCTGAGTATTGCCACAAATATTCTATGTTCTTTATACTTCTTCAGGGTGTGGAAGTTAACCTAATTTCTTCTCAAATGCAAAATAACTAGGATTTAACAGCTTTTTTACAGAATAGGTTTCTACCTTAACAAAACCAGTGAGCAGCCTTCCACCCTTGCTTGAAGGGCACAATAAATAACATAACTTCTGATAAAGCATAGAAGTGTACAGAAATATCAGTGTAGTAGGTCAAACAATGTCAAGTCATTCAGATCATAGTTGTTTATAATCTATATTCCTAGTGAAAAATATGCTTTGCTGACAAAAGATGCTCTTCTTGAAAACAGACTAATATGTGCACTAAAAAAAGTGTATATATATGACATATGCCTTCATGCAGTCATCCAGTGAATAACCCGAGAAACAAGATCCATTTCACAGTGCTGCACAGACTTCATTGGTATCAACACAATAATTTCAAATTGCATGACTGAATTCTTGCCTTCAGCTGCAGTTTTCCACAGAAAAAATAACAGCCTTTCTTCCTATTTCTTAGTAACTGCCTCTTACTAAACTGTAATAGGTTTCTTGCCTTCAGAGATAGCACCATCTATAGAGGGCAACTGTGATTTAAAGGAGAAATATGTAACCATATACATCTTTAGGGTTTCGTGTGGTTTGGGTTTTTTTGGTTGTTTTGTTGTTTTGGTTTTTTTTTTAAATTATACACTTGATCTACCTGAAATTTTATATGTAGTCTCTCTGCATGGTACAATGAATAAACTAGAAAAATCACTCATGGGCATTTTTGCAAAGAAACTGGTATAACAAGTTCTTTGCCAAACATGCTGCTGTGCCTTTTACAATCTCAGAGAAGTAACTCCTGAAACAGAATCTACCCCACCTTTTGCAAATTCCTTCTCTCAATGCAGGCAACTGTCTACATAATATGCTTATGCAGTTCTTATAAAATGCTTCCTTTTATTACAAATTTCTAATCACAGAAAAACATGGGTTTAGGGCAAACAGACATTTCTGCCCAAAGACTGAATGAAGAGGAAAAACTGCCGAAGAGAGACTCAGCAGGACATATTCAAAGATAGCACACATAAGCATATTACTACTGTTCAAAATTAAGACTTCATTACAAGATGTTATAAATGCATATCAAGTGTTCTTAAAACCAACCTTATTAACAAATAGTCACAATGCAGTAATCTGAACTGAAAACACATTCTTCTTCTGTAGACAATGCAAAGATTTTACCTTTGTTTATATTTTGTAGTGGTTTTGTTGAAATAATGGAACCTCATGTTTTCAGAATGGGATCTCTAACGCAAACTGCCCAAAGCCATATTTGTGCTCACAAAGTCAGCACATGTGTGGGAAAGGGTGGCAGTTTCTGATCACAGTAAACGAAGATTTTCTTGGGTAGTCAAGCACTTCCCTTTCTAGCTAACCACAGTTGATAAAATGTAGAGGTGCAATTTTTCTGGCATTTCAAAAGCTAGTTTCAGAAATTCAGTAAAACTTTTCAAAAGTGAGATTTGCAGATAGAACAGACATGACTGAGTCATTTACAGAGGTTACTATTCACACTGATTGTATTTACACAATTTTTTCATTTTCTTTGTTATCATCATATTACCAGTTCTCAGTAGTAATACTACTGCAATGTGAACATGTAGTGAGTGTTCAGCTAGTGTGTCAGGTTGTTTTGGTTTGGTTTTTTTCCCCTGCTTTTACCCAGAAACAATGGCAAACTCTAACGATAGCTGTATAAAATTCGTACAAAAAGATAACTAATTTCTACTTACTCTCCTCTCCACATACGCAGACTCCATAATTTAACACCAGATGTTTGTAAGAAAGCTGGCTCATCATACTTGCCGCCTCAAAGAAGGACTTTGAGGGAGAAGGGAGAGAGATTGAGAATAAAAACCAGTGAAAACAAACGCCCAAAACATTACATGATTTCTAATAAATCTATTAAACAACGTACATTTTTAAAAACATTTCAACTTCCACCTCATTGCAAAGATCCTGTGTAACATATTTTATATTGTTTGTGGTTGTATTAGGTTTGGTGGGGTTTTGTGGTGGTTTTGGTTGGGTTTTTTGTTTGTTTGCTTTTTTTTTTAACTCATAATCCATATTCCAGAGAGGTTAGCAGTCTTTTTCTGCAGGCAAGTATATCTCCACATTTTAAAAAGAATTTTTTCTTCCATTTCAGTTAATTAAGTAAAGTAAACATCAGACAAATTCACTACGCACTCCTCAGTTTCCAATTTATTCTTTCATAATGTTCAGTTTCCAATTTATTTCTTCATAGCACATTATTAAGTTAAAAGACCAGAAGTATTATATCAGTCATCCACTACTGCAAGACCTTAGCTAACCTTGTCAGGAAGGTTTCAGATGGTTTTATTTCTTTAGTAATTTTTTTATTCTCTTCAGTGGCATCTCCAACTACACTTGCTTGTGTACTGACTCTTCACCCAACAAAAGAAGGTCAAAATTAGCACATTTTCTTTCAGGTGACTATATTTGCATTTCTGTACTCTTAGTCCTTTTAACAACTGATTTTCACTGAACTGTAGAATGCAAATGTATTAGCTTATTAAAATTAAAATATGGGTTATAGTTTCTTTATTGTTTTCAATTTTTCGAAGTGTATGCCTACATTGCTTTCAAATATTAAGCAAAGAACATGTCTTTTCCCTTTTTGCTTACATTTTCATACAGATTTGTCTTAACTAATTGAAAAGTTCAGTAAACAATGGACTGGTTCTCTTGGCTTGTTGTAAATACAGCTAGATTAATTCGGAATTTGATACAATTATATCATCTAAATAAACAATAAACAGCTATACAAAGCTATATTAATATATTAAACATTACCACATCTTGTTAAAGTCTTTACAATTAAATTCTCACATACACAATCTTGGGCTGAATTACATTACCAGTTTTTGCACAAAGGCATTTCAGGTTTGCTCCAGCTTCACTCAAACAGTGAAAAGTCTAAGTGAATATAGATGATTCTACATATGGCAAGTGTTTCTCATACATAAATACTTCTAATTTTTTATAGCTTGATGTGAAGTGTTGATTTTACTGGAGAATCAGTATGATCCCAGAACACTGAAGATAGTCTACCAAAAGAAACTAATTTTACATAAATTATCATACCTCATACATACATAATGAATTTACTGGTAAAGACAATTCTTTGGCCATACCACCTCTCCTGTGGTACTTGTATTGCACAAAGAAACTGTTCTCTGGCTTTCAGTGGGTAGCTCTGAATTCTCTGACGGATGGTGAGGAGAGGAGAAATAAAGTACATAGAGGTACTTCCCAAAGCCAGTCTCAAATCCATTCTCCCAGCGTCACATGGCCAAGAATGAGCTTGGTTCAACATACAACCCTCTACCATATAACAAATTCTCATTTATTGTAAGAAAAGTAATGCTCAGCATAGCATGGACAAATGTTTTACAGCAGTCAATCACACCAACCTCAGAGTAGTTTCTATGCACTTTATCCAGCACCTTTAAAAGAACTTCAGTTTCATGGAGCTGGCCATAGTCTCCCACTTCTTTCCTTACACCTTTGAAGATCTTAGTAAACGTGCCCTGCCCAAGACTCTCCTCCTAAAAGACAGGAAGTATATAGATGAGAAAAAAAAAAAATCAGAAATCTCCACCTGTTTTGCAAAAGATCTCTTAAGCATCCACCCTAAGTAATGCATATGTAAATCTTTACACCTAGCACACCTCTAGAGTGTCAGGTTGAGGGGACAAATAAGCAACTGTACCAGAAACAGCCTAAATCTTTGCTTATTTTTTATTGACTCCTCAAGGATCTCAGAAAATAACTTGCTGCAAGAACCAGAGAGGAAGGAGTTGCTGTTATTAAGATGTAATTAGACATCCCTAGAAGTAAAGAAAACAACTGCTACTTCAGTCAAAAGGACACTTATTTAAAAAACACAATTAATTGTATTAATGGAAAATTTTTTTAAAATTCTTTTCTCTCACGACTTTAGTGAAAGATTACGGCAAAATCTCCTAGCTCTGTTAAGGCTCTTTTAAACATATACTGAGTTTTTAAAAACTTAGTATGTATTAAACCAGCCATCTGCAGTGGAAGAAGCAACTAATGGACTTACAAAGATCAAGTCCTCATTCCGGATTTTGTGAAAGACCATCTGGTTGATATTATTGTGTCTCTGTAGTGTAGGTGATGAAGGCACATCAGAAACACTATTGCTTCTGAAGACCAGGAGATTTGATTTATCTGGTAGAAGAAAGAGCGTAGGCAAAAGAAAGACAAAGTAAATTTGTAAAATATAACACTAAACCAATATTATTTCAGAAGGATTATTAATGAGAAGCTGTTAAACCAACAAAAAGTAATGTAAGCAATGTAAGTCACCTTCTTCTATATTATGAAGTCATTCTGTTAAAGATGTGCATATCTTTCTGACACCTCTTTAAAGCTTTTACATATTTTTGCCCCAGCAGCACTTCAGTGATCCTGATTGCCTTACATTTACCAGAGGAATTATTCTTTGAGTGATTTTGAAAAAAGCCTCTCCACAAAGTAGAGGAGATCTGTTAGTAAAACTAAAGCTGATAGGTACATATTTGTAGGTATATGCATGCATGCATGTGTGATTATACTTATTCAATAATACAAAATGCTGATGCATATAAATTTTTGATGAAAATAAGGTTACAAAATTATTCTCTGTAATGTGTAATATGTATTTACTTGTCAAATCTCTTTTCTAAGCTTTTGAATCCATTGGCTAATTTCAATCAAATTTGAGAGAGGTAAAAGTGATATCAAATAGTCTGTTCTCTCAAGTTTTTGTTTAAATAGAGACTTGGATAGAGACAAAGACTAATATTGACGTAATTAGTACTACTTACTATAAAGTGAAAAGGGCAGGTGTTATCAGAATTCATAAAGGAGAAAGATACTATGAATATCAAAGCTAGGCAAAAACCTTTACTGTAAATTCAAGAAAAAAAAACCAAACAACCACTCCTTGGGCAGGAGCTCTATTCCATGTGTGTTTTTCAGTGTTAAAGAGAAGCTGAAATCACACCACAGCCTTGGCATAATTCAGCTAAGATGTCAACAAACAATGAAAGAAATTCACTGGCATTGTTGGTTCCATCACTTATGGAACTATCCTCAGCAAGAAATGATACATTTAGTACCTCTTTCCTTCTCAAGATACGAAAACGCTTGATTGAAGAAGAAATGCTGCTGCACACAATCTACTACAATTAAGAAACTAGTTTTGCTTCTAATCATAAAACTGGCTACCATGATTCTTTCTGGAAGACCATCAATAACAAAGTAAAATTTGGCAGGCACTAGAACTGAAAACTATGACTAAGATGAACAAATAAGTCAGTGAAATTTAAAAAAACCCACACAAACATATATCTCTACCTACCTGACAGTCATTTAATATTAATTTATTTTTAAATCTTTAATCTAAAAGTTGGAAACACTTCTGCTTAGAAATAATCTTTCTCTTACCTTTTGGTTTTGGAGGACAGCATTTGATGAACTGGAAAATTATGCTGTCTGAACGGACAGTTTCTGTCTGGTAACAGGTCAACAGATCCTTAAGATTACCAAAACTTCTCTTCGTTCCACTAAGATTATATTCTCCATTCTCATTCTTCGTAATTAAGCAGTGCTTATAATCAGTGGTATTCTCACGCTGCAGAGATTTTTTCCATTAAAAATAAAATTTATCAATATTTAGTATTTAAAAGCTTATATAAATGTATAGCGCACTACTAATTAAAGAAAGAATGCTTCAGCAAAATATTACCATAATTTGTTATTTTGTTCTTGCTATATAACATTTTTTCTGAGAAAACATGATTCTACTTCCCATCACTGGAATTAGCATGCTGATGTTAAGACAAAGCAAATGTTACAAAATCGGCAAAGATTGATCAGGGAAAACAGATAATGGATCCTAGGAAAAATCCTTCAGAGGTAGTAATAATAGCTTCTTCACTCTTACATGGGGGTAATAGCAAAACAAAATTTTGTTGGAAGCAATAGCCCCAATGCTCACACTCTGTGTTCTTTGGACATTTCACCTGTATTTCTATTTTTCTGCATTCTACAGTGCAGTTCTAAGCAATTAGTTCCTAGCACAAATTTTCAATATGCGCTATTTTTATAATGAGCCTTGAAAAGATCCCATTAAACATTTTTAAACAAGAGAAGCTCTTAATAGTGCTTTCAAGGTCCTTCATGTCAACACTGTGGAAAATGTTCCAACAACTTCTGAATCTCCAAGCCTACTAATGACTTGTCCTGAAAGAATCAGAACAAGAAAGAAAAAACCAAAACCAAACGTGGCTAGGTCAGTTAATGGCAGGCTTAACTCACAAGCTTAACTCTCAGACTTTAACTCGCTAAACTTGCCTAGAGACTGATCTCTTAGTCTAAAAACTTCCTTATCAAACACACTTCAATGACTGGACATAAAATTTTTGTGAAATTGATCTTAAAATGGCTTCTCTATACACACAGCAACATTATTTTGTCATTTTCAGAGATGTGCATATCTCCGACACTATTTAATGAACTTGTTAGCTTGCTGCAAACCAGCAGGAAAACCCATGTATTACCTTCCCTCGTTAAAAACCCAAAGGGTGCTCTGTCATTTAAAAAGAATCCCATGCTTGGAACAAGATCATGCAATTATGTAACAGCAATATTAAGATACTGCGTTATTAACTGCAATCTCACAGAGAAGAGGTACATCTGGTTCTTCAGCTGCATGAGAACTGCAGGTATTTCAAGGGTGGCTCCCACTCTAGCTAACACCAGATATCCAGCAGGAGATCTGTGTTGACCTAACAGCTGCCAAATAATCTGGCTGGCCCAGCACTGGGGATGGGGACAGGACTCAAACCCAGAACCACCTGTGAGGGAGAGACACTCTCAGATCACTGAGGGCTGTATAGTCAGTCTAAGCCCTGTTTCAGTGGGTGGGCTATGGAGGGTAGAAATCCCAGGAAAAAAATCCAACTAGAAAAACCAAACCTTAAAAAAAAAAAGAAAAAAAAACAAACTGCACCATCACCCAAACACTTCCTGCTGTCCCGAGAGCCATGTCACCATCCCCAGAACTCTCAAGCTCTCCTCCCTCCACCTATCTTGTTCTCCCAAGCACATAGCATGTGTCATTACCAATTCTTTGTCATACAAGTATTTTAATGTTTCTCCTAAGACCCTGAACATTGGTCAATCTGACAGAAGTAGCTACAAATCAGACAAACATTCTGAAGAGAAAATTCAGAATAATTTACTGAACATCCCATGCTCATTATTATAACACAATGAATATTGTACAGATACTAAGGCAGAATACAAACCTCTATAGCAAAGGTGAGGAAGTATTTTCTGAAATCTTTAGGACTGCAACGAAGAACGTAGAAACCAGTCTGATTACCCGCTTTCTTCAGTTTACTGATAGCGAAGTCCATGCTATAGTAAAAACAAAATGTTTAATATTGCATAATTTCAAAATCCAGGAACATCAGTGATTGGCCAATGAGCACTATTATCAGGTATCTAATACAACAACACTTCAAACTCTTAATTTTTTCAATTTTTTACAGCTTCCTTTTAGTTAATCTTTTTGTCCCTTTGTTTTCCACTATTCAGGGTGGCTGCTTATGCAGACAGCAGTACATAAAAATTCGTAATACTGAATACACCACAATTTTATTTGATGACAAATCTTACAGCCTAAAAAAGTATACACCCTTAGGCTTACGATATGACTTTCAACATCCACTAGGAAAGAAGCTGTAATAAAACTGTCTAAAAACCAAGCTAAAACTAGCAAAATATTTGTGTGGGTAGAAAATGTGGGTTTAACTTGGGAAAGGTCTAACAAGAAAGAGGAGTTGAAAAAAAATTCATTTCTTACTACAAGAATGAATTTTCCCTTAAACAAGCCTTGCTAACTGGTGATTTCTATTCACCTCAGGGAATGAGGAATAGAATGGCTTGGAAAGGTCTAGATTTATTGCAAATCCTTCTAAGCAGCCCTAAATAAAGGTCAATATACAGTGTAAGTCATTAGTGCAAGAAATGTGATTAGAACGGTATAGCTCTACATCCCTCTCCTCCTTCATCTCTTGTGAAGGTTATGGCACCTATCCTCTTTCTGTCATTGGGAAATTTACAGAATAGTTCTGTATCACCTGGGTAGACAATGCTAGTTTCATGCAACATATCTTGCATATATCAGCTTTCAGGCTTTTTGTAGCTAAAGCAAATACTCATTTAATTCTGCTAACAAAACATTTCTAAGCTCCCAAGTGTGCTTCTGCAAACAATAAACAACACTATATAAGCTATATAAAAAAATAAATCAAATCAATGAAGGTACTAAATTCTTCCTCTAAAAAAAACCCCAAGCAAACAAAGCAAGCAAACAAGGAGGCAACATTCCTTAAAAACAAAGTCTCCAATTTATATGGCTAGTAGTTTACTGCAATCCTTGTTCAAGTATTGAGGAGACTGTTAATCTGAATTTTCCTTTTCCCCTTGGACAACTCAGCTAATATAACTGCTAAAGGCTGCAGGAAAACATGAGATCCTCTGTCTATTAAACTGTATGTTGCTGCCATGGTAGTAATTGTAATTCTGTATAATCAGCATCATGACTTTGCTGCCTGTATCTCTTGAAGAGGAAAAGAATTCTAAGGGAAGAAAATTCAAGCCTGGATCTTTCAATTTATTTTTTTATAATACTTCAAGAATGCATTGTATTTTGTAAAATGAAAAATAAGAAAAAAGCATTTTGTTACATAAATGTAATAAATACACACTTCAAGATGTCCATCATGTTTCACAGTCAACTAAAGTTCATCTTTCAAAAAGAATACCACCTTGTTATATTGCTAAAAATTGCTTACAAAATTGGTCCATGGCAGTTGCTTTGGATATTTTCAAGGACTGATGGTGGTGCTACTTCTTTACAGAGATAATGGTGTGCATCCGCAGTTAATCTGTAATATCCATCAATTAATGATACAAAGGAGAGAGCTTCTCTTAATGACTGAAATTCAGCTTCCTGTTAAATTTCCATGGGAGAAGGGGAACAGGGAAGAGAGAGAGAATAAGAATTTCAGTTTTTAATAGGCCACACAAAATTCCTGAATATGGTAATGGTATAAAAGATATAAATATATGCATACATTAAAGACATCCAGACTGTTTTTAATTACTGTTCATATAGTTCTACCTTCTTGGTGCCACCTAGAACTTGTTATGAAATCTTCAATGTTCGAATAAACCCAAACCAATCTGCTGTAAAAAACCCCTCTTACTCTAAATATATGAAACAGCAGAGGAACGCTGACAAGAGGGAAGATTTGAAAAGGAAAAACTGAGTACATACACCTCAGCATGGCAGACACCTACTACACTGGCATCACAGTGTTACTTTTTTCCTAAAGGAAAGCCTTCGCTTATCAAAGATTTATAGGGCTGCGTTCAAGTAGCAAACAAAAATCTCTAGAAAAGTACCTGCCTGAAAATTTAACTAGTAGTCACCAAAAACTGGCATCCTCAGCTGGATCATAGATAGAAAGCTGACCTTTACCTACTAAGAAAAGAGGTGCAATGGATGGAAGCAGGGAGAATACTAATGTGGTCAAAGGAAAACGGGGTGTGGAAAAGGTCTATGCAGAATACGTCAAACTGGTAAGAGCAGGGCAAAATTAAATCCATCTGTAACAACATATTTATTACTCCCAATAAGGAAAATAAGAGTCTATTTTTACGTAATTATCTATATTTTCTTAATAGTTTGACAGTTGTATGAGAACATTAAAGGCTGTCTTTACTTCAACAGAGAAGTGTTACTCTATCATCTACAGAGTCACACTAGATTTCATCCAGTAGCATAGACCAACAGAACATGGTTTAGCACTTGTTGCACAAGTTTACACATGACACGAGGGACACACTTCGTGGCTGAACACAACTCCTTGGCAAGTTCTTTACTAGACAGCAATAAAAACAGCTGGTGCTTTTGATTACATGCTAAGAATATGAAGTCCTCAAACTCCTTATTAAAAGAGAACCTGGAAACAACTATCTTCCTAGTTGTTTCAACATGATCAGAAAACCCCCACAAACAGAAGACCTAGAAATCCAGTCATTTTCATCAATCCATGTATCCTAAAACTGTGTAAAGTACATTTCTATAATGTATTCTACTAGCTGTGTAACAGGTTAAACTAAATCCAAAATTCTAATTTACACCTCAGCTAATTCTGGCATGTAAAGTGTCCACACACAAATCATAAGCAAAACGGCAGCTACTGCACTTTTTCCTACACTGCCTTACTCTTCAGTAGCTTCTTTATACAAGCTCTTAAAGTCATTTTTACCTACAGAAGCATAGGCAGTCAAGCACTTAACTACCACTATTGAGAATTTTTAAGGAGAGTTTTAATGACTCAGAATTAAGGAAGCCTCCTCCACCAATCCAAAATATTGTTATCCTCTCAGTACATAGATGCACATCACAGACGAAACAGCTACTCTAATGTTTCAATAAAAAGCCTTGAAAAAATTTCAAATTCTTAACAGGTGTTTGATTCTGTGCCATTCATGCAGTAAATGAATGTGAATCACAATTCTGCTATAAATGAAAGTAAACCAAATGCATTTTTTAAAAAAGCATCATTAGAGACAATAAAACTAGTTAATGCTTATTGAAATATTTTTTTAATTTTTAAAAATTATTTTTACTGAGAAGTAGTACAAAATCTGTACGCAGCTTTTTCGCACACAGAGAAGGAAGCTCTCTGGTGACACAAATGTCTGAGGTGGGGAGCCCTGAAGGCCTACAGATCAGTCACAGAGACAAATGAGGAAACAACTTGTATTGGGTTTGCATGGCAAGGTTTTGATAGTGGTGGCTTCTGTGAGAAGCTGCTAGAAGCTTCCCTCATGTCTGATAGAGTCAATGCCAGCCAGCTCCAAGACAACATGCCACTGGCCAAGGCTGAACCCATCAGTGATGGTGGTAGCACCTCTGGGATAACATTTAAGAAGGGGAAAAAGTTGCTGAGGAACAGCAACAGCAGCCAGAGAGAGGAGCTAGATGTGGGAGAAACAGCTCTGCAGACACCCAGGTCAGCGAAGAAGGAGGGGGAGGAGGCGCTCCAGGCACTGGAGCAGAGATTCCCTGGCAGCCCATGGAGAAGACCATGGTGAGGCAGGCTGTCCCCCTGCAGCCCATGGAGGTTAATGGTGGAGCAGATATCCAACTGCAGCCTGTGGAGGACCCCACGCCAGAGTAGGTGGGTGCCCGAAGGAGGCTGTGACCCCATGGGAGGCCCACACAGGAGCAGGCTCCTGGCAGGACCTGTGGACTCATGGAGAGAGGAGCCCACGCTGGAGCAGGTTTGCTGGCAGGACTTGTGAGCCGGTGGGGTACCCACGCTGGAGCAGTCTGGTCCTGAAGGTCTGCACCCCGTGGGAGAGACCCACGTTGGAGCAGTTCGTGGAGAACTCTCCCACGGGAGGGCCCCCACGCTGGAGCAGGGCAGGAGTGTGAGGAGGAAGGAGCGGCAGAGGCAACGTGTGATGAACTGACCACGACCCCCGTTCCCCCAAGTTTCCTATAAATGTTTGTTCTCTGTGTTTTAAGATTTGGTTTTATTTCTCATTGCTCTACTCTGCTTTGATTGGCAATGAACTAAATTAATTTCCCTGAGTTGAGTCTGTTTTGCCCATGATGGTAACTGGTGAGTGATCTCTCCCTGTCCTGATCCTGACCCATGAGCCTTTCGTTACATTTTCTCTCCCCTGCCCAGCTGAGAAGGGCAGTGACAGAGTGGCTTTGGGGGGCACCTGGCCTCCAGCCGGGGTCAAACCCCCACACAACTAGGTGACAGTTATGCTGGAAACCCTGACTCAAGTGCAATGCTGGAGTTCAAACTGAAACAACCTTTTACATTAATGTATAAAATACTTTTTAAAGATCTATTTCAAAGAATTTGAGACAGAAAAGCAATGACATTTTGTCCCAATACTGATTTTCTGTGTATCATCATTCCTTCCTTTTGAAGCCTTTTTAAATGTGCTGGTCACTGGAAGACAGCTTGCTATGACAGCACAGCAACAGTATGCTTGATAGTTAAAACCACAGACTCAGGTTTAAGAGTCCAATAAAGAAAAGAACCAATCTGTGTATCAGAAATTACCCTCAGCTATACACATCTATTTCTATTTCAGTCCATGCACAGAGTTTTGAATGCAAAAGACCTTTGGTGTTCTGATACACTGCTTTTAGTGCTGAAATGCATTTAGTTTTACCTCATGCTTAACATGGTAATTGGTTATACAATACTATAAATACCACAGCAATCACACAGCCTGCTCAAAGCAACATCTATTTGCAAAAACAGCAAGCAAAGTAAACAGACCAGATTCTTGCTGTCTTGTTTGTGAATTGTGACAATTCTTCTCTCACTGGAGCCTTCTTGGCTTGCTTGTTTAATGCTGACATCAATGATATCAGGAAAATCACAGTATGTTTGTAAATCCTGTAATAAATATTAATTATCATGTCAATAACATAAATAGCAATTAAAAAACCCCACCTATTTTCAGCATTAGAATTCCTACAACTCTGAACTTGTAAGCTAGCTACAAAGAGGATCATAAAACCTTAAATATCCCATTAAAAATAAAGGAGTTTTGTGTTTATGTGACCATCACTAGGAGCATGAATTTAAAAATGCACAAAGATCCAGGAACAATGAATAGAAATACTCATATATGGGGTTTTTTTCTATTGTAGATATTTCTTTGGTCTGTAGTATTTTGTGAGGATTAGCAATGGAAGATTTTGATTAACTTTGTGAGGACTTTTTTTTTTTTTCTGAGAACTTGTTATTAGCATCCTGATTAAAGAGGTTTAGAAAGTCTGTTAACAATCCAAAACGTCATGGCGTCATTCAGAGTGGTACAAGCTGCAAAATCTGCTACCAAAGAGATGGATGTAGTGTGAATGAAGAAAGGGTCTAAGAGAAGGTTCTTCCATTAGCCATGGTCATCACTGGCTAGGTAACCTGAAGCACCAATCCTAATTACACGGGAAATCCAAGATGCATTTTCCTTTGATAGGACAACTTGTTATCAAAGGAAAGCAAACAGATTTTATTCAAGTCAGAATACCGCATTTATATGGCTGCAAGCATATCCTAATACTTAAACAAGTGTAATAATCAAGGCTGTAAGACTCAGTGGGTATCAGCTAGAATAAATCAGCTCAAATGCACTGAAGTCCCTGAAGCTCTACTTGCTCATCTGGTTGTTGGAAATGTGAACTGGCAAACCAAATTTCTTCACAATCTAGTCTGTTACATGATAAACTCCACAATTATTAAAACAA
This sequence comes from Grus americana, assembly GCF_028858705.1. Classification (NCBI taxonomy): domain Eukaryota; kingdom Metazoa; phylum Chordata; class Aves; order Gruiformes; family Gruidae; genus Grus; species Grus americana. Next base: position 31,815,006 of record NC_072891.1, on the reverse strand, counting down.
TAAAAGAAATTACCTGCTCTGCAAGTGTCTCACAGTCCTTAAGTTTTCCTCTTGAGCACTGAATTCCACCATTTCCAGTTATTACAATGGTTGCAAAACTTTCCTGTCCAGAAGGATCTCCACCAGGTTCTTTTACTTCAAAAACCTCTGAATAGAAGGCAGACTGAAGGGTTTCCAGATTTATAAGATACTTAAGTTTCAAGTTTCTGGCAGTAGCTTTGCATTGGCCAAACTGTTGTATAAATTTGCGGAACCTGTACCTTATTCTTTTTCTCGTCAAAATGTGGTAGTCTTGGATTTTTGCTCGCACACATTTAGGCAAAAACATTTTGTAGCTGTGAATACATAACCAGCAAAAAGCTACTAATTCTAGCCATTAAATCCAGCAAAGATAATTAGTTCTGTACTAAACAAGTCAACATGAAAATATCTTTTCCTTCAAATGTAACCTTATTCTTTAAATTGTAGGATGACAAGGATCCTTTCTTTGATCTGTTGTATGTTCTTTCAAATACAGTTCTTTCAAATACAGCCCTGTCTCTTCTCCCGTTTTCCATCTTCTCCCCTCACTCAGTTTCAACATATACTACATAATGCATTTTCCATAAATCCTGACATGTCTGTTCTAGTTATTACTGAATTTTGAGGTAAGGCAGCAGAAGTTACACAGTTGCTTTGTTTGGTGTAGAAGTTGGAAAGAGGATACTGCACGGATAGGGGCAATTATATGGATAAAGGACAGATTTCCTGGCTGAAAATATAGGTAGTAGAATACAACAGTGTGGATGGTTCTCATTGAAATTCCAGTATCACAGCCCATATTCTATCAAAGGCCAAAAGAGTAGTTTGCCTCCTGTAATCAGCTGGCCAATTTGTCGTCTCATTCTGTTTTTCACTCCTGCTAGGTTTCATTAAAAGACAAACATCAAGCACTAAGCAGGGACAGAATTAACTCAGCTGGAGTGGAAACTGATTAGGTTGATAAACCAAAATGAATTGATAAACAAGTTTAGCAGAGATCTACCCAAGACAGTTAAGAACCTGAAGCACGTGACATGACAGAAGAGGTGTAAGGGAGCTTGATTTGTTCAGCCTGGAGAAAAGAAGGCTCAAGTAGGGTGTTCTCCTAGTTGTCTTCAACTAACAGATGGTTATGAAGACTTCTCAGACACACAGAGCAAAGGACAAGAGGCAACAGACATACAGCATCACAGAGGACACTGATTAGATAGGGAGAACATCTTCCTCAATGAAGGTAATCCTATACAGGACAAAGCTGCCCAGAGGTATGGTGGAATCTCCGTCCCTGGACATTTTCAGAACTTGACTGGATAAGGCCCTGAGTAACTTCATCTAATTTTGAAGCTGGCCCTGATCTGAACAGGGGTGTGGATCTGATGACTTCCAAAGAGTCTCTCCCAACTAAAATTATTGCTTACATCCTTTCCCACATGAGTCACTGCTGCCTTACCTCTCACTAAGAGAACCAAAAACATGAATAGCCATGATATGAGCTCTCTATTAATTTCTAGTTTACACTATAGGTAAGTTTATGGAATCATTATGTTATAATAAATCAAATGCCAACAGCTAAACATCTCCTCCCAGATGCTAATGTGCAAAAATATTTGTTTTAGATATCAGATAAGTGTAACAGTTATAAAGTATGGAGTCACCTGACTGAATTGTAAATAGCCAATGGGGTTTGGTCCTTTTCTTTGGCCACTCTCATCATATCCAGAACAGCCATTCCAAGGCATTCTTCTTGTGTTTCATGAGTAACAGGCATCTGTATCCATCCATCCAAAAAATCATCTCGCCACTGAGAAAGAAGGAAAATTAAAACTGTAGCACTGCTGCTCATCAATAAAAGGGTTTTTTTGCTTTTTTGTTGTTGTTGTTTATGGTTTTTTGGTTGTTGGGTGGTTTGGGGTTTTTTGGTGGGGTTTTTTTTTTTAAGACTGCATTCTTCTGAATGAAACCCTTTGTCCACAAAAAGCTGCACATGTTCATAATGGATACCAGCTGCCATCATGCTTAGAAACATGTTTTTCAAAATATTTTGGTTTCAAATCTCAAAAAGGTCCATATGGGAAGGATGTTGTTCTACATTGTGTCAGTCCAAAACGAAAGTCACACTGGAAGACTTCCACATGGTAGTGGAAGACCCAAGAAAGGAGCTGCACACTGTCACTAGTCTCCTCACAAATGCCATTTGAGCTTCATCTCTCCAAATACAAAATATGTCAAGGAATTAAATTTTCATTTTGAATGGGCTTCAAGCTGTCAAAAAAAGTCTACAGTTACTATCAGAAGATGTGAAAGGGAATAAATACTAACAACCTTTACCAACCTGCATTAAAAAATAATCAAGCAAACCATACCTGTGCAAATAGGTAAGACATGACAAGATCATCAAGAACAGGGCTTTCTGCACCTCGAATAATGCCATACCGATATGCTCTGCTGGTACCATTGCAATGCCAGTGGGGAAAATAAAACCTGTTAGGAAATATTTAAGCAAACATCAGTAAACAGATACTTTTGCTTACCAATACCAGACATTATTGCTTTCATAGACATGTAATTAGTGCTGGCTAGTTTGGAGGACCAATATGAAGCCCCAGGAGTCAATGGAAGGCTTTGGATCCAGTTCTTGGAGTCTTAAAGTACTACAACATTTAAGCATTATGCAATGTAAATAAAAAAAAATCTTTTACATAAGAAAAACAGTGATTGTAGCTTTAGACATCCACATTAAAAAATCAGGTTACAGAAAAATGGTTCTATTGCAGATATCTGCCTGACTACACAGGATATTTACTTTGCTTTTCAGAACTGCCACTAATTTCAAACAGGCAAGCACAGAGGAGATGAGATGTATCATTATTAAGAAAAATATTATTTTTACTTCTGCTATATTTTTTATTGTTTGCTTCTTCAATCTGACATGGCAAACATATGGCATATAGACAATCAATAAAATACGTTATTCAAACCTACTCCAATAATTTTGATTCTTTTATCTATCTCTTATCCAGATATCACCAACAAATCATCCATAACTTCTTAGAGAAACTATGGTTCAACTGAGTATCTAATTGGTTGTGTTTTCTCACATGGTTTTGTTTTACTATGAAAAGTGCATAAAATTTGATTTAGATTACCTTATCCGGTAAATTAGGATGAGTCTGGTTGCTTCATCCACATGGAAGATGTGATTTGGGGGATACCACATTCTCTCTGTTTCACTCATGAGTGCAAACATGTTATGATACACTGGCATGATACCTAACCAAAGAACAGAGAAGCAAACATTTATAGGAAATTAGTCTTACAAAGAATCATCCTTACTAAAAAAAAAAAAAAAAAAAAAAGCAGATTGGCACATGTTCTCCAACTATTCACTGCCCCATCACTGTCAACAGCATTGCAATCATCACCCCATAACTTGCAGACTGGTTTTGCTGGTTTATTTTCTCATTCTTCCTTTATGTTCTCTGACTGCAGACTGCATTCACCTGTTATCCTATACTTTACTGTTAGAGTACAAGATTTTCTTGTAATGGCTTTTAATACAATGGCTTCTTAGACTCTCAGTTTAGTAACAGGTAACAACAGTCCATTACCTTTTTCCTTACCTTCTCCAAAAACAGATCTAGGCATTGATTTTAAGATTTCAGACCAATGAAAAATTAACAGTAAACCAATACAAAAGACAGTCATCATGACTGGGAACCACCTGTCATTTACATTTTAGTAGCTCAGTTGAGAACAAAACCAAATACACATCATTAAAAAACACTAGAAAATTTTTTTTCCCCTCCACGACTCAGGATTGTTTTAATGAGAATTGACAAGCAATCCTACTTAATCACAAACTATGGAAATCAGTTGAGCATCAGCTCCTCAGTAGCACCAGAATTTTTATTTGGCTTTGGGGCTCCCAGCGGAAAGTACAGCCTAACATAAGACAGATGCCACAGCATTGTACTATGTTGCAGCGTTACATATCCATGTGATGCCAGTGCTATGAATTGGAAAACAGGTTATATGCCCGAGCACTGACAGTACAAAAGGATAAACTTCAACCACTGACAAACATTTTGATGACAGGAAGAGATACAGGTGTCGAGGTCAGAGAGTAGGATGAAAAGTACAGTGTGAAAGTCACAGTGGGTCATAATGAACGAAAACTGTGTTTACGTTAAAGCAATACACTACACTTTGGTGGAAGAAGGCAAAAAATATTGAGAAAATAACAGAGAAAGACAACAAAAGTAATTTAAAATGACATTAAGAGACAAAAGAATTATGGGAAAAGACAAACTACTCACAACCAAAGACTTAGAATGAAATAATAGAAATTCACACAAGAAACCACAAGAAGAAAAAAAAAATCCTTTCTTTCTGTTCTGAAAAACATTAGGTAACTACTGAAGAGGGCAGACTCAAATTTCTTTAATCACACCTAAAGTGCATGTAAGAATCAGTTAGAAACAACTAATCATCTCCACATATAAAACTGCATAAGCTTGTGGAAGAAAAGGTGATTCAGTCTTACATAAAAACTAGCTCAAATTAGTTACAATATGAGGTTTGTCTCTGTAGGGAGCCAGTAGGAGAGCTAAGAACAGAAGGTCTATTGTGCAGATGTCAGATTAAACTGCTGAAATGTACAGGCTAATCATCTGACACTTGTTTAAACTAAAGGTCACCAAAATATACCAGAAATACAGGTCCTAACACATGATCTTCTATGAAAAGGAGTCACAGACTTACAGGAAACTACAGAAATGGAAAGAATTATATACAGTAACCAAAGAGAAACCAAAACTAAACAAAACCCCCAAAGGAATAACCCTGAAGGGATTAGTAACAGAAGGATTGGCTGTAAATCTAGATATTGTAAATTTATGGTGCAGTAAGATGTATTTGATCCATCAGAGATTTGAGAAATGTCAAATTAACCCCATAAAATGGAGTTAAAAAGGAAATCTATCCCATGCAACCAAACATGGTTTTCATTTGATGTATGAAGTGGCATCAACTAGATTACATTACAGATCAGTTGTCTATAAAGCAGTAACAACTGACTTAGGACACAGCCTCAAAACTGCTATATTCCAAATAATTTCAGATCAATTACAGTGCTGTGCATGTGAATCATCCAGCCGTTTCAGGATTCTAGCCAGATGATAAACACCATTCAAGGCAATGCTGAATATTTACCTAGCCTCACTAATACATTTCCCTTAACTATTAATAATCCCATGTAAGCACATTGAACAAGAAAAAAATTAAGTCATATTCTTAAACTCAAATGTTAAACTTGTATTTTACAAAACACATTACAGATACCATCACCACCTCTCAAAAAAACCAAACCAAAACAAAAACCCCCACAGATATATCAATCCAGATCATATATCATTGCCATTATGAAAAAAACCCAAAATTTTTATGCAAGGAACATGACTTTGGAACTCCCTCTACAGAGCAGAAATGTTGGCATTAACACAAAAAAATCCAAATAATCCTCTGCTGTCTTCCTGTGTATGAAAAGTAAACTGTGCACTCATCTATCCCTCATACTTTAGCACTTATAATTCTGAATGGTAGCTTATACCTTCCACTGCCAGTGTTCAATGATACATAGATCATAAGTGTTTTTCAAGAAAAGGAGTTACACTTTTTTCTTTTTTTTCCTCCTTCTTTCTTAAGAATTATGTGTTTGTGCCAGAATATTGCTACACTTGGAAAAGTTCAATTGTTATTCAAACAGAGCAAATCCCCTTACTAGAGTCTGGAAAATTGTTCACAAAAGCCTGACAAAAGCAGAAAGGCAAGAAACATCTTTTCATGTAATTCTTACCAGCACTATTAATTGCAGGGACTTTTCAAGTGAATAACAACTGCAGTATTTAAGTGTTTTCTCCAGAAACAATGAAAACCAAAAGGCTGGGGGTGGAGGTGGGGGGGGGGGAAATCAGCCTTCTGATGAAGTCTAGACTTGTCAACAATAGCGAAAACTTCTGAGAAATGCATTTTGAACACAAGTAAAATCAGAAAAGCTGTTCACAACAGGTACTAAAAAAACTCCCCTGGATTTCTGCACTGCACTAACCATGCTATCAAATCAATCAATGATTAATTAGGAGAGGAGACAGTGACTCAGACATAGTAAAGCAGAATTCTTCTCCACTTTTGTTTCTCCTGCAAGGGCTATTAAATAAATTTTCTGAACTATTGCAAAGACAAAACCATGACCATCTCTTGGCAAGTATTATATTTAGCACATAAGGCTAAATAAAGGAGCCTCACCATGCTATACAGACTGTCAAGGAATATCATGAAACGCTGTAACACAGCAGAAGTTTATTCCTCAAACTTCTACCTTAGGACTAAAAGAAGAATGATTTGCATAGTAGTTTCCTCCTTTCCTCATTATGATTTTAGAGCTCCACATCCACAGAAGTCACACTGCTTCATTTACCCTGAAGCAGCTAGGGAAATACAGTTTTTCTGTATTTCCTCCTTTGTTGGCATTACGTACTTTTTCACCCAAACAGTATGTTTTCAGTAGGTAATGACTCTCTGTAAAGAAAAAATAAAAATCGGAAACCATAAGTCACCAAAAGCCATAATGCCACTATGAAATATGAAAGCCATACATAGTCTACAGTAGAAATAGTGTCTTATGAAACTGTCAGTTTAAGTATATTAATAAAATCACTAGACACATACAGTTGCACGCAGTTAATGATTAAAAATTATTTAAAATATCTCCAATTTTCAAAGTCCAATACAAACATTAGTCAGTTCTCACACTAAACTGTCATGTGAACTATCTAAAACTTAGAAAGCCTTGCATATACCAGGTGGAAAATTGCTTGGCTTTTCTTATATAAAAATAGTATCTTTACCCTTATCTTTCATACAAACTGGAGGCTTACCAAACTCTGACACCACATTCAATGTCACTATCCTGTCAACATAATGTTTTCTGAATAGTTAATCAAATCACGTTTCCTTTTCCTGGCACAACAGAATTGCCCAGAGTTCTGGCTAATCTGTTCCTCACCTTGGGGCGTGGAGTGGTGCTGTGTGTGATTTTCAGGAAAAGCTATCACTTAAGAACAAAACAAACCTCCCAAAACCCCTCAACGGGCAGCTACAATCAATGACAACTCTAAGCCATGTAAATTCTGGAAATTCAGTATGTTACGGATAAATAGGCTGAAAATTCTCTAGCCACTAACAAGGAACCTCCTCTGAACCATACAAGCAAAGAGGTACTAGAGAATACCACCATCCTCACATTACGCAACAAAATCCCTCCCTTGAAAACATTTAATTGACTGCAGACACTGTCAGTGCTTAATCACATTAAGTGTTTTGAAACAGCGTTTTTACTTTGGTATAATAAAAAAAAAAAATCTTATGGCTTTCTGGGAGACACCACAAGTTTTCAAGGAAAGTACCATGGAACTTCCAATCTATTTGCAAATCAGTTGGGCGAGAATGAAAAGGTTCCTGGGTGGGGTTTCAGGATATCAACATTAAAAAAAAAAGAAAATCCAACACAAAACCCGCAGAAACCAACAAATTCAAGATCTTTTGTTAACTACTAGCTACCTGTAACTCAGCAACCCAGTCAGGATTATCAAGCTGGTTCCCTCTTGGGATTCTGGCTCCATTAAAAAATTAAGCTTTCAGAGTTTAACGATCCTAACACAAGGGGAAAGGGGAAATCAGAACAAAAGCCTGTCAGAAAGTAGGTTAATAAAGTCAGATGTGTCTTACCGAAATTTAGGGTTCACATACACTAAGGGGACAAGCCATGGCAGAAATGCACAATGCTAAACAAAACTATGCTCCTTGGTTGACTTTGCCAAAATATGTTTCAGTGTGCTATTTAAATGTTATAATTACATTTAAAGTCACAAGCTTTGCATACTTTACTAATTTATTAAGATTTTCAAGAACATGGAACAAATTTATTTGGCTAACACCAAAGCAATACTTTGCTTATAATTGTAATTGTTTTAACTGTGATTTACAAACTCACTTGCCTAATGTAATATAAAAATATCTTCACTTTATTAACTTTAATTCAGTAACAATTTGGATTATACTTACAAGTGATGCATATATTTTTTACTCATATTATTCAGCCAATGGACTAAATCAACAAATTGTTAGTTTAAAACTTAAAATTATTTCTCCATGTAATGCTGGTCTTGTGTGTAACAGATTATTCTGGTAAGTTACAGTCCTTAGGTTTTTTGTATGCTTGTTGGTTTGTAGTTGGGGGGTGTGTGTGTGTGTGTGTGTGTGTGTTCGTTTTTTGGGGTTTGTTTTTGTTTTTTTAAAGTACTTTATGTGATGATAAAAACTCTTAAAGACACTTACAAGAGACTGGGTAGTATCTTATTGCAAACTTACTGGTATAGCATAGTTATAATAATATAGTATGCAAAACATCCTGCTTTCTGTATACAAATAAATACGTCCGAGATTCAAATTCAAAGCCCTCAAATATTCCCCGTAGTCTTTATCTGATTTACCTACACCACAACAAAATTCAGTTAATGTTATTTCCAATTACACTTGCTAATTTTTAAACACAGATTTCTAATTTTTTTTCATAATTTACGCTTCAAGTAAACAAAAATTATAAACAAAGTTTATAGTTATTCTGTAAACAATCACATTTATTTATTCTGTAAATTATCACATCAAGCTTGCGTTAGCGCTCTCTCACATCAACTCTAGTGGCTTTCCTGAACCATTACTACTACTTGTATTCAAATAGCCTTCACTGCTTGATATTTTTGTAAACTGAATGTAAACACTTAGTTTAGGGTTTAAGCAGCTTAGATAAATTTCATTTAAGATTATCTGAGACAGAGGAGAAAACAAAAGGGTAAAAGATCATGATTTGGGAAAAGAAGTCTCTGATACTGAATTTAGAAGACATCTAACACAATGATTCTGTAACCTCTAGAAAAATTTCTCCATCATATTTCATTTCCACAACCAGTTAGTTCCTCTAATACCACTTTCTCTCTTAGGCAGAGCGCAAAGACTTCCCTCATTTTTGGTGTGACATTTTAGATTTTTTACATGGCAATTAATATATTAGTTAATATACAAGAGGTGAACCATGACAATGACTAGTCAATTTAAACTTAACTCCAAGACACTTCATTTATTCTTGCATTTCTGGTTAGAAAATGTGATATTCAGTTTCACATTCAGCTTTCTATATAAAAATACAAACCTACAAAAAGTTTCATATTATACTTTTCTAAAACTGGAAAGTTGGTTTAAATAAAATAAGACAAGGCTTAGCTTCTGCATGCATGCCTCAAACTGGCATGCAGCTACAGAATAATATTTAGACAGACTCATTTATATAGCCAATACATGCCATATGCAACTGATCTAAAGTCAAGTCAGCACAGACTGGAAAACCTTCATTTGTCTGAACTGTGTAAAAGGTACAAAATAAGATGTTTTTGTGACTGCTGATGTTAGCCTAGATCCAGTCCTGCTTGCCACTAGTAACAACCAGTCACACTTTCATGCAACCAGCTCTTCTATCAAGAGATATAACAATTGCTCAGACCAGAGAAAAATTTCATTAACAACCACCAAATTTGTTATATTTCAGATATGCCAACTATGTGACCCACTCTCTTTATGAAGTATGCTGATTCATAGCTCCCAAAAGACGAGTCTTGCCAACATAAACATTATTTGGCTGTATACACTTTGCAGACCTATGTGTTCTACTGTACAACCTCAAAACCTCCTAGAAAAAACAGAAAATAGTAAGGGATATCCTGAAGCACCAATAGTTGCTACGAAAGAGAACAAAAACCTGCAGCCATTTCAGCCTTTGCCACCAATTTAGAAACAAATGAAGTTACAAATTCCTTGGAGAAAAAGGCTGTATCCATAGTAGCTGCCAGGCAGAAACCACTCTTCAGAGGACTGCATCTACCTTGGCTCTATAAGGATAAAGGCTCAACATAAGCCAACAATTTATTTATGCAAGTAAGTATAAATCACTACTGATATAATTTAGAAACTCTGGTGAAGAATGCTGAAACAAGAGAAACATATAAAAACACCTTGGTAAGAAGTATTATTCACAGAAAATTATTTTTAAAACAGTCAAGTACAAAAGGACACATCTAGGAGCTAGCCATACCAGCAAAACAGAAACAGGCACGCCACAAAGCTAGAAGCCTTGAGAAGGATGGGTGAGGTCTGACAAAACAAGCAATAAAGTATGAAGTCTTCAGATGATGTCACAGAAAACAAGACTAATTGGATTTGTGGATTAGCAGAAATTGGATTTTTCATGTTGATCATATGGATGAGAAGAATATCATATATGGCCTGGGCTGCACATTGTCCTGGGAGACTGGAGATACTGCAGAAGACAGCTAAAAAGTTAAAACAGTTATGCCATTCAAGCTAAAGAAATCAATCAATTTAAGTTTTATCAAAAAGAAGTCCTAAAGATAATTTGATTACGACAAGTAAATATCTCCCCAGGGTTGGTGATGGGAAAAGGAGAAGAAAATCATAATTTGAATAAACATCTGAAAACTGAAGCAAGGAAAATTCAAACCAGAGAAGAAGGAAGAAAAAAGCGGACAGCCCAGCAATAAGAGTAGAAACAGCTAATCAAACTACCACTGTTGTTACTATTCCAGTAAATTCAGACTAGGTTGGGAGATTTTTCTGGAAGGTGAGCTTTAACTAACTGATTCATTAGAAGAGTCAGTGAAAAATGTTTTCAGATGACATATTATTCCCCTATCACAAAAAAAATCTAGTCAGCTAGGAAGCAAAGGAAGCTTCCTGATTTCATGGTTGATGATACAGTATATTCCTGAAGCAAACCTGATTTCATGGTTGATGATACAGTATATTCTTTCAAAGACCACATTATTTTAAATCATACTGAATTTGATAGATACAAGCCCTCATCAGTTTAATATTCTGGCAAGTTGGTACATGAATATCCAAGTTAAACAAAGAAGCATTTTGTTCCACTGCTACCTGGTAAAATTATTCTCTATTTCACTCCCTCAGCAATATCCTCAGTGATTACAACAGTATTTATTTCCATAAAAAAATTTAGCTATCATCTAATGTAAAAATGCAATACCACTTTAACACTTAAAGTGAAGAACCTCCCCTCCCCACTAGCCTTATACACCTTTAGATACTGTACCTGAGTGTCTGAACTAAGCTGACAAATCTAACAGAGGGAACACTGAAGCCCAAAATACATGGGCACCAGTGCTAAAAGAATCTATCCTTATTAAGAAATTAGTATGGATGTATTTCCTAAAGCAGGGAGACAACAGTCTTTTTTTTTTTCCTTCAACAGGAGGATCTTGGTTTGAATCACCATCAAAAAGATACCTTAACTTTGAGAACACTCCTATGTCCATCTGTCAAACTCAGACCTACAGGGTTATTAGAGCAGCAGAATCTCACACAGCTAAAACTTCACAAACCTCTAAATACCACCTCCTCACTGCGTCTCAGAATGAATCCTGGGCAGTGCTTCTGCTGAACTCATTACATGTGCTTATCTGCCTAAAGCTCTCATACTACATGAAGAGCAACTCTGCAACCTCAGATCTTAGTCAGACTCTGCCACGCCTAAAGAGCTCCAAGGAACAACGGGGCTTAAACTCAAAAGAATCTTTGTGAAACTAGCATATACAAGCAAATTACCAACTCACAGCATGCAACTCAGTCTGTACAAGACATTCAACAGCACAGAAAAAAACCTGGCAGACCCCTCCCAAAAGTAATTAAACCCACACTTTTAAATGGTACAGGAATCGAAAGACAAAATCAGAAAAGTGTAAGATGTTTGGAGACAATAAAATGTACAGTCAGAGTCAGAAGCTTCATATTTGTGACCCACTGGAAAAGAAAGATTTGGAACTACGAGCCTTTCTTTTAAATTCATTTGCACCTGAAATGCAAATTTGCACTTGGAAAGCTAAAAGACAAATCCAGTCTTGTACCACTGACAGCCCAAAAGAAGACATGGAAAGACTCTGTGTACATTTGTGTGTGTGCACACGAGCATGAGGAACAAAAATACAGTCACTTTAATATGTGAAGTTGACTGGAATTGAGTTTTTTAATTCACAAATTCAACCGACTTTTGCAATGAAAGACAGACGCATGCACAAAATGCATGCTTGAATTACTTCACTACCAGTGTCAGCACCTGTTCACATTAAACTTTGGGTGAATGTAATAATTCAAAGGCATTCTTAGATATAACCATTATGAAAGGCATTAACCACACACAGAGTGATGTTATATCTAATAGAACAGTTTCCATCTGCAAAGTGATGAAGCATTTATACTATATGTGCATAACTTCCAGACCAATCTGTTTTGCAGGGTTCATCAGAAAGTAATTCAAGCTACTTCCAGCTTCTGCTGTGATTTAACCATCCAAACTATATCTCAGCTCAGCAAAAGACAACTTCCAGGTAAAGGATAGTATACCCTCAATTTTTTTTGAAAAAAAGATAGTCACCCGATTATAATCTCAGTTTTGCAGCCTGGTGCTGGTTACTTCAGATATGATTACTTCTGAAAGAACAGAGATGTTAGCATTTCAGTTAAAATGCCCCCATTTTGATGAACTCTGGATTATTTAAAAACTTTTTTGCATTAAGTTGAATTTCCCTCCTTTATTAGGAAAACTGTTATGTATATACTTACCACAGGCTTTACAGGCTACAGCGCAAATCTCTTCTGCAACATATTGTCCAGCTGGAAACTGAAGGTAATCTCCTCCTGTCTTTCCAGGAGAATGATAAAGGTACACTTGAAGCAATGGTTCTGTCTGCTTGGATGCACTGGTATTCCCATGGACGTCACCATTCTGGTGGACAGTAGAAGTTGCTGTACTCTCCATATTTGTCATTGTAAGACAGGCCATTGTTCGTTTTGGTTCTGTTCAGAGCATTTGCCTAAAAGAAACGTAAGGGGTACTTCTTGACTAACCGTATTTGGCTTTGCTTGTAGAACTTCTATTTCATGATGGTACCATTCTGACACAGGAAAAACATTAACAGTTGACGACAAAAGAATGGCTTAGAATGTTCACTGAAAGTTGAGTTTCTCTTTGATTTATTACATAACCCTAGTCCAAGAAATAACAGACACTATGACAGGAAAAACAAACATAGTAATTGGGAGTCCAGCTAGAGGATTTATTACCACTCACTGGAGTTTACAGTGTGTGCTCACCTGTCCAACTGAAACATGCTAGTTAAACCTGAAAGCCAAAATAATCCCTTTAATGACATCTGTGCAACTCATTATATTCCCAGTTCAAACACAAAGATTGCACTGAGAACTTAGAGGACAAAACAACTAGCTAGGTCACAAACTGGCACTGATGAAGAGAATCACAGAATCACAGAATGGTTTGGGTTGGAAAGGACCTCAAAGATCATCTAGTTCCAACCCCCCTGCCATGGGCAGGGACACCCTCCACTAGACCACGTTGCCCAAAGCCTCATCCAACCTGGCCTTGAACACTTCCAGGGATGGGGCTGCCACAGCTTCTCTGGGCAACCTGTTCCAGTGCCTCACCACCCTCACAGTAAAGAATCTCTTTCTAACATCTAATCTAAATCAACCCTCCTTCAGCTTAAACCCATTACCCCTTGTCCTGTCACTGCACTCCCGCATAAACAGTCCCTCTCCAGCTTTCCTGTAGGCCCCTTCAGGTACTGGAAGGCTGCAATTAGATCTCCCCGGAGCCTTCTTTTCTCCAGGCTGAACAAGCCCAACTCTCTCAGCCTGTCCTCACAGGAGAGGTGCTCCAGCCCTCTGATCAGCTTCATGGCCTTCCTCTGGACTCGCTCCAACAGCTCAGTGTCTCTCCTGTACTGGGGCCCCCAGAGCTGGACACAGTACTCCAGGTGGGGTCTCAGGAGAGCAGAAGGGCAGAATCACTTCACTTGACCTGCTGGTCACACTGGTTTTGATGCAGCCCAGGATATAGCTGGCTTTCTGAGCTGCAAGTGTGTATTGCCGGCTCCAGTCTCATTTTTCAACCACCAGTACCCCCAAGTACTTCTCCTCAGGGCTGCTCTCAATGCCTTCATCCCTCATTCTGTACTGATACTGGGGACTGCTCCAACCCATGTGCAGGACCTTGCACTTGGCCTTATTGCACCTCATGAGGTTCACATAAGCCCACTTCTCAACCCTGTTAAGGTCCCTCTGGATGGCATCCCTTAGCTCAAGCCCATCAGCTGCACTACTCAGCCTGGTGTCATCCCCAAACTTGCTAAGGGTGCACTCCCACCATGTGTCATTGATGAAGATACTGAACAGTTAACAGAGATATCAAACATGAAAATGCTACTGTTTAACTCAAAAATTGTTACTGTTTTGCATAGACAGATGGGTGTCACATTCCTAAAGTGCCATTTTCAACAGCTTTTGTTTATATTGAATTATGTTGCTTTATCATAAAAGTGCTGTTTGGAACTTTTTTTTTTTAATTTTCTGCCGATAACTCCAATTACTGAGGAAAGAATGAGTGTATGACCATACACTTACATGGGCTAAAGATTACTTGTGCTACAGAAATGGATCACAAAGCTTAGTCAGCAGAAAAAAAAGGCTAAACACCTTAAAAGAGGAAAACATTAACTTCATCAGCTATGTGTGGCAGACAAAAAATATTCAATTACATATACAGGAGGATAAAATTATGCTACTGTGATGGTAATTCTAGATGAAAGAAAAAAAAAAGAAAACAGACACCATCACCAAGAGAAAAGTACATCATTTTATTTCCCAAACTAAGCAACACACAGAACCATTGTATCTCAGACATATTAATCTGAATTTCTAGGTGCGAGTATCACTCACTACATTCCTTGGGACCTGATCTAGAGGGGCATATGGATTCCCTATGCCTCATGCACAGAGGAAGCCACCTTTAAATGAGAAGATTTCTGCTTTCAGCTGCAAAGGAAACACACAGGTAAAAAGTGTTCAATTAAGGAAAAAAAATGCATTTCTCTTAACCCATCAAGGAATTCATGTTTCTTAGAAGAAAATAACCACTACCACAGTGGAAACATTATATTTAAAAGATTTCTCACTACCTCTGTCAACAATATGTAAGATATAATGTTTATGCTCCACCACTTGCTTATACAAAACATTCACAGATTTCATCTCCAGAGGAAGCCTTCTTTAATTACGACAGTAATTTTTTTAAAATACTCTAACATTAACCCTCTGTTGAATAAAAACCTTCACCTGAACTGACAGTTGCTTTAATCTTGGTCACTTGGTATTATGTCTATCCAACAATGACTGGAAATATTGTTTATAGAACTAACTGAAAACCTGGTCAATTTCAAAAGTGAACTAAATAGACATCCTTGTGCCTAGCTCTCCTTCATAAAGTCTGTGTATTTATAAACACATATGCCATTTGAAAAACCCCTCCTCATTCACTCCTGGTTTCTATATAAAAAACTCCATAAACTAAGACGGGAAACTTGCTTTATCATACCTAAGAACGTGAAATATCAATAAAGTACTGTACAAAATGCAAAGTAAATACTGTAACAGAGTATTCTGCTCTTTTTATTGCACTAATTTCAAAGGTTCCATGTGACAACGTGAAAAATATCCAGAGATATTATTTGTATAATTGTGTCACAACTTCAGTTTAAATAATTTTCAAGTTTCAGATTTGTCTTTCATGTCAAAATGTTGATGAAACAGACAGGCAAAAGCAAGAAATATCCCTAAATCAGTTTCGTCACTGAAAAATAGAAAGCACATTTTCTTGGTCTTTGTCTTAATGTCCAACTAAACCAGTTCTATGGACAGAGCTTCACATGTGCAGTAATTGAAACACACAGTCACCACTCACCAGTGGTGTGAAAGAGGTCATCACCTGGATAGTATGGAAGAATGGGCTAACAAGAACCTTATGAACTTCCGCAAGTACAACTGTAAGGTCTTGCACCTGGGAAAACATAATCCAGGAGTGCAGCACAGACTGGGATCCACCTGGCTGGAGAACAGCTCTGTGGAAAGGGACCTGGGGGTCCTGGTGGACAATGAGCTCAATATGAGCGAACAGTGTGCTGCAGTGGCAAAGCAAGCCAACGGGATGCTGGACTGCATCAATGAGGGCATCACCACCAGAGAGAAAGAAGTCATTATCCCACTCTACTCAGCGCTTGTCAGGTCACATGTGGAATACTGTGTTCGGTTTTGGTCCCTACTACAAAGGAAAAAAAAAAAGAGAGATGTGGACAGGCTGGAGAGGGTCCAGAAAAGGGCCACCAGGATAATCAAAGGACTGGGAAGCCTGCCATATGAGGAAAGGCTGAGAGAACTGAGTTTGTTCAGCCGTGACAAAAGAAGGCTTAGGTATGACCTCATCACCATGTTCTAGTATTTAACGGATGGCTACAAAGATGGAGACTCCCTTTTTACAGGGATTCATGTGGAAAAGACAAGGGGTAATGGGTGCAAGTTACTCCTGGGGACATTCCAATTGGACACAAAAGGAAAATTTTTCACAATGAGAACAATCAGCCATTGGAATAATCTCCCCAGGGAAGTGGTGGAGTCCTCAACATTGGACACTAAAGATTCAGCTGGACAGGGTGCTGGGCCATCTAGTCTAGACAGTGCTTTTGTCTGGATGGAGCTTTTGCCAAGAAAAGTTGAACCAGATGATCCTTGAGGTCCCTTCCAACCTGGTATTCTATGATTTCCAAAATCGCTTTTGCCTGTATATTTTAGCAGAGAACTCTCCAATTGGACACATTTGTTTTCCCTTTGTTCATCCAGAGACCATTGCATCAGCACAACAGAAACATTTGACAGGACAAGGGTAATGGATTTAAGCTGAAGGAGGGTAGATTTAGATTAGATGTTAGAAAGAGATTCTTTACTGTGAGGGTGGTGAGGCACTGGAACAGGTTGCCCAGAGAGGTTGTGGAGGCCCCCTCCCTGGAAGTGTTTAAGGCCAGGTTGGATGAGGCTTTGGGCAACCTGGTCTAGTGGAGGGTGTCCCTGCCCATGGCAGGGGGGTTGGAACTAGATGATCTTTGAGGTCCCTTCCAACCCAAACCATTCTATGATTAAACATGGCAAAAAAAATATTTAATTGCTGTTCATCTGCAATATTTAAAATATGACCTATTATTATGACCAACTTCAGAACAAGTTGAGCAATTTGAGACTAAATATACTGGGAGACATTAATCTACCTGTTTGTGGAACATATTTTAGTATCATTTTCTGGGGTATACAGAACAGATTTATTATCATTCTGTAATTCAAAAGAAATTCTGTATTTGTGTAAAGAATGTAAATGTTCACCTACAGAATTCCCATAGCTGTATAAAATGACTTAATATAGCCAGAATGGGACTTTTGTAGGTAAGTTACAGTACCACAGAGGTATTTATTTGCCAAAAAGAAGCTACGTACCAGGTCCACAAACATCTGAAAGTGGATATCTGACATAATCAAGACTCAGTGAAAGTGAAAAATGGCCTGCCCATTTATACATATAAGAAGAATGTGTTGGTGGATGGATATTTTAGATGGAATATAAACATCTTGATTTGGAGATCAAAGCTACTAACTATAAAAGACCTGATTCTGGTAGTGATGAACAGAGGATTTGATCCAATAGAATTATACTAATGTTCTTAATCTGGAAAATATTTCAAGTTGCAGCTTCTAAAGGGTGAGATTAATCATTCCGCATATTGCTTTAACCACAGTCATCAGGATCTACAATGCAACATGTTTACATGCAATGTACCTCCAATGCACCTCAGGATTAATTTTACCAGCCACACTGGGCTGCACTAATTCATATGGTTCTTTTTACACTGACCAGGAAGAAAATAATGAGATTGAAAACCACCACTTATGCAAGAAATTACATTAAAATGTGAAGGACATACAAAATCATCACAATTTTATAATATACAGCATTCACAGCTCCATTCAGAACAACAATTTTTTCTTCTTATGGACAATTTGAGCTATGGGCTCTACCAGTTTTGTGACATCTAAACTCTGTTCTTGAAAATAATCCTCCTCTACCTTCAGGTTTGGTTTTTGTTTTGTTTATTTTTTTTGATAGGTTTCTAGGGAAACCTCCAGGGCTAGGATCTTAATTCACACCACTTCAAACATACAACTTTAGAAGTTCAAAAATCAGAACATGCTCTCACTACAGATAAATCCCTGACTGTTAATTACCTTTTATCACTTGAGAAATTGTATGAAACATGAGAGTGATGAAGCCCTTTAAATAAGCACATCACAAGTCACCCACTTGCTGCTGGTATCCACAGGAGGTCAGACAACGCAGGCGGCACAGAGGCAGTGGTGGAACATAATGTATCTGCAATACAAACACACTTAATATTAAAAGAAAGTTAATGGCTGTGAACAACACATAATGCATCATTATTTAAGAATTCACTTCTGTGTTTAGGTTCAGATAGAGTGATCCAATCCTATCTCATTTGCCCAAATTCTTGTCATCTTTGCCAAGAACTTTTCAAATTTAGGGGGTTTTAAATATGAATTTTTAAAAAATAAACACACATTTGGTACTGTCAGAGACTGCTCCTCAGTTCTAGCAAGAAATGGGTGTGTATGAAAACAGACATATGAAATAATTACCAGGGGTTTTTTTGCACTCACAATGTTTCTCTTTTCTGTGAATACAGCATCAGCTTAAGAAAACTGTTCATGGCATTACATAAAGACAGGAGAAATGAAAAAGGAAAAATAATTTCAGAAAGAGACATGGTATGTTCACTTCATGTAGTAACACTCCCTTTAGCCAGAAGAATTGATTCTATTTGAAAACTGACAACAGCCACCCATTTCAAATTCATGTGCAAGTTAACACCAAGTGTCTTGTAGCAGGAAGGACAAGGGCACACCCACCCTTGCTCTCTTTGCACAACATTTCTGTGGTTGCAAGAAACACCGTTTGAAAGCACTTAAGCACAACAGCAGCTTCCTGCACCAGTGAAAAAATGGTAAATTCCCTGTTGAGACCCTCCCAACATAGGAAAGAGCCTGACAGAGAAACAAATGTTAATTTTAAAACTGAATAGAGGAAAAAAAACCCCAACACACCAACAATGGAAGTTCAAAGGGTGCAGAATTTGGAATGGGAGAACTGTGCAAGTTTTATATTTGATGACTCTTCAGACAGAAATCTTCCTGGACAGGAGAGAAGAGAAGGAAATCAACAATTTCCTCAGCACCATGTGCTGTGTCTATGGAGTCTATCATCAATACCCCAAGAAAAAGGAACCCATCTCAATGAGCAGCAAATCCAGCTTCTCTCCCTACAGAAGTCAGACTTATGGCAATGATTAGCATTTCTCCCCTTACAGTACTGGCTTTAGAGATAAGCAGTTTTGCCTTGTTTGGACAGCTGTGTATTTTGTATGCACCTCCAGGGATTCTCCTTCAAATGCTGTCTAGCCAGCCAATTAAGATCTGACCGAAAGTCCAGTACAGTCCATGCAAGTTTTCCAAACCTGTATCGAAGTGCCAGAGGGGGAGAGAGAGGCGTATTTGGGGCAGAGCAACCTATCGCTTACCTACTGAACACACATTCCATGCACACTGAACTGAGCACTGGCTTCAAATGAAGCACAGAACCACCACCTGCTCATGCAGGTTTCAGACCAAGGGGCATTGCTGGGTATTCTAAATTACTTTATATTTTAAAAGTACTGTTCCATGCTCAGAACTGCCTCACATTCATCATTCCCAGTGAAGCTCCTGACTTTGAGCAAAACTGCATGACGATTTACCTGACTTTAGTTAATTGTGTGGTTTTTCTGTAAACTCCACATCAATTGCGTAACATCATTAGCTATATGAGACAGCTGCTGATGAACCGACAGGGCAAACCAAGTTAAGCTAAGAACTCAAGCCACTTCTACTTTCTGCCTAGCAGAGTGCAGTGGAATAAATGTTGCAACATTTTGAATAAGCTCAGTGACATTGCAGCTTGCATTTCAGATGCAAAAATTGGATAAAGCAGCCTAATATCAAGTCTATCCTTCATGACAAACAGAAAAAATGATCGCTTGCTTATGAAAGAGCAGCTCATAGCTCTGGACAAAAGCAAAGAAATTTGGAGATGATGAACTCCAAGCTGAACAGGATCACAGTGGTTAAAGTAACATATTTCTCTTTTTTTTTTTTTTTTTGAAAATCAACCACTTTTTCTTCTGCACACATTTACAGACATAGCTATTTACAGAATCTGCATCAAGACCTTATAAAAGTATTCAGTTTACATACTTTCAGGCTAAGTAGGTCTCACCTGACACAACTTGTTCTTTTAGCAGCAGAGTTACAAAGACTGTCACCTACATTCCTGGCTGTACCAATCTGACAGCGCACCATCTTGCCAGCAACCTAATGCTCCCATTTCCTCTTTCCCTCTAATTTCTTCAAGTCTGCAGCAGCTTACATTTCTGGTGGCTGCACAGATTTACATGCCCAATTCCAAAATGAACTTAGAGTCTAATGAAACTCAGTCAAAATAAATTAGTCCATCATGTCCAAGTTGCCACTGTCCACAAAGAGCACAATATAGAATTTGTTACGCAGAGCAGGTTCTACAACCTGAAACAATCACTTCTCAGCAAGCCTTCAGAATTCCTATAAATACATTTAGTGTTTATTGTGCCTGTGTCACTGACTACCTTTAATACTCAATTTACTAGTAAGCAAGAAGATGAAAAAAATGTGCACACTTTCCATCTGCTTATACACTTCTTTCAAGGAGTTCGATGTAAACATCAATCATGAAAGCCTTCCCAAGTAATGGTAGGTAGATTTCTAAAACATCGGAGTGTGCAGAAATGCCACTGCTCCTTGGTAGACCAACAAGAGATTCTGAAGTCTTTTTTCAGTCAGAACATACTATATTAGCTAGTATTTCACAAAAAATTCACAGCAACGGATTAACATCTTTCCACCACATATTCACGAGAAAACTTTCTTCTGACTAACGTTATCAAAGTACTCAAAAAACCCTTTAAAAATACTAAGCAATCTGGAAAATCTGAGAACTTTTCCCATGGCTTAGACAACAGATGCCAAGTTTATACATAATCTGTGCTTCAAATGCATCATCTTCTGCATTAAAAAAATCTGTTGTCTTTTTCCGTGTAATATTTGTTCTGACTTTAAAAATCACTTTCACAAAAATATAAAATATTGCCTTAAAACATATTTAAAGATGTTTTGTGGAGAAAGAGTATATCTTCAGTTTTCACGATCTAACATGCTATGCTCTGACTGTTGGGGGATCTAAAAGTTGCCCTGCCACAAGGTAAAGCCGCTCACACAAGAAAACAACTGCTCATACAAGAAACAACTGCAAAAAGTTAAGTGACTGCAAAGGAGTTTTCCTGTTTCATCAGCTGTAAATTAATACCACACAAGGATTTTTAATATATCAAAATTTGAATACACGTAGTAACAAGCAGATACAGAAGGAAGATGACAGACTAATATATCAATGAAAAAACATATGCTACAAAGAGTGGAGAAGCAAAGATAACATTTGCTTACAGTTTTCACTTGGCAAACCACTGCCTGTATCAGCAATTCAGTAAGAGTCCATGAACTTTTGCACAAGGAAAGAGTAATGATTCTGGCCTGATCCACTTGCAAGACACACAGCGACCAAGTGAATAGAAGCTGTTAGTATGAGGATTTTAATCTCTCCATTCTGATTAGGAATAAAAGGGAAAAAAAAAAAAAGAAAATAGAGATTTCCAAGTTCTTCACAACAGAATTAAACCTTTCCTCTAGCTTATCCCAGGAAGAAAGCTACCTGGGGGTGCTGTCAGAAAAGCAGAATGAACAACACGTCCTAGAAGCCTCAGCATCACAGTAACCTGCCAAGTAGGTGAGTTACCAGGAAAGCAATCAAATATAGACCTGCCCACAAGCAACAGCTCTGCCTATGTTCCATCAGAACTTTGGCAAAAGTCAGTCTGTATCTGCAGAACATTTCAATTTCACCATGCTGATAAATTTCAGCAAAAGGCTATTTCATCAGAAAATTTCCAAGCAATTCAAATTGTTGCCCAATTGTTTTGGCAAAGATTATCTCCCGAGACAGTGGCATCTGAGTATCCTTAGTCCATTCAGAGCCACTGTTATCTGCACAGTTTTATATGCACAGAGAACATAGGAAAAGTAATCACAATAGGTCAGAAAGACTTTTTGCATTAAGCACATGAAAAATGTCACCAATTCCCCAATACCCTTACACATATCTCAAATTCTTTTAAAGTGATGCAATAAAAGATAACAACCACTAAATTAGGAATAAGTGATATTTTACACAAGTACAACACATCATGCTAGGCTTTGTTTCATGAACTGTACTGAAAACTGAATTCTGTTTAATAGCTCAGACCATGAAATCAGGGTTAATTAGTAGACCACACGTCTTCCTTAATTGATCCTCTGATTTCTTTTTCTGAAAGATAAAAACCAGAATTTTCAATGCTCATGTGTGCAGAAAGCAAAGTGTTTGAGGATTGCTCACTACTAGTCTCATTCTGCCTGGTAACTTTTGGTTACAAAAAATTGGAAAAATACTGTCCTACATTGAACAATCAAAGCACTGACTTCAATGCAAAAAAAAAAACCAAACCACCAACCAAACCACCAAAGAGCTACCAGTGAATTACCAAGAAATTAAGAAACAATAAAAAAGATTAAAAAAAAGGTCACATTTCAAAGTGGAAAAAAATATTCCAGCTCACCACTGAAACAGAAAAGTATTTTGCTATTAAAACGCATTTTTGTTGAAAACACCATCTAGGGGAAAAACCCTTCAACAACTTCTAGAGAATACATATGGCAGTTATAGCTACCTTCACAGGTCAAAATAAATATTGAGAGTGCAAACAAAAGCAAAAAGTACAACAGGAATAGCAGCAAAGGGGTATGTCAAATTGCTTGGCTTTCTTAAACATAGCAAGATTGAGATAGTGAGGAGGCAAAGCTGGAAGATAATTTGAAGAAAGCAAGCTATCCTTTTGCAAATGCAATTCCCAGTGTCATAACTGAAGAGGCACTTGTCAAAACACGAAGCAACAGCTGTTGCTATAATAGTACTTTGTTGAAGTATAGCATCAAGAGTTACAAAACAGATGCCAGTTTAGCAGGTGCTGTCAAGAACCAAGCAGGCTACACTAAGCTATCAGAAGTCATACACATTTCATGTTACAGTCTGAGAGTGCTGAACAGTGGCACAGCTGGCAACACCAGCCCTATCGCAATGGAAAAGGTTTCAGAATTGTTACTCTTCTCTCAGCCTCCAGAGACCTGTCCTTTTTCCTGTGGCAGGCAGGGATTTCTCAGGTAAATGTCTGCTCTCAACAGCTTAACTGTGGAAGAAAGAGAACAGTCAAGACCCACCACTTGTCGTAGTTTGATACTTCTGAAGGGCGTCAGACCTTCGACAATGTTCTTTATCCTCTCCAACTACAGGAGTGCTCTGGAGCTCTGAGTCTACGGAAAAAGGTATCATCTAGGAAAATAACGCAACAGCTTCATCAAGCAGAGTTACATCCCGGTAGAAAATACAAGGTTCTCTTCCTTCACAGAAGACAAAAGGTTTCTCACAGCAAACATTTTTGTGAGGAAAACCAGTCATAACTCTTTCCAGTTGCCATTGGCTGTGAGGATAAACTGCCCAGCTTGCGGTTGTTCAGGAAGGTTTTCCCCAAGACCTGGATTTTAAAAAGTTAAACCCTTTGGGACTTTCCTTCTGAATTCTGTCATCTCCCTTTTCTTGCCCTCTTATCTCACTTCCCCAGTCTGGCAACTTCCCTCCTTAGAGGTTAGTAAAACTACTGCCTCTACAGTAACTGTCATATGTGTTTACACTGCGTGCAGAAACTCACCAGGGCTGAAGAGCTACAATTTTCTTCCTGTGAACCAGGAGCAGAAGATTATGCAGTGGGGGGAAGGGCAGTGACACCACTAGTCTCTGGTAGGCAAGTAGGAGGTACACAGAAGGAGGAAGAGGCAAAGTAAAGATGAAAAGTGTCAAAACAATGTTTAAAAACCCTCCTTCCCCTCTCTGGGTTAAGTCACTTTTCGTTTGAGGTTTATGCTCTTCTAACACAGCTTGAATTTAGTAGCATCAAAAAAATGGGGGGGGGGGGGAATGAATCAAGTATAGAAGGTCCTGATTACTGGCCAAGTATCAGAAGAGCTTAAGAAAAAACTGTTACTCAAACCTCAAAGACAGAGAAATTTGCAGTCACCTTACGTATAGTGAGAAATAATTGCACAGAACAGTACCGCTATGCCTCTTTGCTGTATTGTTCTCGATGAAAAGGCATCTCCCATTTCAACAACCAGAACAGACGACTCTTCTGTCAGACTTCTAAATCTCGACCTTTAGAGACTAAAAGTACACTTTTACACTTTACCATGCAGGGTAAAGTACCATGGAGAATATAATCACAACCCCAAAAACCTTTTCTGCCTATGAAAAAAAAAAAGGAAAAAAAAAAAAGAAAAAAAAAGAAAAAAGAAAGGGAGACATCCACTACCTTCTTCACAATATTATATTTATAAGATGTCACCCCTGCTGCTCCCACTTTTGTGCGTTCTTTGGCTTCTTTCCTCTCTGTTTTCACCACCTGACAAAAGCAAAGGGTAAAGTGGTCTTGGACAAGAACATTGCATAATACACTGCATGATAAAACATGCACGACCTTGTTTCCTGTAACATTTTGTCAGTGAAAAATGTGGGGGAGGGAAGGACTAGTAAATCTGAGACAGAGTCATCAGAAATGTGAAAACATCTGGATGAATGAAGTTATCCCCTTACTTCTATCCCAGCTTTTACACCATCTGAAGAGAATCTGAAAACATGTCCTTCAACAAATTAGCCCTTTGCAGAAAAAACTGTCGGCATATAAACAGGATAACATTTAAGTCAGAGTGAATCAGCAATCTCTACCTAACAGCCAAGAGCAACAGATGCCAGTGTCTCCTTTGGACTCTCCAGAAAGACGCTCTTCATCTTCAGCTTACCCTGCTTTTTCAGCTTCAGTTTAGAAATTGTGTATCAGTAGGCCAGAGCTGATGCAAATTTAATGTATGAATTCCCTCCTTGCTGTGCGGGGGTTTCTAGAGGATTTTGGTGGTGTTTCCCCAACGCCACCTTTGGGAAAGTGCTTAAAGTTTTATAGGGGAAACAAAGCTAGTTCTTTACAGTGACACATCAGTTACAGAAAATGGAACATTAATATTACTTAGAAGTGCTTAACTTCTAATTACCTTGGTTTGTAGAACATGTAATTCCATACAACGCAATTTATAGAACGTGTCTTGCGTTTTTATTTAATTTTTCTTTGATATTGCAGGCGCAGCTAAAAACCAGTTAATTAAAAAACCTGCCTTAAAAAAACCCAGGAAAAACCAAAAAAACCCCCACAAAACCACAACACCTCCTTCCTTGCCCCCCAACTTACATACTATACAGATTCAACAAAGCTCCAAATGGGCATTGTACATGAAGTCACATTTATAGATCCTTACAGAATCAAGGCCTGGTCACATAATGCAATACAACAAAACACAAAAAAGACCCTCTGAGACATCCAAGCAACAATCTTGTGAGACAGTGCCACAGAAATATTTGAAGCCAAGTGATTTCTGTAAATGGCAGTTTAATTAAATACTAATACTCTAAAAAACAAAACTATGTAAATGCATTCACAAGCCTATCACTGATTTAGAGTTCAATTACCATATATATAATTATTGCAGTTTCTGTTGTTCTTTGATAGAAGGGTTGAAGTATTTTTTAAAAAAAGGAATACATTCTTTTTTTAAACCCTATTTTAATACTTCATATTGTTGAATAATTTACGATAGCAATGTTGACATTTTATCTTTATAATTCAGGAAAATGTACTTGCTTGATAGTTTACTTAATTCTTCCTTAATCATCAATGGCCTGTGAGCTCTCCACTTGTTCCCTATCTGAAATACCAGCCAGCTTTTGCAAAGATACAGCACTACATGCTTTGCCAAGATCACGTTATCTCTATAAACACAGATTGTCAGAAAAAAATGAAAGCCAAAAAACCCAGGGCTCTGAAAGTAAACAAACATTCATCATAAAATGTGCCATCAGCGGAGATTCAGCAAAACACTAATGAAAATGACAAGGGAAAAGAAAAGTTTAGTTAAGACAACCATAACTTCACAATGTAACATTTCAAATATTGTGTGTTCTCTTGTACATTAAAAAAAAAGGAGAGACTGATGTTCCTCCCTCTGCCCCACTGGAGAAAAGTCAAATGATCATATGTGTCCAGTATTTACAGAACTCTGTTTTAAGTATGATTATGCAATTCAATTGTGTGCTTTACTTTTAAAGAAAAAGAAAATATTCCCAATTAAGATACACTTAGAAAGAGCTCCCTTGTGTATTCCCTCAAGTTCTGAAATAAGAATGAAAACTTTTTTCATGATTCTTTATATTATATCCTGAAAAAGTGTAAGGAAATTGCAGAAAGCAAGAGCATGAGAATTGCGCCCCAAAAGATCAAAACCCCCAGCAGACTGCATGACACGGATTCAAGAAAAAACTATAATGGAAAAGCAGGTAATGATTTAAATAGGGGATACAATGGCTGGAGAATAAATACTGATTTGAAATAAATTTTTTCTCTCTCTCAGAAACAAGAATAGGAAACTACTGGAACAAAAAGTCAAGAAAGCAGTAGATTCTGTATTTCTTGATTTTAAAACATCAAAAGTAGATGCACTTTTACAAAATAGACTTTAGATAAATGCATGTTACTGAACTTGGTGGAGGAGGAAAGCCAAAATGTAACTGGTCTATGATATATAGAAGATCAGATAAAAAGATAGAGTGTTCTTTTCTGGATTTCAAAATGTGCTGCTATAGATTGTGCTATTATCAGTTCCTTTACCAGAAGGCATTGTAAAATAAAGAAGAAACATTTATAGCATGACTGTATTTTTAAACTGATAAGGCATTTATAAAAAACTTGTATCACAAAATTCCCACTGAACAATTATTCATCTACTCTTAAGTGTCTCTCATGACAGAAAACTAGAAAAAGAACTTGAAACACTCAAGTCTCTCAGTACAGAAGTCAAATTCCAACACAAGCTTTGCCTCTGAGCCCTTAAGTCTAGGGCTTTCATCTGCATTTCAATCTCAGATGAGTTCTCATTATTCTAAAGAAAGTTCTGTGGATGTACCCACTCAGTAATGTGAACCAAGACACATCAGTTCTTCCTGCTAGACCCCACTCCAAGTCAGAAATCATATTGTTTCAATCTTGCCTAAAGGTGGTATTTTCCCACCCACTTTCGGATGGAAAATTCAAATCTATCTAAGGTGATCTGTTCAAAATTTAGGATACTCTGTTCTCTAAATAACAGAACAAGATGGGCTTTTTCCTACATCAATCTCAAACTCACAAACCACCTCAGTTTTCTACAGAACTTTTCAGCATATTATACATACTTATTTGCAGCTTCACCTCAGCTCTGCCAAGCTAAGAATTTCAGACCTCTCTGCCAGTGTTTGGAACAAGCTGCTGCAAAGGAGTAGACTTTTACGGACCTCAAGAACCACTTCCCAAGGCAAAACAAAAAAAGATTAAGTATTCCACACTACTTAACATAAGGTTAACAAAGAGATGACAAAAACGAGCTATGACGGTGATGCAATAAAAACCCAGCCAGACCCCCAAAAAAGTCCTGCTAAAGATATTGTAGACTCTTTGACACTTTTTATTTAATTGAATATAAAAATATAATTACTTTTATTTAGATAAACTAGAACTAAGTCTAGACTACAAGTGAAATACAGTGTATTATAGCCAAGGTTTTTTCTAACTTGCAAACTACACTGAATAGGACATGTCTCCAGCTGAACTAGTCACTCTAAATAGTTTTTGCACATACATTTTCAGTTATAAGACAAATTCCTGAGACCCACTGAAATCAACTAGAAGTTTAAAACTGACCATGGTCTCTCCTCTCTTTATGCATGCTTTGAGCTTCTGAAGATAGACCCTAACAAACTACAAATTACTATAAATACTTTTAGTTACTCTGTTTTTTAAATGTATATTCCAGTTAGCAAACTAAGTTCAATTAAAAAAATCTAAGCAGGAATTAAAAAATGTCTGAATGGACTACTTCTGACCAAGCATTCCAGTATCTATAAATGGATATCCCTCTATGCCCTCCTGCCCTTGTTTACCACATCTGCTCACCTACCAGTAAATGATCTTTTTAATTTTTTTTCCTTAATTGGTACATAGTAAGGACTTTGACCACTAGTACATGCAAGCAACAGTCGACCCACACCTAGATCCAAACTAAACATCACAATATTTGTCTGCCAATTCATCAGATAACTGCATTGAGTTTCATTTTGTTAAAGCAAATCCCTCTGACTGGCACACAGACAAAAAAGAAAAAGAAAAAAAAACATCTGCCCAAATAATAGAAGACAGACCATGGCCTTAATTGTTTAGATCACTGTTAGCATTCTTTATCAAATTTATTTAAAAACAAAACTCCCCAATGCAGCTTTGCTGTAGAAGACACAGCATGCTTCTGTCACTGACAAACTTAGCCTCAGCACCATGAGATTACTTCCATTATTCTAGGCAATCTTTACCTATTTGCACAACTCTGTAACTATGCATAGTAATCTTCATATTTTCCGTTTGCGTTCCACTTCAGTACTAGGGTGCTTTATATAAAACATTGCCACCTTTCTTATTTTCCAGACATAACAGAAATACAGGAGTCTAAACTATTTGCCCGAGTTCACACTGTGAGCCATTGATATAAACACAATTCTTTGTTTCACAAATTAATAGAACAAATTTCATTGTGAAGAAAGAACTACCTCTAATTCCTTTCAAAGAAGGTAAATAGTTGAAAAATTAAGTAACACCATAAAAAAATTGCTGTTGAAACCTCCAAACAGCTTAAACATTGCAAAAGGAAATTAAATTTTAAAATTCAACCCTTATCATAACTCTCCCCACACACAGTGTCTCAGTTTCATTTTTCAATTTTAGTATATAGAGGAAACCTCAGACAGGGGAAAGAAAAAGAAATGCTCCTGAACACACAGAGTTCAATACAAAGGGCATGTGTAAGGAAAAAAAACCCAAACCATACCAAGGGAGGGGAAAAAAAAAGCATTAAGAGGGAAAGGCACAGATGCTATATATTTAACACATCTCAAAGTAACACAACACAATGATTCTGCAAACTCTTTAAGATTTCCATTGTCAGTTACTTTTTAGAGGTCAGTAAAAAGAGAATTAGGTAACAAATGTGACACTACTGTGAACATTTCTATCAAAGCCTGTGCATATATTGTTCAGTACCTCATAAGTGACCAAGATATCCCTCCTGCCTTCAACAAAAACAGGGTTCTTAGTGGCTCTGTGCTATACTGATGCAGTCTAAATGCCATTACTATGTAGACTTAATACCTCTGTATTATTCCAAGCAGTAAATAAAACAAGTTCACAGAAATGTGTTTTTGTTATTCTTCCATCCCCATTCAGGACTGATGGGTTCTAAAAGCGAAGTTTATCTCATTTCGCAGATGCTTCCCCTCCCACCCTCCTGAAAACTGTTCTTAGACAATATCACCATTTAACACTTGACCTCATCAACCTACTGGCATAAGCAGCATACGTCACCATGGATAGTATAAGCTGGGACAGATCCTGCCAGTCACTTCAGACAGACACAGTCAGAATTGCAAGTGGTATAGAAGTTTCTGATGACTCTCATAATCCATAAAGCATGTTAGGTACCCCCTAAAACAAAAATAATCTAAGAAGTGGTAGAGCACAACAGAGTCTTTCCCTGTGCTTCCTTTTACCAGCGACATGCTTTTGCTGACAGCAAGACAATGTAATGGAAGGATTCATCTGATGTGGAAACTTCCTAAAGCCAAATTATCCTTCTCTCAGACTATGTCCTGTTAAGCAATATATGCAGAGCAGCTGAGTCACATCTGAAAACATCAGCCCATTTTAAGTGTTGTCTACAGTCTCTGCCAGAAAGAAGAAAAAGAGTGGGAAACAGGAAAAACAAGCAACTTCTTGAGGAAAAAAAAAAAAAAAAAAGAAAAAGGAGAGGACAGGGTGGCACATATCAGAAACTGACAGCTACAGCAGAAGACGAGATCTTTGACAAAGATTTGAGAATTCCTTACTCCAAAACCTGGATGTTGCCGGAATAGTCCTCAAGTTTGGAATGCGTTATTAGGGCAAAAGCACAGATTAGTATGCCAAGTCTGAGCCCAAACATCTCAAAAGACAGCTGTTTTTCCTCTTTCCCCACCCCCATTCCTCCTACCCACTAAGCTTCTCTATTAGAGAGAAATTCTCCTCTTCTCTCTCACCTCCTCCCCACAACTGGGTACAGACCCAGATTTGAATTTTAACTGAAATAACCTGAGCCACTTAGCATTTACTCCACCTTGTTCAAAAGTAATTAAAAACTAATTAAAATTGTTTTGAACTAATTAAAAGCAAGTGGATTGCTAGGCAGGCATAACCTTAATACATGCAAGGTAAAACAGGTGATTGTGCATAGGCAAATGAAAAAACCCAGCAGGATGAAACCTGCTTGATCTCAGTAGGTACGGGAAAATGCATAGTAATTACTGAACGTGACCAAAAGTCTGGACTCCACTTGATTCCTAGAAAAATACAAAAAGAGGAAGGAAATGAAGGCATGCTGCCACAATCAACTTCTGTGAATCTGCCCAGCATCCCCAGGCTACCAAATCAGATACTGCAAAGCACATGCCAAGGATCACATCCCATACAACAGGGTAACAAATTCATTAATTTTCCATTCCCATGTCCAAATCATAGCTACCTGTAAGCAGAAATAAGCAGGAAGAGCTGCTGTTAAAAAAATATACCTCAGGTGTTTGGGTGGGGTTTTTCCTTCCTCTCCTTTTCAGAGGGAAGGAGAAATTATTATTTTAATCCTTATCAAATATTTCCTTAGTTCTTCCATCACTCTCCAAACAACATATACTTATTCCCTTAGAGTGCTGGAAAAAGTTGATGGAGGGGGATTCAATCACATTGCCGAGCCTCAAGGGGTGGTGATTAGAGTCTTTAAGCCAAAGATTTTGTCTCTCTAAATTGGGAGACACATGGATTTGATGGATGGACCACTCAGTGGATGAGGAATTGGCTGGACGGTCGCACTCAAAGAGTTGCGGTCCGTGGCTTAGTGTCCAAGTGGAGATCAGTGACGAGTGGTGTTCCTCAGGGGTCGGTACTGGGACCGTTGCTGTTTAACATCTTTGTCGGTGACATGGACGGTGGGATTGAGTGCACCCTCAGCAAGGTCCAGAGGGACCTTGACAGGCTGGAGAGGTGGGCCCATGTAAAATGCATGAAGTTCAACAAGGCCAAGTGCAAGGTCCTGCACGTGGGTTGGCGCAATCCCAAGCATAACTATAGGCTGGGTAAGGAATGGAGTGAAAGCAGCCCCGAGGAGAAGGACTTAGGGGTGTTGATTGATGAGAAGCTCAACATGAGCTGGCAGTGTGTGCCTGCAGCCCAGAAAGCCAACCATGTCCTGGGCTGCATCAAGAGAGGTGTGACCAGCGGGTCAAGGGAGGTGATCCTGCCCCTCTACTCTGCTCTTGTGAGACCCCACCTGGAGTACTACGTCCAACTCTGGGGCCCCAGAAAGACATGGAGCTGTTGGAGCGCCACAAAAATGATCAGAGGGCTGGAGCACCTCTCCTATGAGAACAGGCTGAGAGAGTCGAGCTTGTTCTGCCTGGAGAAGAGAAGGCTCTGGGGAGACCTTATAGCAGCCTTCTAGTACCTGAAGGGGCCTACAGGAAAGCTGGAGAGGGACTGTTTATCAGGGAGTGCAGTGACAGGACAAGGGGTAATGGGTTTAAGCTGAAGGAGGGTAGATTTAGATTAGATGTTAGAAAGAAATTCTTTACTGTGAGGGTGGTGAGGCACTGGAACAGGTTGACCAGAGAGGTTGTGGATGCCCCCATCCCTGGAAGTGTTCAAGGCCAGGTTGGATGGGGCTTTGGGCAACATGGTCTAGTGGAGGGTGTCCCTGCCCATGGCAGGGGTTGGAACTAGATGATCTTTGAGGTCCTTTCCAACCCAAACCATTCTGTGATTCTATGATTTCAGCCATTTCTACCTCTTTAAACATGGGGAGTGAATGGGAGACACCTCAAAAGGCATCTAATGCCTTTGAGCATCAAAATTACAAGTACCACCTTCCTGTTGCTGAGATTTGCAGACCTTTTTTCTTAAGAAGATAGAATAAATGAAACCTATAAAATTGTATTTTAAACAGACAGAAAATGAGAAACAGTGGGAGAGAAGATCTGCATGAGAGAAAGACCATTGACGTGATTTGTGGGAAGAAAAAAAGAAGGCTTCAGTAGAGCACCTGAGCAAGACCAATTTAACACAGATGTCCAAATCACATTTTGAACCTTCTGTTGTTCATGCAGTGTGTAAAAATACCAGTTAAGTGTGACTTATTCCTCAATAAAGTTGAGTCAACATGACATAAGAGGACATGCTATGCATATTCCTAATGACAGAATAAAGAATGTTTGCAGTCTAAACTATCGACAAATCTTTACCTGTTGCAGAGCCAACTAGTCTTACTGAAAGAAACCACAACAGTTGCAACTTGTAGCAATGTGCTCCTCCAGAAGAACAAAGCAGCTGTAATCCCTGTGGTTCCAGTCAGGTACTTTGTGCTCTCACTCTCAAGCAGAACCGAGAGATAGGCAAGTAGCTGTGTTATTTTCTTATCATCTGGAACATACAATGACCCAAGCTAGAAATGATTCTAAGCATCTGGCTGTCTCCCAAGTGCATACAAAATAGAATTGAAGGAATGGTTCTGCACAGACCACCAGCTCACGTGTGGATTTCATAGCAGTTCAATTTTTTTCTTGGGCAGTCTATGCAAAGATCTGCTGAGATAAATCAGGTTTGCTTCTTCCTGGGCACAAGAAATTACCTGGTTTACCAAGAAGCTTTTAAAACACCCAGCCTAAATACGAACAGGCTTCAGTACGGTGTGCCAGCTATTCCAGTGATTCTACATAAACTGGTGGTCTTGAAGCAGCTTGTCATTTCCTGGTTTCTTGCCACAGGGCTTCCCCCCAGCAACACACCTTGTTTTTGTAATATGAGTCTGAAGGCTTTGCAACCATACAGAAGTTGTAGAGGTCCAAGCACAGACTGAGGATAAAGAAATCTAGATGTTTGGAAGCACTAGAAGCAAGGGCAACATAGGATCCTCACCTGCTGATTGGTCTTTATACTGCCTGATTCCTCAGCTGCCCTGCTCATTTAGGTTTGAGGGGGGTTATATGATATCCAACACACAGCAAACCCTCCCACAGTGGATGGTATATGTTTTATCTATTCACTGAAACAACTGTCAAAATTAATGGTGGTACACCACCTTCCCTCAGCTGCTTTACATACCATTATCGTAATATACATGAAGGATTTATGGAAACTTAGAGACAGGTATCTGCTTTTCAAGTAGTTCTTTTTTTTTCAGCCTTTGGAAAGAACTCAAATTAATGATTATAACTGTTTTCTTACTTTAAGCACTTGCCTGATTTGCAAGACTAGTGTGGGATTTTTTAATTAATAGTATGTAGTTTTTAAGATCAGTAGGTATCACAGCAGGAGATAGTTCATTACAAAGGATTTTGTGATTATTAACAGTTTCCCTAGACTACCAATGTGATCAACTTGAAAAATTTCATTTCCTTTCCATCACCAGTACATGATGTGAATTTCTTACTGACTACTGCCCAGATTCAACTGTCTACTGTATGGGAAAAGAAACCGGCACAGTGATGCCTACTAAGTTCCTAATTAATCATTACTACTTAATACTTCTTTGGATGTTGCTTACAGTAGTTGCTTGAAGCCCAATGGCCGCTGTAGATCTATCAGACAATACAACAGCTTTTGATAAAACCTCTAACAGACTGGTATCTCTACTAGCATAGACAGTACAAGAAAAAATAATTAGTGCTTATGGCCATGTAATTTTCAAGTATGTGAACTTACCAATGATAACAAACATGGGCCATATTTTTTAGACAGATACATAATCAAAAAGCTATTTTGTTGCATGCATTTTGCACTACAGCCATTGCCTAACTGTGTTCCTTTCATTCTTTTTCGCTGAAGACTCAGAACAGGTATCTATTTCGATTCAAAAGCTGACCTGCTAAACATTTGCTTCCTTCCAAATGAGCCCCATTCTCTGGTATTTAATTTCTCTTGGTCTGAGGTGCTACTTTTACTCCTACAATGAAGAGTAGGAGTATCAGTAAATGTTTCTGCAAGACCTGCATTCCAAGATAACTAATGAACAATGAAAGAAAAGCTCAATTCTTCACACTCACTAGTTATGAAACAGTTCTTCGTTAGCCTCTCACTTCCATTTCTTTCAGCCGTATAAAGCATTCACTCCTCCTTTTCCTCAAACTGCTATATAACAACCATTCTGACACCTGCAAATCCAACCCATTTTGAAATATCTCTAGAGAATTTAGCTACAGCAACCAAGGTTCTTTTATTTCTTTATGAACATACATTTGTAGCAGTTTTGAAGTGGTTTTGACTTAAGGCACACAAAGCTTACTCCATATACTTAGTCACCTTTTGTGTTTCTGAGTATTCCACTCTAAATGTGCTTTTTGCTTACTGGCAGAGATGCAGCAAGCATGTTTCGGAGTCACCCATAAACCCAAAAGATAGAGGTCTTTCCTCAGCCAGCCTCAATGTTCAGCACATTGCGTGGTTTTAGACTAGTTTTGCTTTTTAACAGCCTACTGAACAATTCTGTTATTTGTATTTATTCTGCACCTAAACTACAACAGGACGACATGATTTCAAGAGTCAATTCTCTCCCAGTAAGTTTTTTCCAAGTCATTTGTTTGTTTGCTTGCTTTAGAACAGGCATACAGGATCAGACCGAAGGCACATCTAGCTCTTCTTCCAACAGTGGCCAAGAATGAGTGCCCAGGAAAAAACCTGGGAATGGGACAAGCCTACAACAGCACTTCCCCAGTGATTTGAGATTCACAAACATCTTAAGCCAGGATGAATACAAAATCTTTATGTTCTTTACAAACCACACTTGAAGAGGTAGAAGAAGTGCTTGTTTGTTGATTAGGCTTTTTAGAGTACAACTACTGTAGTCTCGTTAATATCACATTCAAGACTTCCTCATATCCCTGTATCTTCAGAAAATCTCTTACCTGTGATTAAGACAAAATGGTATTTAATCATTTGTGAGGGTTGCCTTCACACATTCTACTCTTTTCCTTCTTTCCTGATTTTAGAACAGACTTTCTACATCAAAGGTGTTTTATTTGAGGGTTTCACTCAGTATTCTTTCCCCATATATTTCACTCTAACACTGCATTACCCTGTATCTGTAAATCCTTTTCCCAGCAGCATGATTCCCATGTCGCTGCCAAAAGCCCACAGCAGTGTTTTGGGCACTGATCAAGACCAGCAACGTGTAACAAGGAAAGAGCTTTAACTGCTTGGCAGAAGAAAGACATTGGCAGCTGGTAAGTTTAAAAAAAAAAAAAAAAGGAACTGGGAAAAGAATTGGCATAGTGCAGCACAAGGAAGGAAAGCCACCACTGCACACCACATTTCATTTTAAGTCAATGCTCAGTGAAAAGTGACTGACTGGCGCAAAATTTCCACGTTATACATCATCTGGTTATAACATATAAAATCTTTTAAAATAAAAAAACCCCTTCACTGTATTTTTGAAACAAAGTCAAAAAAGTTAATGTATTTTCACACTGTCAGATGATGGATTAAATTAATTTGTACTGCCTAATCACACCATGACTACAGTGAATATCTAAATGTTCCCAATTCCAATGTTTATGCAAAACTGTTAATAATAATTTCTAACTGTTAATACAAACAAACCAAATTAAGATTGTTGGGCTCATTACTGTAGAGAAGAAATTTTTATGCTTCTGTACAATGCCCTATGCCCTACTCTCAGCAACTAGCATAATACACGTCCTTTTTCCTCCTCAGCTTCCACTCATTTCCATTCCTTATCATAATACGCTCATGCCTAAACAAACAGGTCTCTCTAGCTCTCCTCATAGCCCAGAAAACTTCAACTTAGAACCCTTGGATAGCTTTTGTTGTGTTCCTGTCTTTATCTGATCTCCCACTGAGCCAAAGGAGGTATTAATTCTCATAGTCAGCCAAAGGACCTCCACCAAATAGCATTCTGCTCTTTCATAATGCATCTCTCCTCTACAATCTTCAGCCCCACAATTCTACCTGCCACACATTCCAGAATTTCTCTCCATCAGCACTGCCCAGTTCTCATTTGATTTCACAGAATGGAAGGGGATGGAAGGGAGCTCTGGAGATTCACAGAATGGTAAGGGTTGGAAGGGACCTCTAGAGATCATTTAGTCCAACCCCCCTGCTAGAGCAGGATCACCTGCAGCAGGTTGCACAGGGTGGCATCCAGGCTGGTTTTGAATATCTCCAGAGAAGGAGACTCCACAACCTCTCTGGGCAGCCTGTTCCAGTGCTCGGTCAGCCTCACAGTAAAGAAGTTTTTCCTCATATTGAGATGGAACTTCCTGTGTGCCAGTTTGTGCCCATTGCCCCTTGTCCTGTCACCGGGCACCACTGTCAAAGAGTCTGGCCCCTTCCTCTAGACACCTGCTCTTTAGATATTTATAACCATTGATGAGATCCCCTCTCAGTCTTCTCTTCTCCAGACTAAACAGACCCAGCTCTCTCAGCCTTTCCTCATACAAGAGATGCTCCAGTCCCCTAATCATCTTTGCAGCCCTCCACGGGACTCTCTCCAGTAGTTCTCTGTCTTTCCTGAACTGGGGAGCCCAGAACTGGACACAGAACTCCAGATGCAGCCTCACCAGGGCAGCCTCACTGGCCTTTTGAGACCAGTAATACAAATCTGAGCACCAGTAATACAAATCCAAGCACTACTAAGTTTCCAAAATGTATCTGTTTTACTGCTTACAAAAAACGAAGATAGGGAAAAATAAGAGCTAACACACTCCTATTGGGATACTTCTAATTTACAAAGTAGATTCAACTTTTTCATTCATTTTCCTGATACAGAAGAATTACAGCATTTGGCAAACTAAGCTTACAACTCAAAAGTAAACTAAAATATACAAAACATGAGTGTCCTGGTTTCAGCTGGGAGAGAGTTAATTTTCTTTCTGGCAGCTGGTACAGTGCTGGGTTTTGGATTTAGGATGAGAATAACGTTGATAACACACTGATGGTTTTGGTTGTTGCCAAGCAGTCAAAGACATCGCAGTTTCTCCTACCGCCCTGCCAAAGAGAAGGCGGGGGGCATCCAAGAAGCTGGGAGGGGACACAGTGAGGGCAGCTGACCCAAACTGGCCAAAGGGATATTTCGTACCATATGATGTCATGCTCTGTATAACTGGCGGTTTGGCTGGGAGGTGGCACAGCTCAGGAAATAGCTGAGCATCAGCTTCAGGTAGTGAGCAATTGTGCTGTGCATCACTTGTTTTGTGTATTTTTTTATTATCATTATTATTATAATTCTCTTCTTTTTCTGTCCTATTAAACTGTCTTATCTCAACCCACGAGCTTTACCTCCCCCCCCCCCTTTTCTGATAGGGAGGGCAGAGTGCACAAACAGCTGTGTGGTTGTTTTAGCTGCCTGTCAGGTTAAACCACAATGAGCGATTAAGTACATGGAATGGGACTGAACTGATTTTGATCATCTGCCTTTATAATAATGATGGGGGGGTTTTATACCTGCAAGACTCCAGGCCTCTATCACCACTATCAGATTAATTCAGTGTTCATTTCTCACCCAAAACTAGTATTAGCCACAGGATAAAGACAATTTTGTGTTGAAATCGTCACCAGGGTAGGTTGGTGGGAACAAAAAAAATCTCAGTAACACATTTTGTAGGAATATGCAAACAGGACATGTTATCTGCTAGATTAATATTCCAGATGGATATTCATCTATGTTGTCAATTGTATGGCGCAGATTTGGGCTGCTTAATGTTCTGGCCAATGTCTACCATGTTTTTAGAGGTTTACAAGCATACACTTAGCTGAATTAAAATACAGAAATCACTCAAATGATTAATTGGTTTCAATGGGCATTATACATATCTGGCAGGTCTGAAAATCCTCTGGCCTTCAAACATAAAAATCATCAAACTGGAAGGTATTCAAGTCCTAACATTAAGGTAGAGATACTTTTCTCACACCTCCCTCCCCAAATAATTAAGCTTAAGATCTCACATCATTCCCAATTTCCATATAATTTCCTCTTTCTCTTCTAATGTTTCCTTTCTCCATCTTTTCTGGCCACTTTCTACAGGGTTTTTTTTTCCTCCCATCCTACTGACCAGGCAATCTGTTTTTTTCTGTGACCCAAAGGGGAAACAGAATCATAGTAACTTAGCTAACTTAGAAGACACAAAATCATTACCAGCCACTCAACAAGTCAACTTTCAAGTAATGAATCAAACTCAAGGCAGCACATCTGACAGATATTTTCAGACATGAAGAAAATACCTACCACTGTCCTTGCATCACATAAAAAAGACAAGCCATTATAAAATAACAACTCCATACTAAAATAACTGGGTAAATGGGAAGAAAGGAAAAGAAAGCTAGCAGGTCATTTCTCTCTAGGGAAGACACAGAACACGGCAGCAAGATTAGGCAGGACTGCAAATCTGTTTGGCAAAGACAATGAGACACAGCGGAACACAACACGGGGTGAAGTGGAATTATACAACTTAAGTATTCAGAGATCTTGAAAGGACTTGAAGAGGAAGGCAACTGATCTTTTCCAGTGACATCTCCTGACCCTTAAGCAGGAAAAGACAGGCATATACTAAAGGAAAAACCCAGGTTGTGCTTTTATTAAGGCACATCTGATTATACAGGTTGACCAGCAGAGAGAGCTGCATGAACTGCAAAGCCTGCATCTCAAATAGTCTGTGTTGACTAGTGCCCTATCTGGAACAGCAGTAGGGGCAGCATTTAATTAATAATATAAGGCTAAATAGGTATGCATTTGTGGTACACGCACACAAATTGACAGACCACAAGAAAACTGAACCCACAGAAACATATTCATTCAAATCTCATATAAAAATGCTAGGCATCTTGCTAACATATGAGAAGAATGCAGACAGTTCTGATGAGCTGGAATTCTGAAAAAGTTCTTACATAAAAGTGGTGTTCTTGAAATCATCAACACAATTTACAGTATCAAAATAAGTGAGCTCTTAGCAAAGCTGTGGAAGCAGGGGAGGCGAATGTTACCATCATTGCAACTTCAAACAAAATCTTTTGAGGGCATGGGGAAATCAACATGTAATTTATGAAGTCCAAAGGAACATTACCTTATATTGTCTACCTTTCAGGATGTATGCCTGATCAACTCTTCTACATGCTAGCTTTTCAGTCCATAAATAGATCCATTTAACCATTCAAGCCCCACAAAAAAAAAAGCAGAGAAACTTTTAAATAAAAAGAAGCAAGAAACTTAAATATAAGGATTTTATCACCAAAAGAATTGTGTATTTTGGCTTTGGATATCCATGATCTCCAACTCAAATTACAGAACTATCTAGACCAGCAACAGTCAAGAGCTGACATTAATCACAAATCAACACAAACAAAATTACAAATGGCAGTAACACCCATACTAGCTTGCTTTTCCTCCCAATTTAAAGAGTTTAATAAAATTATACATTCCTTTGACAGACAGCTATTGTATAAACATACCACAGAAATAAAAATCCAGTGAACCAAGTGCATATACTTATAAATTTACCTGCAAGAGACAGCTACATTTTAAGTTGAACAAGCAGCTCAACTGATTTTGAATGCCTAAAAAACCCAGCTATGCTCCTATTTTATCACCACCAAAACTTAAGATTACTCTAATTATTTAACTATTAACTAACTCCAGTACCAAATTTACTAAAAAAAAAAAAAAATAGTGTCAAGTATGAAGGTTAATGCAGCCTTATTTCTCCTTGGAGGAGAGTGGTTTCACACTAGCTTAAACCTGTGAAAATCTGGAATGCTGAAGTCCCAGTCTCACTTTCACCTGGTATTCCTACCTTATGTCAGTACATGCATTTGTACTGTGACAACATTCAGTAAACCAATTTCAGTTCGGACCATTTTAAAGTTTTCAGAAGGATCAGTTCTCTGCATTTTTTCACTCCACAGACACAGGATTGCTAGCATAGGTGCAGAGAGATGTGTGGGAACATGCCCCAGTCAAACACTGACATATACTGACATGGGACTGTATTCTCAATGAATGCACCACTGAAAATTGAAGTTTCCCTAAAGCTACAGGAAAATCAGCAGAAAGTTAAGAAAAAGCTGGTCCGTGGCTGGAAACATACATTCTCTTAGAGACTCAAGGAAAATCTCAAATAAAAGTTTTCATACAGGAAAAAGGCCATGAGCATACTTCTTTCACAGTAAGACACGTCAATTAACCAAAAATACCTGTATGGGTATTCAAGAATTTCAACTTATATTCCACTTCAAGAAACAGGTGAAAAACATACTTTATAGCAAGGTTGTTATACATACTAATTAGAGTCTCAAAGTAGTTATCAACAGAGAATCAAAACCAAACGGGGTTGTTTACCCTGGGGTTATAATTATTCATACACAGGTGCAATTCAAGCAAACATTTTCTTTGGTGTGAGAAAATACAGTGTTTTCATATAGCAATAAAACCTGAAGTCACAACCAGTACATGTCAAAATAACAATGGCTGACATAAATTATAATTAATAACAAGAAATCATAGACTAATATAGTTGAAGGGGACCTATGGTGATCATTTGGGTCAATACCTCTGCTCAAAGCAGGGTTAATACCTCTGCTCAAAGCTGGGTCAAATTATGCCAGGCTCAAAGCCTGTCTAGTGAAGTTTTCACCACTTTCAAAGATCGGTATTCAACAACCCCTCTGAACAATTTGTTTCAGTGTTTGACCACCCTCCTGCTAAAAAAATTTTCCTTAATACCTAAAAAAATTTTCCCATGTTTTTGCTTGTGTGTCTGTTGTCTCTCATCCAAATACCATGTACCTTCAAAAAAAAGTCCAGCTCCATATTCTTTATAGCCTTCCATCAAGTAGCTGAAGACAACAAAACAAATGTCCCCTCAGACTTCTCTTCTCCAAATGGAAACACACAGCTCGTAGCCCCTCGTACATCATGTACTCCACCCTTATTCATCTTTTGTGGTCCTTCACTGGACTCATTCCAGTATTAAGAAGCTGTGAACTGGAATAGCAAAATCAGGCAAAACGACCTCCCTTTCAAATAAAACGTTATTTCAAAAGATATATTTTAATGATACAATGCAAAGTTAGATACCCAAGAATAATGCAGGCTACACCTAGGAAATAACTGAATATGCCTTGAAAAGTAGTAGTTATAATAGCTACTGGCATAGTGAGAATGAATTCAACAAGTTTTCAACATAATTCAGCAGGAAACATATCCTATGAGCACAACCCATACATATGGATCAGATTATGTCTTCTTTATGCATACACATGTATAACATTATGAACATTAAATTTTACTTATGTATTTTGTATATAAAAATGTGTGTGTGCATGTGTGTATATATAAAAATAAATATCAAGAGACTTAGTCATCAAGAGTGGAGAAAAAATTCACCTTTACATACCACCTGGCTGAAATACAAAACAGGAATACAGTTCTGTAGTCCCTGCAGGAGTGACATTTATTTAAGATTATTCTAGTTTGAAGACTATCTAGACAATAAGTTACAAATATTAAAATGCTTAACAATTCCAAAAATTCAAAACTAAATCAAAGAATAAAACTGTCATTTGTAAACATTTGTTGTGACTGTTGAAGTCATACATGTTTGATGCAATCACTGAACTTGCTGGAGCAGCTTTTGACTTGCAAGTGTCTGAGAAACAACTGCAAGACCTGCACGAGAAAGAAGGAACAGTAACACAAAATTCTACTTTTACATAGGAACTTTGCTATGCAACAAAAAAACCACAAAGCAGCTGGTTCAGTTTTAAACTTTCTTTGGGCTAACATGATTTAATATTTTTTTCAAGCAGTGCAGACCAAACTCTACAATGAAACAACCCCTTTCCTCAAACTTGGAGGATGTTTCATAGTACTCTACAACACACTTTGCTATACTACGTGAGAGAAACTCATATTTTACTCTACGTAACATCAATGACCAGCAAATTCAATCTGTGGATGAAAAAAAGTTAATGCAGAGATGCAGACTGATTCCTGAAAATGCACAGTACCTGTTTGGATTCTACATAAAGGTAGAAGAGTATTCAAAACCACTATTTTTGCCAGGACAGGTCATAGGATAGTCACATCAGCCAGCAAGTAAGTACTCTCAATTTAAACATAAAATGAAAACATTTCAAAGAACGATGTTGGTGGGGAAGAGATGTTCCTAATCATAAAATGTTTGAGGATGAAAGGATTTTTTTCCCTTTGCAACTACAATAAAATATTTGCCTATCTCCACAATTTGGTCTGCCAATAAATACAAGCAAGGACTATAATCTGCTTTGTGCTGTCCACTCTCTGCCCTCCTGCTCCTAGCCCTGTTACGTTTAGAAGGTTCAAGTCAACTGGAAATCAGAAGTTTTCCCATATATCTTCTCAACACTTAACTTACTTTGCAAGGAAGATCTGGGACACGGAAGCTTGTTAAACTTACACCAAGAACTTCAAGGCTTTAATAATAAAAAACAGGACCTGATACACAGAAATGTTCTCAAAGTAACAAGTTCAGTGGGTGCTAAACGTATGGTGGTTGTCTCCAAAAGGATGCATCTCCTCTTCTATCTAGAACAACCACCTTTTAATTACCTCAGCAATAACCTAGAAATCAAGCTAAATTAAAAAAGGCTTGCTACATAAAACCTGCTTAGATTTATTCAGCTACCAGCTGAGTCGCATATTACTCAAATATTTTTATCATGTCCACATAGCTCAAAATAAAATGGAGAAGCATTCAAATTAACTTTGTTGATTTCATAAGGCTTTGAATGAAAGCCCAAGCAGTGAAACAGTATTTGAATCCTGACAGAAAAAAATTAGAAATCAAATTAAACAAGCTGCAGCTAAGTCAAAATAAGGAGTCTAACAAGTTTGATTAATATGCAAAAAGTCAACAATCTAGTGCATTTTTCAATTTGACTCCCAAAAGAGTTGGGTACTTCAGGCAAATATCAGTATCTAGGTTTCTAGTGATAATACTGAATCTTTTCAATAGAGGTGTTTGGTTATTTTTAAATATACAGGGAAAAAACCTCTGAACTGGCTGCAGATGCTCTTAAAGAGGCACTTGAAATTTTTTCTGCTTCAAGGGCTGTAAGCAGACATGCAGTTACGATTCTTCTTTTGTTCTTAAGAGTGTATGAACCTCATTTTATACTGAATGCAGTTAAATAACTGAATCATTGCTTTGATGAAAGCCACCTGTATCTATCTCTACAACAGTATTTCTTTGAATTCCATCAACTACTGTAACAATACTGTATATCTAGGTGCAAGGATTTTGTCAGCTTAATGCCCACCCCTTATCACTGCAGCAGCAGCACTAGAAATAAAGCAATGATGAATACAAACCTACTAGCCTTCTCCATCTATGTTACTCA
Source organism: Grus americana (assembly GCF_028858705.1). Taxonomy (NCBI): domain Eukaryota; kingdom Metazoa; phylum Chordata; class Aves; order Gruiformes; family Gruidae; genus Grus; species Grus americana. The sequence goes on along the minus strand of NC_072891.1, from coordinate 31,771,021 downwards.
ATTCCAGTTAATTCAGTTGTCCTTTGTCTCAATCAACAGAAGATCCTTGCAGCACTGAAAACCCCATGTTGTGGAGCCCTTCCAAAACAGCTGCAGTAACATGGCTGTACTTGTTTGCCAGGCCCCTGACATAGAAGAAATTGTCGGTACTCAAAAGTTTTAACCCTTTCTCTTTCTTTCTGCTCAAGGACCTTGTTACTCTTGTTTATCAGGCTTATTTGTAGGAAGTGTGGATAACAGTGACGCTAAGCTTCCACAAACCTTCTCATCCTAGCCTAGCTAAATCTCTTCCCTTTAACACTGTCTACCTCAGTTTATCAGCAATTCTACTCTATAAGCAAACAAAACCAGTACACACTTGTGCTGTTGTTCTCCTCTGTACTCTGTTTTCATGTGTTTGTGAGTGACATACTGGATGAGAAACTTCTGTCACATCACTTATACGGAAGGTACAGCTAGGCAGTCAGAGACTTCACATGCCAGTGCCCGGATCCTGGTGAATGGACAACATGGTTATTGTAACAAGTATATTGTCCACTACGGCCAAAAGAGCTGAAATAGCATTACATCTTTTCCATTCACAAATCCAAAGCTGTCTCATAGGCAGTTCAATTGTCTTCCAAGAGCTGCAGTTGCTCTCAAATCACTCCTTTCTGTATTGCCTTTGCTCAGCTGCTGAGGACCCCCTTTACTGGCCCTTCATTTCATGAGCTTTTCCAACGTGGTAGCATGACTCAGCCAAGTGATTAAGTATTTCTCCCTTTACCACGCAAATGCAAATATATTGCCTATACTGGGCCTGTAAAGCCTCAAAATACTTCTGAACCTGAGCCTCCAGTCCAGCAATACTATAATTATGCTGGCAACTAAATCCCCTTCAACTTTTTCCTCTGGTTTTATGGTCTTCCCTTCTCTTTTATACATCATAATCCTCTCCCCGCCCTTGAAAAGCCAAAAGGGAAAAAAAATGGTGGGGAAAGGTGGGGACGGACCCCACACCCTCTTCTGCTCCTTCCATTTTAATCTATACCCTTGCTCTATTCTGTATTTTGTAAAAGTTCCCCACTTTAAATTCCTTTCCCTTTGTTTATTTTGAGTGTTCTCTATTTCCCATTTCCTCCTTCCTTTCCTAGCAGCAGGACTCCTCAAAGGAACTCATTCTGCCCCTTTGTGAGGTTTATTTGTTGGGTTTTTTTTTTTCTCCTTTCTGTAGAAAGCAAAAAAGCCAGCTCTCCCTAGTATTTCGTTTCTTTATCACTCAAGAGCATACAAGTTGCTTTTGGAGTTGATAATCTGCAATGTCTTCTTGTATAACGGCTGTCAAGTCAGTAATTAGAAATAATCCATTAAAAGTGTAAATTATTGATCAGGCTAATTATGTGACTGCTGAACTCTACAAGACAGGATTATCTGCAAACAGGCTGCATTCAAAGACTGACTTCTAAAAGGGAAACAAGTTAACTTACAAATTTATATAAACCTTAGAAATACATATAGAAAATAGATACAGAAAAAGGTTCTAGAAAACTCATTTTCATGCTATCATTAAGGCTAGTGTTGTCAAATTTTTCTTGCTGCTGAGCTGCAAATTATTTCATTTCTACCAAACCATGATCAAGTTTAGATTACAGTGTTAACTCCATTAGTTCCATCACTATTAGTGAGCTAAAAAAAGCCCCAAGTTTTTTCCTTCATCTACTACTTTTTGTATAAAAGAAACACACAATTCCAGATATCAAATAATGTGCTACTATTATTGAGTCTAGATATGATGCATTTTTTCCAAGTAAACAGTCTAATTATCATAGTAGTCTTGACAGTAAACATAATGTTCTTTACTCAACTATTATTTCCAGGTTACAAGGGCAAAAACAAAAAGACAGACAAATTAACAAACCGACACTCCCACATACAGTCTGCACAGTAATCCACAGCTGACCTGCCATTTCTTTCATTACTTGTACACACCATTTAACACTTTAAGTATGGCTGTAATCATATAATGAGATTTGTTAAAGCCAGACTTTGTATGAACCAGACCAGCAGTAGCATTTTGATGACCATTTTAATGATCTACTAGCTAAACACTGAGAATACTTTTCAAATGTTTTGAAACTAGCAGTAACAGTAGCATTAGTAATAATACATTTGCAATGTTCTAATCTCATTCTGAAAGCATGTGAAATTTTCCAATCACAACCTAGATTAACTCCCATGCTCCATAAAACATAGGCATGTTATAATTTTAGATAGAGTGGTAAATGTATATTTATGCATGCAATGATACTCTAAAGACTCCCTCTCAAAAAATATCAGAATTGTACATTTTACTATAAACATTGCATGTACAATTATATATGAGTATAAAATTGTTTCAGTGACTTAAACAGGTCTAGTCTTATGTAGCAATTTACTACCTGTCATTAGTACTGTGATCTGATATTTTAATTATGCCTTCAAAAAGGACCTCATCCATTACATAGATAAAAGAAAAGGAAATGAAACTATGTAGGAACGAACAGGAAAGGAGAGATCACAAATTACCATTGCAAAACTAATCCTGTACACTATTTGTGACAGTAAAACGGAGATGTGATAAAACACAAAGGTTTGTTAAACTGCTACTTTATTCCATCACATGGTCTGAACAAGGAAAAGACCACAATATGAAATATATATTTCTGCTCAGTCCACTGTTAAGAAACTAAAAAGCTATTGGTGAAAAATTAGTAAGGAATGTGTGCATGCACATATGCTAGATACAGCATTTGGTGGAGAAACAAGTGCTAGTTTATTTTAGAGATAATTTTAGCTTAAATTATGAATTCCTTAATGCTCACATACAGCCAGAGTGTCTGGCCCTCAACCATGGTGAATCAAAAGTGAGCAAGACACTCAAACACAGCATGAACAGCAGCCCCAAAAGCCTACCAACATCAGTCTTTTTCTAGATCAATTGTCTATACTGAGGTTACAAAAGAAAATTTCCAAATGCTTATCACAAGAAAGGACTTATCCATTCTCAACACATCAACCACACTGAAATTCGAAATTACACAGTACTTTCCAACACCTACAACTGCTAGAATAATTAAATATGTACATTAACAATTAAGGTTAAAAGACACATACAAGGACTTGCACTGCTTGCATTTCTAGTACAGAACCACTCATCTACCCATGCTTTCTTGCACCCTTTTACCCATCCATCATCTGTTTTTTTCCCCTCATTCATAATACATTTTTACTTCCTCCCATTATTGCTGTATTTCAGACTAAACATGAATTTTCATCCAGTCTACTGCCAAGCAACATGTCAGTCTCTTCTCCTTCCAGACAACTATCAATTCTTCTCATTGCCCACACTTCCAAATAAATTCTAATCACAATACCAGACCCTTCCCCACTGAGGCTAACAGAACTGAGTCTTTTCACAAACTATTTTTCACAAGCAACTTGTTTCTTCCACTAACACATCAAAACTAATTTCCTCTTCAAAACCAGCAACAGTTCTCCAATTGACAATCAATTTTCCAACTTCCCAGACAACCTTAATATAGTTTAGCTCAGCTTGCAAATATAACTATATTTGGCATGAAGTTTATGACCTTAATATTTCTTTTATGTAATGTGGTTTTGGTTATTTAATTTTCTTCCCATTTTCCCATCCAGAGATGCTCAAAACTTGACCAGGCAGTTTGCTCTAGCAAATCTGAGGACGACAACAGATCCAGAAAGACAAAAGGATGTTTCACCAATGTAAACTGAAAGATGAAACACATGGCTGGATTTGGGCCCTGCAGTTTGGTTCCAAGTAGGTCAGACCTTGACTACTCTCAAGATCAGGAAGCAATCTTAAAAACTACTTGACTCTGGGAACAACAGCACAGCTAATGGCTCTTTTATTAATGGGACTGGAGGAAGGACCGTAAGAAAGCAACAAAGCCACAATACAAGAGATGTGGCTGAACATGACAGAAAAGTTCTGAAAAAGAACAGAGGTAAAGAACAGAGAGGCGTCTGGAGGGATGAAGACACAAATACTTGCTCCCTCCTTTAAGCCATTTTGCTTCCAGAATCCTATTGAGTTCCTGCTTCTGCCTGTAAACTCACCTCCTGCTTCACTACTGTGAGGAAGAAAAGCAACAATATTTTTAGTGTTGTGGGAAAAGAAGAAAATTCCTTTTTTTACAGTACAGAAAACATAACCATTCAGAAGCAGGATATATTATGCTCTCCTCACAATGTCTTTGACTGAAACTGTCTTTTTTCATTTGTAGGTTCAAAATAGTTATCTTGTGTGTAGTGCAATATCATTCATATGAGAAAGTCCATTTTTACAATTTTAAAAAACTTCTTTTTCTACCATCTGCCATGTAAGCATAACAAATGAGTCTACAAGTCCATTTAACTTTGTTGCTGAATCTTGTATTTTTTTGCCAGGGAGCCTTTTATATGTTCTTGTTACCTCAGTCTCTCTTTCTTCTCCTTAATGTGTTATCAAGGAGGATTATTTCCCATCTTGTTTCCCTGACAGCAAAAGGACGTCCATCAGTTTTGTTTGCTTTGCTTCTTTCTCTAAAGGCTCAGTGAGTAACTGGAAACTATGTCATGACCAGAAAGATACTGCACACCAAACAATAGATAAGTATTCTAAATTCATTACAATGGATTATAGCAAATTAACAATTAGATGAGAATTTGTATTTGCTTTTGAACCAGAAATAAGTAAAGATGGTTTCAACTAATAACACCATAGAGGTAATACATGCATGCTTACTGCTTCCAAGCAGATATATTTCTCAAATAGAGGAAAAGAATCAAGACAAAGCTATTTGGCTTAACAATTTGGGATTTCTTAAAATTTCTTCTTTCCTCTTTTGAACTAATCTTAAATAATCAAGAGGACAGCCTAATATTTTAGCTCATCTTAATTTGATAATAGAGGCAGCAACACGACATTGAAAAAGCAATATAAAATGAAAAGAAGTGGAACAGAAGACAAGTTTTCTAATATTACATACATAATTATCTTATCAAGTAAAAGATTAATTCTCAGTAAGAAATAGAAGCATTTTAGCAATAAATAATATCAATAGTACAAGCTCTTATTAAACAAATTTAGATATCATTAAATGATGCAAAAAATGACATACTGATTCATCATACATTTATGTTCCTCAAGGGAAGAGACTTACATTCCACAATTAACTTTATTAGTAAGCAAAGAGGTTGCAAAGCAACTGTTAATAAAGGCAAATATTAAAACTAACTTGACTTGTGAAGTCATACTCAAGAATCCAGCTTGACAAAAGAACCAAATCCCACCAGCATATGCTTGTAACTAGCTCTAGAAGACATTCCAGCAAAACAGAATGCATTGGTCTCAACTGGTTGAAGTTTAATGACATGACAAAAACAAAAGGCTGCAATACTGCAAAGTTTCAGTTGGTTTAACAGTCCATGAATCTTACAGAACCAAAAAAAAAATCTAATATATGTATCACATGTATATAAACTATACATAATTAAGTCCTCAGCAATCTGAGGGCAAGACAGATTGATTTATTCAAATTAGTTTAAAAGAGCTTCTTTAAGTTATGACTGAAATTGAAGAGAACTTTTATACAAATCACTTGTTTTGCATGTTTATTTTTTGTAGTTCCACACATTTAATCACCGAAGCAGTCAAATAGTTGTTTGAACTAATCTTTTTTAATTAAACAAGACACATTATGTTGCATTTTATATAATAAATGATAGAACTTAATGTGTTCTATCTTTGAGTTTAATTAATTACATTATGCAAACAAGCACATTGGCTATGGTTTTCAAGACAGTAATTTTTAACTTATTTCTGGCACACTGCATTTAGAAAATTGAAGTGTAACAAAACCAGACACAACACTAAAGAAAAAAATCTACAGTTAACATTTCTAAAGAAATGTTTATTTAATGATGCTACATAACCAAATACATTTATCAAAACACATTTCACATTTCAAACTGAGCAGTTCATTAAAGAAGGGAAGCACTATAATTATATGAACTGAACAGATTGTTTCTGGTCAAAATGTCCTGCAGGGATTTAAAACCAATGTATCTCACCATCTTATGGTTATTTTTACACATAAATTGGGAGAGGAAAATGTTCCCAGTTTGGTTGTTGAAAAGTCTCTGACCACCTACTGTCCTGGCTTTTCTTTTGAACTTTGCTGATATTCAGATCTTACTTGAATTTAAAATTCTGTGTCCATCCCTCCAATACATAAAAAACACTGACAAACAGGAACGAGTTCACAGCAGAGGTGACCAATGTAGTTGGGGACTGTAGGACAGACCCTGTGAGGACAGACTGGGGAGCGAGGCCTCTTCCACCTGGAGAAGACTTTTGGGGAACCTAACAGCAGCCTCCAGTACCAACAAGGAGGTTATTCAGAAGACAAAGCCAGACTCTTTACAGGATAAGAGACAAGTTGAAACACAAGAAGTTCAGAGAGGATATGAGGAGAAAGTTTGTCATCCTGAGGACAGCCCAGCAGTGGATGTGCTGTCTCCATCCCTGGAAGTTTTTATGACCTGACTGGATACAGCTTTGAAACCCTTTCTGACCTCATTACTGATCCTGCTTTTGGCAGCAGTTTGGAAGAGAAACCCACTGAGGTCCCCTCCACAGTAAATTATTCTGTGATTCTATGAATATAGTATCTCTATTTAATCAAAAGTTAAATTATTTGACTAAATTTAGGCCTTAGCAGAATTGTAATAACCACCTTCAAATGGTTTTCTTTAAAACAAACACTAAATTAGAGAAAACCTTTTCATCTATATTAACCGCCTGTCCACTCAAGATCAGGGATGATACGCTCTCATTTTCCTTCTGCATGTCCCCTGAGCATGAAAACAGACCACCACTTTTCCTGGCTCCACACATATTTAACCCATTGTTTTACAGTATGATAGAGGGCACTCAAGGTCACTTCCCCTTAGGCATTCTCAGTCAGAAATACTTCAGCTACACTGTGGCAAGTCAAAACAATACTGGGTTTCTTAGCCAAGATAGACTTCAGATGTGGGAGAAGGAGAAAAGTAGTTTGACAGATTAACACAAAGCACCAAGTGCCCTGCATGCTGTTTAAAAGTAAAGCTTTTCCGTATTTCCAGAAATGGCTTCAAGTGATCTAAATATAAGGCTGCTCAAAGATGTTTCACACAATTTGGTAGGTCAGTCCACAAGGCTACTGCAGGAACAAGAAACTAGACAGACAATACCTTCTGGCATATTATGGTATGTGGTTGATTTTCTGTAATATCAGGTAATAACAAACTTCAAATTTTCTTCAAAAAAGTCTGACTGTAAGAAATGTTATTTCACCACCTTGCACAGTCTTCTAATCACAGCGCAATATCTTAAACAATAAAAAGAGACATCATGTATATCAACTTACCCAAAAATTTTTACCTCAAGTCCAAGAGCCTCAAAAAATTATGCCAAAACTCGCCGTAAAATTGACAAATATTACAGTCTTTTTTAGAAAACAAAATAAAAACATTTTAAAGTTAGTTTAAAACTCAGTTTTGTGAATTCACAGGCAAAAATATTGATAAGCTATCAGTCTGAGCAAGTGGGAGAGCTCTTAGAAAACAGGCTTGGAAAAGTACCAAAGCCCAAGAAAATTATGGTATGGCTTAAGTCTGCTGCAGTCAAAAGATATCCTTCTAAACACTGTTAATATACCTGAACCAGCTTGGGTAGCAAACACAACATGAAATTTGCAGTGTCCTGTGCAATTTACACTGGTGTGGCTTCCAGCTGCTGAAATATGAGCTAGTTCCAGTACATCCATGTGTGTTACAATCATACATACAACTATATCACAGAAATAGCTTCAAATTGATTTGGTTCTGACTTTTACTGGTGTAATCTCATTAACCTCAACCAAATAAACTTCCTGGTTTATTTACTCTCCACTTTGGCCTCAGTCTATTTCATCACACTGCTTTTAGGTCTGCCAATGCATAACAATGAATAGTAAAGATTCCAGCTCATTTTTTTACACCCACCTTGCACAGGGCCCATTATGTCCTACTAACAGTTTTACATTCTCATTATCACAAACTTAAGTCTAACATGCTTCTCCCCAACTTCTGCAAGCATGCTTCCAAAATGCTCATTGAAATTTAGTGCAAATCCATCATCCCTTCAATGCCCGAAACACCATTTTAGTGTGCTAGGCTCCAGTTTTAGGAATCAAAAGATTCATAGGAATATAATGTCCTAATGTTAGCCAGCTACCTTGAAGTCACCTTTAACTGAAGCCAGGTTAAGATGAAAGCAACCAGAAGTACTTATTCACAAACCTCCTGACAGACAGCATAGTTACAAAGGTTTATGAAGACCCAGGTATAGAGCAATTAAAAGACAACCATGCACCTATTTACACAGTTGTCAGAATAGTTCCAAAGTCTCAACCTTTTGGGAGCCAGCTGTTGGACTGACACATGCTTTATTGCCCACAGCTGAGGATCTGGGTCTTGTGCAATCCCATGTCCTCAGATTCCACTGGGAACCCAAAATTTCTTTCGTAGCTCAGCCCATCTTTGGGGTTATCCAGGATGTGGTTACACAACATTTTCTCTGGCACTGCAAGGCAGCTTGAGAAGTTAGTCTGTCCATTCCCCTTCCCTCGTGCCACTTGTTCCAAAAGAGAAAAAAAAAATTAACTTAGGTCACAGTTGTGATACAGTTCACAGCACAGCCCTACAAAGAGCTATTATGTTTACAAAACTAATGGAGCAGCAAATTCCTTTGTTTGTGAGAGGCTGAGGAAAGAAATATCTTGTGCACCACAGAGTTTAAGAGGACACCTAAAACACATAATGAAACTACAACCTCTACTTACTGTTAGATCTCTGGAGCTTCAAGGTTTAAAATTCCTGACAGAAAGCACAAAACTCTTTCTCTGCTTGGATTCACACCCATTTTCCCTGGCATTAGGAATTCTCCTGTCCCTTGGCCATCAGTTGCTAAGTAGGTAGAATCTGCTTTCTACTGCTCCAAAGAGCAAAACCTCAAGGTATCAAAATACAAAAACCCAAAAGAGTGTCACTATTTTACTCAGTGCAGAAATCAGAAAAATATGCATGGCAGACAATTGGTCAATATAATAAAAATAAATCTGTTGCTTAAAACCTGCATATTAGCACTGATAATATATGGAAGTGGTCATTCAAATCTCACATAACTAACCTGAAACTCTAAAGAATACAGTCTTGTAGAACTGGCTTAAATCTGATTTTACAAGACAATAAAAACTGAAGACATTTCTATGTACACATTATTATAGGACTATAATATATTCCATATTAAAATAAAACTTCTAGTGGTTCAAAAAAGAATCCAAAGAGAGAACCTGTACTGCCAGTGCTGCAAAGTATGACAAAATAGTGTCACGAATAAGATCAGAAATGCCAGTTATAATTTCCAAAATCAGTTTGTACAAGAAGCAATTCTCTCCATGTGAGGTACATTTCATAGTGAGAGGAAATGTCTTTAGTAGTTTAATGGTGAAGTTGAAAAACATGCAAGCTTTCAGGTTCACCAATCCTCTTGGCAGTCTTCACGCAACCTATAAAATGGAAATAGTTTGGCTTTGTGTCCAGTTTTGCTTCCTTCAACTGTAAGGAAAGTATTTTAAAGGTTTCACCTAATTTGACTCCTTTTATTCCCTCTGTTTTCGGAGGATAACATTTGCCTTCTTTACCTTTGTAGAATATAGGGTAGGAATAAGAATGCTTTTGATTCTGCTTGTCCCTGGGGGGATGCCACCTCATACAGACCAGTTGCTCTTTGGGCCCAGCTCCTGATTTCCCAGCACACAGGAGCACTCCTTCATATAGATGGGGATGCAACAAACATGTAAGCAGCCTTATTTCCCTTTTGCATTTTGGCAAACTTTTGCTCCTTTACTTCAGACACAAGTATAGAGCAAGCTGGGGATTACTGTCCCTTGCAACTGTATTATAGTTAACTTATGAACAAAAAAATACATTATTGCTAAATTTTGCAGAACCAGCACCAAACATAAAAGAATGTCAGAATTCTCCACAACTGGGAAACGCTGCAAAAGAGAAGATTTTTGCTGGCTTATACTGCCTACTGTAGTATGCAGTACACCAACTATACCACACATAACAGACTTTGTATTTTTTTCCAAACTTCATCCTCCAACATTAACCCTCACTTGAAAACTATATTTTTAAGAGGCTTTTGTCGTTATAACCTCAAAGCCTCCTATGTTATTTGACTATCTTAATAGGTTTCCAAAGCACATTTTTAACTCACAAACCCCCATATTTTATTACTAATTAATGGTTGTTTTCCAATAGCCTTTGTCCTCAAACGCTCTTGCATTAGTCTGATAGTCAAGTTTTACCTAGTATATTCAGTAAAATGGTGGGCCTATCTCTATAAATGAATCCATGCAAGCAATCCCATAATTCCACATTGCAGTTAACAGGGCTCCCAATCTTACTGCAGTTAAACAACAGAGGCCTCTAAAATTTTTTTCAGAAATACAGGTACAAAATTTACTGTATATTTATATGTAGCAAGATTAGACATTTAAAAGTCAAAGTTTTTTCTTACTTTAAAAATATCTCACAGTGCTGGAAACCCAGGCTGTAGCACAACCCACTTAATGATGAACATTTTGCTCATAGCTATGAAATCCTAGTAGTTAGCCAAGACTAATGGAGAACAAAGACAGAAAATATTCATTTAACACTAGACATGTTCCTAAAGATCCATTTTATATATGCAAAGGGTCAATGCTTGACTAAGAAATGTTGACACTATTCCTCTAGAATACTAAACCCCCCAAAAAATCTCAAAGTTCTTGTCCCTATACTCTGCTTTTCGGAAACAGGATGGCTTTGCACAAAAGTCTCACAAACTAATTTCAATTGATTTGATAATTATTCTTCTTAAAGGCTACAAAAAAGAAATCATTAAGACCAATAAAGTCACATAAAGAAACATTTTTAATTCTTAATTTACATGCAAATAACTTTAATCACATCACTTTGAACATATATCATATATTTACTCATTTAAAATACTTACAAAAGACTTCCTTAAACCCTAAAATCTACCGCAACTGCTCGAGAGCACAAGCAAAATGGTAAAGGGAATACCAGCTAGGATAGCTCCACTAGACTGTCAATAAAAAATTTCATATCACGAACGGAACATAGTTCAAGAACTGAGGTAAACATCAGAAAAGGTTCTATATGGGGATGTCACAGAGCAAGAAATACCATACTATACAAGTTTATGCAAGCATATAAGTACTTTCAAAGTCCCAGCCTAAGTAATCAATCTTCAATTTAATAAGTCCATAAAATGCTCCAGCTCTATTTCCTAGGTCTAGAATGGAGTATCTTTTTCAGCTTTCTTGTACGTATTCAACAACAACCTAAAAACAACTTTGGTGGTGACCAGTTAACATGATACTTGAGCAGGGTCAAAATTGAGAGCTAGCAGAAAAACAGAAGACAGATAACATGCAATGTGAACAATTACAAAATAATAAACTCCTGAAAGAGTAACTTGCAGCTATTCCCACATGGCTTTGAGTTTTAAGCCAAATGTAAGCAGATAAACAAAATAAATATGCAACAGGATGTGCAGCTCAACAGAATCTCTGCTTAATACAGGCACACGCAAGACAAGAACCAAAGTGTTCCAATGAACAAAGAATGGGATTGAAAACATTCTCATTTCACCTGGAATATTGTATTTTGGGACACCACAGAAAACACAGAATGCCAGATTCAATTCATAGATTTGAGCTATGGGCAAATACTAATGATACTAGGAAAAAAACCCAAACCCAATGAAACAAACAAAAAACAAACAGAAAAAAGGCCAGAAGGGACAGCTGTACAGAAAATCAAAACATCAAGAGCTTATGCCTCTCTTCCCAATATAAAAAAAAATGTTCAAGCATGATTAAAAAGCAATCTACTAACAACAAAAGGAACTGTGTAATACTACTGTGAAGTCACTGTCAAAGATATAGATGCAGGGATAACTCACATCATAAAAGGACAATGCTCGCACTGATTTTAAATCAATAGTCAGCGGCACCACATTGGACTTTTTTTTTCCTACAAGTCAGATTTAACTAATCATATTTGACTGTGTGATGCAGTGACTTCATAACCAAAATTAGATAGACAATTATCTTCCAGGCAAGTCATTCTACTTGTCTGCTCAAGAAGTACTTAGATTTTTCTCCACAGAAAATTGCTTTCTAGTACAGATCAACAGGAGACAAAGAAAGACAGGAATTACTTTCAAAGATCAAATCAGCTATACCTCAATACCCATGATAACACAAGGGGATTGAATCATTGTCCTTATGACTCAGATCTCTGTGCATTCAGAACTGCATAACTCAAGAGACCTCAACACTGGAATGAGGCACTGTCTTTTTTCTTCCAGCATCTCATAGGTTACAACTGAAAGTGACAAAATACCTTACAAGTGCAAGGCATTTTGTAGCTTGTAGCTCTCACTGTATTGTGAGGCATATAGCCCATTTAAGTGAGAGATATAACGTAGTCTCTAGATCAGCACAGCATGCAGCAAAAAGCACCTGTTTGTATGTGGCAAATAAAACTGATTACAGTTCTTCTGGCTGAACTACTGTAAAGAAGCTTAATTTTATATATACATTTTTGTGTGGGTTTCCAGTCTCCATAAAGACAAATCTACCTTATGGAATAATCTGCAAAATCTCATACCAGAAATTCAAGAAAGCTCCTCATATACCTGCTGATAAAGAAATCACATCTGAAACAAGTTAGAGAAACACAAATGCAAGCCTGAGCTCAAATGTTGACTCAGATCTTGCGAGTCTTACTCATATTAGTCATCTTACTGGGCTCATGCTGAGAACCCTGTGGGTGGACATACGAATTCATATGGAACCCACTGAAATCAGTGCACAGCCAGGGTCAGAGGCTTTGAAACAGCAGCTCTATTAAGTTAAATAGAAAAAATGTAACTGTATATTGCCTAATAACAGTGTTGATATTTGCATAGAAGCCTAAGTAAAAAGAAGGGGAGTTTTATAACAGAAATGCTAGCCTGTAACAACATAGTAGCAGTAGGGTAGGATAATGCAGGTTGAAAGGCACCTCAGGAGGTCATCTAGTTCAGCCTTCAACTGAAGCTCCAGTTATTTTCATAAAAAAGCCATGAGGTTTTGATTGCCTTCTTCTAGATCAGTTGTTTTTTTCCAAACATCATTAAAACAAATATTTTTTTAATTACTGCATGTTCAATTATGTTAATCTGCTTTTTAATGAAAGTTTCGTAAGTTTTGATAGTTCTCTTTTATCCATAACTAACACCACTTAATTAATGTATTTGTTTAATATCACTCTATTTCTGAATCTTGTTTATTTCCCTCTTAAAGTTCTTTCAGCTGAGATGCTAGATTATTTCCTGCAACTGCAAACATCATCACTTAGCTTTTTGTTTACGTAAGGTCATACCATAAAAACACCCCAGAGCTGAGATAGACACCAATGGCAAAAATGACAATTCAGTTCAGCAACTGCTTGTCTTACAACTTCAGCAAGAAGATGCCATTGCTAGGACAAGATGACAGTGACATTCACTTTAGTAGTATTCTGTGGTCATACATAACATTAACTTCACATAGTTTGGAAATGCTTATTCCACAGAGATTTAAACTTTGTTTTTCTTTAGCCCAATCAGCATGCTTAACAGCTACATGTGAGAAGCACCAATAGCCTCCTTTCATTTTCCATTCTGCAGTTCCAGCCAATCATTCTGTAAACTCCTTGCTCATTAAACTTCCCCTCCCAGAAGTGAACACTACTTCCCTATGTTGCTGTCGTTGGCACTTATGAAAATGAAAAACTCTGTAAACAGCTCAGATTTAAGGCTTCGCTGGAAAGCACACCGCTGCTTAAAATCCCTATCATTTCACTCTATAATACTGAAGTTGTTTACTACAAAATTCTCCATTTACACCACGGAAGTCACTTGAGACTCATTCTCATCAGGAAGACGACAGTGATAGCTACTGTGTTCCTACTCGATGCTCAAATTACTGTCACCAGTCCTAACCAGCAAAGATAAACGAGCATGCCCGAGGAACACCACTACAATATTACTGCTATATCTATTACTAGGAAGACTGGGGAAGAGGGGGAATAGAAAAAAGTTAATCCATGTAACTGATCTATTAAACTACCCTGTTGAACAGAGCACATAATCTTTCTACAATCTCCTCTCAATATTGATTTTACATAAAATACAAACTGCAGAAATATTTCTCTCTCGACTAAACTACATATATATTAAATTTGACCAACAATAGAACCCATGGAGAAGTAGATGATAAACTGGAAAGCTGTACAGGGCTAAGATGTTAAAAACACTGACCATTAAGCAACTATCTCAAGTGCGAAATCACATTTGAAGCTATAAGTAGCCATCACCATCTTCCCAGTTATGTTTCCCTCTGCTCAACAACCAAAAAGAACATGTCTCTCCGGCAACAAATACTTCACGAATAACCAAAGCAAGGTATTATTTTCTCACCTGTTACAGACTGCAGAGGTGAGAAGGGGAAATGTGAAGACAAAGCCAACCAGGTTCTAATTGGACTTCAGTTGCACAAAGGGAAAAAAAAATCTGAAGAAGTTTTATCCAAAATTCTTTTCTAAAAAAAAAAAATAATAAATTTGTCTTGTGAAAATAAATCCACTAATTCATAACCCACATCTAAGGGAGCACTTCCCCACCCAGAAACAAATTCAATACAGGCATATAGAGAAAAACCACAGATGCTTCTGTGTTTGCCCCCCTTCTGCAACGAGACTTTTTTTTTTTTTAACGGCACAAGTAAGTATTCTCGAGGAAGTTCTCCAGCAAAACACACCACCTTCACCGAGCCACGGCAGCCAGAAAAGGGACGGCGGACTTCCAGGTCCTCCGCCGGCCAGGTCAGACCCGCGCCCGTCCCGCCTCCCGGGAGCGCTGTTTACGCGGCGGGGGGGGCACACAACAGTGACCCGTACACACACCGCCAGACAAGCGACTTCCGTGCCGACCGAGAGCCCTTCTGCCGCGCTCCTATCCTCCCTCCCTCCCCAGGTACTGCCTACAGAGCAGCGGCTGTCCCGCCGAGCGCCCCCAGCCCGGGACGGGACGGGACCCCGCCGCCGCATTACCTAGCGCCAGCCCCACCGCGCACCCCTACCCTCTCGGACCCCGCACTCACACGCCGCGGGATCCGGGAACGGGCGGCCGCCCCGGCGGAGCTCTCCGCCAGCGGGACAGGACGCGGGATACGCCGAGGTGTAACCGCCACCCCGGCCACCCACCTACTCACCCCCCACACCCCACCCCACCCCCCGCCCGTTCCTGCCAGCGGGCTACGGCCGCCGGGCGGCGCTGGCCCCACTCACCCCGGCGGCGGCTGGGCAGACCAGCGGGCAGGCAGCTTCGCCTTCGGCGCCCGCTCTCTCCCCATGCACGGCGCCGGGGGACGCGGCGGCAGCGTGCCGAGCCCCGCTCTGCCCGCTGCCTCCGCGCGGCAGCCCCGCCCTCCCGCGCGGGAGAGGAGGCGGAGGGGGGGGAGGGGCCGGGGCGGAGCAGCCTGCCTCTCCTGGGCGGGACGTGAGCCGTGAGGCTGCGTCATCACGCAGCTACTACGCGATGCGGGGCGTGGCTCGGGCCGTTGCAGTTGCTCGCAGCGCTGCCGCTGTGCTCCTGTGCGGAAAGGCGCGGCGGCTCTGAGGGGGGAGGCCCCCTCTCCTGCGGCGGCGTGTCCCTCGCCTCAGGGAAACCGCCCTGGGGGCCGGTTGTCAGCCCCGTCGGGTGCCGGCAGCGCAGTGACCACAGGGCGAGCCCAAAGCAGCTGGGCGTGGAGGCGGCAGCCTCCCTCGTAGGCGATAGAGAGGGCACCAGGAGTGTGTGAACGCGAGAAGGGGAACCTCTCCTGTGCAAGCGGTTGCTGCTTTCTGCCCGCCTCCCCGGTCCCTGTGGCGAACAAGGGCGTCTTGTCTCTCACAGGTTTCCGTCTGCCCTCGCCAGTGGGAGCCGCTGTGAGGTAAAAACTGAACTAAAGTGAGGCAAAGGGCTTCGCACCGGCAAGCGCAAGTTTGAGGGACAGATCTTGCCTTGTTCAGCCGTGGTAAACAAAAGCAGTGCATCTTTGCTGTGGTCTCGCTTCACGGTAGTGTGTGTGTTAGTTGGGCGAAAGGAAAAATGCAGGTTTTCTTAAGCAATGCGTGTGCGGGATAGTTCTGTCCTAGCTCCCAGGATTTATTGCACAATTCTAACCTTGCAAATGTACACTTTTCTGCGACTTCTAATGTGATGACTTTGTTCCTTATTTTCTTGTCCGTGCCAAGTAAACATGATTTATTTAAGAGCTCTGGAGCTAGGTTGTCTGTTACAGACGAGCAAAAAGACTTGACTGCTGACCTGAAGAGATGGCGAGTTAAGGAAAGAACACCAGAGCCAGAGGACTTGACCTACAAATACGTACTGTAAAGTCTTTATCCAGGAGACAAAGGAAGAACAGAATTTGGAACAGGGAAGAACTAAAAAACCATGCAAAAGTTTGATAGATTATGAGGCTCAAAAGTACTAGCAGACTCATGGTTGTAACTTTCACTGATTTCAAAGCTGTCAGCTAACAATCTGGTACTGTCAGAGAAAATGTTCTTTATGAACAAGCTTATCACTGTCATTTCTACAGTGTTATATGTGGTTTTTTACTCTTTGTGCAGAAGGAAAGAGTATGCCCGTGACACATAACATCATCTTACAGAAAATGAAATCTAAGCCAATTCAGAACTAGATTTTAACTTAATGTGTAGATTGATTTGCATGTTTGCTTTCCTTAAACAGTCTAAAGAATAACTGGTGATTTTGAAATAAATTACAGCATATTTTCTTCTAGTATATCTAGTCCCTGATCTCATTGGAAGTTTTTATGTTATTATATCCTCTAATAATTTGCTTTTCATTTTTAATGTCTCTCTTTCCAGGCTGCAGTGTGGAAAACTCACACAAGCATGTACTGCAGAGACACTGAAAACTTCTCGTGAACAGGGAAAGGAAACACTGCAAAATAAAAAATGATCTGATGCCTCCCAAATATAATCACCTAATATACCACTGGTATCCAGACCACTTAACAGAGTGGGAGAGTCATGTACTATGTTGGTTGTGCTCACTGCATATCTAAGACTGCTGATCAAGACCTCTGTGGACAGAAACCTGCAAATGCAAAGAATTCTACTGGAATCGATAGGAATTCCTTATATTATTGAGTTTCAACATTTTGTCTGGCCAGTTTTGAAGGTCCAGCTAAACCTGACCCTAACTCTTGACTAATAAAAGCACACCATCATTTGATGAGATTGTGAAAGTCCAATCTATGTTAGGACTCCAAACATTACAGCTTATCTAATGATACTAGGCATTTTTACTTTTGTTTGTCTTCTATTATAATTACTCGAGACACATTTTAGCATAGTATAGCAAGAAACACTATTGTCCTATGAAATATCCTTTTCCACTAGTCTGTTCAGGGTTGTTAATGACTTTCAGCAGTGTTCTTGCCACTCTTAATTTTTAAGAAGCCCTTTCAGAGGCATCTGCACCCAAAAACTGTCAGCATCTCAGATTTGCATCTTATTACTATGTAAGCTTCCCCCTTTCCTTTTTCTTTGCTAAATGACCATATGCAATCTCCACACATTTGCATGTTAATAAGCTTGGGTAGGAGCGTCAGCCTGTGATGGGCGGGAACTTAAAAGGAGTGAAGTATCATTTATCTACATCCTGTTTACACATTTCATTTCACATTTTCACACCATATCAAATACAAATATGTGTGGAGAATCCTAAATTAAACAGGGATGTAAAATACCAAACTTAGTAAACACACCCCCAAACAGTGGATAAAAATACCACTAACCATACAAAACCCATGATATTTGCAACTGTTGTAACAACTTCCCTTCACAGTTAGTCTGCTTTTCAAAGCAAGTTACAAAAGTTGCAGTCTGTGCAAAAGGCTTAGTTTTCATTTTCTGAGTAAGTATGCTAATAACTCAAATTGAGTTATTCTGTGTTCTAAATTCTGAGATAAGCATTCAGACCAGGAAATACATTTTGTTTCATTTTCACGTTCAAACAGCTAAAAATAACACAAGCAGTTTCGTTGTAGTTACTTCGAAAATTCTCATAGTTGGATTTAGATTTGTCATTTTCAGCTGAAATTAAATCATAGCACATTCTATATTCAGGATGGGGGGGGATTATTTGCAAAACCTTCACAAATTAGAACAAGGCTAAGGAAGTTACTCATTTAAGTCAAATCTATGAAATCAGACTGTCTGCGTGTATTTCACTTTTCCTTCTACTTTTGGAGTAGGATGTAGAATTCTTAATGTTTAAAGATAAGTATATATGTTGCAATAGTTCTTCTCTTTGTGGAGGCCCAGTCTTAGAGGAAAATGTAATTTGTTTAAAAACACATGCTGTTTCTTTAAATATATGGCACAAAGAACACTTTTGAAAGAAACTTTCTCATTTCTTGGGTGATATGAGTGAATACCTCCTTCCTGGAGGAGAAGAGAGGAACAAGAACCTGTAAATACAAGTTTGCATATGATTCAGCTCCCAAAAGGACACACTTCTAATTCATCCACTTTGGAGGGGGGGGGGACCAAACCAAAAAACCACACTAGGAAAAAAAGCCATCTCGTGGCTTTAAGGGTCCCAATGGTAAGCGTAAGTTTGTCCCCTTCCAGACATTCAGTTGATAACTGTTCCTCTGAGAGACAGCAGAGACCACCTAAAAAACTGCCATAATGCATTTCTGCAAAGACTGCTTTTGGAACATATACCTCAGACTGCAAAAAGTAGTTCCCCAGACACTAATTTCTGCTCTAAACACCTCTCCTGGTGGAAGATGTACATCTTTGACACTACCTTCTCTCACAGCCCGCTGTATTCTTGATCAGGTACAAAATGCTGCATCATACAACAATCCCAGAGGAAAACAATTTAAAAAACCCCACAACACAACCCCCTCAAAAAACCCCAAAAACCCACAGGAAAAAACCCTGCAAGAACAAGCAGCAGTTCAATTGCTGAGCAACTGAAAAGCAGTCAGACACTACAGTGACTAGTGCAGTACAAAAACTTCCATAAAATGGAGAGAAATAAAATCAGATCATGCTCCTCCCTCCTCAGTCTCTGCCCTATTTCCCTTCCATAGGGAAGCCCCCTCCAGGGGCTAGGTAAGCTGCTGCTTTCCAACAGCTCTCTGGGATTGCCTCCAAGCGATGGAAGAAGACAGTGAAGAAGTCTGCTTTATAGCCTACAGTGATCAGGAATAGTGCTCTACCTGACAGATTCTTGGTTTGCATGATGGTGGGGGGTGTGCCAGATGTGCAGTGGCAATAAAACTTCAGTTATTCTGGTTTCGTTGGTTTCAATAGCTTCTGATAGCTTTTCTGCAAATAGGGAAAGATTAAGTAATTTTTTTTTTACTCTGTAATGAAGCTGATTGCCTCATGCAATCGGCCCACACCAACATCCATGCTTCCCGTGGCTCTATTAAATGCTCCAAGACTTAGAACCCTCTCATCCATGTGGCTCTGCACAGGTTGGTGTGGATCTGATCTGGAGATGGAGTAAATTCATTTCTTGCCAAGTTAGTTGAGTCACAACTGAGCAGCAGCATGGGATTTCCTTTTAAGGAACATGTGCCTTTCTCCTATTAGAGGATAAAACGTAGCATGCAGCCAAGAGTTATGTAGCTGGAAAAAGCAAGCAGGCAAGTAAGTGCAAGCAATTGTCTTAACTATAGAACTTCTTAAAAATACGTTTTGAAATACAGTCCACTGATGGGAAATGGCTTGCTATAAATGGCATTACAGGGAACTGCAAACCTACTGTCACTCTGTGGCTTTCAGAGTTTTTTTCTTAGCGTCAGAGTAAACAGATATGTATTGTAGCACCATCCAGTGAGGAAAAGAGTCAGTAAGAAAAGTCTGAGGTTCTCCTTCCTTCACAAAATCTACTAACAGAATGAAACAAAACAAAATTAATAAAACTGTAACCTGAATTGAAGAAGAACCTTGAAGTGTAGACACTGAAAACCTCAGCTTGCAGTGTTTGCTGGTGGCTCTGCAGTCAAAACTCCTAGTGATTGCCATACAGATGCTTCTGGAGACCATCAGTATAGGTCTCCATTGAGTTACATTTTATTTCCTAATCAATTTTTTCTTGCACAGGTTTTGTTTTGTTGTGTTTTTCCACCAAGACTATTTCATCTTCAGAGCAGGATATCATCTGTGTTTAGCCGATGCCTAAACACAATGATATGCAGTATTTCATATGGGTTTTTGGTTATACTGTTATACAAATTGAATGTATTTATATTCATAATAAAGAGGAGCTAAAGTTGTGCCTTCCTGGGTCTACCTATCACCAGGAAAATATATTATAACATAAAAAAAAAAGTATTTGAAAATCCCTTGGGATAGGAGTACGGAAGTCTACTAACTTGAAAATTTCTTGTAACAGGTTTTGGAGGGGCCAGGGTTTGGGTATTCTTTTGAAAAATCTAAGCCAAATCACCTCAGCCTTTTTTTACATTAGTCAAATATGGGAAACAGCCCACATACCACATATGCGCAAACAAATATTTCTGCTCTCAGCCTTGGAGTTTCCAACATTTAGAGGGACTCAGAAATTGACCAGAAATACTCTAATGCAAAATCAAGTTTCCAGCCCTGGTTCATGTAAATACCTTCTCCAGGACTGCATGCTGGGCAGTGTTCAGGACTGTGTAATGACTTGGGTGGACTTGGCATCAGTTTGTGGAAAGTAAGTTTGTTATTTGAAATAAATATTTTCACACTTGTGCACATACTAGAAGTTTTTCTTACATTTAAATATATCTGTGGACATTTAGATGGAAACGTCTGTTAAGGATTTTTCAAATTAAATTTTCTTGAGGTTAAATATGTACTGATGATATCTGATTTCAAATGCAATGAACTGCAGCTCTGTTAAGGTGGTTTTGCTTTGCATTATTATGGAAAGTTAACCTTCCTGAACTTGTTTGGCAGCACTTATCTATCTCTGAATGTCAGGAAGCTTCAAAAGTTAATGTTTATATAAATTAATTTCAGTTAGTAATTTCTTATCCTGTTGGCGTTTTTTTATTATTATTTAATCTGTTCATGTAATTTAATCTGCTTTAGCCAATGTGACAGGATGTGAGTGTGATACAGCTAGAAACTAAAAGGACAAAAGACAATAGAACAAGGTAACTAAATCCCTTTAAGGTCAACTGTTGAAATTTTGGAATTTCCTCACTGGAGAACTCAGCCTTAAAGATATTTTTGAGTGGGTTTTTTTGCATTTTTATGTATGATTGAGATACAGTTACTAGGCTACTTGAATGCGATATGGAAGTAGATGTCATAAAGCTGAACCAAGTTTATCTTCTACATTTCCAATCTCCTGAGACCTTAAAGAGCAAGAGAACATGCTTTGCTTTATCAATATTTCAGAAAAAATAAGTTACTTCAGGAAGCATCTAGATACCAATGTTGGTATCAAATGTGCACACTGGCAAAACTGTAACATCAAAACATTTTATGTTAAAAAAATTATTAGTGTATCTTTAGAATAGTTGTTTTGTTTTTGAATCTTTTGGCTGGTTTCCAATAAAACTAGCAGAAGCACAGGGGTTTCACAAAGAAGTAAATTTCCCTGTCTGGATTCAGAAAGATCCCCTGCTAGGTACGTGTGCAGACCAGCTAAGAAGCACTTCTTGTAAAGAGAGAGGTCTGTTCACAGCCCACCACTTAGGTAATAACATCAAACCTATGTCACTCACTCTTCTACTTCTCCTTTATTTTTGAACTCCAGTCATATCTGTTAGGTCTTTTCTTTGTAATTAAAACAATGAATCATATTCTGCTGTTTTCATTTCCTATTTAAAAAAAAATGGCACCCAGCAACTATTATGTTTAAAAATATTGGTTCCTCATTCCACTTTTTGTAGCGTAAAGGAAATAACCTACATATTTGAGTTCTCAGGGACAGCATTTAAGGATCTAGAAATAGCTTCTACAAACTCCTCTTCTCGGAGGAGGGAGATTTTTAGATAAGCAGTTCCAGCAAGTGTTTCCTCACACTGAGGCAAACACGTAAAATAAAGCATGAAAGTTCTCCCTTAGGCAAAGGAATAAGTATCACTAACTATTGAGCTTCCTAACCTGTCTTCTATGGGATTAGAAAAGACATGGGTGAGGCAGTTGTATGTGAGGCAGAAACAGTATGATGTAACTCAGTTTGATCCTCGCAGGGAGTAGCTTCAAAATATGTCATTCCCAAGGTAACTTTGATGTGAAGGACCAGACCAATTACAAGTGTTTGACTAACCGCTTGAAAGAGTACAACTAGTTCCCATCCACAGAAATGAAGGAAAGGTATTTTTCATAATTTTTGCTAAACGCCCTATCCCGTGCTGGGCACTATTGCCGCTGGCATTCCTGGGGCCAGAGAAGCCACAAGAACACCCTGCAGCCCGGCTGCCCCCTTTGGCACAGCTAGACCTGGGGGGGCAAACCCAGTCCTCGGAGATGAGCCATGGTTTTGAATGTCTTCTGCTTCCTCTGCCCCTACACAATTGAGCCAGCCATAGGTTGAAAGCCTAGAGCTACCAGCAAACCCAGCTGGAGGTATTTTTGGTCAGCAGAAATTGTGAAAATGGGAGCCAGTTTGTGAAGAAGAGATGCTGCAGCAGGCAACAGAAATAAATATTCTACTGATCTACAGATGGGCTACCGTTCAGTAAATGGCAGAGGAAGCAAGCTGAAAAGATTGCAAAGGAGGTTGCTTTTACTTGGAACTGACACTTTTCTGCTTCCCCCCAAAAGTGAAACTAACATATTATGCCACACGCACAGCTTGCTCAGTTTAGTATTTAGCTAGCAGCTGTAGTAACACCAGCAGGAGTGGATTGTCATGAAAACGGTGGGTGAGATACAGCTACTGAAATCCTTAGCATCTGCATTTCTTGGTTTAATATATGAGCTAGTCCAAAAATATTCTGGCAAGGGTTGTGATTTATTTTTTTAAATTCGCTATAAAATGTTGTTGGGATAAAAAGCAATATTTTAAAATAGTTTTAGATATTTCAAATATAAGAAGATAATTGAAACACTAGCACAGTTACATTCATGTCTTCCATTGTGTGCTTTGTATCTCTGTGGCTTTTTGCCCCACTTTTTTTCCTAATTTGTATTCCCTGTGCTGCTTCTTTGACAAGTGAGGAGCTAAAAAGTAGCATCCGGTCCCCAGAATTCCTACTCTTAAGCCAACGCTGTCTTTGTGTTGGAAATAGTCTTTGTAGTAGCAGTGGTAGACACCTTATATAATAAAATACAGTCCTGCTTTCACCAGTGGAAGGTTAATGAGAGAAAACCCACAATATTTCTAAGTAAACACAACACTAGATCTGTGCTGCGGTTTAACCCCAGCCAACAACTAAGCACCACGCAGCTGCTCACGCTCTCCCCCCGGTCAGATGGGGGAGAGAATAGGAAAGGTAAAAGTGAGAAAACTTGTGTTTAATAGGTAAAACAAAATCCGTGCATGCAAGCAAAGCAAAACAAGGAATTCATTCACCCCTTCCCATGGGCAGGCAGGTGTTCAGCCACCTCCAGGAAAGCAGGGCTCCATCAGGCGTAACCATTACCTGGGAAGACAAACACCATCACTCCAAATGTGTCCCCCTCTTCCTTCTTCTTCCCCCGGTTGTATATGCTCAGCATGATGTCATATGGTATGGAATATCCCTTTGTTCAGTTGGGGTCAGCTGTCCCAGCTGTGTCCCCTCCCAGCTCCTTGTGCACCCCCAGCCTCCTCGCTGGTGGGGTGGGGTGAGAAGCAGCAAAGGCCTTGGCTCTGTGTAAGCACTGCTCAGCAGTAACAGAAACATCTCTGTGTTATCAACACTGTTTTCAGCACAAATCCAAAACATAGCCCCATACTAGCTACTATGAAGAAAATTAACTCTACCCCAGCCAAAACCAGCACATTCTGCTTCTTTAACAGAGGGTCCTAATAGAATACAATCTTTCAGCTTCAGAAGAGTACAGCTGTATGTCAAGATTTTCTCTTGTCCAACCCATAGACCCAGGACTTTATAAGAACATGCCCGTTGTCTGTTTAGTAGCATGATGTGCCACTGTTTTTAAAGCAGCCCATACTTTTTAATGCCAATCAGCAAGAAACTTTGAGTATTAATAAATATTTTGCTTTCTTGTTCCACTTTAAAACTCAGAAGATTCAGCTGGAAGACCATTACTTTACTTCTCTGTGTCAATTAAGGCTTTCTGATCCCAATGCAGAAATCTTTTTCCTTTGAGTTCTTTCATGTGTTCATGGGATGGAAACATACTGGATCCCACAGGGCTCGGTAGCACTGTAAGAACCAGGAGCTGAAAGCTGACCAAGTAAAATAAGTACTTTTTTTTTTTTTTTTTTTAAACAGCAAGTGATTAAATGCTAGAAAAAATTCACAAAACTATGTAATGGAAATACCATGTCTCAGTTTTCCTGGTGAAGACTGGAGGCCCTTCTGAAAATTGTCATTTCCCTTAAAGGAGGAAGAATGTATTAATATACAGGTCAGACTCTGTGTAATTAGCAATGCCTCTTGGTCCTAAACTCTCAGACTTCAAGATGGCAAGCCTTCAAAGAAACCTCTGATTTGGAAGAGATGAGGACAATTATTTTTTTCCATGGCAGGGACTATTAGGGCACATTTCATTAGAAGTGCAGTGTACCTATTTGCTTTTCCATCTTATGGATGAAAGTCCCTGCAGAGAGGCAGAGCAGTGACTGCTGGAGGAAAGAGAGGGAAGCTGCCTGGGTGAGTGGCCAGGGAGACAGCCTGCAGAGAAATCCATGTACGTGCCAGGAAAGAGAGGAGGGAAATGATCCAGCAACTCAGAACCCCACAGCAGCGTGGTGGGCACTGTTCTTCCAGCTTGTACGATGTAGGAAAGTCCATGGAGCTAGCAGGAGGAGGGAAAAGAGATCAGCACAGATCAGTACCACAGAAGAAATCTTTCTCAAGTAAAAATGGCAGGGTTTAGTCTTTACAAGAATCTAATGTAGACAAAATAACCCAAACAAATCCTATGAACAAAACCCAAAAAACAACCCAGAAAAAAGAGCAGAAATAAGCCAGGGAGATTTGGGCTTGTAAAGCCACAGTATGCTTATAGCCCTCATAAGGTGACGGAAATGGTAGGAACATGGTTTAGTGGTGGACTTGTCAGCGTTATGTTAATGGTTGGACTTGATGGTCTTAAGGGTCTTTTCCAACCTAAACAATTCTGAGTCTATGATTTTATGAAATGTTTGCACAGACCTGAGAATCTGTGGATCTTGATATTTTCTAGTCCAGCTCCCTGTGGGATACAAATGAGTCACTTCATTCTTCTGTACCACAGCCACAAAGGCAGTTCTCCAAAACACAGACTTTGGAACAGAGGATAAAAATCCATAAAGCCAAGAATTTCATTACATGAATGCAAACAATGCACCTTTTTATAGTTATATGCCTATGACTTGGCAAAACCAATTCAAATAATTCATTAAATAATAGCATTGTTCCTTCCTGGGGAAGACATAAGGCAGAGGAAATCAATGAGGGATTTTACTGAAATCTGAAAAGGTGTGAAAACACAAGTTTCAGTCAAGTTCTCTCACAGCAGCTCTTTCTTCGAAAGCTGGGTCAGTGACGAAAATGCGATGAATATAAGCATGGTTAAGTTTTTACTCCATGTCAGTGAGGTGAGTGAGGATTTTGATAATTTTCTGTATTTTCCTTACAATGTTTCAACAGCTATCCAGCAATTTCTGACCAAATTGCTCTGTGTAAACCTGTGGGGCTGGGGAGGGAAAAGAAGGGTAATAGAATTCTGTAATATCCATCTCCTTGGCTATTAGCTACAACCTCTTTTCATGAACACTTCTTACTGTAAATTTCAAGTCTTAAAAACCATCTGCTTACAATGCTTATTTAACTCTGGAAGCTGAAACAGATGTTCATTCTTTATTTGTACTTTGAAACTGAAAATTAAAAAGAAAAACTATTTAGGCAGCTGCCACATTCTTCCTGTGACAAGGCCAGCCCCAGATGGTGTAGCTTTAGATTAGCACCCCCACCCCTATCATCCTCTTGTTGAGTAAGAAGCTGCTAAGGAGCCTGTGAGTTGTGTAATAGCCTGCTCGTCTAAGATGTTCTACATACTGTGGAAAAAGCCAGACCTTTCCAAATCAGCTCCTCTTCACTTTCAATCCATGCATCATTACCTAGAAAAGACTAGAAAAAGATCTTGACGCCGTTTCAAGGGAAAACTTCCTACTGACATTGTGAAGGATGAGAAAACAGTACTTTTTATTATAAAACAACCTGACAAACACATTTGCAAAAGAAAGAGGAATAACATTTTATAGGCTATCTTCTATAGCCCTGATTTATTGTGGATGTTTTCTCTGAAAGTGCATTACATACATTAGTTAAGTCACAAAGAACAAGGTGAAAACAGTGGATAATACAACTGTGGTGTGAATGATGAAGTAGATTTTTACATTCAGTGCTCAGAAACATTCTGCAGCAGAATGTTTCTTTCCCACAGACACATTCTGAATCTGCAGAAGTGTTTCTAAATACACATAAACAAATCTCTCAGGAAGCCTTACTGAATCAAGCACCTTCTGAATGCTGACACACAAACAAGCCATAAGGGTTTTTTTTCTTTTTTTTTTTTTTCCTGTGGTGGTGTTAAAAAAGAGAATAAATAGTCAAAACTCACGCATATTTAGATCTAGACCTAGCTTGCAGATGTATAGTATTTTATACCTAATCAGAACTACATTTCCAGACACATGGAAGAGAATTGTCTGCCCTGATGGTGCTGAGGGATGACCACTCAGAGAATCTATCTACATTCATCACTGGCTAAAGCAACTTTTTTTGTATCCA
Organism: Grus americana; assembly: GCF_028858705.1. NCBI lineage: Eukaryota > Metazoa > Chordata > Aves > Gruiformes > Gruidae > Grus > Grus americana. The sequence goes on along the minus strand of NC_072891.1, from coordinate 31,743,869 downwards.
TGGAGACAGCTTTGGATTGGAAAAGGTGTAAGTAATTTTCAAGGAGCAGAGTGGCTGCAGGTTAGCAACAAGGTAAGGAGGAGTAAGACATTTGTTCTCAAATGGTGTGACTTTTGATGCAACCTGCAAACACGGGTGCCCTACTGAGTCACATTTTGTATAATGGGATGTGTCACTGACACGTAGTGATGATCACTGGAATCAAACCTTTAATCCTACTAGCTCATCCACAGTTAAGCACCGGTACCTCACATGGATCAGTCTCCACAAGGACCCTACAGATTTTCACTTGGGCTCACTGTTGCGTGAACAGCACAGCAGAGGCTGCCAGGGAAGCGTGGCCAAACCGATACAGAGAAGAGTGGGCTGCGTGCGGATAATCTGGCAGATGTGCAGCATGAGGGCAGATGTGCAAAGGCATCAGTCCACCCCTGGTGTGCACAAAGCTCCCTCCCCCCCCAAACAGCTGCACAGCAGTAGAGAGGGGTTGCCAGCAGTGGCAGGCTCCTGGCCACTTCACTTCTGTGGGCTCTCAGCCGCTGTTCACCCTGATGTAAAAAGTTGCTTTTGGCCATTGTTTTCTTGTGGTTATATCCTTGAACAATACCAGTTTATAATAAAACATTTTCTCTGTGGGTCTCCTTATTGCTACCTCCACACAGAGAGTTGTTTCTGTACTCTGTAGTACACAGGGAATGTATATCTGGGTACTCTGCTTGGCGTGTATATATAATCTTACTGTTCCAGGAGCAAAAGTAGCACTCACACCTAACATCCATTGCTAGATACACTACAAATCATCCTAACAAATCTGTCTTACAATGTCACAACTTAACTTTATCTAGCACAAGTGCCATTTGGACATTGTGATGCTCTGACACAGCGCATGACTTACTGTCATTACACATACAATACTGGCACTGCAGAGTTCAACCCACACACTCTCTTCCCTGCAGGACTTTCTGTCTTTTTACCCCTCCCACTGACAACAGGTAATAGGTGTTTTTCAGAGTTTGTCAGACACAAGCAAAACTGTACAAATCCCACAAGAATGCTCTTTTCAGACAGAGCTTACCATGACCTAAGCAGTAACCGTAAAAGATGCCCTTTCCACCTTTTTCTGTATTTAGAGTTGCCCTGACACAGTTGCATGTCACACTAGGGAGATCCCCTATGATCCAGACTAAACAGAAATGCTTTCATCAGACATACAAAATAGAAGTGTGAATATAGCCATACAATATCAAAAAATGAGAAAGAAACTCATAAGCAAAATTATGCCTCCTGAAAGCTGGTACTTTTCTTGTCTTTTTTTCCTCCTGTTGCTGTCTCAAGAGCATGACTGAAAAACAGGGCAGTGAACGTCAGAGCTTGCAAGCAGAATTATACCTCAGTGGCTTGAAACAAAATCCATTTGAATCACAGTATCGCCTGTAGGGAAGAGGGAGAGAGAGTATCTATGCTCTGGCAGTAGCATAATCACCATTTTGAAAACATTACCCAAGACAGCCATGTACTTACTGTTTTGGCCTAGCTAACTTACCTACTGTGTACTTTCCCAGACAGTTATTGCACTGGCTTCCAGCCAAACGCCTTCAGTAAAATGCACTGGCTTGGACTGAAGCAATTTCACCTTCAGCGTAATCAGTACTACTCCGGAACCTGTCCTACAGCAAGTTAACATGACCACAGAAGGTGCAGTCAAGTTACCATCATAGCTTAGAAATGGAAGAGGGTTTGACAATAGGTATTATAAAAGTGGAAGCAGGTGCAAGGTAAAGGCACATTTTGCAAATACTCTTCACGTCTTCACCACTGTAGCAACCTTTCCTTAGGCAAGCTTAAAGGAAGAGATTTTCCATTTAATGAGTTCTTCTTAATTCAATGGGTTCTTGCCCAAACCATTTCTCCATGCATTCTTCACCCTCTCCACATATGTTAAAATTATTGCAATTAAAATGCACATTACAAAATACTTCTGTTAATTAGTCTCCTCCCACACCTGTACCTCCTTATGGTCCAGCCTTAAAGCTTTCTGTAAGGAGAAAAGTTTCCAGTCACAGCAGAAGGGTATTACCTGATTTGTTCACCCAAAGGGATTAACTAAATTGCTGATGAATAGCTCAAAGATTACAGGAATATTCACATACAGCTAATCAGCTCAAATTCAAGTCATCTGAGTATCAAATCTGCCATCATGGACTGAGATGAAAGATTCATCCCCTAGTAACTAGCAACCTTACCATAAAGTCTGGTGCTACAAAGAGCATGAATTGTCATCACCAAGAATTAATTTCCCCTGTCCTGCTCTAAAACTGAACTATCTTACTGCTTGTGGGATTGGTTCACCAAAACAGATGTTAATCACTGCTCTGCCTATAAAAAACCAGCTTTTATCTGCAGGATTTCCTAGTAAGTACTTTTCACAGAATCTGAAGGTCAAACAATTTTAAGAAAGCTCTTACCTAAAACCTCCTTTGGAATTGTTCCTGTTTCTCCAGAGACTGGCTGTTCTGGAAAAACATACTCCTTTCATGTAAGTTAGTTTGGTTTTTTTTCTGTAAAGCAACAAGCAATTCTGAGTCATAGCAAGTGCTGTGCTGCAAAGCTATGCAATCTGCAGCACTGCTAGGGGTTAGCAGTCTAACTTTAACACTGACGTTTAGTTAAGCATGGGCAATTTTATGACATAATTTATTGCTAAAGAATCTGCTACCTGGGCAACACATTGCCCTTTCTATCTTTGGTGCAACTGGAACATTTGGAAAAGCTGTGACAGCTTCAAAGTTGAGAGCTTTAAAAGTTTAAAGATAATAGACATTTTTGATCATTTAAGTTGTAACAATACTTCCAAATTTTTACTTAGGCCAATTTTTGATTGGCCAAATCTGACCTGTACTACAAACTTGTATCTTTAATTACTGTAAGCTTTATATGTTTATTCTAATGGCATTAATCTCAGGTAGTACATTTCACCTTTTGGATCATTGGCTCCCTGTATTCAGGGTAATTTTAATTTGGAGAGTTTCTAGCTTTTTCATTGCATAGGTGACAGAGCAGAGCAAGGTAAGAAATTCTTCCTTGCCCACAGACTTTATCCTAATATAACTTGAAATTTAAAAAATATAGTCAAATAATTTAATTTCACATTCTACTCTTTTATTTAGGGTTTCCTTAGCTGCAAATCAGATTTTGGAAAGCTAGTGAATTATAAGAAGGGCCTCGCCCTCTCCCTTCCTCCCACCCTGGCAACTCCCAAAGCTCTTCTTTTGATGTACCAGTTCAAAATAGCCGTTTATCTTTTGAAGTGCCATCTTACAGGGCTGGAGAAAAGGTTTTTGGGGTTTTTTGGGGTTGTTTTGTTTTAAAGGGAAATAAAACCTTATTTAGGAAAAAATACTTTATTTTTCCAAAACATGTTTAGACAGATTGCAACAAGAACAAAGTACAGTACAAAAATGACTCACACAGCCTGCAACAGTTAATAAAACACTAATCAAATACCTAATTTTTTGTCAAAGTCCTTTTGGGTCCAATATACATTTTTCATATTACAGAGGTAATGCCCACTTTACAGTGGCATCAGATAAAGTTTGGAAGACCATTATAACACAGTCACTAGTACTTACTCTCTATATATTCCAGCTTTTGACATGGTTATTTTACTCCAGACACATTGAGCATAGTCTGAAGTATAAATTTCTTTCCTTGTGTCAGGAGTTCAGCATTACATTCAGCAGGTTTGCCTGGAATCTACCAAAAGCCTTTCTTGGGTAAATATTTATATCCCAGTAGAAACTTTTTGGACCTGTCAATCCAAGCAATGCCCATACACCATTATCCCCTCTTTCAAAAGGCAACAGCTGCACAAAATGTGATGGATAAAATTAATATATTTTCTTCCCTCAAAGCCTACACAGCCTTTTTTTTTTTTTTTTTTTTTTTTTTTTTGCTGCCTTTCACAACTAATTGTGAACTGCAGTGTGTGGCATGCCAAACAAACCTAAAAAGAATATATGCGATAAGTCAAAAACTGTCAAGGAGGTTTCTCCTCCCATGCCCATCTTTGCAGAGGCGGCAAAAACAAGTCAGTATGGGCTGTGATCTCTTCTACTCTATTCTAACATTAAGGAAAATTAGAAGACAGATATTTATTTCTTCCTGTGAAACTGTGTAATTTAGCCAATGTAAGCAGGAGTGAAGCATTTGATAAATTCTACACATGCAATGTATAAAGAAAAAATTGTCATACCTTTACTTTTATTTCCATGCCAATATTGTCTCTGCAATTACCTCAATAACCTAATGTTTCTGTTGTGATCATTTGTTTTGCACTGCAAAGCTCGTTTTGGTCAATCTTGTCTTTCCTCTCTATCTAAACCTTTCAGAAAAAGCTAGGGGTGATGTCTGTAGAGACACAAAACTAGAGCACCCACTGCATTAAGGCTTGAGGGCACAGGGACATAAGAGCACTTGTGTCCCATGCAGTGGAATACAGTGCAAAGAGTCCCAAGCCAGCTGAGACTCCAGCCAGCCATTCCATGCAGCACAGAACACTGGCATTGCCTTTATAAACAGTACAGCTCTAAAAAGTCTAAAGTCAGCTTTACTGTTTACATGCAGAGAGCTTGGGTACCACTGCACTGGAATTGTGACTGGTTTTCCTGTGCCAGAATAAGCACAGAGAAAGGCAGATTTTATCAGATCTTTGCAGCATTTTCTGTCACTAGTCTGCACATGTTTCCTATCTTATAGTTTTGCTAAGGTTGGAAAATCCAATGCCAACACATGTCATTAAGACCTTCTCCCCTCCCATGTGCTCTTCCTCAGGGGTCTTGGTTTCAATTTTAAACATGATCTGGAAGAAGCTTCTCAGGTGTCGCAGAAACTCAATTCTGAGGGAGAAAAAACAACAGAGTTTAAGAAACAAAACAGAAAGCTCATTAGGAGTATGTACTAATACTGATTCCAGCTATAAGCACAGTGAATAGCACATGAAAATATTGCTTAGCAGAGAGAAGCAAGCCTACAGGCTCCAAGCATTGTTCTCACTTGTGTTGTAGAAGTGGCTAGTGACCCCTACAGAAACCGCTGTACTCTCTGTATGAGCAGAGAGAGAAGGAATGTCTGGTAACCCAGCAAGACAAAACCATGAGAGAAGAAGAAAGGAGAAAGCAGAAATGTAGCCAGGCAAGGTCACTTACTTGTGATGCTGACTCTCCATCAGGGCCATATGAACCCCATACCAACTTGTGGTACTCCTCTTCCCTCCCAATGTTTAAAGCAGAAATAAAAGATAGACAGGAATAGCCAAAAGGTTGGCCTTCGGTGCACACTTTAAGAAGAGACATCAGATCCTAAAGCATGTGTTTGATTTTTGTTACTAACTTGTCCACTTCTTAGTTAAATGTTTTGTTAGAATCACATTCAGACTCAGAATTCTTCCTGTTTTCTCTCCTTATTTACAGGAAAAAAAACAAGTAATTTTCCTTTCATTGTTTTAGAATGAGGCACAAAGAGACTAAACAGGTGCAGTGCTCCTAAATGCACACTGTCTGGAGGATGAGTGACAGGTAAAACTACTGAAAAGTATAAAAAAAAAAGAACAAAAATAATAACAGCCAAGAAAACATTCCTACTGGCTTGTCCAAAACAGAGAACAAAAAATTACACCAAAAGGTTACAAATATAAAATTGGTAATTGCTTCTGACAGAAGTCCGTTCTTTTCCAGTCATGGCCACAAGCAAGCCTGCAGTCTTGAAGAAAAGTTTAATCTCCTGCAGCAATTGGTATGTGCTCTTCTTAGGTTAGGTCTAACCTTTAAAGAAAGGGAATGTGCACAGCCAGTCCACACATTTGTTTGGCTGGCAACCTGGAAAAAGCCTCTGCTCTGCATGCTGAGAACACAATCACCCATCATTACACCAAATCAAGAGAAAGTACCCATGAAACAGAAAGGAGGAGATCAGGAGGGTAGGACCATCCCCACTGCAACATCATGAGGCCCCTGAAAGCCTTCTGACAGCTCCTACACACAGAAATTGTGAATAAGCACAATGGAAGTTGCAGGAGCAAGAACTGCCTTACCTGCTTTAGTTGAGCAAGCCGCTTCTCCTCCTGCACTTTGGTATGTGCATGGGGAAAGAAGAGGAACAGCAGGAGCCAAAGAAAGGCTGCTCTTACCTACTCTGGTCTGTGCTTAACAAGATCTGAGAGTTACCTCTGGGGCAGTCAGCTGAATGCCTCTGCAGGGTGAATGTGGGCACATGGCTCCCCATGCTATGTACACCTTTCTACCTCACCTTCCTGGGCTGGTAACTGGCCTCAGCAGAGACACCAGTGCTCTCATCTCTCAAATGGATTAACAGTTGAAAAAGAACTGAAAAGTGCCTTTTCTTGCATGCCTCCCCAACTGCAAGGTTTCTGGTTGCTGCTATAATAGGCAAATGGGCATACGCTGGCACAAATGCTTCAGTAAAGCTGACAGGCAACAAGCTCTGTACCAGCCTCCTCCTTAGCTGGGTCCTTTCCCAGACCTCTGGCAGCATGACAAGAAAGCAGCCAACCCCAAAACAGCAGGAACAGCGTGCTGAACTGCAAGGAGGGCACAAAATAAACTGTACAAATGCCGGAGGCAGCACGGAGCCAGAGGCTCAGGGAAAAATCCTAAAAGCTGATCAGAAAACTCTGCAACATGTTGGTGAGATCAGCTCAGTCTGTACCTCTCTTTGCACACATGTGGACTACCATGCTTTTCTACCTCTTCTCCCTTTTGAGTAAAGGCAGAGTGAGAAAAAGCAAGAGGGCTGTGCCACAGCTCCCAGGCACATGGGAAAGGCTCACAGGAGTGGGAGCAAAGGGCAGGCTCCCTGGGGATGTTGGGGGAGGATTTGGAAGCAGCAAGAGGCCAGCTCTGTCTTGCAGCAGCAGAAGCACGAGTGGTAAAAGCCCTGGAAACAGGAGAAGGAGATGGAGGGAAAGGCAGGGGTATGTGACAGAAGTGCAGCAGAAAGCGGGTTTGTATTACCTTGAGGCTGATAAGCGTTGCATGCGGGAAGATTTGCACCTCAAATTGTAGCAGAGGCTGCACCAAACATACACGCACAGACTGGAGGACTGAGAGAGGGGGTGAGAGGTATAGAGAAGTTTTATTTTGCTGGAAGTTTAGATTGTGTGTTCAGGCAAGAACAAGGCAGAGCTGAACACTTTTCCTTAGGCCCAGGGACAGCTACATGAGCCACAGTGGAAGTTTTCCTCAGAGGCAGCAGCTTTCAGATAAAAACATTGTACTACCAAAAAACAAAACAAAAAACCCCAACCCCCCCCAAATCCCCCAAAATACCACAAAAAACCTCCCAAAACCCAAACCAAACCAACCAAACAAACAAAAAAAAGAAAATGTAAAAGTCTGTTTCTTTGAGTGCTATCTTTTCGCAGAAGCCTGCTAGGCCACTCCGAAAGGTACACAACCACTTCATACGTCTTAGCTTCCTGTCAGGGCAAAGCAACCAAGTCACGGATCATTGCGAGAGAAGACGGTGCACCTGCAACGCCTTCTCGGTTCGACTACCCCAAGAACAGCGCAGGGCAAAAGCCGGGTAGCGCCGGCGTCCCGCCGGGGACCTTCCCCGGCCGCTGCCGGAAGGTGAACCGTGGGGAGCCAGGCCCGACCTGCAGCTGCTGGGCGCGGCCTGCAGACAGCGTGCGGGACGCTAGGGGGCGCCGCCGCGCTGCCGGCCTCGGGCTGCAGTCGGCTGCGAGGAGGAGGGAGCCGGAGCCAGGCCAAGGGGCTGGTGCGGCGGGGACCGAGGCCCCCGACCCCGGGCAGGGCTCGGGGAACAACAGAAAGCGGCGGCCCGGACGGGCAGGGGCGCGCTGCCCGAGGCAGCCCCGCCTCAGGGGCTGTGCCTGGCCCTGTCCCCTCTGCTTGAAGCCCCTAAGCCCTTGTGAAACGGCAGACTAGGCCGTCCTGCAAGACTGGTCTCTGCAAGGTGGCAACACAGCCAGCACCCTGCATTTGATTTTAAGATCAGCTTGACAGAGGTGCACGCTTCTGTGAAATCTGGAGCATTAGCAGGGGCAAAGGATGTGTCTGGTGGAAACACACAAATTTGGGAGACCTTTCCTCATTCTGATGGACGTATTCCAAAGCACCATGTCCCCACAGGGTGCTCTCATCCACAAGCTGAGCTGTCACATTCATGCTACATTGTACTAGACAGGGAACCAATCTAGCGTAACACAGCTTATAAATAGCTTCGGATTCTGCAGGGTGAAAGTGTTAAATGCAGAGATGTCACAGCCCCAAGAGAGAAAAGAAAGGATAATGAAGTGGAACATGACTACTGCAATTTACTTCAACAAGCCTGTGCATCTGAACAGTTGCTCAGGAGCCAAATTTGCCAGCCTTTTATGAACTGCCTTAGTGAGGGCATGGGAGTACTGCAGAGCGAGCTGTGTGATCTCTGAATAGATCCTCATAGGATTGATGAGTCACAGATTCTTGCAGAATCACAGATTTTGTGATCTCTTGTGACACATGCTGCTTCAGGATGTCTGCTCTTGACCTTCATCCCTGCCACACACTCCTAGCTTGGATGAACTGACAACCCACCCATTTGAGATCAGCCTGCTTACAAAATAAACTAGTGTGCTTGTGTGGTTTTCATAGCATTAAAAAACCAAAAAGACAAAAACCACTGGACAATGACAAGTGATTGGTTTGTTTCAGATGCTTAACTGTTCACTTCAAACACTGATACCTACTCTTGATAAGCCTTTCACGTGGATACTTACCTTAGAGGGGATTACTTTACTCGTGTGCAATGGGAGGCTTGCCTATCTTCCCCTCAAAATCTGATGAATGCCGTTTCCAAGATATCAGGCATTGAGAATAACAGGCAATTTCTAGCTCTCACGTGATGGCACTACCATTCTTCAGTTATCACAGTACTGTACCTTTCACATATATAGCACCGGTACTATGATAACCGAAAAAGGACAGTTCAGAGTCTTCTTAGTTGATGCCATTGTCAGATAAACAACCCTCCCTCCATTGATTAAAGGAAAACTGCTCAGCCGCTAGGAATAACTGTGATCTAGTCAATCACTTGTCAGTCTGATAAAATAAATGAAATTTTTGGTACTGGATGCGCTTCCCCTACCCTGTGTGTTGCAATGAGCAGTGAAATAAATTTAGTATTTTTCTATCCTCTGCATCACTACCAGCCGCAGACAAAGCTTTAAAAAATTGAGACTGAAGGACTAGATAGAAGTCCGCTGCCCAATAAGAGGTTGCACATAGCTCCAGGATTTGAACTCTTAAGCTGTTTCCTATGGACAATCACAGCTTTAGCGTTTGGCTAGCCATTTGAAACATGCCACTTAATGCCACAGCTACAGAGAGATCGCCAGGAAAACACAGTAGAGTGCAGTAGGCAAGAAAAAGCAAACGGACGTACAAATATAATCCAAGACCAAGATCCAACAATAAACCCTATCTCTGCAATTCTCATAACCAGGAATAACATAGAACAGTAAGGGAATCATCTTCTAACGTGTCGAAATGAACACTAGGTAATTTATACCACCTGTCTGATTTGAAGACGGGTACAAGTTGTTTTATTCATAGCCACAGGCAAAGTCTTCCATATATAAAAAATAGCTGTGCAATAAAACTAGCTAATTAAACAACGCTGGGTAATTAAACGGAAAAAAACAACTTACGTGTATGGAGACAGAGGTCCTAAGAGGACTTTGGAAACATCCCGTTGTCCAAGGGTCATGAGGAGTAGAGCAAGGCTCTGATTTGTTGAGTCTACACAGCCTCCCTGCGAAACAAAATGTTTTAATAATTAATCTCTGTACAAACCAGAAATTGAGATGGGAGGAGAGTAATGACGGAGAAAGATACACTTAAAAAGCTGAATTACTGCTCCCAATTTTCAAGGGCCAAAAAGATAAAAATCTAGGTTTTGTAACGATGACAAATTAATTTCACAGGCTGGGAAAGAACAGAACGAAAACAAAATCCAGTAACAAGGTCATATTAAAGATCCCTCCCATCTCTCCCAAACTGTTCTCTTCTAACATCACAGAATGTAAGCACTGAAGAATTTCTTGCAGTAAATTGAAAATAGGCATTAATTCTAGTTCATGTACACTTGAAGATTATAAAGTTACATTCAGACAAATAGTTCAGCATTAGCAGGTGCAAGGTTAGCCTGGCAGGTTAAAAGTTGTTTCACACACATCCACCTAAGCTCTTGCTAACTTTTGTTGGTTTACATTTGTAAAACATTCTTCCCAGCATACTTAAAATGGGAAGGTTTTTTTTTATTGCTATGTGAAAGAGACATGCATAAAATTATGTAGAATTACACATACTCTTGCACACATTTGACCGCAGTAAGTCATACATGCCTGGTAAATTGTTTTCTATGTGGAAGGTGTCAACTATGATGCATACATAAATTAGAATTGGACGGCTTTCTTTGTTTACAAAGCTTGAACATAAATTAAAAGGAATACTTCCAGTCAAGACTGCTGTGAAGAGAATTTATCAACTATTACTATGCAAACACATTGAAAATGGCATAACATTATTTTGGACTGTCCTCATATTCATCCTGATCCACAGCCACATGCAAACTGTGAAGTTTTCCTGCTGGATCAGGCCTAATGCTAAGTCCTCTGAATAGGCTTTCCAGAGAGAGCAAAACTAAAAATTCATCCTTTTAAAACCAAATTCTCTAATGAGGTAAACTGACCTAACCTAGCAACATGCTCTTACAGCAGCCCTTGCCCTTTTAAGTGCATGAATCTGCCATACCAAAGTGAAGTTCATGCACTCAACCCAATGCCCTCTATGGGACTGATAAAAATTGTGCTTTATCTTGAGCGAAAAGGGTACCTGCAGAATTTGCCGGTGTGATCTAGAGCCACAGCTCTCACCAGCTGTATTTGCCAATTTGAAACGTGTACAAGAAGCAGATGAGAGTTTGGTAAGGAGTATTCCTGACACAGGACTGTCTGTATTTGTTGTTCGGCTAGTAATTCAAAACACTCTTTATCACTTGGATGAAAACTTTACATTTTCTCAGCTTGTCTATATAGACATTGTTCTAAAGCTGAAAACATTACAAACCATCAATTTTTATGCCCAAATTTATACAAAAGCTTCAATCAGCATGAAGACAACCATGTCCTAAACAATATAGCAGAACATGATGCATCCATCACATCCTAGCTGCTTACATAAGCTCTTTTGCTGCAGTGAGTCAGTTGTCCCCACTATTGTTGTGCATTAGCAATGCACTGTTATGCCCATTCCCACATGAGCAGTTGCCAGACAGGGAAATTAAGAGATTTACTTGTAATCTAATGATGGCAGAACAGTAACTTGTGCCAAATGAAGGACACACCGCTCCCAAGAAGGCCAACTTTCTTCTCTCAATCCACCTGCCTTTACTCAAGAGTCCAAAATCAAAGAATAATCCTCCCAAGAGAAAGGGGATGGGCAAAGTCAGTCAAAGTATTGACAGTTGTTCCAAAATAGCTGGCACTCATTACCAACCTAGGATGCAGCTTCTAGTCCACATTAATTCAGTTTACGGCAGTTTCTCCATTACTGTTTCCATTGACAATAGAGCCAGATCCATCTGGATGTGACAATTAGAGACACAGATCACTTAAAATCCCATCCATTTTGAAATGTTGTTATACAAATACCACAGTTGACATGCACATACAAATATCACAACTCTGGGTATTGGACAACAGTGTTTCAAAGAGGATTATCCTTCTGAGCTTGACCCCAGCTTTGATTTAGTCTTGGTTATATTTTGGCATACACACAATTTCCTCCCATAGCTGTGTGGTACATACTTGTATGCCTCGATAACTTGTTCTGTGAACTGCAGAGGGTTTGGTTTTGGTTGTTGGGGATTTTTTCTTTTTTTTTCCCCCAGAAGAATGGAGCAGAGCACTGTCACACTGAAGGCCATCTTGAAAATTAGGCCTTCAATGAAATACTTCACTCAGCTCTAAGTTAAATGAAACAGCCTTACCCCTCCTGCCCCTCCAAACCCCCCCTAACAACTCGACCTTTGTTCATTAAAGAACTAAGCCTTAAATAGATATTGCATCCGCCCCTATTTTTCCTGATTACAAGGAATATAAACATTCAATCCTTTTCCAGTTCTTCCAGGCCTTTCCATTCTGCCAGTCACCTGCTATATAAAGCTCCCATAATCAACACCTTTCAAAGACAAGAGGAAAATCCTTACTGGCCTTCTACAATTAAGCTTAGGTAAGAACTGCATATGGATTTGTAAATACAAAGCTAGTCAGTCACTACATGCCCCCTCTTTAAGGACCACTGTAATTAGCACTGTGCGACTTATTATTAGTCAATTAGCTCCAACATCTTTCCATCAACAAATGTACATAAAAAAGCTTCACTGATTCCAAGAATCCTTCACTTCTTTTAGAAGGCTTGGTAAAAGGGACTTTTTAGAACTAAACATAGCAAGACTCAAATCCTTGGATTTCCTAGTTGGTGAAGTTCTCGTAATAGCGAGCATTAAGCAAGCACTTTAAGAGATGTCCCTGGGCCCGTTTAAACAGTAATGAACTCCAGCAGGTTTGTGGGTGACCCCAACAGCTAAAACCCTTCTACAGAGAACAATCTCCAACGCTCTCAGGATGCCCTTTTCTGGCCAACCCTCCCGGGCTCTAGCAGCACAGGACCTACAGGCAAAGACACAGACGAAGAAACAATCTCATAAAGACAGAATCTGAATGCGGCGAGAGAAATTTTCCCTTGAGCACTGTATTCAGTGAGTAGCTGCTTTAAAGAGAGTGGGACTTAAAGAGTGCCTGTTTAGAGCAACCTATTCTTGCTCCATGCACAGCCTTCCCAAATTTTTACTGTTTCCCTAGACATCTTATCTAGCCAAAGAAATTAAAAAAAAAAAATAGTATCTTCAAACTAAACAAACATTGCACACTTTGTAACATGTTTTTATATCCTCTCTGGGGTCAACACTAGATCAAACTGACCTAATCCCAAAAGGGAATAATAATTAAAAAAAAAATCAGGGATAAAGCCCATCTTTCCAAATTCCTGGTTAGCACTGTGTAAGCATGCATGTCATACATAAATTAAAGCATGCATCCTGAAAACTACAGAACAAAACCTACCATATTGCTCATGACAGAGGGAGTGGGGAATTTGTGAACAGTGAATAAGGACTCAGCACCTGTGGTGGGTTGACCCTGGCTGGAGGCCAGGTGCCCACCCAAGCTGCTCTATCACTGCCCTCCTCAGCTGTACAGGGGAGAGAAAATATAACGAAAGGCTTGTGGGTCAAGATAAGGACAGGGAGAGATCATTTACTAATCACCATCATGGGCAAAACAGACTCAACTTAGAAAAAATTAATGCATTACCCAGAAAACAGAGTAGAGCAATGAGAAAGAAAACCAAATCTTAATGCATCTCCCCCCCAATCCTCCCTTCTTCCCGGGCTCAACTTCACTCCCAATTTCTCTCCCTCTTCCCCCTGAGCGGCACAGGGGGACAGGGAATGGGGGTTGCGGTCAGTTCATCACACATTATGTCTGCTGCTCTTTCCTCCTCCAAGGAGGACACATCACACTCTTCCCCTGCTCCAGCGTGGGGTCCCTCTCACAGGAGACAGTCCTCCACAAACTTCTCCAATGTAAGTCCTTCTCACGGGCTGCAGTTCTTCACCAACTCCTCCAGCATGGGTCCCTTCCATGGGGTGCAGTCCTTCAGGAACAGACTGCTCCAGCGTGGGTCCCCCACGGGGTCGCAAGTCCTGCCAGCAAACCTGCTCCAGTGTGGGTTCCTCTCTCCATGAGTCCACAGGTCCTGCCAGAAGCCTCCTCCAGCACGGGCTTCCCACGGGGTCACAGCCTCCTTCAGGCACCCACCTGCTCTGGTGTGGGGTCCTCCATGGGCTGCAGGTGGAATCTCTGCTCCTCATCAACCTCCATGGGCTGCAGGGGGACAGCCTGCCTCACCATGGTCTTCTCCAGGGGCTGCAGGGGAATCTCTGCTCCGGCGCCTGGAGCACCTCCTCCCCCTCCTTCTGCACTGACCTTGGTGTCTGCAAAGTTTCTCACATCTTTTCACTCCTCCCTGTTGCTGCAAAAGCTGCCACTCCTTTTATTTTCCCTTCTTAACTCTGTTACCACAGAGGCACTACCACCATAGCTGATTGGCTTGGCCTTGGCCAGCGGCGGGCCCGTCTTGGAGCCGGCTGGCATTGGCTCTATCAGACACAGGGGAAGCTTCTAGCAGCTTCTCACAGAAGCCACCCCTGTAGCCCCCCCGCTATCAAAACCTTGCCACGCAAACCCAAAACAGCACCAGAGTGGATAAGCAGCACAATAGCCAAAAACGCTAACAAACAAAAACTTTTCCACTGTGAGCTGCTGCAGTGGAAGACCACAAACAGTCTGTACACTGCTCAGCACTATAGGACTGAAGTGGCTTGCACATAAAAGAGCCCTCCAGGAGCATGAGCGGTACCATAGCAGGGTACCTGTCACTACATAACTGTAAAAACAGACAGATGTTTCAGTCACTAGTTGTGACTGCATTCTCCATGCATGCTGGACTTTCAAATGCAAGGGGTCTGGACTGTACCCAGGAAGAGTGTTTGTGGTGTTTATATAAGAACCCTGGGCTAGAAAGGGAAAGTCTTCTAGCAACATAGTGCATATATTGAATAAACAAAGACAAAATATTAATGGAAGACTGGAACAAGTGGGCAAGTTGGTAATTCAGACAGATGAACCGTTTGCAGCAGGGAAAGGAAAAGATAACACGGGCACAGATGAATGACATACTACAGGCATGGATGTGATTTATGAGATTAAGGGATATTTTTATAGTTGACTACATTACCTAATTCAGAATCTCATTAATGGCATTTTTAATACTTTGCAAAGTCCTATCAGGTTATTTCAGTTCAGAACAATTACTTTTGTTAAAACAATGAGTATGATTTGTAGATGACTGCCTCCTAAAGGCCAAATGTCTTTTGTCAATACTAACAGCTACTCATTTTAAGGTTTGTGGAGGTACACAACAAAAGCAGGTAAATTCTTTAATAAATCAGAAACTCATTATGATGCTAATTGCCAAATCATTTGTAAGGCTCAAAGCTGCTCATCTGCTAGCAGTGGATGAAAAAACATTACGGAGCAGAAGACTGTGACACACTTAAGATTCCTATGCAAACACCGTCCTACCTCCTTTCCAACAAGTCATTCAGACAACTTCTCATACAACCAACAAGATCTCAGTACATTTGACTGTCATCATCACCATAAAGCAGCCAGCATTGAGGCTAGCTGCTTTCCCCCCCACCTACTTTCCTTCTATGGTCTCCCAGTCATGCCCTATTCTAACCATTAGTTAAGAGCATTGACTCTATTACCCCTCCAACTTATTATTAAAAAAAAGCACATGTGAAGCCAGCTGAATTGTGCTGCAGACAGAAAGCAACAGAAGGAAAACTTGCCACTACTCTGATTCATAGTAACACCTCTTGGAAATGGGAAATAACATGTAAGGCTCAGTAAGTTATTACATAGTTAATGGACCATTCAGAACTATTCCTTACCTGGATGAAGACAACACCATCAGCATCAGATCATTTCTCTGTTTGGATCTAAGCCTGTCTCAGAGTGCCCGCAAACCATCTCTTTCTTTACCAATATGTCATTACCTTCGTCCTCTACAGCTATACACACAAAACATACTGGCCACTTACCCTGTAGATCTCCTCAAGCAATAGCTTAGCACAATTCTGGCCAAGTTCCTCGGGAAGCACAGTTGCTCCCTGGCCCTGAGGGTTTGAGGCAAGCTCAGCACTGAGGATAGTGCCATTGATGGTTTCTGCAGTCAGGCACATGCCAAAACCTGGTGATCTGAAAGAAAGGCAAAAGCACGTTTTATTTAAGGACAAAAAATCAAGTAATGAGCCAAGAACCACTCCCAGCCAATCTCCTCCCCAAGTCACAAACAGTTCCTCTCATAGGACAATCCTGGAAATTTGTCAGCAAGTCCAGATTCTTGTTCTATACATTTGATTCATGCTGGAAAAAACATTAATAACAGTATTTAAAAGTTAAACCCAGTACAACTTGCCCCAAACCCACTGTACTGGCTACTCCTGGCACAGACTATTTTAAAAGAAAACAAGGAAAGAAAGAAAAAAAAATGAATAAAACATCCGAACTTCAGAAATGCCCCCCTCTATTAAAAAATAGTATCTTTCACATTTATTTAATCCTTGTTTGATAAACATTTCAAAGGTATCTGGAATTTTGCCTCTGTGACATTCAAAACCAAGATTAACCTTCTTTAGAGATTGAACTCTTTCCCTGGAAGCTTCAATATTTAGCAAGATTAGACCATAGCCATGGCACCAAACAGAATAATTAAAAAAAATAAAGTTTCATACACATTACTTGTATTTCCAATCACATCTTTTCACTTTCAATACAATACCATCCATATCATTACAACCGTATGAGAATTCTGAGCATATGATTTGAAGAAGTAAAACCCCGTTTTCCTTAGAGCTTAGGATCCTACAAAATGCTTTTGTTACAAGAAAGTCACAGATGACTGAGTACAGCTTGCTGAGAAATCAGAAAGTTCTAAGCAAGATAAAATCCCCAAAGTCACAATATCCTCTTATTTATAGGCTCTGGAAGAGCACCAATATCTTCAAAATAAGGTTAACTTAACTTTACTTCATGTACAGGATTTACTGGAGCCCTGCTGCCCCTACCACCCAAAGTTTTTAATTAAAATAGTCACACTGACCCAAAATTGTAAGCAATGTCACCAACATCAGTACATCACAAAAAATAAACCCCAAAAGACAGAAACTCTCCCAGTGCCAGGAAAACAAGAGTTTCTCCAGAGGCATTTCAGAAAGATATCAGTGGTTCCCACCCATATTTAACTGCCTGCACTTGCTGAGCAACGCAGAAGGTATGTTAAAGATGTTTCTCTTCTCCTTTCCTTCCTCTGAAAGAGACAGATCTAGACAGCAAGACAAGAACAGTGTTAAAGATGTTATTTTTTGGCCAAGTATCCTTTAATAACTATACACCTGGTAGATTTTTTTAGTGTTCAGTAGCATGTGGCATCTGCCTAAATAAGATTAAAATAATCCAGGGCCTCATGTATGTGCAGACAGTATTAGGAAGTATCTGCACAGACAAACTTTTTGCTGCAAATGCTCAAAACCGAACTGTGACTTTTTTGTTTACATTATAGGTGGCAGAAGATGCCCAAATAATGTATTTCCTGAAGCTTTTGGTACTGTGGAAGGGATATAGTTCAACACTTTATATTCTGAAATCAGGGCTTGGTTCGGGCTGTGCACAGATGGGCTGAACTAGTCCTTGCTAGTCTAATTCATCACCAGAGGCAGCACTGGAAACAACGAGGCATATTGCTTTCCTTCCTTGTCCTGCTAAGACACATACACACAAGCTCTGGGAACCAGGCAATAAAAAAAGCTTTGCCAAAGTGGTACAATGTTAGTATCAGGTATACTGCAGTCGTACTGGCAGCATACTTATGTTGAATGTGACAGCACAGCAGCATCAGAAAGCTACATGCACCAACAAGGTGGAGAGGGATTCTGTTTCCTCTTTCCATACTATTATTTATGCCTCTGCGTGGGCTACCCATACAAGTAGTAAATGTAATGCTGCTGCTCCAATTCTTTTGACTTTTTGACTTTATAGACAGATAAAAACCAAAATAGGGCCCCAAAACCACACAGCTCCCAGAAAAGTTTTTGCAATTCTGATCACTGTTAACAGTCAGGAGCCACAAGACTTACTAACCTGGGATATTAAATATGACAGAATCATAGAATGATTTGGGTTGGAAGCGACTCTAAAGATCATGTATTTCCAACCTCCCTGCCATGGGCAGGGACACCCTCCACTAGACCAGGTTGCCCAAAGCCCCATCCAACCTGGCCTTGAACACTTCCAGGGAGGGGGCAGCCACAGCCTCTCTGGGCAACCTGTTCCAGTGCCTCACCACCCTCACAGTAAAGAATTTCTTCCTAACTTCTAATCTAAATCTTTTAGTTTAAACTCATCACCCCTTGTCCTATCACTACACTATCCTTATGAAGGATTAGAAAAGAAGAAAAAATACTTAAAAGTCAGTCAACAACTTTTAGATCTGTAAACTTGCAAACTTAACTAGTTTTCTTTAAGGTAATATTTCAAAAAGCAGAAAGAGTGAAAGAAAATGCTTGGATTTGAGCACACAGGCAGAAGACAAGTTAGTTACCCAGAACTCCTTCAACCTCAAAGAAAAGTGACAAGAGGACCAACAAAGCTGACAGATACCAGTAAAATAGTCTGAATCACATCCATCACTTCTGTGTTCTGCTGGCAAACAAAATCTGTCAAAGTACAGTAAATTAATGTCTCAATTTTCCAGTTCTTGCAGGTGAAAGGACACTCCTTGAGCTATTTATGTAATGGTAAAGCTGGAGACAATCCATACAGCTCAAACACTTCCTAAACCAGTTTTGTCCCATCCTTAATACTACCATTTCCATCAGAAGGTGTACAGTCAAGTTTTAATGTCAGTTTTCACAACATACCATGGCACCTCTGATTTTAATCTCATTTAAAAGCAACAGGTTTAAAACTGCAGAGTTCAAATTGCCTTTAGTGGCAGTAATGATGTACTACATTCCTTGTTCAAAAAACCACACAACTTCTATCCCTGTACCACAAGTAAAACAAACTTATCTAGTGAATCATTCAATTTTTTTCCTGTGAGGAATATTTATTACAAGTCAGCAAAAATAGAAGATCATGGTCTAAAATCAATAAAATTAAAGATCAGAATACCCTAGCAGATGAACAAATCCAGAATTACATTTCTGTTCCCTGTTAATACTGGATACTCACTTTCCAGAGCTGACCCCCTTCATATGATCCGTGTAGATATAAATGTCTGGGAGGAATTTATTCAGTATGCTCCTTGCAGACTCCACCATTCTGTTTGCCATCTGTGGTGAGACTCTGACAGAATACCTACATTTCCAAGCTAAGGAACTCATTGTGGTCACAAAAGAAATTTAAACCAGACTGGCAAAAGTGGCCAAGAGGTCCCAATGCATTATTTCAGAAAATGTGATTTTGTCCTATACATCCATTCATGAGCACTGGTCCATTTTCCTTGACTTAGAGAAGTACATGTCTGTAAGTGCTTTCTACAGTCTTTTCACTGATATACCTTGAAGTAAGGTACACAGAACACGTGCAGAAGAACAGCAAGGTAAACGCAGATCATGAAAATGCCCTTCAGTAATATTAACTTGCTGTTCTGTCATCCTGTGCTTTCTTATGATGGAGGAAGTCCTGCACGGTCTGCTCTTCATATACTATTAAAAGATGGTGCTGGGTGAAGTGTCACTGAATTAGCAAGAAATCCTATCTATTAGGGAGGAATTGGGTATATGAAATTAAAGACAAATGTTTTAACAAAAGAAAAAAATAATTTTAAAAGGCTAAAAGCCAATACCTTTGCTCTCTCCAATTGTTTTGCAGTGCTATGAAGCTAGCAAGTTCATTGGTTCTCTAGTCACTCAGCATCCAAAGGTAAGAGTTCCAGTGAAGAAATTACCACCTTCCTGCTCACCCCAACCCACCTCCTCACAGTACACAAGAGATGAACTGCCTTTGTGCCCTTTTACTCAGGTGCTGCTTCAGCGATATTTCCAACATATCTTCAAATGTATGAAGGACACTGTGCTCCAAATTCCATCCCAACTGCGATGCAGACTCATGCTCATTTAACAACCCATCTGCCCCTACACGCACATAGCAATGCAAAGAAACACACTTACAAACCTCCCAGCTGTCAGAAGGGAATTTCCACGTTCTACAAATTTCTATTGCATTCTCTTGTGGAGTACGTAAACCAAAAGCTTTAACATGTTAAGGGCAAAACCAGTAAATAATAATAAAAAAACAGATCGTTCTGCACAGTTGGTGCAGTCAGTACTTTGGATGACTATAAAAGGTTGCTGGAACACAAGCTCCCCAGCTGTGAGGAAGCAGATTTGCTCAGTGGAAGGGACAAAAATGCATACTAGAAGACCTAAGCACTTATCCTTCCAGATGTTTTGTTTTCTACTGGCTTGAAGGACCACTTAATGGCTAAACTAAAACAAGACTACCTTTCACCAGGCTTACTAAAGGCAAACCTTTATCCCTGAGAAAAAGCCCAGAAAAAACTAAAGTGGAAGTTTAAAAAACTGTAGTTCACATAGATCAATTGAATCCATTCAAAGTAGCCCAGAATAGCGCTGTGTATTAACATCAATTTAGAAAGATGGCACTAAAGCCATGATCATCGCTTCCTCTTTCACACAGAAACAGAGGATAGAACTACTTACTACAGGGGCGGACAGGGGCATAAGGAAATTA
Source organism: Grus americana (assembly GCF_028858705.1). Classification (NCBI taxonomy): domain Eukaryota; kingdom Metazoa; phylum Chordata; class Aves; order Gruiformes; family Gruidae; genus Grus; species Grus americana. The sequence continues at coordinate 31,723,345 of NC_072891.1, read as the reverse complement.
CTTACTTCATGGAAAGATCGTGACAAACACCACCAAAATGTAATTAATGGGAGACCTGGTTACCCAGGATATGGAGAAGGCTGAGGTACTCAATGAATTTTTTGCCTCAGCCTTCACCAGCAAGTGCTCCAGCCACATCGCCCAGGTAACAGAAGGCAAAGGCAGGGACTGGGAGAGTGAAGAACTGCCCACTGTAGGAGAAGATCAGGTTTGAGAATATCTAAGAAAACTGAATGTGCGCAAGTTCATGGGACCTGATGAGATGCATCCACCTGTCCTGAGGGAATTGGCGGATGAAGTGGCCAGGCCACTCTCCATCGTATTTGAGAAGTCCTTGCAGTCTGGTGAAGTTCCCAGTGACTGGAAAAGGGGAAACAGAACCCCCATTTTTAGAAAGGGAAAAAAAGGAAGACCTGGGGAAGTACAGGCCAGTCAGTCTCACCTCTGTGCCCAGCAAGATCATGGAGCAGATCCTTCTGGAAACTATGCTCAGGCACATGGAAAATAAGGAGGTGACTGGTGACAGCCAACACGGCTTCACTAAGGGCAAATCATCCCTGACAAATTTGGTGGCCTTCTACAATGGGGTTACAGCACTGATGGATAAGGGAAGAGTGACTGACGTCATCTACCTGGACCTGTGCAAAGCATTTGACACTGTCCCACATGACATCCTTGTCTCTAAATTGGAGAGACATGGATTTGGTGGATAGACCACTCAGTGGATAAGGAATTGGCTGGATGGTTGCACTCAAAGAGTTATGCTCAATGGCTCAATGTCCAAGTGGAGATCAGTGACAAGCGTCATTCCTCAGGGGTCGATGCTGGGACCGGCACTGCTTAACATCTTTGTTGGCATCATGGACAGTGGGATCGAGTGCACCCTCAGCAAGTCTGCTGACAAGACCAAGCTGTGTGGTGTGGTCGACACGCTGGAGGGAAGGGATGCCATCCAGAGGGACCTTGACAGGCTGGAGAGATGGGCCCATGTAAACTGCATGAGGTTCAACAAGGCTTAGTGCAAGGTCCAGCACAATCCCCAGTATCAGCAGACAGTGGGGGATGAAGGTATTGAAAACAGCCCTGAGGAGAAGGACTTGGGGGTGCTGGTGGATGAGAAGCTCAACATGAGCCAGCAATGCATGTCTGCAGCCCAGAAAGCCAACTGTGCTGCAAGCTAACTAGGCTGCATCAAAAGAAGTGTGACCAGCAGGTCGAGGGAGGTGATTCTCCCCCTCTGTTCTCCTGAGACACCCCCCCCGGAGTACTGCATTCAACTCTGGGGTCCCCAGTACAAGAAAGACATTGAGCTGTTGGAAAGAGTCCAGAGGAGGGCCATGAAGATGATCAGAGGGCTGGAGCACCTCTCCTGTGAGGACAGGCTGAGAGTTGGGCTTGTTCAGCCTGGAGAAGAGAAGGCTCCAGGGAGACCTTATAGCAGCCTTCCAGTACCTGAAGGGGCCTACAGGAAAGCTGGTGAGGGACTGTTTTTCAGGGAGTGTAGTGAAAGGACAAGGGGTAATGGGTTTAATCTGGAGGAGGGCCAATTTAGATTAGATGTTAGGAAGAAATTCTTTACTGTGAGGGTGGTGAGGCACTGGAACAGGTTGCCCAGAGAGGTTGTGGATGCCCCATCCCTGGAAGTGTTCAAGGCCAGGTTGGATGAGGCTTTAGGGAACCTGGTGTAGTGGAGGGTGTCCCTGCCCATGGCAGGGGGGTTGGAACTAGATGACCTTTGAGGTCCCTTCCAACGCAAACCATTCCATGATTCTATGAAAAGCACAATGAGCTGCCTCCTTTTTATTCTACAGCATATGCACCCAGAAAAATTGCTCTCACTTGGCAATGCTGCATTCATCCAAATGCTGCAGCTGGAAACAGAGGTCAAAGCGTCCTGTTCTCACGCAGAAGTATGATGGTATGACATAAAGTAAAAGGAGGAACAGCTGCAAGTCTGCACCTCTGGCAGGAAACTTGCCCCCATTCCTGCTTGCCTTTTGAGTAATCAAAGCCAGATCATCTTTGGGACTCTCATAATCACAAATTAAACTACAAGTTGTCCAATGCTCAAGAGAGAGCAGGAGCCCATGAAATACAACCTTTAATATACCTTGCCTGTAAGGGATTTCTGCCTTCTTCCTATGGTGACAGCAGATTCATGACAGATACCATATAAAAACCACAAGAAAAAAATAAAGAAAAAAACCCCAAAATATTAACTAGATGTGCAGTTCTGTTTGCAAAAAGAGTACTCCACAACAATATTTTGTGCCCTTATCTTTGTTCAGAAGTAAAGCCTCCTCCACTTCCATCTCAAATGGTATTACTGAAGAAGCAACAAACTACTTTTCATAACACAACAAAAAGCTCAGTTTACGTGTGTGCAGTGAGGTATAACTGAACTAAGATTTAAGCTCCCATGTAACAGTGTGCTAGTTTCACTAAAAGCCAAGATGCTACTTATTTAGTGCATAACAAAACTAGATTTGTTACTACTAGAATTATATACAAGGTAGGATTCCTTTCAGTGCTGTTACATTATGTTATAGAAGGTATTTAATCTTTTCTTGCTATTGGAAAGATTTTAAATAGTGCCATTCAGATTTATTTGTTTGCTGTTCAGAAAACATCAGTAGACAATGTTCTGAACACAGCAGTTTTGAGACACAGTCCTGAAATCTAGTTGTGTGATCTGTCTGTGTAATATTACCCTGTGCTATCTGGATACACGATCAGCAACTTGGGTGCACCTCTGGGACTTCAGGTTGGGAGACTTATTTTCTTTTAAGGCAAACTTGTTTAAAAGAAGAAAAACAAAGAAACAAGAAAAGGATACGCAGTTCCTCTGATGCGCTTGATTTTGCCAGGGTCAGTGAACTGAACAGGCTGCAAGACCTTTCTCACTGGGCAAGAAAACAGTATCTCTCCACCCGCTTTGGGAGGCATTCCTCTCCGGTTGATCTAGAAACAATAACAGAGGAAAAAAGGGTGGTTAGTAAAGAGCATAAAAATGTACTTATACACTCAAAAAGGATAGCTTTTATTTCACATATAATAAAATGTTATCAGTACCAGTATTATGTGAACTTAAGGTGAGAAAAACACATCTCAAAGGCAGAAATGGATTTTGCACCAAAACTACAAGCAAAAATTGATTTTTTTTTCCCTCCTCCTCTCTCAAGTACAGCAGGGCATTGTGTCTCAATGGAAAACAAAACAAAATCAAACAAACAAACCCCCAACATCTTTACCAGGAAGGCAATCTTGGCTTAAGACTGGTCTCTAACAGCAAATCTGTACCTCGCTGCTGAAGAAAATCTAAAAGTGCTTGATGCTTAGTATGTATATGGGAGACCAGAATGAACTCACTCCCACAAACAGACCTGGCCAGCCTGACCCTGTCCCATTGCCCCAGCCAACGTCTACAAGGATGGGGATGGCACACGGCAGGTGGGTCTGGCTCAGGGGGCCCATGGCTGGGCTGGGCAGGGCAGGGCTGTGGGCAGCTGGAGACCGGCCCTGTGCGGGGTCGCTGGAGCAGGGACTGACAGTCCGGGGCGATGACTTGGGGTCCTAGGACCTGGGCAGGGTTGGGGCAGGCACCTGGTGGGGTCTTGGCAGAGCAAGCAAAGACTAATAGTGCGGCTAGGGCCTTCACATATTTTACATGAGCATTCTTAACTTTGAAAGGCTATAGTTTCTTTCTCTAACCTACAAAGAAAAAAAAATAAATCTATTCTACATCCAGATTTATTGGGCCTGCAAAGAGTGTAGTCTTTAAAGTTTCCTTCCTGTATTTTTTAAGCTGGAAGCAAATCTCAATCACCCAAACACAGATCCAACTTCTCTACTGACGAAGGACACAAAAGATTCTACTATTACTCCCTAGCTGTAAGCATGAGGAAGGAAAAAAAATTAAATGAACTGAAGAGGAACAAGAAAGCAAAAAGGTTTTTTAGCCTGCAAAGATCTAGGAGGCTAAGAAAAGTCACTACTTTCTCCTTACCCTCTCCACCCATAAACTTTGCATCTCTCTCCTACCACATCTTCAATCACTATGTTGCTGGTATGCCATTTAAAACATGCCAAGAACAAGAGACAAATTTAGAAATTAATGTAGCTACAACTAGATATCTGCTAGAGACAGATATCAGCAGCAAGCATATGGCCCTGTGAAGCAGTGCAAAAGTCTCATTTCACATGTGGTAGAAAAGAAAGGAACAAATTCTCTTACCTTGATTTCCAGACTTTCACCATCAATTCCAAACTTCTTCAGTAGGGGTAGAGCTGTTGCCTTAAGGATATCAACCTATAGAAAACAGAATTTAAAAGGCAGACTCTTCATTGGAAATTACGTAAATCAGTAATTTAAAAATCATTGTGTTGTGAGGTGCCCAACAAAGACATGGCTTCTCCATACTAGGTATTCTATGGAAGATGGGAATGCAGCACAGACAGCTTTGACTACTCTTAGACTACCACAGTATCTCTTTACTCAAAACATTTGCTAGAACAAGTTACTGGGAGATGGAATTTCCTATTCTGGATTTCTTCCTCAGCCTTATTTTTACTTCTATTTTGGTTCAGCTAAAACA